>NC_137674.1:26589784-26946502 GCF_963989245.1 Nansenia antarctica | reverse complement strand
TTGGAAATTCCCCCAAACCACCGAATTCCTCCTTATGGATGACTGACCTTATGCTTCACTTGAAACTTGGAAAGTTTAAATACACACTTAGGGGGTCCAAAGACCGCTTCTATTTCACCTGGAACCCAATAACATTCTATTTCAACAAACTAAAAACCCTCCCTGACAATGCAAGTGCGCTGGATGCTGAGTGAGGACATATGTTCTTGTATACCTGTAACATCTGCCTCACTCTCAATAAAAAGAAAGTTAATAAGAGCAAAGTCGTGCCATTACTCACACTCAGCAGACCAACAAGATGGCTGCCTGGAACAGCAACATCACTACCAGTAACCCCAGTACATCATTACCAGTAACCCAGTACATCACTACCAGTAACCCAGTACATCATTACCAGTACACCCAGTACATCATTACCAGTACACCCAGGCCAGTACATCATTACCAGTACATCATTACCAGTAGACCCAGTACATCATTACCAGTACATCTTTACCAGTACACCCAGTACATCATTACCAGTAACCCAGAACATCATTACCAGTAACCCAGTACATCATTACCAGCAGGGCTCGACAGTGCGACCATTTCACTCGCAATTGCGACTAAAAATAGATCTGTGCGACTAGAGAAATAAATTCACGAGCACACTGTGCGAGTACAGAATTAATTTTTATTTTTATTTTTATTTATTTTTTTATTCTAAAAATAAATCTGCGCGAACCGGGAAAATAATTCACGAGTGAAAGATTTCAGCCCACTATTGACGGCAATAACTGGACGATGTAGTCGCTTTGCCGGTAGAAAAACAATCATGTGCGCCGTGAATTCTGAATACTTTGCTCGCTAACGAGCGGTCACTACACTACAATATATATTTTTTTTAAACTACAAGTCCCACATTCCACAAGCCACAATCCGATTCCGCCAACCACAGTACAGCTCTCTGTGATAACGTGTGGTGTGAACTTTCCCTGAGAAGAACACGGCTGCGCTATCGAAAGTTTGACTCAAAATGAAGAAAATGAAGCCCATTCATTTGTATTTTGCGAGTCAAAGAAACAAAGAAAAAGAGGAATCCGGTGAGGGCCCAAGTAATTCGCAAGCTGGTTCAACTAACGAGAGAGATGGGGATGAGACGGCTAGTAGCGACAGTGAGGCTGAGAACAACGTTAGTAGGCCTAACGTTACTAGCGAAGATGACACCCCAGCGTCCATTGCAGCCGGCGGAGGGAAAACATATAGATTTAATCCGAAGTGGCTGGAAATCTTCCCATGGCTAGAGTTTAAAGACAACGTCATGTTCTGCAAATATTGTAGAGGGCAGAAACAGGCTGGCAAGTCGACGTTCCTATCAGGAAACCCGCATCTGAAAAGGGAGAATTCAACAAGAAGCAGCCTTGGAGTCTCCACCACCGAAGACCTGATGAGGATCAGCCTGGAGGGGCCTTCTGTCGAGGACTTCGATCCCACTCCTGCCGTGGACCGCTGGCTGACCTCTAAGCGTGCCAGACGGCCAACATACAAAAGCATATGGACAACTGATATCCTCTGCATCTAGTAGGGCTGTAGGCATGGGCCAATGTGTGATTTTGGTGCAAAAATTGCAAAATCACTAATAAAAATGTGTTATAATAAAATGTTTCACTGTGCTCCTAAATGTCTTTGTGTGCCCCTAAAATTGTTCATTTAGGCTCCTAGTGAAAAAGGTTAGCGTAGAGCCCTGATTACCAGTACATCACTACCAGTAACCCAGTACATCACTACCAGTAACCCAGTACATCATTACCAGTAACCCAGTACATCATTACCAGTAACCCAGTACATCATTACCAGTAACCCAGTACATCATTACCAGTAACCCAGTACATCATTACCAGTACATCATTACCAGTACATCATTACCAGTACACCCAGTGGTGGTTCATGTTTTAGCTGCTCTTTATTCAGGTCAAGCCCCGACACTCACTCCATACAGAGTACCAGGCAGCGTCTTGGTATGTGTGTGTTTTTATTCAGGTCAAGCAGCAAAGCTGTGTGTGTGTGTGTGTGTGTGTGTGTGTGTGTGTGTGTGTGTGTGTGTGTAGGAGTGTAGGAGACAGAGGACTCCTCTCTGCCTGTTCAGTGACAGCCTCCCGTGTACCACTACTGCCCCTGTGTGGTCAGACAGAGCATTGCAGAGGGTTCTGGGTAGAAGCTATAATGACGTCAGTGTTTCCTCTATATGCATTTATTGGTGGCGGGCCGCCACGAATGAATTTCCTCCGCCACTAATTGATTCAGTCCACAAAAAAAATTAAAAATAAATCCACCTCTGAACATTTTAGCTGATTAAAATATATCTGATCCTAGATCAGCGCTATAATGGATGTTGACTAAAAGTGCACCTAAATCCACGCCCATCTCTCTCTAACCGCTGATCCAAAATCAGATTAATGACATTCAGTTGACGACGTGACACAAGGGCTACTCCTGATTGGTCTAAATGTGAACCGACATGAGAACCGTGCAGACTCAACCATCCCCGCTACCTTCCGAAATGCTCGGGCGCCTGTGTTTTCTCCTCGCAAATAACGGGCTAAAAGTCACCGGTAGTACCATCTAAAAGATACAAAAAGCTGATCTAGCTAGCTAGGTGCACAAATAAGATATCACGTTAAATAACTACGAAAAATTAAACGAAAACAGCGACAGATGGATGGATTTTTCAAGAAAAAAGATGTCCCAGACACTTCAAACATTGCTGAAGCTAGCAGTGGCTATGAGCGATACGAAACTGCATGGCTGGGTGTCGTATTGCAGGATTTAAGTTTCTCTCTATATTTCGGGACGAGGAGCCGCATGGCATGGTCGGACCTTCCCAGCGGTGCCCTCGGGAACGAACGGTAAGCCTCGTTGATAGTAACGTAGCAGTGGTCTAGTATGTTAGCTCCTCTGCTGGGGCATGACACCTGTTGTTTGTAATTGGGAAGTTCTGTTGGTGTGATTAAAATCGCCGAGCACAATAACTGCTGCGTCGGGATTAGAGTTTTCCACAGAGGAGATGTAGGTAATACTTGGGACATTGCAATTGAAATTGCGTTCAAAGTAAAACACACACACACACACACACACACACACACGCAAATATTGACAGTAGAGCTTGGCTTGATAGTGTATATCCCCACTGTGCTGGGTCGCCTCCACACCTGGCACCACAGGGGCCCGTTAATAAGACTGCTGTCTGTGGATTAGTTTGAAAAAAATGTGTCCAATACAACGTTGTAGTTGTTTAGTACAAATGGGTCTATAGCAGCTAGGTAACATTAGTCCTGTATCAGAGTTGTGTTGTTGGGTCTTGTAGCAGGGTTGGGTTAGCTATAGCAGCTAGGTAACATTAGTCCTGTATCAGAGTTGTGTTGTTGGGTCTTGTAGCAGGGTTGGGTTAGCTATAGCAGCTAGGTAACATTAGTCCTGTATCAGAGTTGTGTTGTTGGGTCTTGTACAGTGCTCAAAATGCAGATAAGAGAAAGTATAGGCTAATATCAAACAACAATCCTAGAGATGACTAACTCAAACGTATGCATAACTAAATAAAAGCAGGCCAACTAACGACAGCTACACGCCCTCAACTGGGAACATAAAGGATAAATGAATTTTGCAATCGAACGTGTCCTACAGCGACAGCTGGTCGTGCAAATCAGGTTCTGGGAAGATTTTTGTATTTTTTTTTTTTTTTTGCCATCCTCCCTCTAGTTTGAAATTAGGTCGTTGTTTTGAGCGCGCTTGCGCGTTTCATGCGCGTGCACGCGAAAAAAAATCAAACCTATCCGCCACGAATGGAAAAATTCCTGGAGGAAACACTGAACAGCCAATCAGAACACTGTTCTAACCTCGAGGTTCCATCGCCGTAGAAACAGGGTCAAACACCGTCAGGGTCCCAGGTGTATTCATCACATGACCAGTCACATCAAACTAAAACATACGTTTCTTCCATCACTGTGACTGTTCTTCTGGAAGGTGATGATGATGATGATGATGATGATAATGATGATGATGATGATGATGATGGTGGTGGTGGTGGTGGTGATGATGGTGATGATTGATGATGATGATAGTGATCATAATGATGGTGGTGATGATGATGATGATAGTGATGGTGATGATGATGATGATTATGATGATGATGATGGTGGTGGTGGTGATGATGGTGATGATAGTGATGGTGATGATGATAGTGATCATAATGATGATGATGATGATAATGATGATGATGATGTTTAGTTGACTGATTTACTGAGACTAATGTACTGATGGTAAGTCACACCTAACCCTCGCACGAGCCCTAGCCCCAGCCCCAACCCAAATATGCTTGGTGGATAAGATGGTGTGTTTGTGTGTGTGTGTGTGTTTGTGTGTGTGTGTGTGTACCCTTGGTGGCGTAGGCCTCAGCGATCATGGACAGGCGGTAGACGGGGGCCCCGGCCAGCTGCAGGTCGTCCAGGGAGAGGTGCTGGTAGTGGCTGACGGCCTCGCTGTACTCCCCCTCCACGTAGCACAGCTTGGCCATCAGCAGGCTGGCCTCCTGCATGTAGTCAGGCTACACACACACACACACACACACACACACACACACACACACACACACACACAGACACAGACACAGACACAGACACACACACACACACACACACACACAGAGACAGACACAGACACAGACACAGACACAGACACACACACACAGACAGAGACAGACACAGAGACAGAGACAGACACAGACACACAGACACAGGCACAGACACAGAGACAGACACAGACACAGACACAGACACAGACACACACAGACACAGACACACACAGTTAAAACTCCTCATCACAAAGAGATATTGATTGTTTCTACATCACTGAGATCAGCTGCTCTGTTTGAACAGGAGAGGTGATCAAATTGAGCTTTCTCTCTCTATGTCTCTCTCTCTCTCTCTCTCTCTATGTCTCTCTCTCTCTCTCTGTGTGTCTCTCTCTCTCTCTCTCTCTATGTCTCTTTCTCTCTCTCTCTCTCTCTCTCTCTCTCTAATGTTACCTTGAGGTTCCCACGGTCCAGTGCGGCGGTCAGGTGTTTCTTGACCTCCACCAAGCGCGGCCTTTGACCCCGGGGGCTCGTCCCCTGCTTGATAGGGTTATCCTTCAGGTACTGCTGCAGCTTAGACTCACCCAGCAGTAGCTCCCCCAGGTCATCTAACACACACACACACACACACACACAGGTTAATACTTCCAGTAAGGCTTAATCAACATACTCCCTGAGATCATGTCCCTGGTCTGGAACTGACCGGCTCAGATTAGCACCATTAACACCATAGCCAACGTCAACAACTGGTCAGTGAGTAGCTCTGTTGGATCTACAGCAGCTCAGCCTGACTCACATGGACATGTCAACAACAACATACATGATAGTCAGAGTGTGCTATAAGGAATAGCCTACACTTGGCTAATACCTTCTCTGGGTTAACCTAGCTAGAGACACAGAGAGAGAGAGACCAGAGAGAGAGAGAGAGAGAGAGAGAGAGAGAGAGAGAGAGAGACAGAGACAGAGACAGAGAGACACACACACACACAGAGAGAGAGAGAGACAGACTGAGAGAGAGAGAGAGACAGACTGAGAGAGAGACACAGAGAGACAGACTGAGAGAGAGACTGTGTGATGACTACTTCCAGTCAAACGTGTTGTGTATGACGTCACAGCGTATGAATGTAGCTAGCTAGCTTAGCATAGCATAACTCCGCCACTGATCTGACAACTGACAGCTTCCTGAATCACTCTCTAACTGTCAGGCCAGCAGCCACACCAATCTAACTAGCCACATTAGCTAGCTCTCTACCTACATTATTATTCAATGAATGAACCTCTAATAATAATAATAATAATAATAATATTTTTGACAGCTAATCTAGCTTAGCTAAACTAACCCGGCTTCTTTAGTAGCCTGATGCCCAGTAGCCAGACCGCCATCATCATCCCTGCTGTCAGACTGTCTCTGTGTCAGCCTGTCTCTGTGTCTGTCACAACGTGTCTGAGTTTCTCCTCAGAGGTTTAAACTTTAAACGTTAACACCAACGACCTCTATCAATTACGGCTTGGTTGAGAGGTTGAGAGAAAAACGCGTTCGTGTCGACGAGTTGACGTCCTCAGGAAAGTCCGAGGATGGTGCTAAACTCCCGGGCCCCTTCGCCGCCGAATGAACGGTAGAAACCGTGGAAAAACCGTGTCATTTCTTACCGTTCGATATGAGTTTGGCGGACAGCTGTCGGACCAGCTCCGGTATCTTGTCCCACTGGCCTTCGGAGCGGCATCTCTCTATCTCCGTCTCCAGTCGTGACCCAGACTTTCTCGCTGTCATTTTCGGACTCGGTTGCGCCGCGGAGACCAAAACACGACAGGCGACAGGCATCAGCTGTGGTGCAGACGGGAGGGAACAGTGACACCTGGCGGTGCCTTCGCGTAATGCACACGTGTTCCAGCTCCACCATCATCAGGCTAAAAAACGACATCCAGTCGATATGATGTTGACAGCCTGGAGAGATCTCTTTCTCTCATACATACATACATACATACATACATACATACATACATACATACATACATACATACATACATACATTAGAACAGGTTAGTGCAGTGGGCGGACACAGGCTGTTTGAAGGGCAGGAGCGAAAAGGAAAAAAAGGGCACCTTACTGCACAAAACATCAGTGCACATCATGGTCAAGTTTAGACCATTGGAAGGGCACATCCTCTAATTTTGCCACTCAAAAGGGCACTTAAGAGAGATGTTTTTCAACTGTGGGGGCACCAGGAGGGGTGGTCGTCGTCCCCTGCCCCCCCTGAGTCCGCCAGTGGGTTAGTGTAGGCTAATTAGATTCCTTGGTGTTTTATTTGATGAAAAGTTGACCTGGAAACAGCATACTGATAAAGTAAAAGATAAATGTAAAAAGGTCAATAATGTGTTAAGATGCCTGGCAGGGAGAGATGGGGAGCTAATAGAGCATCATTGTTTAATGTATATCAGGCATTGATGAGGGCTTCTTTGGATTATGGATGTGTTACATACTGAAACCCCTCTACAGGAAGCGTGTGCCACTCAACAGAACAGAACAGAATCAACCAACAGAACAGAACAGAATCAATAGAACAGAACAGAATCAACCAACAGAACAGAACAGAATCCTAACTAACTTGTCATATTTTGAAATATTGTGTACTAGAAATTGAGCTATTCTTCTGATGTAGAAAGCAGTGTTATGTTGAGTCAAGAAGAGTAAGATCTAACTTGTTTTGCTATTTTGCTTTGTGACTTTGAGTCGTTACTAAAAAAGTTTTATTCTTTCTTATTCCCTAGAGGAAACGTATTTGTTGTTCCTAAATATTATGCTTCGAATAGAGTCATTTAATCAGCTATTGATTATGTTTTCAAACTGCACCGATGTATTGATAGTCATTACTTTAGCACGCTAACAAGCTAGCTGTCATTGACAAAGGAGAAGGGAACAGATTGTGGTCAGGCCTTCTCGCATACTTACTGGACAGATGAAAACAAAAGGTAGAAATGCACAGAAACGGGCAAAGTTGCTAAAATGGTGCATGTCTTTCGTATTGTCTGACGAGCTATCCTTGGTGTTATTGCAACCAACAGAACAGAACAGAATCAACCAACAGAACAGAACAAAACCAATCAACAGAACAGACCAGAACCAATCAACAGAACAGAACAGAACCAATCAACAGAACAGAACCAATCAACAGAACAGACCAGAACCAACCAACAGAACAGAACAGAACCAACCAACAGAACACGCGTGGGGTGATCGCGGCTTGGGTTTGCCACGCATGTCAGTAGAATTTAGGATTCATGGTAATAGTTAGTTAATAATAGCTTATTCCAGTTTGTCCAGCAGCTGGTGGATATCCTCTTGGCCATGATGCACTCCTTCGAGTCCCCTGGGAAGGTTGTGACAGGAGGACAGGCTCAAGTAGTTTAGAGCTGTAGACTGGCCGATGATTAACCTGCAAAACACAGAAAACATACGATTTTCTGATTTGAGTGGTTGCTGTAGAGGGCAATAGGGGTAGGTAGTGAATAGTGAATTGGACTGGTGATCAGAAGGTCATGAGTTCAAATCACAAGTGTGCCCTTGTGTAAGGCACTTAGTCCTACATTACTCCAGGGAGATTGTCCATGTAATATGTAATTGTAAATCGCTTTGGATAAAAGTGTCTGCTAAATGGTTAGTGTAAAACATTTAAATAATTAAGGGCAGGTCACAAGTGTTGCGATTCAAAGTAGTAGTAGTTTTTTTGTCTTGTTATGATAAACCAAATCAGGAGACATATCCAACACAATATCTTAAGTTAAAAGTATTGGATTCATTAGTAGTTTTCCCCAATAATGAGCTTTCAGTTAAATGGTGGAGGTTGGAATCAGATGTGGTCTACCTGAGGGCAGATGTTGTGACCTTGGTCCCGTTGAGGTTTAGCGACCGTATGGAGCCGGCACCTGTTCCCTGCGCCAGGTTGGCCATGGCCCTCTCCAAGTCCTCCTCAGGGGAGAGATGGTTTGTGAAGTCCAGCTCCTGCAAGGTACTGCTCCATTTCTGGGTCACAAGATGGAGTCCCTTCCAGGATGCAGACGCCAACGCCTTTCTGTTGAGGTGCAGGCCCCAGAACAGACACTCAAGCTCTGATGAAAACAACACAGAGAACAGCAAGTGAGTTTAGAATATATAATCTGTGTTGTCACTGGTACTTCCTGGTAAGTAACCAATGAGGTAGCAAGAGAGACAAACTCGTATCATGCATTTGATTTAGGGTTAAAGGTCACATGTTGTATCAACAATGGTCTGGATGAACATGCCTGTCGTGTTGTGGACTTATAAAGCAGCATAACAAGCATGTACACATTCAACTGAACATCTCTGCTATTCTATTCATATCGCTGTGTACAGAGCCACCCAGTGAGGGTATGGCCCCTATAGAACACAACATAGAACAATACCTTCACAAGGGAGACCAGTAAGGACAGCTGATGTAACACACGAGCAGCCTCTCAGGTCCAGCACACGCAGCTTGGGGGAGTCGTAAAGAATGTCCTCTATGGCCTGGTCGGTCATGTAGGACATGTAGGTAGTGGTCAAACACAGCTCCTCCAGCAAGGGGAAACCGGAGGCGGCGCCAGACCCGTTACGCATCACTATGGGAATTGGTACGGAATTCAGCACCCGAAAGGTCTGGAACAAACAAGAACAGATAAGTAAAGCTCAGGTGGTGTGTTACATTTTACATTTGAACATTTAGCAGACGATTTTATCCAAAGCGACCTGAAGCAGGCTTCATCCAACCTCATTAATTAAATGCTGTTCTATTCTATTCTCAAAGGGCTTATATTTCAGTCCCTTAGCAACTATAGAACCCAAAAGGTTCTACTGTCCTTGTCGGAGAACCTCATGTGTGTCGGTTGTCTTTCACGCTGTACACTACCAGCCACCCTTGGTAAAAGCCCAGATATAAAACCATGGTGTGTTCTGTTTTAAGCCATAGAAACTGAATAGAAATGAAAATGTTAACCCTAAAATTGGACAATAAAGCTTTTGAACTTGAACGTGATCAATACAATGAATGTATGTTTAAAAGCCTTTATGCCTGTGCATCCTGCTTTCAATTACTTGATCTGTTACTCTCCAAATTAACATTTAACAACAGTGGATGTTTTAGTACCAAAATCTACTACTAAAAAATGATTGGTATGTCATGGTAACAAACAGAAAAATCACTGTCTCTGTCTGGTGGGTCAATCCTAAATACAATACCTGCAGTTTAGGACAGCCATTTTGTAGAGCTTGGACACAGATGGGAAGCTCGCAGTATCCGTCGTCCAGCTTTGTGTTGATCTCCAGCAGTTGTAACTCAGGGCAGCATCCTCTCTATAGAGTTATCAAGTTCATTGGGTAATTAGCTAATGCAATACATGTATTGTAAAATTAGTGTTGGGGAAGCTATTCTGAAAATATATTTAACTAGATTACCAATTACTTAACAAGGAAATAAGTTGAACTATACTAAAACTACCCGTGAGAGAAATATAGTCTGAATTATACTAAAGCTACTTGGAAAAAAGTAGTTTACTACATGGAAGCTACTTTATCCAACAAATGACAGTCGGTTACTGAAAGATGACCATCACATGTAGAGTTCAAAGTCAACGAGGGAAATGATGATTCAATGATAGTGGGTAGAGACTGAAATCATCATCATCATTCAGGTCTCCTGAATCAGGAATTCATAGAAGGGTAAACTCACAGAGATAGCAGCGAGAAGTTTGTAATTTCTGCACCCGTGGGTAAACAGAATTTGTCTGATCTGACTGCCATGGGATCTCAAGTAGGCGAGAAGGCCTTCAACCTGCAACTGTAGCAACAATAGAAAACGATCAAAGATCTATCTATCCACTATAACACAAAGCATTTCTCTAGTCCTATTACAACGAATGTCTGTGAAATTCAGAGTGGCCAAAAACACCAACACGTAGTGAACATTTATGATTCGTCAAGACTAAAAATCACTCCACCGTCAGGTAAAGTATCAGACTGTTAAATATTTTGACAACAGCGTGTGCGTTTGGCTGTGTGTGTGTGTCTGTCTGTGTGTGTCATCCATTACATGTTTGTGAACATACTCCTTGGTCTACCTCTGAGTACTGCACGTTGATGCTATCCAGAGAGCGACAGTTGAATTGAAATGTAGAACAAGTATCGCACAACGAACATATTTTGTTAATGGAGGCACGAAATAGCAAAACAACATTATGTAGCCTTACCTCTACAACATAGTCAACTTGGTTTTTCCAGTGATTAAGGGAAAACTCTCTGAGTTGAGAGAACCTGAAAAACAGACAGACATGTATAATAACACTGTACACACTTAGAGGTGTTGTCAAGGTGAAAAGTTGTAGGCGCATGCGATATCCATCCATAAGGTTACCCAACATTTCCCAGTTGAAGTTACCAGAATTCATATGTACCAGGATGGAATCATACCAAACAATAGGCCACTGACCTGTTCTGCGCGAGCCAGCTGATGGTGTTCCTGATCTTCAGTTCTGTTTCAGGTAACTGGGTCTTGCCTGGTTCTAACCAGCAGTGGCCAACAGAAACATTCCGCCAGAGAGCTGGACTGGCTGCTGCAGCGTTCCATAGATGGCATACTCTGGCCGCCCTGCATCGGCGGGATAGAAAGCAAAATATCATCCTCTATCACCAGAGATTTGAAATGCCTATTTATTGATTTAGTGGTATATGCCTTGTGTATGTGTTGTGTTTGACTTACTGATGTCCATATATTGGTGGATTAGGCTGCATCTATTTACTTCATCATATTTTAATAGTTATTTTATGTTCAAATAAACTAAAAGGACAAAGAAACATATTTTAAATTGATAACTTGGAAGTAACTATGATCTATGTGCATTACATGAGTTTAATGACACTGAGATGAGCACCCAAAAATGCGTTACCTGCACAAAAATGGTACAGCACCGTCTTTCTGAACCACCAACTTAAATATATGAACTAACACCTCCACAGGTAAGCTTTGACCCCATCTGTCCAACCCCTCCTCTGAAAGGTGCTTGACCAGTGGCTTCTTCTGTGTTGGATTCCTCTTGACTACCATCTTCCTCTTAGCCTGAGAAGACGCAGCACCGTCCCCTGACTCCATCTTCAATAGGTCTCCAATGGTCACCTAGCCCACAAAAGCACTGGACACAAATCCCGACTTATCCACGTCTGTAACACAAAGAAATGAAAACAGTAATCACTGGAGCCCACAAATTAGTACTTCGAGGCCACGAATTAAGTAGCCTATTTTGAGGCAACAAATGACTAGCCTATTTCGTGGACACGAAATTTAAAAAGAGATCCGTAGTATTCTAAAATACCACTCTGGGTACCGTAGAACTACCGTTAATTGTCTCGTTAGGAGGACGAGACTAGAATAATAGGCAAGCATTAACATAAGTAGTTACCTTGTTAACTACAGTAGCTTATAACTGTTCATAACTCATCATTATAACACAACTAGCTAGCTAAGCTAGGTCGCTAGCCTTCTCTCCCGTGTTCAGGCGGGAATATGCGACACGAACAGAGCTGGCTTTCTGACTAAAACTATCTCTGGATGAATCTCATGAACAGCTATCTACTTACCACAGTTCGGTTAACGCTTCTATGATCTGTTATATAGATTAACTCTATATAATACTTACTTTAAAAGACAACAGACAACAGAAGATGACGTTGAGCAGATGATGTCAAGTTTGAAGGGTATACCGCCTGTCCACTAGGTGGCAGAAGTTCACCTCACAGTCCGTCGATTGTTCTTGAAGTAATGGATGCGATTTAGCCAATCAGCGTGTGTTTGGAGTCACGTGTCAAGTGTCAAGTGTCAAGTGTTTGAGGAAAATAATTAATAATTATTATTATATATATATCATATATATATAATAATATAATATTACTATTATAATTATAATATTGAGGAAAGCAGTACGAACAGTGCCGTGGGCTGAGCTCGGAGGATATTCTCAAGGCCATCCTCGACATGAAAACAGAATTCTCCGGTAAACTTGAAAAAGTTCTGTCTGTAATGGACAATATCAGCAGAGAAGTCAAAGAATAATTAATTAATTAATAAATTATTAGTAGTAGTTAAATTATTATTATACTACTATTATTATACTACTACTATTATTATACTACTACTATTACTACTACTGTTACTACTACTGGAGGGATGTGTTTTTGCATGTGTTGCAATCCTTTTACAGCATGTTCTACTCCCTTGAGGATTCACAGCTTCTGGATCCCAGTGATGATATCCACAAACTTTCACTTCACATTGTTTTTCTTCCTGAGATTCAAAAAAGCCAAGAGCGCTTTAGGGAGGCCTGGAACAACCATGCTTTGCGTACGGAACACAACCGAACACCAACTCAAATCTGGACAGAAGGAATGCTCTCAAATATGGCAACGGACAGTGCAGCAATCAACAATGTGTTCAGGGAAAATCCCTACACACCACACAATTTGGAGGCAGTTCTGGCGCAGCATGGAATTGACTCTTTACCCACTACTGATGATGATGATCTCCAAGCTGTAATTGTAGAGCAACCTCAAATCAATCTCAGTCAACAGCAACAGGAGTCAATCTGTCGTGCCATTGATCACATATCTGATTTGAAGATAAAGTATCTGACATGCTGTGCAGAAATTTCAAATCTTATTGCAACCTGAAACTTTATACCAGTTTTTCAAATGTTAATGCGTATGACATGTTTGAAATGTTATGACTAAGTAGTGTTTTTGACTTCATATGTGCACTTCTCTTAAGCTTATCAATGACACATTTTAATATAATAAAAGCATGTTTACTGTTGTACTACTGGGGTAATCCTGTAAGCATGTTGCATGTTGGCAAAAGACAACTTGAAATAAGTAAATGCTATATTTCAGCAGTGGACGTATGAGCTGTACAGTCATTTGGTATGTCTATTGTAATCGTTAAAACCTCTCAGTGAGCAAGTCTGAAATCATAGTTGGTATAATTGTAATATAACAGTTTATTAACAGTTGACATTCAATTCAATTCAATCCAGTGAACCACTCTACTGGTTTAGCATTTGCACAACATGCAGTCAACGGACCTCAATGCAAGTTAAACAGGCCATCCTTAGGCTGCAAAAACAAACAAAAAATTGAATTGGATTTGTGGACAAGATGGAAATCCCAGTGGAGGCACTGATGAAGCTCCAGAGGTGAACTCCAGCACCTTCTCGAGGGTGATTGGACTGCATTCTCCTTCTGTAACACAAGAAATTATTATATTACAACACAATATAAACAAGTTTAAGGAAGCTTTTTTTACCCATTGTAAGGTTCTATCTCCGTTTAGAATGATAAGGTTCTATCTCCGTTTAGAATGATTGATTGATTGATTGAAAACTTTATTAGAAGATTTGCAGAAGTAGGTACATGAAAGTACATATTACATACAAGGTCAACTAACAGGATAAAAACCCAAGAAAGCCACTGGCTTATTTCAATTGGGGTCCTTGATTCTCAATTCATCGTTACATGTAAGACAGACAAAAAAACTAGTACTATCTACAAGATAATACAGACAAATAACTAGTACTATCTACAAGATAAACATACATCCATCATGGGAAGAACAATACAACAAAACATAAGGTATGTACAGCGGGTAGGACAGGTGGGGACATACACCACAGGTGGGGGCGGGGGACAAAACACAAAGTATGTACAGTGGGTAGTTCGGGTCTTTTAATCAGATTTTTGATTTAGAGGGTCCAGTTACGGATTGTTTTTTGAGAGTGGTTTTGAAGGTGGGCAGTGTTTTGCACTCCTTTAAGATTATAGGAAGGGCGTTCCACATTTTTACTGCATAGTTTGCAAACGAGTTTAACCCCTTGTTTGTGGTGCAACGCGGTTGAACGTGGTTCGTGGAGCTTCCTCTGGTATTGTATGTGTGGACGTTGTTCACTTTTTGGAAGTATGTTGACAGGTACTTGGGTGTCTTTGTGGTGTAGCGTATCTTGAAGACCAGGCCCAGTGCAAGTTGCTGCACTCTGTCAACTACTCGTAGCCAATCAAGGCTCAAAAAATGAGCAGCGGTTAGATGTGTCCTAGGGTTGAGGCCTAGCAGAAGCCTAACCAGTTTATTTTGGGCTGTCTGGAGTCTTGTTTTTTGGGCCTTTGTGGTTCTATAGTACCATGATGATACGGCATAGTCGAAGTGACATTGAATGAGAGCTCCTGATAGGGTCCTCAGTGTGTTTTTACTGACAAGTGAGGATATCCTGTACAAGAATCTAGTTCTATGGTTCACTTTTTTGATGACTTTTGCTGCCATTTTATCTCCGGAAAGATTTGCCTCTAAGATGGAGCCCAGGTATGTAATATCCTCTTTTCTTGTGATATTAATGTTACCCACTTTTATTTTGAAATGTACAGCCTTTCTGAGTTTAGATGGGGATCCGTATAGGATGGTTTCAGTTTTACCTAGGTGTATTGATAGTTTATTGTCAAGGTTCTTATTGTTAAGGTTCTATCTCCGTTTAGAATGATAACGTTCTATCTCCCTTTAGAATGATAAGGTTCTATCTCCGTTTAGAATGATAAGGTTCTATCTCCGTTTACAATGAGAAGGTTCTATCTCCGTTTAGAATGATAAGGTTCTATCTCCGTTTAGAATGATAAGGTTCTATCTCCGTTTAGGGTAGTTCAGAGATATTGAGCGTCAAAGTGTTTACATTCCATTATATTTTGTGAGATGGAACCTTTGTATTTTATGAATTACTAACTCAAAAATGTCAACATTTTAAAAATAACACCACACAGGCATTAATAAACACCTAATGGATCAGATTATGTAAAAAAACTCAATTTTGACAAAAAATGGACCTATTGAAGATGGAGTCAGAACCTTATAATTCTAACGTCACGATACGTCAATTCCCATAACTGGAGAAGTTGATTCTTAAAAGCACCCAGTACATTTCAGAGCCTTTTCTACAACAGGCGTCTTCAGTTGAGTGACAAGTTGTCAGCTTGGTAAAACCATTGCTGTGTTCCAAAATGCTTTGTTGCACTCTATCTAGAGTGAATACCGTAGTTTATAAAGTCTAGATAGAGTGCTATTTTGGAACACAGCTCCCATGTAGCCTATGTATTTTGCATTGGACATTATGCTTCGTTAGAGGCACATTTTTCTCAATGTCAGATTGCAAAGGATGATTTTGATTTTGAGTGATTGCAAAATGGCTCTTCTGAGAATTGTAGCTCCTGATCTCCTGAGATCATAACTGTTCATTGCTGATCCTTTATACAGATGATTAAAATGCATTAGATAAAGTTATAACATACCTATATATATATACAGAGAGTATCCTGTCTATGATCTCCTACCTGCTATCTCCTTCTTGTAGTTCTCTTTAGAAGACAGAGACAAAGGATGAAGTCGAGATGGATTTCGTAGATTACTGGAAATAGTGACGGGTCGCGAAGGAACCGGGTATTTGAATCGGCTCTTTGTGGTGAACGTTATCGAGTCGCGAATCTGAAGAGTCGTTCAAATCAATACAATGTTACAGACTTTAACATATAGCTTATACATTTCTAGAGCTGAGAATACATGGGTGTTTTTGACAAATGAACACAATACTTTTATTCTAATCTAACTTCTTGACTCTCGCATCCAGCAGGCCCGTTACTTTCAAAGCACGTGTGTATCTGTGTAAGTGTGTGTGTGTGTGTGTGTGCGTAAGTGTCATACTTTTTTTTTTTTTGCATGATATCAGCCGAGTCCAGTTAAAACAGATGGATCCTAATATTTTTTTTATGTTTTTATAATACATACAATACATCATTTATGTGCACAAGGACCAATGAGAACGTAGTCAAAATGATGATTTTAACGAGGAGCCGTTTGGGAGACGAACGAACGGCTCTTCTCAGTGAACGCAGCCGAATGATCCGACTCACTGAAAAGAAGAAAACTCGATCAGTTTCGTTTTCAACAAAGTTGAACAACGTCTCAGAACTGGAGCTATAGCTCCTCCCATAGCGATTTTGTAGTTATGCAAAGAGTACTGACATTTTTCAATAAATTACAACTAATATTTAATATCCTACTCAAGTAGCTACTGTGTAGCTGTCAGATTTAAGGAATACACGTACCATTTTAGGTTAATATACCCACCCATACTGTAACTCATGTGAACCTGAACCTTCATATGTGTAGCGCCCCCATGTGTTAACAGAGAGTAACTGCAGCTCTTAACAGCATCTGACCTGTGGCTGTCATGATGACATAATATAAGTAGTTATGGGGTAATGATATCACTCTCCAAGCTATTAATCTCCTGTGACTATTGTATACGAACAACACATATACACCATGAGAGAGAGAACGAGAGGGAGAACAAGAGAAAGCCAACATGGATGGGAAACTTAAATACCTTACATGGTATGATTAATTTTGAAGCCACTAATCCACTTGTCCTAAGAGAAACCCTACCTTCAGGGAGTCATCATTATTATCACATGTCGTTTTGGATAAAAGCGTCAGCTAAATGAATACTATGAAGTGTTCAGCTTTGCTGATCACATTCTTAGTTTAGGCCACTAGATGGCAACATTGGTGAATTAAATGAACTACACTGTGTAGGTTGAACAGAGTGCTGTAGGCTGTTCTTTCTTCCCACTCCCTAGGTGTTGCCACATAAAAGCATTATAGAGGGTCTAGATCAGTGGTTCTCTAACCTCTCCTCGGGGACCCCCAGCCACTCCACATATTTGATCTGTTCCACCACCAGCACACCTGATTCAACTAATCAAGTACAAATCATAACTGCTTATTTCATAATTGTTACAGGCCTAATGACAATAACATTGAATCTAATCTTATCTGATAAAGCTAAACCACATAGGATTACCCAGTTAGCAGGCCTGTGAACAAGATGAACACTATTTACACTGCGCGAAACGGCCAAATCCATAACGCATCCAACAGCCTAGATAAAAATCCATATATAAAACTATAAGATGTTCATTAACCATATATCTCTTGCTGTATACTTGGGTGTATAGCCTACCTTTTTGTCTTCCTTAGAAAAGGGCACTTCAATAGGAGGCAGTGGAGATATACACTCACTGAACACTTTATTAGTAACACCTGTCATCCATGTACCCAACCTGCTTTGTGTCAACAGTCCAAGCTGGTGTAAAGTTCAAGGGGTTTCTTTGGCACACTTTGGGCCCGTTAATACCAATCAGCCATCGCTTGAAGGCCACTGCCTATTAGAGTATTGTTTCTGACCATGTGCATCCCTTCATGGCCACAAGGACCCATCTTCTAATGGCTACTTCCAGCATGATAATGCAGCATGTCGCAAAGCAAAAGTCGTCTCAAACTGGTTTCACGAACATGACAATTCAGTGTTCTTCAGTGGCCTTCCCAGTCACTGGGTCTGAATCCAATAGAAAACCTTTGGGATGTGGTAGAACAGGACATTCACAGCTTAAAAGTCCACCTGAAAAATCTGCAGGAATTGTGTGATGCAATCATGTCATCATGGGCCAGAATCCAAAGGAATGTTTCCAACAATTGGAATGAATGCCACAAAGAATTGAGATTGTTTTGAGAGCAAAGGGAGGACCTTCCCAGTATTAGTATAGTGCACCTAATAAAGGGTTCATATATAGTATATACTGTATAATGTATAAGGGTATAATATTATTCAGAGAAACTCTCGTATACAAAATGACACAAAACACCAGGAGAAAGTAAAAATAAGCTTTTTAACTCATTGACTTTTTATAGAAAAAAATAATAATTTCGCGGGGATCGCGTTATTGACATGTTCTACACCTAGCGAGTGAATTTCAGACTTGGGTGTAATGTATTTCGGTCCCAGATGGGGGCAGTAGTTCGATAAAAGCCTGGAGAAGGAAGTGGCTTGCTGTGGGTTGTAGTAATGGCGAAACGGATCAGGGTATGTGCCAAACGCAGCGCGGAGCATTGCGGCGCGGAGCATTGCGGAGCAGCGCGGCCATCGCGCGACTCTTCAAACAGTTCAGAGTCGGATGATACAGAAAAAGTGCAGAAAAAAAATAAAATAAAATAAAATCTGCAGAAAAAGCTCGTTTTCTCTGTTTATTGGTCAAAATCAGGTGTTTTTGCTGAAACCACCCTATGTTCTACGGCCGATTTCTAAACACTCAAAGAGGCTAGAAACAAACTTTCTTTTTCTGATGAAAGAAGAGAGTCTAAAGTTTTGGTAGATATGTTCAATGTTTATGTAGTCCGAAAAGTCAATATTTGGTGGGTCTTCAAAGTTCAGCGAAAATGACCCAAAAGTCTGGCAGTGTGGAGCTCTCCGCTCTGAACATGGCTGGCAGTCAAAGAGTTAATGACTGCATGAAAACCATGTTCATAACATCATTTAATAGTCCTAAACCAGAGAACCAAGGCTCATTTTTTTTTTGAGCCTTGATTGGCTACGAGTAGTTGACAGAGTGCAGCAGCTTGCACTGGGCCTGGTCTTCAAGATACGCTACACCACAAAGACACCCAAGTACCTGTCAACATACTTCCAAAAAGTGAACAACGTCCACACATACAACACCAGAGGAAGCTCCACGAACCACGTTCAACCACGTTGCACCACAAACAAGGGGTTAAACTCGTGGAACGCCCTTCCTATAATCTTAAATTAGTGCAAAACACTGCCCACCTTCAAAACCACTCTCAAAAAACATTTACAGGAGGCTGCAATCCGTAACTGGACCCTCTAAATCAAAAATCAGATTAAAAGACCCGAACTACCCACTGTACATACTTTGTGTTTTGTCCCCCGCCCCCACCTGTGGTGTATGTCCCCACCTGTCCTACCCGCTGTACATACCTTATGTTTTGTTGTATTGTTCTTCCCATGATGGATGTATGTTTATCTTGTAGATAGTAATAGTTATTTGTCTGTATTATCTTGTAGATAGTAATAGTTTTTTTTTGTCTGTCTTACATGTAACGATGAATTGAGAATCAAGGACCCCAATTGAAATAAGCCAGTGGCTTTCTTGGGTTTTTATCCTTTTAGTTGACCTTGTATGTAATATGTACTTTCATGTACCTACTTCTGCAAATCTTCTAATAAAGTTTTCAATCAATCAATCAATTTTCAATACATCGCTGCTTTAAACCAAACCAGTTCTGGTAGTATTAACTGTATTAACTAGTATTAACTGGTAGTATTAACTGTATTAACTGGTAGTATTAACTGTATTAACTAGTATTAACTGGTAGTATTAACTGTATTAACTAGTATTAACTGGTAGTATTAACTTATTCCAGTTTGGCCAGCAGCTGGTGGATATCCTCTTGGCCATGATGCACTCCTTCGAGTCCCCTGGGAAGGTTGCGACAGGAGGACAGGCTCAAGTAGTTTAGAGCTGTAGACTGGCCGATGATTAACCTGCAAAACACAGAAAACATACGATTTTCTGATTTGAGTGGTTGCTGTAGAGGGCAATAGGGGTAGGTAGTGAATAGTGAATTGGACTGGTGATCAGAAGGTCATGAGTTCAAATCACTAGTGTGCCCTTGTGTAAGGCACTTAGTCCTACATTACTCCAGGGAGACTGTCCATGTAATATGTAATTGTAAATCGCTTTGGATAAAAGTGTCTGCTAAATGGTTAGTGTAAAACATTTAAATAATTAAGGGCAGGTCACAAGTGTTGCGATTCAAAGTAGTAGTAGTTTTTTTGTCTTGTTATGATAAACCAAATCAGGAGACATATCCAACACAATATCTTAAGTTAAAAGTATTGGATTCATTAGTAGTTTTCCCCAATAATGAGCTTTCAGTTAAATGGTGGAGGTTGGAATCAGATGTGGTCTACCTGAGGGCAGATGTTGTGACCTTGGTCCCGTTGAGGTTTAGCGACCGTATGGAGCCGGCACCTGTTCCCTGCGCCAGGTTGGCCATGGCCCTCTCCAAGTCCTCCTCAGGGGAGAGATGGTTTGTGAAGTCCAGCTCCTGCAAGGTACTGCTCCATTTCTGGGTCAGCAGATGGAGTCCCTTCCAGGATGCAGACGCCAACGCCTTTCTGTTGAGGTGCAGGCCCCAGAACAGACACTCAAGCTCTGATGAAAACAACACAGAGAACAGCAAGTGAGTTTAGAATATATAATCTGTGTTGTCACTGGTACTTCCTGGTAAGTAACCAATGAGGTAGCAAGAGAGACGAACTCGTATCATGCATTTGATTTAGGGTTAAAGGTCACATGTTGTATCAACAATGGTCTGGATGAACATGCCTGTCGTGTTGTGGACTTATAAAGCAGCATAACAAGCATGTACACATTCAACTGAACATCTCTGCTATTCTATTCATATCGCTGTGTACAGAGCCACCCAGTGAGGGTATGGCCCCTATAGAACACAACATAGAACAATACCTTCACAAGGGAGACCAGTAAGGACATCTGATGTAACACACGAGCAGCCTCTCAGGTCCAGCACACGCAGCTTGGGGGAGTCGTAGAGAATGTCCTCTATGGCCTGGTCGGTCATGTAGGACATGTAGGTAGTGGTCAAACACAGCTCCTCCAGCAAGGGGAAACCGGAGGCGGCGCCAGACCCGTTACGCATCACTAGGGGAATTGGTACGGAATTCAGCACCCGAAAGGTCTGGAACAAACAAGAACAGATAAGTAAAGCTCAGGTGGTGTGTTACATTTTACATTTGAACATTTAGCAGACGATTTTATCCAAAGCGACCTGAAGCAGGCTTCATCCAACCTCATTAATTAAATGCTGTTCTATTCTATTCTCAAAGGGCTTATATTTCAGTCCCTTAGCAACTATAGAACCCAAAAGGTTCTACTGTCCTTGTCGGAGAACCTCATGTGTGTCGGTTGTCTTTCACGCTGTACACTACCAGCCACCCTTGGTAAAAGCCCAGATATAAAACCATGGTGTGTTCTGTTTTAAGCCATAGAAACTGAATAGAAATGAAAATGTTAACCCTAAAATTGGACAATAAAGCTTTTGAACTTGAACGTGATCAATACAATGAATGTATGTTTAAAAGCCTTTATGCCTGTGCATCCTGCTTTCAATTACTTGATCTGTTACTCTCCAAATTAACATTTAACAACAGTGGATGTTTTAGTACCAAAATCTACTACTAAAAAATGATTGGTATGTCATGGTAACAAACAGAAAAATCACTGTCTCTGTCTGGTGGGTCAATCCTAAATACAATACCTGCAGTTTAGGACAGCCATTTTGTAGAGCTTGGACACAGATGGGAAGCTCGCAGTATCCGTCGTCCAGCTTTGTGTTGATCTCCAGCAGTTGTAACTCAGGGCAGCATCCTCTCTATAGAGTTATCAAGTTCATTGGGTAATTAGCTAATGCAATACATGTATTGTAAAATTAGTGTTGGGGAAGCTATTCTGAAAATATATTTAACTAGATTACCAATTACTTAACAAGGAAATAAGTTGAACTATACTAAAACTACCCGTGAGAGAAATATAGTCTGAATTATACTAAAGCTACTTGGAAAAAAGTAGTTTACTACATGGAAGCTACTTTATCCAACAAATGACAGTCGGTTACTGAAAGATGACCATCACATGTAGAGTTCAAAGTCAACGAGGGAAATGAGGATTCAATGATAGTGGGTAGAGACTGAAATCATCATCATCATTCAGGTCTCCTGAATCAGGAATTCATAGAAGGGTAAACTCACAGAGATAGCAGCGAGAAGTTTCTTATTTCTGCACCCGTGGGTAAACAGAATTTGTCTGATCTGACTGCCATGGGATCTCAAGTAGGCGAGAAGGCCTTCAACCTGCAACTGTAGCAACAATAGAAAACGATCAAAGATCTATCTATCCACTATAACACAAAGCATTTCTCTAGTCCTATTACAACGAATGTCTGTGAAATTCAGAGTAGCCAAAAACACCAACACGTAGTGAACATTTATGATTCGTCAAGACTAAAAATCACTCCACCGTCAGGTAAAGTATCAGACTGTTAAATATTTTGACAACAGCGTGTGCGTTTGGCTGTGTGTGTGTGTCTGTCTGTGTGTGTCATCCATTACATGTTTGTGAACATACTCCTTGGTCTACCTCTGAGTACTGCACGTTGATGCTATCCAGAGAGCGACAGTTGTTTGCAAGGCTCTGGAAGGCCATCCACGTTACACCAGTACAAAAGCACAGCTTGAGTGAGCGTAGGTGAGGGCAGGACCGGGACACAACCTATTTGGAAACATTTTAACATTTGACATAACATAAAGGTTGATAAAAACAATGGCTTGCAAGTGCCTTGATCCAATTGAAATGTAGAACAAGTATCGCACAACGAACATATTTTGTTAATGGAGGCACGAAATAGCAAAACAACATTATGTAGCCTTACCTCTACAACATAGTCAACTTGGTTTTTCCAGTGATTAAGGGAAAACTCTCTGAGTTGAGAGAACCTGAAAAACAGACAGACATGTATAATAACACTGTACACACTTAGAGGTGTTGTCAAGGTGAAAAGTTGTAGGCGCATGTGATATCCATCCATGAGGTTACCCAACATTTCCCAGTTGAAGTTACCAGAATTCATATGTACCAGGATGGAATCATACCAAACAATAGGCCACTGACCTGTTCTGCGCGAGCCAGCTGATGGTGTTCCTGATCTTCAGTTCTGTTTCAGGTAACTGGGTCTTGCCTGGTTCTAACCAGCAGTGGCCAACAGAAACATTCCGCCAGAGAGCTGGACTGGCTGCTGCAGCGTTCCATAGATGGCATACTCTGGCCGCCCTGCATCGGCGGGATAGAAAGCAAAATATCATCCTCTATCACCAGAGATTTGAAATGCCTATTTATTGATTTAGTGGTATATGCCTTGTGTATGTGTTGTGTTTGACTTACTGATGTCCATATATTGGTGGATTAGGCTGCATCTATTTACTTCATCATATTTTAATAGTTATTTTATGTTCAAATAAACTAAAAGGACAAAGAAACATATTTTAAATTGATAACTTGGAAGTAACTATGATCTATGTGCATTACATGAGTTTAATGACACTGAGATGAGCACTAAAAAATGCGTTACCTGCACAAAAAAGGTACAGCACCGTCTTTCTGAACCACCAACTTAAATATATGAACTAACATCTCCACAGGTAAGCTTTGACCCCATCTGTCCAACCCCTCCTCTGAAAGGTGCTTGACCAGTGGCTTCTTCTTTGAAGAAGAAGCAGCACCGTCCCCTGACTCCATCTTCAATAGGTCTCCAATGGTCACCTAGCCCACAAAAGCACTGGACACAAATCCCGACTTATCCACGTCTGTAACACAAAGAAATGAAAAAAGTAATCACTGGAGCCCACAAATTAGTACTTCGAGGCCACGAATTAAGTAGCCTATTTTGAGGCAACAAATGACTAGCCTATTTCGTGGACACGAAATTAAAAAAGAGATCCTCTGTAACCTCCTGGACTCCGTAGTATTCTAAAATACCACTCTGGGTAGAACTACCGTTAATTGTCTCGTTAGGAGGACGAGACTAGCTAGAATAATAGGCAAGCATTAGCAAATAATAATTTTCTCATCGATCAAGCTGGCTGGATATGGTATACACCTCCAAGCCGGGTAAAACTGATCATTTGCCCTCCAAGTACACTGCAAAAAAATAATTGTTAAAAAACTGTAAAATGTCTGGCAGCAAAAGTTGCCAAACACTTACTGTCAAATTACAGTAAAATAGTCTAATTAAAATAAAGTGGAAAAGCAATTAATTTACAGAAAAATATGTTTATATTTTTTACAGAAAACCACTGTTATTTCACCCAAAAACATCCGTAAAATTCAGCAGTCAAACGCTGTTATTTTACAGTTTTTTCCTAAATTATTACGATCAAACACCTTCAATAAAGTGACAGAACTTAAAGTTCAGCAGTCAAACACTGTTATTTTACAGGTTTTTCCTAAATTATTACGATCAAACACCTTCAATAAAGTGACAGAACTTAAAGTTCAGCAGTCAAACACTGTTATTTTACAGGTTTTTCCTCAATTATTACGATCAAACACCTTCAATAAAGTGACAGAACTTAAAGTTCAGCAGTCAAACACTGTTATTTGACAGGTTTTTCCTAAATAATTACGATCAAACACCTTCAATAAAGTGACAGAACTTAAAGTTCAGCAGTCAAACACTGTTATTTGACAGGTTTTTCCTAAATAATTACGATCAAACACCTTCAATAAAGTGACAGAACTTAAAGTTCAGCAGTCAAACACTGTTATTTGACAGGTTTTTCCTAAATTATTACGATCAAACACCTTCAATAAAGTGACAGAACTTAAAGTTCAGCAGTGAAACACTGATTATACAGGTTTTTCCTCAATTATTACCATCAAACACTTTCAATAAAGTGATGGCACTAGAAACTCAGCAGAGAAGCACCGTTATTTTACAGATTTCTCCTAAATTATTACCATCAAACATCTTTAATAAAGGGGCATCACTAAAAGTTAAGCAGACAAACACTTTTATTTGACAGATTTTTTTCAAACAAAAAGCTTCAACTGCCAACTGCCATAAAATAACAGTTGTATTTTGGAATATATTAATACTTCACTGCTCAAAAAAATAAAGGGAACACATAATCATTACACTATAACACCAAGTAAATTCAACTTCTGAGATATCGATCTGTCCAATTAGAAAGCGTAAACGATTGTTAAACAATTTCATCTGCTTTGGTGCAAATGAAAGTGACAACAGGTGGACAGGAGAGGCAACAGCAAGACAACAACCAAAAAGGGAATGGTTCTGCAGGTGGTGGCCACAGACCGTGTCCTCATCCTTTCTGACTGATTTTTGGTTACTTTTGCATTTTGCCAGTGCCCTCACCACTAGAGGTAGCATGACGCGGTGTCTGCAACCCACAGAAGTTGCTCAGGTAGTGCAGCAGACGTACATTAAGATAAGTCTAATTTAACAGTGACTTAACCCCCACATTTACCATAGTTTCATCAACTAGCCAAAAAATAAACCTATTACGCAGTAACTGATTTAAAGAAAGAAATTAATTAAGTCTATGTTAGCATTACCTTACATCTTCTGTGATGATGCTAACGCGCTAATCGTTGTAGGACTCCCTGCGCACATGTTAAGTAAACTAGCCATTCAAGCTAATATTAGCCATGTTAGCCAACTCCCCACACGTGCACGTTGTTAACGTATTTTACTGGAATCGAGAGACATTACAAAAAAGACAACACAATCACCCCTCTACACTCTGTTAAGAACGCTAACTTCACCTCTACTGACATTGTCTAGTTAGACGTTAGCTAACTTGCCTTAATTATCTTCATGTGAACACTCGCACATGACGGTAGCCCTTTGGAAACCCGTATTTTAAGATATAAGATCAGCTGGAGTGTATGGTGAACAACAATATAAAGTTATTCTAAAACGCTGCTTCTATTGAAATGCCAAAGTATAATCCGTTTAATTAATAGATGATTAGGAGACACTTACCGCAAAATGGCATTCAGTGAAATGGCGCTGGGTGAAAACTCTGATCAGCTTGAAGAAACCACGTGACTGAAGAAACCACCTGGAACTGGTTGAAGAAACCACGTGGGACTGATTGACAAATGATGGGCGGGGCTTTCCAGAGTACGTCTAACACCGTGTCAATTAACTCCTTGAATTATCACCAACACTGGAGGGAATATTACTCTAGCTGTTGTTGTAATAACTCGGAAAGAGTCAATGTATTTTTACACTGCATATTTAACACTGGGGAATTTACTGTGTAGCATGTCGATGTTCTATCAGAATGTTGTGATGTTATAACAAAGCGGGGGGAAACAAATAGGACAGTTCCTAACACAGAGTACAGGGAAGCGGACTACAGCTGCTCCTGTCTGTGTGTGGGTCGGGCCAAATGAATGAATGAATGAATGAATGAATGAATGAATGGTCTTTATTGTCATTGATATAGTACAGGTACCAAACAACGAAATTTGGGAGGGGGGGCTCCCCTGGTGCTAGGAAAAAAAAAACTAAAAACAAGAAGGGAAAAGAGCTGGTTTACATAAATAAAGGCTATGTACACTATCCACTATACTATACTATACAAATAAAACACTGTGCTGTACTCTATGCTATGCTATACCTATTCTAACATTTCCTATTCTCTGAACCTTATGTAGCCTTGGATGTCTGTAGTTCCTTTTTTGTCCAAAAGTGCATGGTTATGATATACTCAGTGAATATTTATGATTTTACCCCATCCCAATATTATGATCATCATGTTTTGGACTGATGAATGAGTTGAAGAAGCATGAAGCTACAGTTCATGTCAACCTGTAGGCCCAGTAGTAGAATACAGTCTTACACAGAGGGCAGTCAACCTGCATGGAGAGAGCACACTAAAATGATAGTGTCCTTTCTCAATTGTCCTTTTTGTCTGTATGAAATTCTGCTTTAACAGTTTTTGTTATCATACATACATAGATACATAGCCTACATACATACATACAAACATACACACTGATTCTGACATCTTCCCGCACACACACACACAATGCATGCATGATGTATACATACATACATACATACAGACAGGATTCTTAATAGGACTAGATGTTAAAATCCCTAAATAATTAGCACAACAATTGACTGAGTGGAGTTGGAGATGTCCTCTTGTGTGGAGTGGAATTTGGCAATGATCACGTGGTGCCACCAGTACGACACATCTTCAGCTGTGGTCCCCGACCTCATTGGGTGTTTCGGCCATTTATCACAAGACACCCTCTGCCGAGGTTGGCCCACCACAGGCTGATCAGGCCTGGGTGTGTGTCGCACGGTGGCACCACGTGGTCATTTGGGAGCCCATGTTGGGTCCCTACGTTTCAGCCACAGCCAGTGACTGCTCCGTTCTGCTGCAGTGGACAGTTCTTTAATTGCCTTCCGTTGGGCCTGTCCTCTGATCCCTACTGCCCTCAGGAGCCTTGTGGTGGAGCTGGCTACAAAGCCTCTGCAGCCCACCTCCACTGGCCACACCTTCACGTTCCAGCCCCGCCCCTCTGCTTCGACTGCTAAGTTGGCATACCGCAGCCTCTTCCGTTCGAATGCCTCATCGATGGCCTCCTCCCATGGGACCGTCAGTTCTACGATGAAGACACGCCGGCAGGACTTGGACCAGAGGACTAGGTCTGGGCGCAGGTTGGTCGCTGCAATTTCGGGTGGGAAGGTGAGCCTCTGGCTGAGGTCTACCCGCATTTCCCAATCCCGGGCTGCGTTCAGTGGGCCTGAGTCTGGAGGTGATGGCTTGGTCCGCTGTTTCTCCCCTTCCCGGATGAAGATTGTTTTCCGTGGAAAGGTAGTCTGGGCATTTAGAGGCATGGCGTTGGTGGTTACCCTCTTGTGCTCAAGTTCGGCAGCCAAGCACTTTAGCACTTGGTTGTGGCGCCATGTGTATCTTCCTTGAGTTAGACTGGTCTTGCAACCCACCAAGATGTGTTTGAGGCTTGCTGGGGCTGCACACTGGAGACAGGCTGGGTCCTCTCCATACCAGAGATGTAGGTTGGTAGGAGAGGGCAGGACATCATATGTGGCTCTGATGATGAAACTTAGCCTATTAGACTCCATGCTCCACAGCTCGTTCCATGTGATTTTCCTCCTCTCCACGCTCTCCCACTTCATCCAGCGGCCTTGCTGGGCTTGGGAGACTGCCTTGGCGCACCTGGCTGCTTCCTCCTGGTGGCGCACCTCCTCAACCACCATCTTCCGCCGTTCGGTTGGAGTAGCCTTTTGCCATGTGGGTGTTGTTGTTTCCAAACCAAGGCCCCCTCTGCCATGTTGGACATGCCCCACTATATCCCGGTGTCTGAGGGCGGTCTTTGCCACCGCAACTGCTGCAGATGGCTTCCATTTCCTCCCCATTGCTAGGATCGGAGCAGCACCTCTGACGAATGGATCCCGGGATTCTGTGAGAGTCATTTCCAGCCTTGATTTGGCACATTTGTACTCCTCCACCAGGCTTGAGATTGGTAGGGAGAGGGCTCCGTTGCCATACAGGCCTATGCTGCTAAGGCCTCTCGGCAGTCCAAGCCACTTCCTCACTTGTGCATTCACCAGTCTCTCCAGCCGGTTGGCATGGGATAGTGTGACCTCGTAGATGGAAATTGGCCACATGAGACGGGGCAGCAGCCCAAACTGAAAGCACCACAGCTTCAGCTTCCCAGGGAGAGCAGTGTTGTTGATCTGCTTGAGGCCACTGATTGTATCCTGCCTGAGTTGTTCCACCTGCTTCGAGTCTTTGAGTTCTGCGCTATACCAGCGGCCAAGGCTTTTGATAGGCTTCTCCAGAACTGTTGGTATTGGCTCGTTGTTGACGTGGAACCTCTCATTGGCGAGCTTGCCTTTGACAATGGAGATACTGCGGGACTTGCTGGGTTTAATCTCCATTCGTGCCCATTTGATGTTTCCCTGGAGTTTATCCAGCAGGCGTTTGGTGCATGCGTTTGTTGTTGTTATTGTCGTCATGTCATCCATGTACGCCCTGATTGGAGGAAGACGCAGCCCGCTCTTCAACCGTTCCCCTCCAACGACCCATCGGGATGCTCGAATAATGAGCTCCATTGCCATGGTAAACGCCAGTGGAGAGATGGTGCAGCCCGCCATTATGCCTATCTCGAGGTGCTGCCATGCAGTTGTACTGGCTTGTGCTGTAACACAAAACTGGAGGTCCTGGAAGTAGGCTTTGACCAGCCTTGTGATGCCCTCTTGGACTTGGAAGAAGTTGAACGCTGTCCACAAAATCTCATGAGGCACTGACCCGAAGGCATTGGCAAGATCTAAGAAAACCACATGCAGGTCTTTTTTCTCCTTCTTGGCCGTTTGTACCTGGTGCCAGATAACATTTGTGTGTTCCAGGCATCCTGAGAATCCACTTATCCCTGCCTTCTGCACTGAGGTGTCGACAAAGTTGTTCTTCTGCAAGAATACTGAGAGCCTCTGGGCCACAACACTGAAGAAAATCTTTCCTTCCACATTCAGTAGACTGATCTGGCGGAACTGGTCGATGGTTGAGGAATTCTTCTCTTTGGGAATCTGGATCCCTCCTGCCCTTCGCCATGCCTTTGGTATGATTCCCTTTTCCCATGCCACTTTCATTAGCTTCCAGAGGTATTTCAAGACGCCTGGACTGTTCTTATATAGCCTGTATGGAACGCCGTTGGGCCCAGGGGCTGAGGCTGTTCTTGCCCGTTTTACTGTGCTCTCAACTTCGCTCCATGTAGGGGGCCTTGTTTCCATCTGGTGCTCAGGTGGTTGGATTGGTGGCATGTCATCCGGAATGCTGGCTGGCACATGCCTCTGGTTGTCGGAGTAGGTCTTCCTCAGGTGCTCCTCTAGTTCCCTTATGGGTACTTTGAGGGTACCCGTTTTCTCCTTGACAAAGAGGTCTTTGACGAACTTGTAGGGATCTCTGTAGAAGGCAGTCCTCGTTCGCTCTTTCTTCTTGTGTTGCTTTCTCAAGCATTCTGCTCTTCGCAGTGTTGCAAGACGCTGCTTGATGTCAGCCTGTAGTGCCTCAAGTCCTTTCCTTTCCACTTCTGTGGCCTTCTTCCACTGTTTTCTCAGGCACCTTCTTTCTTTCACAAGTCTTTCAATCTCTTGTTGTCTCCTGGACTTGAGATGGGCTGATGGTTCCTTCTGTGTCCCATGGTTCTTACTTTTCACCCCAAATCTCTCTGCTCCATAGCTGTAAATGATCTCTCCAATCTTGTCCAGCTTTCTTTCCACGCCCCCTTTCAGACCTTCTAGAAGATGGACAAGGTCTGTGTCAGTGTTTTCCCACTCCTTTTTCTGGCAGGCTTTAGGCCACAAGATTTGAGGCTTCCGTCCATTCATCTTCCTCTCTACTGCTGTCTGTGGCTGGATAGGCTCTGGACTCATGTCCGTTGATGGATCTGTGCTTGGTTGAGCTTCGTCTGGGGTTCTGATACCCTGTGGACTGTGGTGAATATCCTGCCACTGGGCTTCACTCGACTGATTTGCCCTACCTCTGAGGAAGTAGTGGTCAATGCGAGGCACCTCGCTAAGCTCTCTTAGGCACTTTTTCCTGCCCTGGTGGATCTTGAGACCCTTCTCTGATGTTATCTTTTTCCAGCCACAGATGCAGCTTTGTAGCTTGTGTCCTGCCAGTGTTGTTACTCCGTCAACTACCGTGCTGATCATTTGATTCGTTGTCATTTCCGTTCCAGGGTCTGTTACAGTGTGATCCGCCGTTGAGTCATCTTCCGCCCCCGCTCTCACAGACTCTAGGGGTGTTTTTCCTTTTGAACTTTTCGTAGCCATAGTTGGGTGGAACCAAGTCACTGTGTAGTGAAAGGCTCCTGCCAACACGGGTAGCTAACCCATGCCAGCCCCGTTAGGGTCTGTTCCCTCCTGTCAGCTGTCTCTTCAAGCCGTCACCAGGTCTTTCCCAGGTTGTCAGCTGCCCTTTCGCAGCGGTCACTGGTTTTGACACCAGACATCAGGATTCTTAATAGGACTAGATGTTAAAATCCCTAAATAATTAGCACAACAATTGACTGAGTGGAGTTGGAGATGTCCTCTTGGGTGGAGTGGAATTTGGCAATGATCACGTGGTGCCACCAGTACGACACTTTGTTATCATACATACATAGATACATAGCCTACATACATACATACAAACATACACACTGATTCTGACATCTTCCCGCACACACACACAATGCATGCATGATGTATACATACATACATACATACAGACAGTATGTATACAGTATAATTATGTGTATTTTATGTCTTTTTATATGGAATTCAATGTAATTTAACATTCAAGACAATTAAGCAAATACCAGTATTTAAAAAAAAAATATCGGTAGAATAATAGAAGGTTTTAACTTTTTTTTTAATTATATATTTTAATTTTTTAACATGATTTAACAATCAATTTAAAGTTTTACAGCAAGATGCCTTCATTTTATATACAGTAAAATTATGTGTATTTTATGTGTTTTTACATAGAATTCAATGTAATTTAACATTCAAGACAATTAAGCAATAGAAAAATCCTGTTAAAAAAAGGCAATTTATTATTAAATCAATTTACAGATTACAACATTTATTTAATGGTTAATATTTTTAATAAAAGTAGTTTACTGTATTTTTATGGCATTTACATTTAATGTAGAAAAACAAAAGAAATCTGTAAAATTTCTGTGAAATAACTTATTTTTTTTACAGTGTAGGGTGCCGTAGCGCTATTTGAAACGCACGCAAACATAATCACAGCTGAGCATCACGACACAATAGCTTGCTTTTAGCTCTACTTTCACAACAACAACAAAATCACAAGACGATATTTTTAGGACTTAGGCTAGGTGCACGATCTCACTACTTCCTGAAAGGCACCTGGCATGAACATATCCTGTCTCACTCTATTGGTTTAATTGATTAATCAGCTGTGCGGTAAACTGTTGGAACAGTGCACAGATGATTAATCAATTAAACCAATAGAGTGAGACAGGATATGTTCATGCCAGGTGCCTTTCAGGAAGTAGTGGAGATCGTGCACCTAGCCTATTACAATATTAGTAGCAACTTCTTCTTCTTCTGTTGGATATGTCAGCAGCAGTAAGTCATCTTAAAAAGTTGGATGTGCAGCAAACTCAAGGACTTAGGATATGTAGTGGAGCATTTAAAACATCTCCAGTAGCTGCAATACAAGTTGAAGTTGGGGAACAGCCACTGTGGATACGCTGAATTAAACTTACGTTAGCATACTGGGTTAATTTACAAGGTCAGAACAGTTCACATCCCACTAAGCCTATTATACAAGATTGTTGGGAGCATAATAAGACTGACTATAATGAGTTTTGGATGGATAGGGAATACAATAGCAAAACGATATAATTTAGATAAATTACAGTATAGTCCAGTAGTTCCACATTCAATTATTCCACCTTGGTTATTTGTAAATCCACTGGTAGATTTAGGTATACAACAAGAACTTCGAAAGAAGTCTAAATATGCACAGCCTGGGAACATAGAAAGCGCTTGGTCTGCAGTGACAAGGCTCTAATTTTAACAGATGGGTCAAAAGACCCAGAGACAGGTCATACAGGAGCTGCAGTATATCTCCCTCAGTATAAGGCAGGGAATTTAAAAAAAAGAACCACCGATCATTTATCATTTTGTATAACATTCAGAAGTAAGTTGGAATAGGAAGTAGGATGGGCAGGAACCGGGAAAGAAGAAACAGTAATTTCCCGGCTAAGGACAGACTCAACAGCAGACTAGTATACAAGATAGGGAAACATTCAAATGGAATGTGTGATTACTGGAATAACCCAGAATCGGTGCAGCAGCATGTGTTACTGGAGTGTGAGGAGGAGTACGAGGAGCAGAGAGGGCGGCTGAGGTCAGCAATTCATAGGGCTAAATTGAGGTTTACTGTGGAGAGTTTATTAGGAAATGCAATCGTCTCTCTCCCCCCCCCAATTTTGTTTATTTCTTTCATTTCTTTCTAGTTTTCCCTGTCAAATATACCGTCCAAACACAGTCCGGTAGGTGGCGGTAATGCGCCTCAAGTTGGTCGCAACCCGCCATTCAAATTGAAAAGAAGATGAAGAAGAAGAACGCCTGCGGCCGCAGCTGGACCCTCCTCCTTCCAGAAGAAGAAACCATCGCTCTGAGCTGCTCGCTAAAGCGTCGTAGCTTGGATGATCACACTGACACACAGACCACTGCCTTATGCCCAACTGTCAGATGTTGCTCTAATTTGATTGGGAGTCAATTGTTCTCTTTAAGAGCCTGAAGGTGAGTAGCGAGAGCGAGTTCCTCGCCAATGCTACGTAGCTAGCGATAGCCATGCTAATGTAGCTAAACGTTCCTTCTAGGCTCGACTAAGTGGCTAGCTAGGACGCTACATTAGAATCAACATGTTGTTTTGCGAAACATGGTTTTACGTTCATCTCGACAATATCAGACTGGCTGTGATCACATGATGCTGGACGCAGACCAGTCTGAGACCAGTCCCTGTCTTAGTGGGGGTCAGTCTACTGCCTACTAGCATACTGGGGGGTGGGGGGTCAGTCTAATTGCTGGGGATGATATCCTGGAACGTTGCTGGTCCTTGAAACGTTGTCACACTCAAACGAAGTGTCACGTTTAAAAGATCAATATTAGTTCTATTTGGCTTATAGTTAACTATAGAATAAGATTATTAAGGAATGGATACAAGTGACATACAACATTCACGTTGAACATGAAATGTATTCGTTCCAGGCATTAGTCAGACCCAGTTAACCCAGCTCTGACTTTAATTTCCCTAGCCATCCAGATTTCAGAATGACTGAGGAACCGTTGCCGAAAAAGGTGAGTTGAGAATCATTCAGAAGAATTTTGGCTGATCAATGTGATGTTGCAAACCGTTGCTTCGTTAAAACCACAAGAACATGTTGACCTACTGTATATCTCTCGTGCTCATCCAGGCTCGTCTTAGTGAATCTGATGTGAAGACTCTGACCAGGGAGGAACTCTGTGAAAGGTATTTAGCTTCTATACAGTGTATACGGGTACTGTGTAGTACTATTTTTTATTATTTTTTATTTAACCTTTATTTAACCAGGCAAACATGTAAGAACAAATTATTATTTACAAATGCAGCCTGACCAAAAAAAGCAATGGCTCTTTGGGGGGGGGGAAGCTAGAAATAAAACAAGGTTAAATAATTTACAACAATAAAACACTGGCAAATACAGATGCATTAAAATACTAACAGTCAGAGAGAGGGGATAGAGAAGGAGGAGGTAGGGGTGAGGAAGAGCGGAGGTGAGTGATAGCGGGGGTAGTGGAGCAGGGGTACTTAAAATGAGGCAGTGATGGGTATGGGATGGGTGAGAGACGGTGATCAGCAGGTGCATTGATCGACTATGGTTCGATGCAGGATTTGTTTGAAAGCAGTGAGTGAGGTGAGGGCGGTGAGTTTGAGGGTGTTCTGTAAGGTGTTCCAGTGTATAAGGGTACTGTGTAGTGCCATACAGTGTATAAGGGTACTGTGTAGTGCCATTACTGAATCCAACCAATATAAGTGACATGCATAGTTGGTGGGATAGGCCTAACACTGTGCTTGTTGACATATCATGTTATGCCTGGCTGATAGCAGCTTACTGTAGTACATAAGGTTTTTCTGACTACTTTATCGTGCGGAGGTGACATTGATAGTCCTTGGTCTGCTTTGTACAGGAAGTTGTAAATCCACTTTCTTCCTCAGGTGGAAACGGGAGGAAGCTTATATCCAGATGCTTGAGACTAAATACTCAGGTTTAGATTGTAAGTATAAGATGTTCTGTAGGCCTACTACTATAGTAAACATAATGGTACATAAATAACAGTACTTAGCCTCTATGCCTACCACTCAAGTGTACACACATGACGCATGCATGACTAAACACTCTCTTGAAGATCTGCATACTAGATCTGAAAATCTAGTGTTGTGACCCTCAGAATATTGCCTATGGTTTAACCTGCAGGCATGCTTAACAACAATGTTTCTCACTGAATAGTGAATAGTGCAGTAGTGTCAGAAGTTGTTTGAAATGTATGCTTTGGACTCCTCAGCAAATGACGTGACTAACCTGAGGGAGTCTGAGGAGAAACTGAAACAGCAACAACAGGAGGCGGCACGCAGGGAGAACATCCTGGTCATGAGGCTGGCTACCAAAGAGCAGGAAATGCAAGAATGCACTGTGAGTATTTTTTTGATTTGATTTGATTTTTATTAGGAATTTACATAGGATCATTTACGCATCATGACACCAAGTAATGTCCAGAGGATAGCACTTGAAAGCATTATTTAAAACACTTATTTCCAAAGTGGTCTTCGATGGAAACATAAAATGAAATAAAACAAATCATCACACAGCATAAAACGGCATAAAGACAGCATAAAAACACAGCATAAAAAAAACACACATTAAAAAAAGACCACTGCCTATTTTGAAATAGTATTGCTATTTCATTCACTGTGATGAGTACATTTTGTGACAAGTTAACACATTTCAGACTCATCTCAGCACAGCACCCCCTGTTGAGTACTGTATTGTGACACACAACATAGTATTGACATCATTTTTGTATTATTTTCACAGACCCAGATCCAGTATCTCAAGCAAGTCCAGCAACCCAACGTGGCCCAGCTGAGATCATCCATGGTGGACCCGGCCATCAACCTGTTTTTCCTGAAAGTGAAGAGTGAACTGGAAGAGAGTAAAAACAATCTGGAGCAAGCCCAAAATGAACTCAGTGCCTGGAAATTTACACCTGATAGGTAAAGCAAACCCAAATAATCCTCCAGCCAAGACTTTGCCAGACTACTCTCCTCTGCAAGAATGCAAAATGGTGGGGGAAGGCAGGAAATTCAATGCAAACTCAAAACTGACTGTAAGAGAGACAGATCATCAGACAGATATCCTTACCTGGTCAGCCCCCACTTCCCCTGCACTTGTTACCTGTCATAGACTCTCTGTCAGGTGAACTGATTTCAGCTCTGACCCCCGTTAAAGCACATGAAGGAATCGGGACTGCTCAGAAGAGATGGTCACTTTCAACCTTCAAAGTCATCCCCCCCTTTAGGAACATTGCTATACTGTTGTGTGGTTTGATCTGGATGTTGTTACAGTGTTTAGTCATTGAGGATGACCTGCTAGGTCTAGAATCTACAGCTTGCTTTCTCCTAAATCAAACCCCCCCCCCCCCCCCATTCCACATAGAATGTAGATGTTGAGGTTAAAGTTGAAATGGAGGAGCTCCTAACAGGCCCAGAGACTCTGGTTAACACTAAAGACATTGACATTGGTCTCTGTAGTGACCCTGGGGTTGCTTGAAGTTGACCTGACACAGGAGTCATCTGTTCAGTAATATGAGCGTTGTCCAGGTATGACTGTTTCTGTTATTCATTGCTAAAGTAAATATTGCTACTTTTTTTTTTTTTTGCTCCTCAGTTTACAGCAGTGTGCCATATGTAACGTTTTCCAATTGAGTTTGGTTACCATGGGCATTTTAAAAGCCTTGTTCTACAGTATAAGAGTCTAATGTTCAATGGTTTCTAGCTTTTAATGTGAAAATCGTAAGGTACTGTATCAGATGATGCAAATTCAGGTGTTTCAAATTCAAATCAGTTATAACAGTGAAGTTTCCACAATGTGTTATTGTGTTTATTCAAGATTGTATTACATACCATTTCAATACATAATTCCATATTGGGGCAAAGTACAAAGAAAATGTAGGTTGCCTGAAATGACTAATATGCTATCATAAGCAGTAAGTATTGTACAGGATGATTGATGGGAATTATACATAATAATTAATACTGTACAGTACTTATTGCTTGTGATAGCATGGGTCATATTCCTGAGCTGTTTCCTAGCCATGCTACAGTAACTAACTGTTTTGGGATCTTTAACTGCCTTTTCCTATCAATGTCTAAAAATCTTTATTTTTATTTTTAGAAATATGTAAGAACATTTTGTCTTGAAAACCAGAAAATGCTGACTAAACTCAAATGCCCTGCATGGATTAAAACAATCGCTGGTGGGTTCAGGACAGGGAGATGACAGGGTTAGGCACTGCTGCTATAAGCCAGAACGCTCTCCTTCGGTCACCAGCCAGTGTGGCTGCTGTGACTCATCATGTAGCATGTATTATTTGATGTCCAACGTGCTGCTTACCTTTTGCAGCCAGACGGGAAAGAAGCTGATGGCCAAGTGCAGGATGTTGATCCAGGAGAACCAGGAGCTGGGCAGGCAGATCTCCCAGGGCCGCATCGCCCAGCTGGAGGCAGAGCTGGCCCTGCAGAAGAAGTACAGCGAGGAGCTGAAGAGCAGCCAGGATGGTGAGGATTAAGCCCAATTTATACTTCTGCGTCGAATTTACAAGGGCTCTCCCAATTTATAGTTCTGCGTTGGTCGGTCTGCGTCGCGTTGGTCGGTCTGCGTCGCGTTGGTCGGTGTACTCATAGCGGTATAATAGAGATTTTTTTGTTATGCTTGTTGTAAAGAAAATGTCTATAATGCATTGAAATGACATTAAACTAAGATAATGAGATCAGGTTATCATAATTTTTCGAATCTTTATTAATAAGTAATTACAGAAAAAGTAAATGACATTTCTGTCATGGCTTCTGCATTTTGGCCTACGAGGCCTCGGAATCATGTGCTACCAAGCGGACCAATCACAGTGCTTACGGTCTGCGTAGGCACTGCCGCGTAGTTACATTTTTGGAGAGGTGCGCGTGAGCCTACGGCGTAGGCTCTGGGCCTACGCAGGCTATGGCGTAGGCTACGCCGTAGATTTTACGCAGAAGTATAAATTGGGCTTTAGGCTTTAGGCTCTCCAAACACTTTCATCATACAGATGAAGTTACCAACTTTTGTTGTTCTACCTTTCCTGTTTTGAAACAGATTTGATGTACAGTAAGATATGTATGTACAGTAAGATATGTATGTACAGTAAGATATGTATGTACAGTAAGATATGTATGTCGATTACTGTGTTTACAAACCAATACACTGCTGTCATGATATGCTCTATGGGCAGGGGTGCACATCACTTTTTGGGGCCAGTGCTCAGAGGAGCACCTAGGGATGCTGCTTGGTGCTCCCCGAGCTCGCGAGTCACGACCAGTCCCACAGGATGGATAAAAAAAGGGATACATGGATAACTTATATTAGCAAAACGACATTTATTCATAAATAAAGATGAACGAACAAATTATTGTGTGCAGAACAAAAGAAACAAATGCAAAATCAAATGACTGCTCTTTAAGCATGAAAGTCTGTCAGACTCCTTTAAACACAATGAAATCAACTGACATCTCTTTAAGCACTAACTGAATGTCTGTTCTTTAAACACAATGAAATCAACTGACATCTCTTTAAGCACTGCTCTGTTCTGTAAACACTGAAATCAACTTTTCAACAAAAAGTTACAGCCTAAGCATTTATTTATGCTACAAGCTTAATCATCATCATCATCACTGCTCTCTTGACTGCTGTTATCACTGTCCTCAATTTCAACCATGGTAGAGGATGTTGTAGGCTATCACTTTAAATAGCTCATTATTTTGATTGTGCAACAAAGTCTTTTTTTTTCTTCTAATAGAATTCCCAACCATATTCCCTGGGTCAGGGGTCGAGGTGCGATAATGAAGCTGTAAAACAAACGTCTGAACATTTGAAAGCTTCAGAGAAAAGAAACGTGTCCCTTTTAGCGACGAGTCGTTCGGGACTGAATTTTCACGTGGCGACGTGATAACCGTGCGATACGCGGAATGAAAGTACGAGTTACGATACTTTCCGAATGTTTTCGTGAGGGGAGTCGCCGTGGTCGTCGTCGGTCGACTGTTGTGATGGATTACTCGTCGGGCCTTCGGCTGAGGGGACGGCAAATAGTTACTTAGTGGGGCTTGCAGTGATGCAGCAGTCAGCAGTCAGCAGTTGGATTTTGAGGAAGTAAATTCCTCTCCCAGCTGTTGGTGTGCCAGAGCGCGTTCATGCGGCTGATCTGCCGCGCAGCATGCATTTTGGCGACGCATGCGCACTGGCGCACCAGTTATGTGCACCCCTGTCTATGGGTGTCTGTGGCTCAGGAGGTAGAGCCGGCATCTAATGATAGCAAGGTCGGCGGTTCAATCCCCGCTGGCCACGTGTCGAGGTGTCCTTGGGCAAGACACTGAACCCCAAATTGCTCCCAATGAGCAGGCCGGCGCCTTGCATGGTAGCTTGGCCGCCATTGGTGTGTGAATATATGTGTGAATGAGAGGCCGTTGTACAGCCACTTTGGAATAAGGCAGCTAAATAAGTGCAGTCCGTTTAACCATTTTACCATTTTGGTTTGAACAGAGTTGAATGACTTCATCATCCAACTGGACGAGGAGGTGGAGGGCATGCAGAGCACCATCCTGGTCCTCCAGCAGCAGCTGAGGGAAGCCCGCCAGCAGCTGTCTCAGTCCTCAGTCCCGAGCAGCAGCGCCCCCCCCGCACAGAGCCACACAGCGCCTGTGTCCAACAGAGACTGCGAGAGGGGGATGGTGGTCAACGTCAACGGGCCAGGCAACACAAGCCCCATTCATAGGACAGCAGCAGCAGTCCACGGCCCCTCTAAAGAGACAGACATCGTAGAGCAGGAGTCCTTACCCTCCCCCTCCACTGAGGCAGACACCAAACTCTCCAACTCCAACCACTCTGTGGACATGAACCAGCTTAGCGAGGGCTATGAAACCGTAGACTCCCCCACAGGTAGTGAGACGTCCCTTACACAACACTCCGTTGACACAGACTCAAACCAAGATCTGCAGGAGGACAGGACCCTGAGTGGGAAGGGCAGCAGGAGAACTGGGGGGGGTGCATGCCATGCCCAGAACGGGTTGAATGTTTCAGTTTAGGCTCAGTTGAGAACCCCCCTAACCCTAAAGACATGTATGGATAGCAGTCATGCCCAAATGGTGTGTAGGATACAGTGGACTTGTTACGTATTCCCCATATAGAGAACATGTCACTGAATAGGATCATATTCAGTGATAACATATACATTCTTATAGATTTTTCTATGATACAGTGAGTACATTGTCTAGGTTTGTCACATATGACTGTATGATATGATAACAACCCAAGCAATGTCATTGTTTTAATTGTTTTAGTGTAACAAGTTGTCAAGTGCTGCTTATTTTTGGTTCTGAACTTGATTATGATTTCCCATTTATTGTGAAGATAGGTGCGCAGTTTACAAAAAAATGTGGTATGCTGAATTTGTACGTGTTTGTCCGAGACAATAAAGTTTTTTTTTTTTAAATGTCACGATCTTACTTTGTATTGGAAATCTGTCGTAGATATTAGATAGTGTTGCTTATTTGTGTTTTTGCAAAAGACCACTTGTGCAGCTCAGCTGATAGTTTCAAACTGTGAATATGAATATCTTCTCACAGGTGGCGGGTGTCTTACGTGTCTGGCTTGACCACAATAGTTGATAGACACTTGTGACGAGGTTAATGCTGACTAATAATGTAATACAATGTTAAATGTAATAAGGAAAATTCCAGCCAGAGATATCAAGAGGGGAGAGAAAATGTCTGTGATTTAAGCCCGCTAGCCATAAGGAAACACCTCCATCTTGTGGTCATGTTACTGAGTCACCCAAAGAGGAGCATTGTGGGTAAAAAATATCCATCCTTGCCTGCCTCATATCTCTATTGAGGACAGTGAGTGCATCAGAGCGGGTTAATGTTCATCATTTCATTCTGTTGAATACTGTACAATACCGCTGTCTCCTGGCAACCATTCACAAGACTGACTGCCTGTTTTGCCTGCCCTGTTTTTTTTCTTCTTTTTTTTGTTGCATCCAGCATGGAGTGTGGTGGGGGGGGGGTTTAAAGTGACAGGACTGCAGTGAGGTGACTGGCAGCAAAGGAGAGCAGCACTCAAGGGCCTGCGAGGACGTTTAAAAGGGAAGTAACCCGTTTCAGCTGCGACTGAGCGAAGGAGATGGAGCTCTAATGTACAATGTTCCTCTCTGTCAGGCTCGGAAGGTGCGTCTTCTCCTCTGGTTGTGTGTAACATTGTGTTCTGCTCTCTCCTCTCTACTGGATGCATGATACAACCAGGGTGGCACCGTAGAGAAGTCAGCTGCTCTCTCAGTTTTACCCCACAGGGCTTTTTCTCTTTCTGGGCTGAAATGCACAGATGAGCAAGCAGGCAGCAAGCAGCGAGAGGCGGTCGGTGAGAGCAGTGCTGTGACTACAGAGGACCAGGACGAAGAGGTTTTCTTGAACTAGAAGCACAAAAGGAGGAGGAGGAGGGTTGTGTTCTGTGCCACTAAGTGCGCCAGGCTTTTAGTGCCTAGCATGGCTGTGCAGAAGAACCAGAGAGAGACCCCCAGCAGGACAGCAACAACAACAACAACACAGGGGCTAACTACTGTCAACAAAGACAACCAGAGGAAGGGGAGCGGATCCAGGAGACAGGGAGGTCGGTAGCGTTGCTTTTTATAGACATTTATAGACAGGCTATCTGAACCAGAGGCAGCCTCTCCCTGTGGGGGTATGCTCTATGAATCTAGGCCACAGGAATGGTTATAGCAGTAGGTCCTCTCTGCTATAGCATCAGTCATTCCTGGACGATTTAGGCATGATTATGACAGATGTGTCATAATCATATAATCTGACTTCATAGAGATTTGAACAACCTCATATTTGTGAGTATATGCCTCATATCCTTTATTGCCATTGTGTAACTAAACAAAAATCAGTTGACATGACCCTACCCTATCATTGCTATGATAAACCTGAGTGATGGTGATAGGTCTGATTCAGCAGGAGACATTGATGGCCACTACTTACATAACATAACATGTTAACAGAGACTACACTACTTACATAACATAACATGTTAACAGAGACTACACTACTTGCATAACATAACATGTTAACAGAGACTAAACTACTTGCATAACATAACGTCTTAACAGAGATAGTTTTCTTCTTACAGGCGCTGTTACCATTATTATGAGAGAGCATGTGTTCATCATACCTCTTTTATCAACAACTACATACCAATTCCTCTATTTGCATAATCAAATACAATTATTTTACCTTTCTGCGAATCATTTCTGTGTTTCTATCCCTCTCTTCATTTGCTGTTTTGTCATGTTTGTTTTGGTCGTCTCCATGCAGACAGGTCAGGTGCTGACATCTCTCCCTCCCTCACAGGCACTTATACATCATAATAGGTCTTTTATGTGCAGCTGAACCCCTACCTAAAGCTAGCATGCTTCATAACACATAACAATTAGCATAAGGGCCTGTGTACACTCAGGCCCAGAGTCTGGACACAGAACAACCAGCAACTTTTCTTCTGACAGGGCTGATGTCTGTCCTCCTCATGCTGAAAGGTTTTAATGTGGTGGTCTAGTGGATAGTGAGTTGGACTTGTGATCGGAAGGTTGTGAGTTCAAATCCCGCCTGAAACCACACCACTACTAGTGTGCCCTTGAGTAAGGCACTTAGTCCTCAGTTACTCCAGGGGGAATGTCCCTGTAATTCGTAATTGTAAATCGCTTTGGATTAAAAGCGTCTGCTAAATGGCAAAATTATTAAAATTATTAATGTCAGACAGGACATTTTTAACAGCAGTATACCGGTCACTCATCAAATGATCATCATTTTTCTTTCATTTCAGATGCAGCCAATGACGTGAAGCCAAATTCAGAGAAGAGGAGAACAGTCCCTTCTTCCACGAAGAAGCCAGCCCAGATCAGCAACATCAACAAGGCCGGGAACATAGCAGGTCTGAATCAGCTCTCTCTCTCTCTCTCTCTCTCTCTCTCTCTCTCTCTCTCTCTCTCTCTCTCTCCACCTGAGGGCCTAGTTGTCCTTTAAGGGGGCTGCTGTCATGGGGTTTGTTTTGCTGGCATTCTTAGTCATGTTCATGACACCCTTTGTGCAGGGTTCCCGCGCTGGTCTTAAAAAGTTGTAAAGTCTAAAATACAACAACCTAATTTACAAGGCCTAAAAAGGTCTCAAATTGGAGTTATTCGGTCTAAAAATTAGGTGCTAGGTCTGCAAGGAAATCAGTCCGGCCACATCTATTTACGCGGAAATTAATCAAGCTGGGACCCCAAAAAATGCCAATTCGCTTCCTTTTTTGTCTGTATGGCAGTGAAATCCCTAATTTCATCACCTCGAGGATGACAAAAAGCTATCACATGGTGTCGCGAATAGGTCAAAAAATTATATTCAAAGTGGTCTAAAAAAAGGTCTAAAAAGGTCTTAAATTTGACTTGTTGAAACTTGTAGGAACCCTGTTTATTCTACAACGCACTTTTTCCCTGTAGTCCTTTCCATGATTGCTTGCTACAAGTGTTTACATCCTAATGAAACAGTGCGTACTGTTTGACTCCTCCTCCAGGGCCGCCTTCACTCAATGTTGATGAGAGACTGAAGGTAGTGCGCGAGCGCAGGGAGCAGCAGGAGAAACTGCTGGGTATGTCACTCACTACACTATGATCCATGACCTATGACCCCCATTCAGTGTCGGTCACTTATGACGTCACACTGTTTTGAGCTACTTGATTCATGTGGGTGTTTTGGTGACTAAATCTAACAGTTTGTTGACAGTTTCCCGAGGGCTTGGTCAGTTGGAGCGGGCGGAGCACGCCAGGCTCTACTATGAGAAGCAGCTGGAGGAACGCAAGAGGAGACTCCTGGAACAGAGGGAGAAGGAGGAGAGGAGGCGCACGGCCGTGGAGGAGAAGAGAAAGCAGAGGCTCAAGGAGGAGATGGTGAGTTTGTGACCCTTTTGGTTTTTAGCATAAATCGGCCGATTTCAGGTATCAGTTTTGTGCATGCATCAATATGCCTTACAGCTTTTCCTGCTTGACAGGAAAGAAAAGAAAGTAATTTCAGAAACAAGATAGATGATGCCATTCTTCTCCAGGCGTTCTAGTTCCTTCTCTACAGCTGATTTAGGTCCTAGAATGACCAGGAGAGGCTTGTGATCTGTCAGCAACTGGAATTTTCTTCCATACAGATACTTGTGAAATTTCTTCACTCCATAGATTATGCTCAAAGCCTCTTTTTCAATTTGAGCATAATTTTGCTCACTGGGTGTGAGGGTTCGTGAGGCGAAAGCAATTGGATGTTCTTCGCCTGAGGGTAGGACATGTGATATGACGGCCCCAACTCCATACGGAGAAGCATCACACGCCAGTCTCAACTTCTTCTCAGGGTCGTAGTGCGCGAGCCACTTGCTCTGTAGTAGGCGCTGTCTGCAGGTCTGAAAAGCCTCTTCACATTGTGAGGACCATGTCCATTTGGTATCAGTCTGCAGTAGTTGGTGAAGGGGGTGCAGAATCGTTGACAGGTTTGCTACAAACTTGCCATAGTAGTTAAGGAGACCCAAAAATGATCTTAGCTCAGAGACATTAGTGGGTGCTGGTGCACTGACAATGGCCTCCACTTTGCTGTTTGTTGGGTACTGACCTTGGCTATCGATCTTGTATCCAAGATACTCCACTGAGTCTTTGAGGAACTCACATTTCGACGGTTTCACTCTCACGCCACATTCTTCCAGTTTGCTCATCACCTTGTCCAGTACAGCCATGTGTTTTTCCAATGTGGGGGCTGTCACTAGAATGTCATCCAGGAAACAAACCACTTTGTCTATGCCATGTAAGATCTGGTCCATTGTTTTCTGGAATATCGCAGGGCTGTTGAGATTCCATAGGCTAGACGATGGTACTTGTATAGCCCCTTGTGGGTGTTGACGACTAGATACTGTTCCGATTCTGAGTCTAGCATCAGCTGTTGATAAGCAAACGACAGGTCAAGCTTACTGAAAACCTTACCCCCGGCTAGGGTGGCAAACAGATCCTCGACGTTTGGCAGTGGGTATTCTTCCTTCTGAATACTCTGGTTTATTGTGACCTTGTAGTCTCCGCATATCACTGCGGTCTTTCTTGGGAACCACGACAATAGGGGCAGCCCAGTCGCTCCTATCCACTTTTGAGACTCTGCCCAGTTCAGCTTTATCTGTTTCAGCCAGTTGCGGCCAAGTAAGGCTGTCTTGTCGCCTTTTACTATGAGGAGTGGTAACATCCACTCTCTTCCTTCATACTTGACCGGTACCTGTATCTGGCCTAACACAGGAATCCTGTCCCCCGTGTAAGATGAGAGACGGACGGCAGCTGGTTGGAGAGGGCACTGTTTCAGATGTTCTCTGTAGATATGTTCCGGAACTATGGTAACTGAAGCACCTGTGTCCAACTGCATACTCACTGGTTTTCCAGCTAACTCAATTTGTACATATATTCCCTCTTTGTGTCCTTCAGCGGTGTACATGTTGAATAGTTCAACTGTCTCAATTTCACCTTCCTCCTCTTCCTCTGACACATTGTGAGTTCTTCCTGTGTGTTTTGCACTTTTACACACCCTCTGCACGTGACCTGTCTTCCCACAGTTGTGGCATTTCTCATTAATGAACCTACAGTCACTGGGTCAGTGATTATCTCTTCCACACCGATAACAACCTTGCTTTGCTTTGTCCGATGCATACTGCGTTTTGGGTGCACGTCTTGCACTTCTTGAGTCATGTACCTTGTGAACCTTCTGGCGTTCTGAGTGCTCCGACAGCTCCATGGTGTCCTTGTGGGCAAGCTCGAGTCCCAGGGCAATATCACAGGCTTTCTTGAATGTCAGATCCTTTTCTGTCAAAAGCCGTCTGTGATAGGCTTCACCTGTGAGACCACACACAAACTGATCTCGGAGAGCATCATTCAGAAACTGGCCAAACTCACATGAACTAGCTAACCGTTTTAAGGCCAGGATGTAGTCTGCCAGTGCTTCACCTTGGTTCTGGTGACGCTTATAGAATCTGAAGCGTTCAGCAATTATAATGGGCTTAGGCTTGAAATGGTCTGATAGTGCTTTAGTAAGCTCAGCAACAGTTCCACACATTTCTTTGGCTCTGCAAGACTTTTCAGCAGCCTATATTCAGTTGGGCCCAAAACAATGATAAACACATTTGCTTTCTTCACATTTTCTATTTCATTTGCAGCCAGCCAACTCTCAAAACGTTCCAGATAAGACTCAAAATCCTCCTTTGTTGAATCAAAGTCAGGTACTTTTCCAATAGTAGTCATTTTTTTTCTTTAAAAAAAATGTATATATTGCCTTGTAGAAACGATTTTACCTGAATATTCAGTAGTGTTCACTTTCGCCAACAGAGGGCAGCAGAGCCCATCAAAGCCATGACTTCATCGCTATGCCGCGGCAACGTTGCTTGCTGACTTGTTGCTAGCCGCACTCACTTCTTGACAAAAACGGCGCAGGTTCCTTATTTCTTCTAGTTCACTTGGTCAGTTTTCAAGTTCAAGTTTTTTTTCTTTTCAAGAATTGTAATGTTTTTACGATATCATCAACTCGTCGCCACTGTAATATTCTTAATAAGGACACAGACACAGACTCAAGGTAAGTGTGACTTTACTCGTAAACTTCAAGGTACGGAATCCCGTAAAGGACATACAGTGCGCATGACAGAATAGGTAGATTAGTCTGCTATTACACTCATTATTACTGCTTATCTGACTGGTTGTCTGACTGGTTATCTGACTGGTTATCTGACTGGTTATCTGACTGGTTATCTGACTGGTTATCTGACTGGTTGTCTGACTGGTTGTCTGACTGGTTGTCTGACTGGTTGTCTGACTGGTTATCTGACTGGTTGTCTGACTGGTTGTCTGACTGGTTGTCTGACTGGTTATCTGACTGGTTGTCTGACTGGTTATCTGACTGGTTATCTGACTGGTTGTCTGACTGGTTATCTGACTGGTTATCTGACTGGTTGTCTGACTGGTTGTCTGACTGGTTATCTGACTGGTTGTCTGACTGGTTGTCTGACTGGTTGTCTGACTGGTTGTCTGACTGGTTGTCTGACTGGTTATCACTGACTGGTTATCTGACTGGTTATCTGACTGGTTATCTGACTGGTTATCTGACTGGTTATTGTGAACACAGCAAAGACCTAGGTTCTGGGCCCTGGACAGTCTGGACGGATTGATGGCAGCTGCTGGATTGGACGGATTGATGGCAGCTGCTGGATTGAAAAAATCAGGTGTAGTGCTGAGGCACAAATGTGTACATTTCAAGCCTGCAAACTGCGACACTTTAACTGAATGTGCAATAACACTATGTGCAATATGACAACCCTAGTCGTCTTATCTGTACAGTATAGTATAGTGGATAGTGTACATAGCTTTTATTTATGTAAACCAGCTCCTTTCCCTTCTTGTTTTTTTAGTTTTTTTTTCTTTCCTAGCACCAGGGGAGCCACCCCTCCCAAATTTCGTTGTTTGGTACCTGTACTATAGCAATGACAATAAAGACCATTCATTCATTCATTCATTCATTCATTCATTCATTGTTGGGATGAAGGAGCGATATGAGTCTGCGGTGCGCAGGACCCTGGAGAAGAGCAAGAGAGCCCAGCAGAGGCTCAGCCAGACCCCCAGAGGAAGGAAACTCAACAAGAACACTGGTAATACTGGTAGTTAAATACTGGTGGTTAAATACTGGTAGTTAAATACTGCTAGTTAAATACTGGTAGTTAAATACTGATAGTTAAATACTGGTGGTTAAATACTGATAGTTAAATACTGGTAGTTAAATACTGGTAGTTAAATACTGGTAGTTAAACACGGGTAGTTAAATACTGGTAGTTAAATACTGGTAGTTAAACACTGGTGGTTAAATACTGGTAGTAAATACTGGTAGTTAAACACTGGTAGTTAAATACTGGTAGTAAATACTGGTAGTTAAATACTGGTAGTAAATACTGGTGGTTAAATACTGGTTGTTAAATACTGGTAGTTAAATACTGATAGTTAAATACTGGTGGTTAAATACTGGTAGTTAAACACTGGTAGTTAAATACTGGTAGTAAATACTGGTAGTTAAACACGGGTAGTTAAATACTGGTAGTTAAATACTGGTGGTTAAATACTGGTAGTAAATACTGGTAGTTAAATACTGGTGGTTAAATACTGGTTGTTAAATACTGGTAGTTAAATACTGATAGTTAAATACTGGTGGTTAAATACTGGTAGTTAAATACTGGTAGTTCTGCCATTCGTTTGATCTGTTTGTAACTTTGTTTTCCTTTCTAAGCCCCTGTAACACCAAGCTTGTTTTAACACTCTGCGCCACCCCTTAACCCTAACTTTCTTAGCTTGCCTCTAATTTACCTTTTCTCTATTTCTATGTGTTTGGACGTACTGAATCCCTCTGTGCTTGGCCCCATGCCAGCTCCACGCCGCTCACCCCTGAGTCTGTGGGAGAAGAGTTTGGTTAGTCGCCTGCTGACTCCCACATGCTCCTATCTGGCCAGGAGCAAGAGCGCAGGCTGTCAGTCAGGAGCAGAAGGTAGCTACTCTCAAAAGGCCAACGGAATAAAATGTCTAAACAATTAGATTATAGCAATTGTGACCAAAATACATATACATTTATTTTTGACCCACCATGGCATTTACATATGAACACAGCTCAGTAGGCTACTCATGCCTGACTCATCACAGGAAATGGGCCTACTAACTTTGTGCTTTCTCCCCTCTCTTCCTCTTAACCATTTCTTGCTACACGCGGTTTCATTGTCTTCCCCCCCCCCACTTACGCTCCTCCATTGCTCCACAACAATGACACAACAATAACACTATTCTGGTTCAGTTGTCCATGTTTGTCGTCGTTCAGTTTCATGCCACTCCATGAATGCCACCACCACCACCACCCCTCCTCACAAACCCCAGCACCGCCCTGGCACAGACAACCACAGGGCAGTCGCCTCACACAGTCGCAGAAACAAGACCAATTGCCCAACCGTCAACCTGGCACAGGTAATTACTTAATGTACTTCCTCCAACTTCCTCCTCATTACCACGGCTGTGTTGTTAACGGCAGTTGTTGTTGTCATACTATAACTGAGAGGTACCAGTGTTTACTACAATAACAGGATAGATGAGTTGTAATCATCACCTTTAAATATCTGTTGATATTTGTGATCAAGATCAAAGTAGGACAGAAGATCTGGATCTCTAGAGCTCCTCAGACGCCCCCTGCTGAGGTGAGGGTGAGACCAGCCTCCACCGCTCCTCAGAGCAGAGCAGCAGCACCTTCACCAGAACGGTAGGTGACTGCGTTGTTGTTTAACTATTTGTGAGCTTAGAATGATAAGGTTCTATCTCCGTTTAGGGTAGTTCAGAGATATTGAGCGTCAAAGTTTTTACATTCCATTATGTTTTGTGAGATGGAACCTTTGTATTTTATGAATTACTAACTAAAAAATTTCAACATTTTAAAAATAACACCACACAGGCATTAATAAACACCTAATGGATCAAATTATGTAAAAAAACTAAATTCTGACAAAAATGGAGATAGAACCTTATAATTCTAACGTCACGTTTGTTAAAAAGTCCTGTGAACAGATTTTTTTTTTTTTTACTGGTCTAAACAGTGAACACAAGTCAAAAGTCCTCTCCTTCTCGTCAGGACCCATAGCAAAGCTGTCTTCAGACATTCCCCACCAAAGCAGTTGGAGCTTGCCACAGTCCCTGAGGAGGAGGCCGCATCATCCAGCCCCACCCTCTCTCCTAGTAACGCTCGACCGACCAGGATATCTGCTGCATGGTACCAGGAGGAGACGGAGGAGGACAAGTCAGTCAAACCATTCCTGAACATTCCAGAACCTCAGACAACAACCACATATAGAACTGACGAGAATGTACAAGGTACGATAACAACACACATATACCTTTAGCTATTTTATTGTTCTGTGTGTGTGTGTGTGTGTGTGTGTGTGTGTATTTAACATTGTTCTACAGTACATTTATTGTTATCCATCATCAGGATCCCTCCACATCGGCCCCTCCACTCCTGGAGCCATGAACAGGCCCTTAGCTGGCACCACAGACCCAGAGGAGGCATCACGTCTCCTGGCTGAGAGAAGGAGGGAAGCCCGTCTGCAGAGAGGGAGGGAGGAGGAGGAACGCCTGCGGAGAGAGGAGGTCCAGAGGTATGTAGGAGAGAGGGCATTACAATGTTCTCCTCCCTCATTTTATTGGGGTCCTCAGCTACTGTTAGAGGGACAGCTGTGTCTCAGGAGGTAGAGGCTGTGGCTCAGGAGGTAGGTTTGATCCCTGACTCCTCCTGTCTACATGTTGAGGTCTCCTTGGGCATGACACTGAATCCCAAATAGCTTGCCGCCATTGGTGTGTGAATGAATGTGTGTGTGAATTGGTGAATGAGAGGCCATTGTAAAGAGCTTTGGAATAAGGCGCTATATAAGTGCAGTCCATTTACCATTAAATAACAATAAATCACTATTACGTTTCCATGTTGTTATTGTGGTATGTGGCGTCACAGACGAGGCAGAGAAGAGTCGGAGCGGAGGAGAGCAGAGGAGGAGGCACGGCAGGAGGCCGCAGCCCAGCGTCTGGTAGAGGAGAGGAAGAGGAGGGAGGAAGAGGAGCACCAACTGGTAGAGGCAGAGAGGGCCCGCAAGGACATGGAGGAGGCTGCACTCCTCCAGAAACAGGTGACGAGGCCCTCGAGACCATCACTGTCCATTTAATATCCAGAAATAGCACAGTTGAATGACCATGAACGACCTTAGATATAAATCTTGATTTTTTAAATTGAATATTGTTCATTCTTGAAGTGTGTGATTTATCTGCGCTATTTTGGGATATCATACTGAGGCACTTCTGCTGGAATCATCACCTTGAAGAAGCTGCACAGGGCTTTCACCTTTTTGGATTGTCCATTTACAGGGTTCCCGCGCTGGTCTTAAAAAGCCTTAAAGTCTAAAACCCAGCAATCCGATTTCTAAGGCCTAAAAAGGGCACACGTTTCAGTTATTATTAGGTCTAAAAAATTAGATTAGCTTGTCCTGCAAGGAAATCAGTCCGACCACATTTATTTACGCGGAAATTAACCAAGCTGGAATCCCAAAAAATGACAATTCGCTTCCTTTTTTGTCTGTATGGCAGTGAAATACCTAATTTCATCACCTGGAGGATGACAAAAAGCTATCATATGGTGTCGCCAATAGGTCAAAAATTCTAATCAAAGAGGTCTAAAAAGGTCTTAAATTTGACTTGTTGAAACTTGTAGGAACCCTGATGTAATATTTCTCTGTGAGTCTCAGTAACGCAGCGTTCCTCCCCAGAGAGAGGAGCAGGCGCGTCAGCAGGAGAAGGAGGAGCAGCTGAAACAAGAGAGGGAGAAGCTCTTCCAGAAGGAGGAGGCAGCACGCCAGGAGAGGAGGAAGGTGAGGGGCTGGGTTCCCACTCTGGTATTAAAAAGCCTAAAAGTCTAAAATCCAGCAAGCGCACAAGGCCTAAAAATATCCCAAATTTCAGTTATTCGGTCTAAAAATTAGGTGCTAGGTATTAAAAATGAGATTAACCTACCACATCTATTTACGCGGAAATTAATCAGGCTGGAACCCAAAAAATGCCAATTCGCTTCCTTTTTTTTCTGTCTATCATATGCTGTCGCGAATAGGTATACAATTCTATTCAAGGAGGTCTAAAAAAAAAAAAGGGTCTAAAAAGGTATTACCTGGAGGGGGGGGAGGTAGAAAATGTTAACACTAGTAAGGTGCAGGAAGGTGGAGAATAACGTCAAATTTCAGAAGTGAGTAACATGCCTAACACTTTTAACGTTTAACTGAATGTTTAGCTTGATATTGTTAAGAGTGTCTTTGGGGACTTCGTGGTGTAGAATTAGGGGCTCTCTGTGCAGTGCAAGGCGGTTATGATGAAAATAACTCAATTACATTGTTTTGAAACCAAAGCATAACGCTTCTCACAGAGATTTCATTGTTTCCAGCGGCTGGAGGAGATCATGAGGAGGACCAGGAGGACCGAGCCTGCTGACAAGGTAAGAAGAGGACATTGTCCTCAAGCACTTTGGCTTTGTTTCAGAGTTCCCGCGCTGGTCTTAAAAAGCCTTCAAGTCTCAAATCCAGCAATCCAATTTACAAGGCCTAAAAAGGTCTTACATTTCAGTTATTCGGTCTAAAAATGCAAGGAAATCAGTCCGACCACATCTGTTTACGCGGACATTAATCAAGCTGGAACCAAATTTTTTAAATTCTTCTTCTTTTGTAAAACCAAAAATTCAATTCAATTCTCTTCCTTTTTTGTCTGTATGGCAGTGAAATCCCTAATTTCATCACCTCGAGGATGACAAAAAGCTATCATATTATTATAAACAGGGTTCCTACAAGTTTCAACTAATATGGTGTCGCGAATAGGTCAAAAATTATATTCAAAGAGGTCTAAAAAAAGGTCTAAAAAGGTCTTAAATTTGACTTGTTGAAACTTGTAGGAACCCTGTAGCAACCCCCCCCCAATTTTTTTTTTATTAAATTTGGTCATACAGAAACCTGTCCAAAACGGAACCTCTGAGAAGGAACCCCAACCAAAGGAAAACACGCAGCCGGTCCAGAACGGCACTTCTGAAGAGATGATGAAGCTGCCAGCGGGGAGCAAGCCGTCTAAGCTGAGCATGACAGGGGCGGAGGACATGGTGCCTGTGGTGGCCTTCAAAGAGCGCAGGTCCCTGAGAACTCTCACAGGCATGGAGGAGATCCAGACCCATCACCGAGCAGGTGAGACTGGGTCATCCACAGATACCACCCACAATGAATGTCGTGAGCTTAGAATTATAAGGTTCTAGAATCTCCGTTTAGGGCAGTTCAGAGATATTGAGCGTCAATGTTTTTACATTCCATTATGTTGGAGATGGAACCTTTGTATTTTATGAATTGCTAACTAAATAAATGTCAACATTTTAAAAATAACACCACACAGGCATTAATAAACACCTAGTGAATCAGATTATGTAAAGAAAACTCAATTTTGACCCAAAATTGAGATAGAACCTTATAATTCTAACGTCACGGTGTGCTGAATGCAAAGCTAAAGTGCCTGAACAGTGAACAGTACTGTGAACATGTACTTCATCTCATTTTCTTTTCCCCTCCTTTTGTCTGTCCACCACATCACATCCTCTTCAGAAGTCATCTGAACGTTGAACAGAGGGGGAGACGAAACCGTCCGAGACGTTTCCACAGCTGTGATTCCCTTCTGCCACACAGAAATGACCGCAGCCATTTTCCTGCCCTGCACTTTGAGCATGTGACAACAACACGCACTCATATTCTCTGGATGCTTTCATAAATGTATCCATGCTTTCATGGAGAAAGACAACATATTATCATCACATTTCTCTATCCAGACAGAGGCATGTGATATCTGCAGCACTAGACAGACAAGGGATACATTTGCTCAGTCTTATTGCAATGACAATTGAGGACTGCCTCAGCTGTAGCTAAGTTATAAGTGAGTTTAGTATGATGGCATATACAGTGTAGAAAGATGCATTTTATCTCTTTAAACTTAAACTGTTTTGGCTGACCATTTCACAATCTCAGCTGGTGTCTTAAGACATGCGCTTACCTAAGCTTATTCCTGACAATGCTGCTATCTGAACACTTTTCCTTCCACAGGTAAACATTATACAGGTCCAGGTATACAGGTATACCATTATGGATTATGGTAGTTGTGACTGTGCACTTGTGCTTGTTTCAGAACTAAAGAGTTACGTTTTTTAGTTAAAAAGAACTCCACTTTCTGTCTTACTTTCCCTATTTTTGTGAAATGTAATCTAGCTATATTTTGCTAGAACCTAGCTGCTATGGACCTAGGTTCCAAAAAAGTGACATTCTTTTGTGGTTCTTGTTTTACAGTACAATAGTCACTTGTTGTTGACCACTTGCAAAGTACTTTGCCATTTCTTTATTTCTCACATTTCTGTGTGCAATAATTTAGGAAACAAATGAGTCTGTACAAAGCCAATTTATTAAAACATAAAAGTATACAAAAATAACATCCTTGCACTATTATATGTTTGATCAGTGGCATGATTATCACTTGTATCCTCACTGTCCACTCCTGTATAAAATAAAGTATTGTCAATACTGTAAAAGCCGTTAACCTGTATGAAAACGTTAAATATAATACACCTTGATTGATTAAATCGTATACACTAGACTAGAGTGTGTTGTCCTTTTTACAGTTCATTAGTTCAACATGGATGCCTTCATAAAAAGAACCCCCTGCCCTGAAAAAACATGGAATAAAATGGGGGTAAAAACAAAAACACAAACATAAGTCAGAGAAGCACATAACCTGACAGACATCTCATGTGGTTATGTTTGGGGGGGGGGGCTCCAGAGAGGCGGGCAGCTGGATCATCTGCAGCAGCTGCCTGGTTTGCTCTGTCTGCACATGCACCCTCTGCAGCTGCTCCTGCAGCACACCTGCACCCAGAACACCTGCAAACTCTCCACCTGCTGGTCACCCCAGACACCCCACAACAGACACATAAGCCCAGACACCCCACAACAGACACATAAGCCCAGACACCCCACAACAGACACATAAGCCCAGACACCCCACAACAGACACATAAGCCCATATACCCCACAACAGACACATAACCCCCGACACCCCACAACAGACACATAAGCCCAGACACCCCACAACAGACACATAAGCCCATATACCCCACAACAGACACATAAGCCCAGACACCCCACAACAGACACATAAGCCCAGACACCCCACAACAGACACATAAGCCCAGACACCCCACAACAGACACAAACACCCCACAACAGACACAAACACCCCACAACAGACACAAACACCCCACAACAGACACACAAACACCCCAGATACCCCACAACAGACACATATTTTTTTTTTTTTTAGTCACTCTGGATAAATGGCTAAAATGTTAGCATTACCGGTACATATACTGTATATATGTTACGGTACATGTGGGAATACGGTACATGTGGGAAAACTAGGGTTAGGGTTAGGTGCTGGGGTGACTTGGTACATGCTGGCATGTCTAACCCTAACCCTACCCCTAACCCTAACCATAGCACCCTAGCACCCAACCCTAACCCTAGTTTTCCCACATGTACCGTATTCCCACATGTACCATAACATATATACCTACTGTTTTTGCATAGTAATTGTGACTGGCAGAGGTGTTGTTACAAAACCACGACAAACCTTTGTCGAGTTTGCATAATGTGGCAATGCCAAGTTGTTGGAATCTCACTTCCTGGTTCTTGAGGAACGTCAGTAAGTATTCTGAGATGGCAGCAGAGTGAGGTTGCAGTAACTGGATGACTTGACCTTTGTTATAAACAGTAACAAGTAAGCACATGTTTATAGCACAGATTTGAAAACTTTACTTACACATATAGGCCCAAATAGCATTCTTGGGATAAATATAATATGCTAGAATTATACTCCCAACCATTTGTACCTGTCTTGTCTCACTCACACACACACACACACACACACACACACACACACACACACACACCATTTGGATATCATAATAGATGCACATTACCATCCATATCTAGTTTGCTGATGATGGAAGCAGAATGATACGACAGCTCTGGATTTTCCATTTGTCCAGAAAACGTCACTATACTGGACATGTGTTGAGGGGTCATTTCTGTGGCCAAATGAGGCCGGAGTGAGTCTGAGAACAGAAGAAAGAAGTCACAATATAGTTTTTTTTATAACCCTTTTGGGGCTACACTGCAGTGATGGGTTAATGAGTAAATGTAAAGTAAATGGATTGTTAATAATCACATCCAGGATTCTCACCCCAACATGTCAAATGATGCAAACACAGTGTCACGCACAGCAAGGTCTCTTCTGAGGAGACACTTGTCACAAGGGCCTGGAGAAGTCCTGTTAGACACTCACTCTCTATCACAGCCTAAACAGGAAGGATTAATCACATGAACACATGAATTACAGCATGGCAAATTGCTCCCAATAACACTTCTAATGACCAAGTTTACTGAAAATGTTCATTGTGTGAAGCGCATTGAGTTGCATCTTGTAAGAAATGCGCTATACAAATAAAATTTGATTTGATTTGATTTGAAGTTGTGGACCATATACGGTTACTCTAGTGTGAGAGACCGACCAACATGACATGACATCTCTCATGACCCATCTCTTCAGGTTACACCGTAACTGCTCCTCCTGAGACTTCTACTGCCCCCCAGCACTGCGTCTCCTGAAGACATCCGCTTTTTCCCCTTTACTGTGTCCCCTAAAACTTCTATTGCCCCCCTTGTACTGTTTCTCTGTTTCTCCAGTGTCAATATAAAAAAAAAGAATGTCTAGGTTTCGAAGATGGTCTTCTTCTTCTTCTTCTAGAAATAGACTACCAATAGAAATAAACTACCAATGGCCCCGGGCCTGAGCTGGATTACTCTTCCTGCTACGACTGGTGGATTGATGATTCACTTGCTTAGTCAAATGTATTGATTGTAAGTCGCTTTGGAACAAGGCGTCTGCTAAATGCCAAAAATGTAAAAATGTAAATGACATCATTACTTTTCTCATTGTTACCTGCTGGCCGGTACGGCTGCTGCTCAGGTTGGTGATGGTGGCAGCGCTGTGGGTCAGGATGACCGGGCAGCCTCTGTGTCTGAGGAGCAGCTGCCCTACGACCTGTAAAACGCCCTCATTCACCAGGGCCTCCTGGAACACAAGATCATTAATAGAGTGAACATGAATGCAGTTTATGATAATAAACACGACTTTAATCACCACCATCAATATTGTGAAAGGTCTCACTTTGTTGGGCTGGTGTGTAGACATCTCAGACAGCAGTGTTATGGCAGACACACACACAGGGAGGGCAGTGGAGCACAGTAGGACTTTCAGAGGCGACACACAGTCCATTTCCATCAGTTGCTCCTGGGTCAGAACTAGAGACAGCATAATATAAACATCCCTAGTGCACTGAACGTGCCTGAGAACATTGAATGAGTGTGGCTTTTGTATTCTGTATGGATGTAAAGTTAAACACAGTGGTTTTGATTACCATTCCTTGACAGGTTTTTGAGGCATATGCAAGCTTGGGATGAGTTCTGGAAATAAGAAAAGGATATTGTGTGTGAGTTTGTGTGTGTGTGTATATATATATATATACACATTTACATTTTTGGCATTTAGCAGACGCCTTATTCCAAAGCGACTTACAATCGATACATTTGGCTAATCCATTTCAGGATGACATAGAGGGCCATTTGTGTAAGGTAGACATTCCGTCAGTTCCACCTGAGAGGCCATTACCTTCTGCACTGATGAAGACATGAGCGCCAGCAGAGACTTCAACAGGAAACGGTCTCCAATCCCAAGCATCTTTGGGTGATGCTCCTGGACAGTGGCGATGTTGCTCAGAGCCGAGCAGCTGCGGAACTAAAGTTCAAACAGAATGTTGGATATGAATATAACAATTAATCTGTTACTTATTTCCATGAAAATTCCATACAAGAATCCCTGCAGCAGCACATTAATATTCTTTGTAATTGTGCTTAAACAACATCATTTCACAAAAGTACAGAAGATATGAAGCGCCACTTTCACCTGAATATCAGCATCAGAAGACTGCAATAGAAGCGCCAGGATGGGAACACCTCCCTCCTGACACAAGACCTTCATTGAGCTCTCTAGGGGACAAGAGGAGCAACGGGTGCTGGTGAAATATCAAAGGACATAATGGCCAGAAAGAAAAACATGTCTTGATAAATTAGATACAAGAATGTATAGTCAGTGCTAGCTTGAACATTGCTACGCATCATCACTTAAGAAAAAATGTCAACAAACAAGTTCTCATAACCAACTTACTGTACGTGTTCACTGAACTCCACCTTATAATAAAGCAACAGCAACAACCTTTGTGTTCAAGCATTCATACATCGTGAGCTTAGAATTATAAGGTTCTATCTCCGTTTAGGGTAGTTCAGAGATATTGAGCGTCAACGTTTTTACATTCCATTATGTTTTGTGAGATGGAACCTTTGTATTTTATGAATTACTAACTGAAAAATGTCAACATTTTAAAAATAACACCACACAGGCATTAATAAACACCTAATGGATCAGATTATGTAAAAAACTCAATTTTGACAAAAATTGAGATAGAACCTTATAATTCTAACGTCATGACATGCAGAACTCAACTGTGCAAACCTACCAGATTGTGTAAGGTTTAAGAGGGCCCAAACTGCATGCTGCTGGACCCGAGGGTCATAAGACTTGGCCAACACCAACAACGGAATCATCCCCTCAGAAGACACAATAGCTTCTCTGTTTGATTCTGAATGAAAGTGAGACAATGACAAATCAACAGTCTGAGAGAGCTCACAGCTCCAGGTATGTTAGGTTGTGTAAGGTTGTACTGGAATGTTGGCTAAGCATAGATCTGAGAGCGGTCATGGAACATGACCATCATGAATCAGCGATGGGATTTATCTTTCCGCACAACCTCATACATTGTGTAATGTATGCATGCTTGATTTCTCTCTCAGACTATATCAGTATTCAGAGACAAAAGTCTGATCTTAAGTACTATATCACAAACATGCAAAGCACTGGAACAACAAATCTATGAAATCAGTTACTTGATTGAAAACCTTTATTGTCCCCAATGGGGAAATTTTGTTGTCAAACAGCTCAGTTAGGGCAGAAAACAAACAATAAAAAACATAAAACAGTGCAGGCTCAGTAAGTAAAAAGTTCCAAAAGTTCCATCTCCAGGTCTCCCCCACCCTGCAGGGCCTGGTTGTAGAGTCGGAGTGCAGCTGGAATAAAGGACTGTCCAAATCTTTTTGTACTTTGACGGGGGAGAACAAATCTGTGGCTGAACTTGCTCCTCATCCCTGCCAGCTCGCAGTACATCGGGTGGGAGGGATTGGCCAGCATGGCCGCCAGTTTTTTCCCCATCCTCTGTTCTGCCACCACCTCTAGGCTGTCCAGCCCGGTCCCCACCACAGAGCTGGCCTTCTTCACCAGTTTGTTTAGCTTCGCAGCATCCCTGGCACGGATGTTTCCACCCCAGCAGGCCACGGCGAAGAACAGAACGCTGGCAACCACCGACTGGTAAAACATTTGCAGCAGCTTGTTGCAGACACCGAAAGACCTCAGCCTTCTCAGGAAAAACAGTCTGCTCTGCCCTTTCCTGAGAAGAGCCTCGGTGTTGTCAGTCCAGTCCAGTTTGTTATTAATTTGTACTCCCAGGTACCTGTAGGAGTCCACCCTCTCGACTTCCACCCCCTTGATGGTGATGGGGGCTGGGGTCCTTCTCTTCCTCCTAAAATCCACCACCAACTCCTTTGTTTTGCTGGTGTTAAGCAAAAGGTAGTTGGTGTCGCACCACTGCACGAAGCTCTCCACCAGGGCCCTGTACTCCTCATCCCTGTCGTCTGTGATGTAACCGACGATAGAGGAGTCATCCGAAAACTTCTGCAGGTGGCACTGGTCGGAGCTAAACTGGAAGTCGGAGGTATAGAGGGTGAAGAGAAAGGGTGACAGAACAGTTCCCTGGGGGGCACCGGTGTTGCACACCACCACCTCAGACTGACAGCCCTGCAGTCTCACATACTGACGCCTGTCTGTGAGGTAGTTGTGGATCCAAGCCGTCAGGGAGTCCTCCACACACATCACTGCTAGTTTGTCAGCCAGCAGTGATGGCTTGATAGTGTTAAATGCACTGGAGAAGTCGAAGAACATGGTCCTCACCATGCTCTGTGGCCTCTCCAGGTGTGTGTAGGCCCTGTGCAGCATGTAAATGATGGCGTCCTCCACCCCCATGCTCTCCTGGTATGCAAACTGCCGGGGGTCCAGGAAGTCCTTCACCTGGGGCTTAAGGTGTTGCAGCACTAGCCTCTCCAGGATCTTCATGACCTGTGGTGTCAGGGCGACAGGTCTGTAGTCGTTTGGGGTTACAGATTTAACTCCACAGATGTGTTAACCTTATGAACCCAAAAATGGTAAATGGACTGCACTTATATAGCGCCTTTATCCAAAGCTCTTTACAACAGCCTCTCATTCACCCATTCACACACACATTCACACACCAATGGCGGTAAGCTACCATGCAAAGCGCCGGCCGGCCCGCTCACTGGGAGCAATTTGGGGTCCAGTGTCTTGCCCAAGGACACTTCGACATGTGGCCAGTCGGGACTCGAACCGCCGATCTGCTGACCTTGCGATCATTAGACGGCGGCCCTACCTCCTGCGCCACAGCCGTCCCATAAAAAAAAAAGACATATTTTACCCCCCCCCCAAAAAAAAGACCTTCATTGAGCTCTCTAGGGAACAAGAGCCCCCCCCCCCCCCCCCCCAAAAAAAAAAACCCCCATATACCTGAGGAGGCCAGTATGGCGACACATGCACAGGAGTTACACTGGACCGTGGGATCCCCAGACTGGAACATCTCTAGAATAGGCACCAGCATCCCCATCTCTATCACCAGCTCTTTACACACTGAAAAACAGTACACAAATGTTAAACTGTGACCAACAGTGTGTGCACGTGTGTGTGTGTGTGTGTAGCGAGATATTAGTCTGTAATCTGTTCATGACACTTACATTCTACAAATGCCACCAACTATTGCTGTGACGATATATAATTATTTTCAGAAATCTAAGAGAAGTCACTGAGGGAGAAAGTCTTACCATTATCCTTTACTAGAAGATTGACCAAAGACAGGGAGGTGGTCCGCTGCACCTTCAGATCATTTGATAGAAGCAGAGCAGTGTATGGTTCCAGGAACCCGACAGGTAGAGGCGACTCCACTGAAACAACAAAATTAAGAGAGGCAATCAATGTGTCGCCTTCACATAACAAATGAATCCATTACTATCCCTCATCACTAGAACTCTCCCTGTGTCCACTTCTCTGACATTTGCATAATACTGGTCACATAATCGTTACCTTCCCTACAACAATGGAACCTGCAGGGGAAACAATGTTGCCAATATGAATGTTCTAATGAACCTCTCTAAATCGTGACGTTAGAATTATAAGGTTCCATCTCCATTTTTGTCCAAATTTAGTTTTTTTACATAATCTGATCCATTAGGTGTTTATTAATGCTTGTGTGGTGTTATTTTTTAAATGTTGACATTTTTTTGTTAGTAATTAATAAAATACAAAGGTTCCATCTCACAAAACATAATGGGATGTAAAAACTTTGACGCTCAATATCTCTTAACTACCCTAAACGGAGATAGAACCTTATAATTCTATGCTCACGAAATGGCACTTACATTGTTGACTGATGTGTAGGTAATACATGGCTGCAGAGCCTTGGAGGTCAGGGTTTTCTGACGCTGCTAAAGTAGTCAACGCTTGTAGACATTCTGGGGTAAGCAGAGGGGTTTCCTGGCCTGGGGAAAAATGTTGTCAACATTGTTGTGTTGCGTTGTAACAATCAAATAGTTATGTGTCCAATTGTATTGTGGGGGGATACTGACACTGCCAGTCAGGAATAAATAATATATTTATATATACTTATATTTACAATTTATGATTACAATCTATGATTGCATAATGAATTATGATCATTGCTTCCCAATGTGCATTTCTAACCAGATTACCTGTGTCCAGGTGCTCGAATAACGCACGCGCCTCCGAGGACGTCCGCGATGTTGTTCTCAGACAGCTGCACCGGGACAGGGCTTTCACACACTCCTTTATCTTCTGTCCGAGCTCAGCGGACAGTGTTTTCACAAGTGCAACGAAGTCTTTAAGAAGCTTTGCACATTTTTCACAAAGTCCAGAGGCCATCTTCTCTTCAAACTAGGTTAAATCTAAGCAGCAGCAGCAATATTGTTGAAACACAGATCTGTCTAACGCGTCACCGCCATCTGCTCTTAGAGAACAAAGACAGTGACACCTGTTGTAAATGTGAGCCTAACCTGTCAGGTGCAGACAGCACCACGTGACATAACCGCCCTGGGTACGTTTTTTTTTTTTTGTGTGTCATTCAGTGATTTCTAGATCCAATGAAATATTACTCAGATGCTACATTATTAATAAATACAGTGATTGATTGCATTTAATATATTTGCACAGCAAGCTCCTCAAAAATACACTGATGAATAATGACGTCAGTGTCTCTCTCAATGTTGTGGATACACTCCCATATACTCCCCCCCCCCGGACACATTGTTGCCCCTGGCTGAAAAAAAGGTTACATTATATCATACAAATAAGTAGATTCATTATATTGCAAGAATATTCTGCATCATTGGAGGTGTGCTGTGTGGACGGAGGATACTTCAGTCACGATAGATCTCATTGGTGAAAGCGATGCTTGTGTTTAATTGGGGTTTACTGTGTTTATTAGGAAGTGCAATCAAAATGGACAATTTTGTTTATTTCTTTCATTTTTAAGTTTTCCCTGTCAAATATACCGTCCAAACACAGTCCGGTAGGTGGCGGTAATGCGCCTCAAGTTGGTCGCAAACCGCCATTCAAATTGAAAAGAAGAAGAAGAATGCTTGTGCTCGTGACGTCATACACTGGAGTTGTTGTTGTGGAAACCATCGCAACGGAGCCGGTTGTGGAGGCGGGGATCCCAATAGCCAAGTCAACTAAGCAATCTGTGGTAAATGTGTTCTGTTCTCGCTGACCACATGGTGCTAGTTTGAATGTCGAGTAACTAACTAGTTTGAAAATGTTGTAAAACATACATTAAACAGCCAGAGCCTGTTCACATTTTAATTTGCATAAGCTAACGGGTAGCCTGCTAGCTACATTAGCTAGCCAGCTAAGGCTTAAGTCATCACACTGGCACAGAACAATTGTGTAGCTGACTGGTGGTACCTTAAACTATCTGATTTGTTGTGAATGTGCACGTTGCACTTAGTCGATCTCAACTCAGCTAGGTTTAAGCAAATAATGGTCTAGCTAGCTAGGTTAGCTATCTAGCTAAGTAAGATTACTGTCACTGAATAATGTCTGCCTTGCATTTTCTAGGAAGAAAATCTCCCCCTACCTGGGTCCTTTGTATGCAGAATGAGTGTCATCTCAGCTTGCAAGAATGCCAGCAGGTGCTAGCACTAAATACGTTGCATGTACTGTAGTAGTAATAATAATAATAATAATAATAACTTTTTATTTGTATAGCGCTTTCCCTGCAAACGTTGCAGCTCAATTATACAATCGTAATTTAATCATTTAGTAATTTAAAGGCAATATTAAAAAGATGGGTTTTTAGTCTTGACTTGAACATATTTGCTGAGGTTGCATCTCTAATGTAAACTGGCAGTGAAGACACAATCTGGGTGCATAAAATGACAATGCAGCCTCACCAAATCTCTTCTTTTGTACATTAGATTATGTAGTAGACTAGTAGATTATGTACTGCTATTAGATGCATGTTGTTAGGTAATCTCTGCACCATGAAACATAATAATATATTATCTGCATAGGTGAGAGTGAAGCCCGAGCAAAGACCAGAGCTAGATTTGATGAGGTGTTTAAGAGATACACGGACCCTCCGTCAGAGAAGAGGAGGGTGAGGAAGAAGAGTGCTCAGCCGGAGGACAGTGTTGTGGTGTGTATCAGTGTTGTGGTGTGTATCAGTGTTGTGGTGTGTATCAGTAACGGGTCTCATCCAGAGACTCTTGTTTTACATGTCGACATTATCGCACAATCCTGGTGCACATAAATACTTCTGCTTACCTTTGCATGCTCCGTCCTTCTTTTAGCTCCAATCTTTGAAAAAGAACCTCGACCTGGTGAAAGACACAGAGGACCAGGAGACCATCCTCCAAAACACCTATCACCCTGACCAGGGCAGCCCTCGTTACACCAAGAACAGGCGCAGAGAGAGGGAAGTAGCAGAGAAGGTCAACAACAACAACAACAGTAACCAGGATGAGACCCCCCAACCAGCCAAAGACAAGAGGAAGAGTAAGAGGGAGCTGCCGCCCCCCCCTGTGCAGGACGACACCTCCAGCTATGCCACTGGAGGGGACCAGAACGACAGTGCTGCTGGAAATGCCCAAGCAGCATCCAAATCCAAGGACATGTTGGAGATAGGTGACCAAGGAAAGGGACAGAGGAGAAAGAGCAAGAAAGGGAAGAATAAAGGGGATGAGGAGGCCAGGGCACGGAGGGGGGAGTTGGAACCTGAGGACGAGCTCCTGCAGGAGTACCAGCAGCAGATAATACAGGAGGAGGAGGGGAGGCCGGGACAGAAGACAGTAAACAAGAGGTCAACAGACAAGAAGAATGCTGCCTCTCAAGAAGTAGTACTAAACAACGATGGGAAGAAGAAAACTAAGAAACTGAAGTCATTAGATGCTGAGAGGGAGACGAGGTGTGTTGACACGCATGATGAATCGGGACTTTCATGATTGTTTCCTGAAGTTTGCAATGAATCTATATGACAGCTATAGACCTGCTTATATTGTGAAAGATATATAGATATCATCAATATCACAGTTCATAAATAGATAATGTTGTGGATTAATAATGAGACTCAAGAGAGGAACTTGCTTTAAATCTAGGTATAATATTTATTAAAGAAAATGATCTTTCACAACTTGAGTTGGGACAGTCAAATCGACTTCACAATGGGAAGCTTTCAAAGACTACCACACAACTTTCACATTGTACATTTGATATATTGTCAACATAGTCATAACATTGATAACGAGTCTGAACTCCATCACTGTCCATGAACACAAGGCCCTCAACCAGGGCTCTGTGTTCATAAACAGGACAGCCAGACTCTCAACAATCCCACGGGAAATACTCCACTGTTACAAAATGAATAGACCATGCATACATACAATACAAGATGCAGTATAGAGCATTATGAACTGCCATACATGTGAAAAAAATCCATTACAATAATGATTTGATTTGTTTTGATTTGCAGTGTGTTGTCAGGTGTGCAGCACAGTCCGTCTGCAGAGGGAGTGGAGAGGAACAGCTGCACAGAGAGGGCCGCCGTACTCACCAACAGGAACCGCGATGATGACGCCCAAGAGCCAGAATCTGAATCTGTGAAATCTAAAGGAAAAAAGAAGAGGAGAAGAAAACAAGGTGGGTGGATTTAAAAATAACTTTTGCCTGTGGGGGAGCTTGCAGCGTCTGGCCTGTAGAGAGAGCTACAGGACTGTAAGCGCTTGTCAATCATCCCATCATCACATACTCTCCACCACAGTCCTGTAGCTTCCTCCACATGCTCCCCACACTGACCATAACATCTAGATTATAAAATGTCCCTCTATGTGGCCTGGGGTGGTCCAGTGGTCTAGCACCGCGGTCTACAGTGCACACATATGCCCATGTTGGCATGGGTTCGAATCCGGCCCGTGCCCTGCTCACATGTCCTCTCTGACTTTCCTGTCTGTCTTCACTATCTCTGTCAAGTAAAATGAAAGATATGAGTGGGACTGCCCCACTCATAAAAAAAAATGTCCCTCTATAATATAACGTGGATAACTCTTTGCCTTCTTCTACTGGTTTCAGTGGTCAAGGAGGAAAGCGATACGGAGATCGAGGCTCCGCAGAGACCAGTGTTTGACGACAGCCTGGTGCTGGGCGTCTACCTCCATAGGACAGACCGGCTGAAGACTGACCTGCTGGTGTCACACCCCATGGTCAAGGTCCATGTCATCGATGACATCACTGGGCAATATTTAAAAAAAGAGGACAGGTAAGAACTTTTTTTTTTTTTTTTTTTTTTTTTTAAGGTTACTTTTTTCCTTTCTATTGAGAGTATTTGTTGTTCTTGTGGTTCTTAACTTTCACCCAAAACAAACTTGTGAGAACTTTTGTGATTTGTGTCTTTCCGTGTGTTTCAGTCATCGGCCGGTGTCCTCGTTTTACGAGCAGGAGAATGTCGATCATATTCTTCCCATCATCACCCAGCCTTTTGACTTCAAGAAAAACAAATCCACGGTTCCAGAATGGGAAGAGCAAATCATCTTCAACGAACGCTTTGGCTATTTCCTCCAGGACGCCGATGAAAGTCCTAGGGTCATGCTCTTTTTTGAGGTAAGAGATAAAACACTAAACTCAGATTTCTAAAAAGCATTTCCAAAGGTCATTTTGAAGAACAAGATTTCTCTTGTGCATTAAGGTCCTAGATTTCATGACCATGGAAGAAGCTAGAGCCAATGTTGACGTTGTCAGACATGAGCGAGGATTCCGAAAAATTGCTTGGGCATTTTTAAAGGTAATGCATATACCGGATATTAGGCAAAAAAGTGACAAATTACCATTTCCTTTTTGATTCAGAAAGTTGAAATAAACATTGAGTTGTAAACATGAACATTTCTGTTCTACCTCCAGCTGGTGGGCACTAACGGGGTCCTGAACATCGACAGTAAACTGCGTCTCCAGCTCTACTGTCCTCCTCCCCCCCGGTCCAGAAGAGAACCTCAGACCATCGAGGTGGTGGACTGGTGGAGGAGATATCCCATGAACAGATACGCATCCACCCTGTACATCACCGTGAAGGGCCTCAAACTGCCTGATCACGTACGTTGCACGACTGTATATCGTGAGCTTAGAATTATAAGGTTCTATCTCCGTACGTTGTTGCACAACTGTATATCGTGAGCTTAGAATTATACGGTTCTATCTCCGTTTAGGCCTAGTTCAGAGATATTGAGCGTCAAAGTTTTTACATTCCATTATGTTTTGTGAGATGGAACCTTTGTATTTTATCAATTACTAACTAAAAAATGTCAAAATTTAAAAAATAACACCACACAGGCATTAATAAACACCTAATGGATCAGATTATGTAAAAAACTCAATTTTGACAAAAATGGAGATAGAACCTTATAATTATAACGTCACGGTATGTTGCATGTTCTACAACTGAACGATGTACCTCCACCAACACCACTACAGCTAATGATCATTGTAGGGATTATAGTCATGTTAAGAGTAGTGTTTATGCTGCTAGTCGGAATCCCTAAAGAGTTCACTTATTACTTTGATATGGACTTGCACTGACCTTGGACTGAAGACCCATCTCTTCAGGTTACACCTTAACTGCTCCTCCTGAGACTTCTACTGCCCCCCCAGCACTGCGTCTCCTGAAGACACCCGCTTTTTCCCCTTTACTGTGTCCCCTAAAAACTTCTATTGCCCCCTTGGACTGTTTCTCTGTTTCTCCAGTGTCTATATAAAAAAAGAAAAGAAAAGTCTAGGTTTAGAAGAAGGTGATAGAAGTAGATTTTTCCTTCTATCACGGAGACTGCCAATGGCCCCGGGCCTGAGCTGGATTAATCTTCCTGCTACGACTGGTGGATTGATGATTCACTTGCATAGTCAAATGTATTGATTGTAAGTCGCTTTGGAATAAGGCGCCTGCTAAATGCCAAACATTTAAATGTAAACTGTAAATGTAAATGACTTTTCCAGGTTGATCCCAGCATCCGCTCCATGATGGCGCTGCAGCAGGAGAGGGGCAGCACCTCCTACAGCGAGCTCCAGAGTGAGGTCACCAAGAGGAGCATGACACGCACCCCGGATAATAAACCCACGGCCCTGAAGTGGAGCCGGCTGCCTGGGCAGGTCTGTACGGAGAACGTCCATCAACAGTTATTCCATGAACTGCTATGGAAAAAGTATTGATTGAGAAATGTTGCACAATTCCTTTTTATTCCTGTTGAAGGTCTGTCGGATTCCCAACAAGCCCATGCTGTCCTTCCGCGGTGGTCAGATGGGCTGTTTTACGGTACGCTTCTCTCATGACGGGAGGATACTGGCTTCAGCTTGTGCTGACAGAGATGCTTTTCCCATTATAGGTAAGTACTGTACTGTAGCTCGTCTGTACACTCTCCCTCTCTCATTCCTCTCTACCTCCCATGGTCAACAAAAGCCCTGCAAGTGAGCTTATGTGAAATCAGTTATTAATGTTTTTTGTTTTTTTTGTGGTCTTTTTACAGTGTATGAGATACCTTCAGGCAAAGTGTTGGCTGCCTTCAATGGCCATCTCAGTATTGTGTATGATCTCTGCTGGTCCAGAGATGACCAGAGCCTCCTGTCTGCGTCCTCTGATGGCACTGTCAGGTAAAGGTCCTAACATATCACTGTCAGGTAAAGGTCCTAACATATCACTGTCAGGTAAAGGTCATAACATATCACTGTCAGGTAAAGGTCCTAACATATCACTGTCAGGTAAAGGTCATAACATATCACTGTCAGGTAAAGGTCATAACATATCACTGTCAGGTAAAAGTCATAACATATCACTGTCAGGTAAAGGTCATAACATATCACTGTCAGGTAAAGGTCATACCATATCACTGTCAGGTAAAGGTCATACCATATCACTGTCAGGTAAAGGTCATAACATATCACTGTCAGGTAAAGGTCCTAACATATCACTGTCAGGTAAAGGTCATACCATATCACTGTCAGGTAAAGGTCATACCATATCACTGTCAGGTAAAGGTCATACCATATCACTGTCAGGTAAAGGTCATAACATATCACTGTCAGGTAAAGGTCCTAACATATCACTGTCAGGTAAAGGTCATAACATATCACTGTCAGGTAAAGGTCATAACATATCACTGTCAGGTAAAGGTCATAACATATCATGCCTGGGACAGAATGGATAACAATAAGATAAAGATATTATTACAATTATTATTAAAATAAGCTAAAAAGTATCACTGTCTGATAATAGCTAAACATTCATGTTTCAGTAATATGCTGTCTTCATGGCTACTCTTATTTGCACCATACTTCTGATGTCTTCTAATTCTTCTATTTCACCGTAATAATGTGTCGACATGATTTCAGAGGTTCTTTAGTTACTGGGCTCATTTGAGTCCGTTATTTGTTTACGTTTTATTTTGTTTGAATGTATTTTGAGCCCCCAAAAAAATTCTTCACTGATGTATTCCAACTATCTTGTCCTCCCCACAGAGTCTGGAACGTGGATCGACTACAGGCTATTGCCCAGAAAGTGCTTCCTCACCCCTCGTTTGTGTACTGTTCCCAGTACCACCCTACGGCCCAGAACCTGGTGGTGACGGGGGGCTACGACTGTCTGGTGCGTGTGTGGAGGGTGGACGGACGCGAAGTGAACGGCCAACTCCTCCAGGAGTTCGAAGGGCACAAGAGCTTCATCAACGCTCTGTGTTTTGACCCTGAAGGTATGTGTTGGGTTTGTGTTTTATATATATATATATTGGTGTCTTGAAAAGTATTAAAAGTTGATAAATCAATTTTGGGAAAATCAAGACCCTTAATAAGTATTAAAAAGTCTTATCACGATTTTATGAGGTCTTGAATTTTGTAGGTATTTTTCTGAATTAGACTCTGTCCAAAGAGTTTGAGTCCTAAAAACTTGTTTGTGAATTTATTCGTTTTATTAAAAAAACAAAGATGAACCGGAAATTCTGTTGTATGATAGTGGTCTAGTCTATTGCAAACTAAAACTGTTAAGTTAAAGGTGTCACTGATGTAAACGGTTACAGCTCGAAGTGGCGGTGAGGTCTGGAAAAATATTGACACAGTCTTTAAAAAGTCTTAGAAAGGTATTGAAATTAACCTCAAGATTCCTGTACCCTGTATATATGGAGAAGAGCTATCCTTGTACCAGACCTGAGCTCATTCCACCAGGTGGTTGGGGGCTACTGCATCTGGGTTGATATGGGAACGTAACAAGTTTTTATTTATCTATTCAGGAGCCCGAATGTTTACCGCGGACAACGCTGGCCACATCGTTGCGTGGAAGACCTTGGTTGATGACAGCGCACACCGGCAACCGTGTCGTCACTGGGTCATTGATAAGGTTTGAGAAACAAAGGGAAGACACTTTGTGAGCTTAGAATGATAAGGTTCGTGGCCTGGGGTGGTCCAGTGGTCTAGCACCGCGGTCTACAGTGCACACATATGCCCATGTCGGCATGGGTTCGAATCCGGCCCATGCCCTGCTGACATGCCCTCTCCTCCTTACTTTCCTGTCTACCTTCACTATCTCTATCCAATAAAATGAAAAATATGAGTGGGACTGCCCCACTCTGGAAAAAAAAGAAAAAAAAGAATGATAAGGTTCTATCTCCGTTTAGGGCAGTTCAGAGATATTGAGCGTCAAAGTTTTTACATTCCATTATGTTTTGTGAGATGGAACCTTTGTATTTTATGAATTACTAACTCAAAAATGTCAACATTTTAAAAATAACACCACACAGGCATTAATAAACACCTAATGGAACAGATTATGTAAAAAACTCAATTTTGACACTTATAATTCTAACGTCACGACTCAGCATGGCGTTTCCACTCCGCAGCTCCCAACAGTGCAGCACTAACACTCTGTCTCGTACAGGAAATAGGAGAGGGGGACCTGGAGGGAATCCCCATCAACGCACTAGAGATCCATCCCAACGGACGCCGTCTGCTCATCCACGCCAAAGACAGTGTTGTGAGAGTTATGGATTTGAGAATGTAAATATAGATTTGTACTTTTGTTGTCATCATTATACTGCTGTGTACCGGTATATAAAAAATGTATCATGCTTTAAAAATGTGATGAAATGTGTCATGTTTAACTTTGTACAATTTAGAGGTTAGGTTTGCTTCTTTTCACTTAGATATTAATTGTAAAGGCATTTTGACTTGGGGTGCCCACATTTTTGCACCCCACTTGTACATGTTGACTGTAGACTGAAAGTAAGCTGTCATCTTTTATTGATCTGAAGTGTGTCTGTACCTGTGTGTCTGTACCTGTGTGTCTGTACCTGTGTGTCTCTACCTGTGTGTCTGTACCTGTGTGTCTGTACCTGTGTGTCTGTACCTGTGGGTCTCTACCTGTGTGTCTGTACCTGTGTGTCTGTACCTGTGTGTCTGTACCTGTGTGTCTCTACCTGTGTGTCTGTACCTGTGTGTCTGTACCTGTGGGTCTCTACCTGTGTGTCTGTACCTGTGTGTCTGTACCTGTGTGTCTCTACCTGTGTGTCTCTACCTGTGTGTCTGTACCTGTGTGTCTCTACCTGTGTGTCTGTACCTGTGTGTCTGTACCTGTGGGTCTGTACCTGTGGGTCTGTACCTGTGTGTCTGTACCTGTGTGTCTCTACCTGTGTGTCTGTACCTGTGTGTCTCTACCTGTGGGTCTGTACCTGTGTGTCTGTACCTGTGTGTCTGTACCTGTGTGTCTCTACCTGTGTGTCTGTACCTGTGTGTCTCTACCTGTGGGTCTGTACCTGTGTGTCTGTACCTGTGTGTCTGTACCTGTGTGTCTGTACCTGTGGGTCTCTACCTGTGTGTCTGTACCTGTGTGTCTGTACCTGTGTGTCTCTACCTGTGTGTCTGTACCTGTGTGTCTCTACCTGTGGGTCTGTACCTGTGTGTCTGTACCTGTGTGTCTGTACCTGTGTGTCTCTACCTGTGTGTCTGTACCTGTGTGTCTCTACCTGTGGGTCTGTACCTGTGTATCTACCTGTGTCTCTACCTGTGTGTCTGTACCTGTGTGTCTGTACCTGTGTGTCTGTACCTGTGTGTCTGTACCTGTGTGTCTGTACCTGTGTGTCTCTACCTGTGTGTCTACCTGTGTGTCTGTACCTGTGTGTGTCTACCTGTGTGCCTGTACCTGTGTGTCTGTACCTGTGTGTCTGTACCTGTGTGTCTGTACCTGTGTGTCTGTACCTGTGTGTCTGTACCTGTGTGTCTGTACCTGTGTGTCTGTACCTGTGTGTCTCTACCTGTGTATGTTGCAGACTGGCAGTGAAGAAATACACTGGTGCCACAAACTACAGGGAAAGGATCCATAGCACATTCACCCCCTGTGGAAACTTCATCTTTGCAGGCAGTGAGGATGGATTGGCATATGTGTGGAATGCAGAAACAGGTGTGGAAACCTAACCATACCAGTTTTGTTTCACTCTGGTGCTATGATCAGTTCTGCTACATGTTATCACCTGCTGCTTTTGTTTCTATGTAACCAGGTGACCAGGTGGCGGTGTACTCTGAGCTGTGCTACCCTACAGCGCTCCGTGGTGTGGCGTTCCACCCTCAGGAGAACATGGTGGCGTTCTGTGCCTTCGGTCAGAGCCAGCCTGTTCATGTCTACCTGTACGACCGCAAAGGTAAGCACTTGGGGTGGCTGTGGCGCAGGAGGTAGAGCCGCCGTCTAATGATCGCAAGGTTGGCAGATCGGCGGTTTGAGCCCCGGCTGGCCACATGTCGAAGTGTCCTTGGGCAAGACACTGAACCCCAAATTGCTCCCAGTGAGCGGGCCGGCGCCTTGCATGGTAGCCTACCGCCATTGGTGTGTGAATGTGTGTGTGAATGGGTGAATGAGAGGCCGTTGTAAAGCGCTTTGGATAAAGGCGCTATATAAGTGCAGTCCATTCCATTTCACTTAACCATACTGCAATAGGTGTCTTCCCCTTTGAGCTCTTACTCTATTTTACAATCACTCTCCATGTGTGCACCTGCTGCACCAAGATAGCTAAATAACCCAGAGCATCCATGAGCTCACTGTGAGCTTTCTTCTGTGTTTGTCTTCAGTCGCCCAGTTGGAGATGGAGAGCCTGAGAGGACACAGCAGGACAGGCTCAGCAGACACCAAACCCTTCAGAAACACATCAGACCCGGTCATGCTACAGGACACCTCCGCCACAGCCATGGACCGGTTCGCTAGTGCTGCGCGACTGTCACTCAAGATGCAGCGCGTCAAGGAGAAGCTGGACTCTGTTCTTGTAAATCACCATATGACCACCATATGATTTTGTTTTCATCCAATCATTTTATGTATTGTTGTTAGCTTAGACTGAAGAATTTAGTAAAATGATCATGTAAAGCTGTTAGCTAACGATGCAAATTAACTTACCATGTCTCTGTTTTTTTTGATGTAGGAACCATCTCGAAACTCTTCTACTTTGGAATACCTGTATAACCAAGGTACACATTTTTGTTTAGTTATTAAAATAACGTAGTATGATATTCATTGTGTGCACGTTTGTATTTCAGATATATTGTGTGTGATGGAATTATAATAAGAGTTGTGTAAATGTAATAAAAAAATACAATATAGTTCAAAGGAATGTTTCAATTGTGGTTATGCTATAATTTGTTCACTGATTTGCTTTGCTTGTTTGTTACAGATAAAGGTGGAATGTTGCAGATGGGGAGGAGCCTATCGCAGGAAGCTGGCCCAGTAAGCAATGCACTCAGAAACGAACTCCTTCTAACTGACTAGAATGTTCACACTCACCATGGCTGAAAATGGTGCAGATTATCATATACATTTTACACCTATTATGGTCAAGACCATGTCCCTTACAGTACATCTGCATGCATTTAATTTATGGTCCTTGTTTACCGTTGCTGTTTCAGATGGGCCTGAATGCCTCCCTCCCTCCTCCCTCCCTCCTCTCACCACACTCTAAGCTACAGCTCTCTGGTTCTCTGGGAGCCCAGCTGGTTCCCCAGGCAACCATGACCTCCCAAAACCGTGAGTGGCTCTGTACTCTAAATTAGACTAGATTAGATTCAACTTTATTGTCAGTGCAGAGTACAAGTACGAAGTACCGCAGTAATGCAGTTTAGCATCTAACCAGAAGTGCAAATAGTGATATAAGAACATGATATAAAAAACATGATATAAAAACATGACAATAGTGATAGGTACAGTATGGGAAGTACGGTAGTTTAGAGGTATATACAATTATGAGTTATGTACAGTTAAGGCAGCTTGTACAGTATGAAATGTACAGATGTATAAAAGGCTATATCAAACAGGTGTGTGCAATGTCTAATAATACGGCATGTGCAAAGGTAATATTGTAAACATCAGTAGTGCAATAGTGCAAATGACTGACTGACTGATGACGTGGTAGTGATTGTCATGGAATGGAATATTTTGAACTACCTCCGGAGCTTTTGCATTAGTGGATTTAGACTGCACAGATGATGACGTCTCTAAATGGTACAAGCAAGCATTGTCCCCTCAGACAGAGACCTGGCTCCACTGAGGAAATATATTTCAGTCTGGTGATTAGATTAGTTAGGAGATTCTTGCGGAATGGTAATTATGTCAGGAACTATTATTTTAAACCTTGAATGACCTGAATTTGTTTGTTACAATGGCGCAACAGTCTCCTCTTCAGTTAGGGCTAGGGTTAGGGAACCAGCTTGCTGAACGACAGTGAACCCGAGCACTTTTCTGTAAGGATTAACAGTAAGGATTAATTATCAGATTACAAAACAGTTTTAGGACCCATTCATGATAGAATGGGACTTTGGCCAGACATTTCAAGACAGAGGCCAAGAAGGAAAGAACGGATTCAACTAACGGGACTGAACATTCCTAGAGTCCTACTGGAGCTGTTGTGCAGGATGTCATGCATGAAGCATGTTCACTGTGTGCAGGGACAGAGATGGGCCTCTGGTAGTCTTCACCTCTGGTAGTCTTTGCACTTTTATTTATACTGCACCTTGCTTTTAGTGTATTTTTCTATTTGATCAGTTTTCTTTAATCTGTATGTTATCTCTTTTATCTTGTTTTTCTCTTTATATTTGATCTGTTAAGCACTTTGGGCGGCTCTTGTCGTTTTTTGTGCTATATAAATAAACGTTACTTACTTACTTACCGGTAATACTTACTTACTTACTTCACCAACGTCCGTAGGTGTTTTTGACCACGACAAGTCTTGTTTTGTCTTAGCTTGTACTTCTGGCCACATGTCGAGGTGTCCTTGGGCAAGACACTGAACCCCAAAATTGCTCCCAGTGAGCGGGCCAGCGCCTTGCATGGCAGCGTGCCGCCATTGATGTGTGAATGTGTGTGTGAATGGGTGAATGAGAGGTTGTTGTAAAGCGCTTTGGAGCAGCAAAAAAGGTGCTATATAAGTGCAGTCCATTTACCATTTGCCATTGACCTGTTTCCTGTGGTTGTTATGACAGGTGGTTTCAGCCCCGTGGGTCAGCGTCTCAGAGGAGGACCGTCCCTCAGGCTACAGACGGTACGGCAGCAGTGTTTATTTATTTACTATCTTGTCTCCTGTTGCTCATCTCTCTTTGCTTCGTACCTTCTTATACCAAGGTTCCCCCGCTGGTCTTAAAAAGCTGTTAAGTCTAAAATCCAGCAATCCAACTCATAAAGCCTAAAAAGGTCTAAAATTATTCGGTCTAAAAATGAGGTGCTAGGTCTTAAAAATGTGATACTACAAGGAAATCAGTCCGACCACATCTATTTATGCGGAAATTAATCAAGCTGGAACCAAAGAAATGCCAATTCGCTTCCTTTTGTGTCTGTATGGCAGTGAAATCCCTAATTTCATCACCTCGAGGATGACAAAAAGCTATCATATGGTGTCGCGAATAGGTCAAAAATTATATTCAAAGAGGTCTTAAAAAGATCTTACATTTTACTTACTATGTATTGTTTTTTTTAATGAGCTGTACTAGTATCCTGTAAATTGCATTTTCCTGCATGTTGAGAGGGACAGATCTAATGAAGCTGTACAAAAAAAGTTCACACAAGTTTTTTTTTCCTGTCCTCAGAGCTTCCCTGATAATATTTCTTCATCCTTCCGTGTGGAGGCAGACACTCTCGGACCAGCTCAGCAAGCAGTGAGTTTTCGTGTCCTATTTGCTGGTCTTACCGCAGCCAAACAAATGTTAGCATTACAATGGAACCCTCCACATACTCTTACTCATAAACAATGGCTGCTGTCTTTCCTGGACATACTCTATATGGAACAATCTATAGCCAGAATACACAGAGCTAAGGAAAGGACAATTCAAACATGGACCTCTGCAATACAAAAGATAAAAGAGTTGATGGAGTGACTGTGTTCGTAAACTGTGTTGTATGTGGATGTAACCTGTAAATATTGGACTGTTATGATTTTATAAATAATTTATTACAAAAAAAAGCAAGCAGTGAGTTTATTCGAACATTAGGAGCGTTATAAAGAACAGACTTCATCAGATTAAGCCCTTAAACATGAAACCAGTTCTGTTATTTTACCACCATGGTCAATAATTCTTCGAAAATGTTTCTTGTTCTCTCTCCCTCTCTGCTTCTCTCTCTGCTGCAGGTCGTCTCGCTCTATGACTACAGCGCAAACCGTTCAGATGAGCTGACCGTGGAACGTGGTGATGTCATCCACGTGCTGTACAAAGACAACCACAGCTGGTGGTTTGGCCGTCTGGCAAACGGACAGCAGGGCTACTTCCCTGCTACCTACGTGGTGGAGGAGAGTAAGTACCGTACAGGGGTTCCCTTCACTGGTCCTAAAAAACAAACCGTAAAGTCTAAAATTCAACAAACCACATCTCAAGTTCCTAAAAAGGGCCCGCTTCCTTTTTTGTCTGTATGGCAGTCAAAATCCCTAATTTCATCACCTCGAGGATGACAAAAAGCTATCCTATGGTGTCGCGATAGGTCCAAAATTCTATTCAGAGGTCTAAAAAAAGGGTCTAAAAAGGTCTTAGATTTGACGTGTTGAAACTTGTAGGAACCCTGTAAGTAGATGTAAGTAGATGTTCTAGACAGTCAGACAGTCAGACAGGCCTTATGTTGACACCTGTGGAGGTAGAACTTAAGAGGACAGGCGTGTTTGATACCCTTCCTCGTTTTCGTCCCATGAATCACAACGGTCCTCCGATTTCTACCTCCACCAGCCTCCCCTGGTTGCTACTGTATGAGCCTGTATCTGTAGAGTGTGGAGGTGGTGTCAGGATACTGAGGTGTGTTCCCTTGTTCTGTCACAGAGGATTACAACCAGGAGCGGCTGTCTCCGGGCCTGGAGGAGCAGTCTGTCCTTTCTGAACAGACGGACCAATCAGCCGACAGACTGACACCATCTAAGGTACAGGAGAGCGAAGGCACTGTGTCAGTGGTCCATTGATGTATCAGTACATGAGGACTATGTATGTAATGGAGCATGATCTGTCCATGGTGTTGACCCAGACATCACCTCCCACACTGTATTTCCACTCTGGCCGTTTTCCTTGTCCTTCTCTCCTCTCCTCTTCTACCTGTCGTGGAAAGCTAGGGTTACCACACTTAAGCCTGGTACACATATAAGTTTTTTTTTTTACAGATTTTTTTATCTGAGAGAGACCCCACACATGAAGATAAAAAATCATTGATTGAACAGCTTTGATCGTATTGTGTGTGGTGTGCTCCGATATACGACCACATGCATAAGGATCTGTACAAGTACAAGAGTCTCGTCCCCCAAGCCAGAAATCTCGCGTGATCAGGGTAGTAGTACCCTGACTGACCTGTAGAGGCAGCCATGTGCGACAGGGCAAATAAATTGCCGAAGAAGATCGCTTCTTGATTGGCTACATTCCATTTCACGTCACAATCGGACTCGGGTGTTGTCAATTTCGCCCACACACACAAGGATTTTTGGTCGTAAACACGTTCTCTATTTACGATTGTCGGCCCCGACCATTTTCCGAGCAGATTGTCGGGAGAAATGGACTCTTAACACACCTCACACCACAGGATAATCTTGTAGGATAATCTTTAGAGCCATCGGATAATCGGGCGTTTGCTGTCCTTGGTCAGAAGGGGGAAAATCGGCCCCAAATCGGCCAGATTATCTTTTTTTTTTCTTTTCAGATTTTATCCCTTTTTCACCCAATTTGGTAGCCAATTGAACCCAACCTAGCATCCAATTATCCCCTGCCTATTGCGAGGGATCCGCCGCACGACCCCGTGGCCGGCAGTCCCAGAGGAGGCCGCCAGGCAGACTAGCTGACTGGCTCCTCGAGCCCAGCACCGTTATTCCGGCACCCCGGGGGCGCTGTTGCGCGACGGATCCTTGTCCGGAACTACTCCTATACCCCCCCTCGGGAGCGGCCGCCCAATATGCCGCTCCCCGTATGTGCCTCGGCCATATCCGGGTCTGGCGAGCCGGGATACGAACCCCGGCCCCGGTGGGCAGCATGCACTGGTGGCCAGTGCTTAGCCCGCTACACCACCGCGGGGCTAGGCCAGATTATCTTTGTGTGTACCGGGCTTTAGTACTCAGTGAGACTCACATGCATAAATAGGCACGTACACAATATATGTTCTATTCACTTATTTTAATGGTTGCAAGCATGGTAGTCTGCTTCTAACAAACAAGAGCTCCCAGTTCATAATCATGAACACATATTTATACAGTACATACAAACAAGGACCCGCCCATGGCAAGCAGACTATTATGCAAGAGTCATACAGTCGTCTTGTAAAAAACACTCTTAACGCATGATTAAACATCACATCAGTACTGGATTAACTAATGCTTATTGCATAGATACTTTGTGAGTTTAGAATTATACGGTTCTATCTAGATAGAGATATTGAGCATCAAAGTTTTTACATTCCATTATGTTTTGTGAGATGGAACCGTTGTATTTTATGAATTACTAACTCAAAAATTTCAACATTTTAAAAATAACACCACACAGTAATTAATAAACACCTAATGGATCAGATTATGTAAAAAACTAAATTTTGACAAAAATTGAGATAGAACCTTATAATTCTAACATCACGACTTATTGAGCCATCACATGTGACATCTCTCTCAGGTATCAGCTGCCATCAGTGCCTCTGGGGAACTCAAGTTCCTGTCTGAGCAGGACACAGACCCTGAGTTACCTGTCACCACGTAAGTCTGGTTCATCTCCTCAGTCACTCTCACGCCACCCTGTCGTCAGCTATATTTATGGTGTACATTAATCTAATTTTGAATCCCCCCATGGCATGAACATATAAAGATATAAAGACAATCACTTGGTGCTTACACTGGAGCATGAATAGTTTCAGTAAAATGTACAATCTAATTTCATTCATGTTGGGTCAATTTGTCTTTTCTGTCAATGAGAAGAAGCAAAAAGAAGAAAAAGAAAGTGAAGAGGGCTGAAGGCCCCTCAGCGCCCCCCCCACCCCAGGCCACATCCTCTGGTCTACAGGCCTCATCCTCTGGTCCAGAGGCCCCAGGCTCAGCAGCCAGCAGGAGGAGGAGCAAGGCTGCAGACAGACCAGACAGACCGCTCCCAAAGAGACCAGGCGGACAGTCTAACTTCGCCTTCCAGCCTGACGCCTAGAACCATGAACATTGATGACATCACTCTGTTTGCACCAAGACTACTTTCATGCTCCATGTTGTTTTGACAAAATAAAAAGGTTGTTTTTTGTATGGAAGGCAGACCTTCCTATATTATACTTTAAATGTATTGTTTGTTTTCAGATGATGTCCAGGTTAAATGTTACTAAAAACGTGTTTGTTTTTATATATTCATTTAACAGTATACAGAATATCTTCATATCTGTGTATTAATAATTAATTTTAGATTATTTTAAGAATTATTTGTAAGAGAATGTGCTTTACTGAAGTATCACAAAGTCCTTGAGATTGACTATTAGGCAAGTATTTATCATGTCTTAGTTATTGGAGTAAACGTTATTTGAATGTTTTTATTAATCATATTTGTAAAGGAAACAACTATCCATAACACAAAAATTATATTTTCATAGCCTTCAAGAAATGAAGAAAGTTTGTGTCATTTTTCAGCACTCTGTAAATTAACTAGAAAGTGTAAACAGTTATTTTTAGTTGCCATGTATGTTTTCCGGGTCCTTGTATTTCAGTAATTCTATTTTTTCTAGTCATATTTTTAGTCAATACATTTTAGAAAGGTGTTTATTATTAGTGAATTCACAAATATGTTAATATTGGTGTTTTTTGTTATTTAAGTACAGTATATACATTTGTATAAAGAGAGAATTCAAGCCATCCTTACGACTCCCTCTGTTCTGAATCAATAGATCAGTAAAATCTTTAATTTCCTTGTAGATTACACCAATAGAATATGGTGGGTCAATTCAAAAGAATAGAGTGGGAATAGGTCTCAAAAAAGGGCCTATAGCCATGAAGGACAGCAGCAGCTCAAGGACACGCTGGCATGACGCCATTCACATGATAAGCAATTCACCAAGGTACAGAACACCCACCTCTCTGAAAACAGCTCAACCCATACTACTGCACCCAGGAAGGAATGTTCATCAGGGGATCAAAAGAGAACAAAAGTTACTTTGCACATTTTGTACATCTGTACACACACACACACACACATTAACAGACCATTCACTAGCTTCTAAAATCACACTACTATATACAGTAGCTCACTTTTCCTTGCATGTTGATAGGATGGTAGTTCATCCCAGAAGCATCGTCCTTTCATCTGTGGTGTTCTCCAGGGAAGCCCTTGGATCCAAACATCACAGCAATTTCAGTCAAATGGACAGATTTTTCTTGCTGCTTGTTAAACCATTATAATTTAGCATTAAGCATACTGTTACTGCGCTCAAACTCAACTTAAGATCCATGTTTAAGCACCGCAACAAAACCAAAAAGCATGTGTTGCTGTAATAAAATCGTATAGTGATGCAAATGGTTATCCAGTACATTTGAGCAGTGTAGTCAGCCAATGAATGACAGCGGGAGAATAGCCATACTGTTGGTTCATGATAGGGTTTGGATCACACTTGACTGTTACTTACGGAGCCCCCCTGGGGTCACATGGTAGAATCATTTTTATTTGATGTGTGAATCCGTTCTCTCGGTTTAGTAATCCGTTCCCTCGGTTTAGTAATTCGTTCCCTCGGTTTAGTAATTCATTAGGGTTAGGGTTAGGCCCTAGTAACGAATTACTAAACAGAGGGAACGGATTCACACATCAAATATATTTTTTCTACCATGTGACCCCAGGGGGGCTCCGTAGTTACTACATCGGGGGGGAGAATTATTACCTTTTCTGTTGGATTCCTCGACAGAGATAATATGCACCAAGAAGGGAGGCCTGAGGAGAGGATGACCATTGGTGTTGAAGTGCATACTGGCTTCTCAAAACAACTTCTCCTCTCTCTTAAGCCTGGTACACACATAAAGATTTTCTAAATCTTAACAGATTTTTTATCTGAGAGAGACCCCACACATGGAGATACAAAATCATGGATTGAACAGTTTTGATCGTATTGTGTGTAGTGTGCTCCGATATTCCCAATACAGCACACCACATACATAAAGATCTGTCCTACGACAGTCTAGAGTCTCGTCCCCCAAGCCAGAAATCTCGCGTGATCAGGGTAGTAGTGCTTTAGCAGCTTTCTTGACTCGTCTCTCTGTTCCACAGCTGTAGAGCGCTGAGCCCTGCGGAGCAGTGTGTCCATCCTCCAGTCACATGTCGTCAGTACACTAATCCTATTATTTCCTGATAGCTCAAACACCATGTATTCTCATATAGCAAGAAGGTCATGTTAAAAGGCCAGGAAATTTTACTTTATGACCGCTGACAAGAAGTGTCTCTATAAAAAGTGTATAATTGACCTTCTGCCTATGATAATAGAAAATATGATACTCTGTAGTGACCATCCGCATCATGTCAAGTCAAGTTTTTGAAGAGGTCCTTGCAAAATCGTAACATTACTTAACTTAACTTAAGTGTATGACCACCAGTACTGTCTTAATGGCCGTACAGTAAACTGGAAAATGTGAGTTACACAGTCTGAGTCATTGTTCAACCAACATTATACAACAGTTAGTTCCGACCAAGTCATTTGATTGGACAAGAGGCATTCCATGAGTGCCGATATACAGTATAACAGCACTGGGACTTTTAACTATGTATCACTCCGAAATGACCGTTAATACAAAGTAGCTAGCCTACAGATGTTTGTGTTCAGGTTACTAGGCAACAGTCCAGTTGCGGAACAATTTTTTGTTGACAGAGCCAAAATAAATGATTAAATAAACAAACAAATCATAATCTGTTGTCGCTTATTACTGTTAACTAATAAATTGCGCTGTAGAACTGTTGTATAAAAGCAATATCACTTGCTTAATTGAAGTTGGAGAGTTTGAATATGGAGAGGTCCTACTTACAGCCAGAAACGCCAGGCCTCCTTGAGCAGCTGCAGCCCACTCAAAGTTCAGATGTTCAGTCATGATGCCACCGAGTGTTGGACCACAAAACATCCTATAGATCAAACACAATCTTGTTTAAGATTCCAATCTCTAAACTCAGACCCTGAGAGACTTAACTGGTTTTACATATGATGAAACGAATCATATACATGTAGGTTAACACTAGACGGTGACCCCTGTGAGTAAAACAATTTTCTATCTTTGCGCTCGATCATATTTCAGGACCCTCCTTTCATGACTTTTCCTAGATATGTGCGTTCTACCACCCAGTATCCTTACATTTTCAAAATCACTTCAAGATAAGACAGTATAAAGCTGTGCAGTTTTTCTGTGTCGGAGGCAGGCGAAAAAAAAAAGAAGCGCCCTCTAGTGATCTCTGTGTGTAAATAGCAGATTTACATTCTAAAAAGGGGGTCTATTTGACCCCCAAGGCGGCTCTACTAGTAGGTAAAATAGGCACGGCTGTTGTAGTGTTAAAAGGTGTGTGTCTACTTATAACATGTGTGCTGGAATAATGAATATCAGAGAGGACATACCCCGAGGACCAAACTGCACCAAACAATCCAGACACCAACCCAAGAGTACTTAATCCCTCGTCAAATCCATTTTCACTGCCATTAGAAAAGGGCATATTATTGTGTCTTCTGCATTACAGTACACACCAACACATAAACATGATGATACCTGTGTATTAAAGTTAGACTGGACCACAAAGATACGCATGGGAACTCACTGTGCACAGTTGAGGATTTCTGGGAACGTAGGGATGGCAGTCATGCCTAGTGAAACTCCAATGACACCCAGCATGAAGACCAACAGCCACAGCTGACTGCAGAGACACAAACATTATCCTGATGACAGAGAACATGAAACACTGGCACTGAGATTAATTCTCGACCAATAAATGAAAGAACAATGCAGTATATCATCCTGAGGTAACGAGTACACACAACACCCTCACCTCTGGATGTGGAGGACGGGGATAGGGCCCAGGAAACAGAAGCTCAGTGCTGTAGTAAAGCTTCCCATCACCATGAACCAACTCCTGAAGGACTGTGACAAGGACAATCAGGCTTACAGTGCTTACAGTATGTTACAAAAACAGGCTATTGAAATCCTAGTATCGAGCTTCTTTCAAAACTACATACCGATTAACACCATGTTGTACAACTGCATTTTTAATTCAATTGCCTCTACAGGTGACATCATTGGGATGGGTTGTGTGTCGTTGGTTTTACTCACGGGGATCTTGTCACTGACAAAGCCGAAGACAGGTGATGCCAGACAGTAGGATAGTGACAAACCCAGCATGAGAAGACCCACGTAACCTGGGGAGAGGCCGAACTGGAAGAAAAGGACACATTATGAAGGCATTGAAATCTGTCCTGCACTACAAAAAAGGGTTCTTAATGTGTCGTCCCTGCAGGGATCCGAACTCTTTTGGCGGCTGTGGCGCAGGAGGTAGAGCCGCCGTCTAATGATCGCAAGGTTGGCAGATCGGCGGTTCGAGCCCCGGCTGGCCACATGTCGAAGTGAAGTGTCCTTGGGCAAGACACTGAACCCGAAATTGCTCCCAATGAGCGGGCTGGCGCCTTGCATGGTAGCTTGCCGCCATTGGTGTGTGAATGTGTGTGTAAATGGGTGAATGAGAGGCCATTGTAAAGCGCTTTGGATAAAGGCGCTATATAAGTGCACTCCAGTTACCATGTTGAAACCTTTTGGGTTCCATGATGAATACTTTCTACAGAGGGTTCTACATGGAGGACAAAAAGGTTATCAAAGCGTTCCCCTCTACAGGGACAAATAAAGAACACTTTTGAAACCTTTGTTCAAACAGTGTACATAAGTCACATATTAAAATGTGAGAGATATATTACAAATACGATGCATTACAGTTCTTTACCTTATCAATAGCATGTATGGACAAGGTTGCATCCAGGAAGCCCAGTCCTGAGCTCAGAGTGAATATCACAAAGCTGATCAGGACGATTTTCAGACGAGTGAAGAGCCGAAAGAATGAATCCTTGGAGGGCTCGGCGGCTGAACGGTGAAGCACGCACAGGAACACAAAGATATCAGCAGCTACTCAATTGCTTGTGTAACATCTGGTTAAGTTGCTCTGATAACTCATTCAGTTATTTTTACAGCAATAAATACAGTGCTACTACATATAAGGTTCCTACAAGTTTCAACAAGTCAAATTAAAGACCCTTTTAGACCTTTTTTAGACCTCTTTTGACCTATTCACGACACAAATTAGGGATTTCACTGCCATACAGACAAAAAAGTCTGAAGGATAATTAATATAAAATAAATATTGGTTCCAGCTTGATTAACTGCAGCGTAAATAGATGTGGTCGGACTGATTTCCTTGCAGGACAAGCTAAGCTCATTTTTAAGACCTAGCACCTATTTTTTTTTACCTAATAGCTGAAATGTAAGACCTTTTTAGGCCTTATAAATCGGATTGCTGGATTTTAGACTTTAAGGCTTTTTAAGACCAGCGCGGGAACCCTGTACATAGGAGTAAGAGCAACTTTGTGACAATGAAATATTGACATTGTCCTAAATCAATCTCTTACTAATGTTGGGTAAGACCTTAATGATGAACGGGACCATCAGAAGAAGGAAGCACCCCAGAACCATGAAAGGGACTTCATATCCAAACGACTGATACAGCCATCCACCCAATGGCGGTCCCAGTATAAGACCTAGTCCAGTAAACATCTCCAAAAACCCCTGAAAAGACAAAAACAACACACAGTTTGACCTGTTGTTACCCACAGAACAAGACTCAACATGTCAACAACCATGCCATCCTAATGACCCTAACCCCATGACCAAAATAGAGAAGCTACCGGTAATCACCATGGTTGTTGCCTTGGAGAGTGCAACAATGAAGGGCACTACTTGTGGGAAACCAACATATTCAACAACTTAGACCATAAGCTGTTTTTTTGTTTGGGCATGGTTCTAATGACACTGCAACATACCACTGAAATTGTTACACAAGATTGACTAAACTTACCAGAACAGTTGCTATATTGTTTGGGAATACTTTCGCAGAGACGGCAAAAGAAGAAGTAATTGCAGCAGCAAAGCCAACAGCATCTACAGACCGTATGATAAAACAGAGAGTAATAAAAGTAACTCCGTCAGGAACTCTGTCCAGTAAGCTGCAAAACAAGAAGAGAAGAAGAAAGAAAGAAAATTAGAAGAATTATTTATTTCTTTTATTCTAAATTGTAAACAATTCTTACACAAACATGATACTATTTTGTGCCATGAGAAAACAAACATAATTGATAAGAGAATGACAGTTCGTAAGTAGTTAGAAAGGTTATTTTATGAGCGGCTGACTAATCCAGTCTCTGATGTGTTAAAGGTTAACAGGATTGCTTTGATGATGACATCACTAATCAGATGGTATCTTAACAGAGGACGACCACACTTGCCCGAAAAGAATGGTGCACCATGACGACACAAATAATCCTGCAATAAGCATGAACTTTGGCCCAATCTGGATCATCTGAAAGGACAGGGAAGGCATGTGTGTGTGACAAAACAAGTTGTAAGTGAAGTAGTACTGGAGTGCAATGACTAAATGTAATTAAAGGTACTTACATATTTTCCCATTATTAACGAGCCTATCAAATTGCACAGAGCATAGCACCCAAATATAAGGCCGATGATGGTCTGACTGGCTCCTTTTTTCAATGCCTGTATTGAATCAATGGGTAAAACTGTTAGCAACTGTTTCTATTAATAGATTCCATTAAAAAAGTTGGTCAGCTGAAATCAGCTTAAGTCAACCACGTTCAAAACTCAAAGTGTTACATCTTAGGACGGCTTACTATACTTCCACAGGCTGAACCTTACTAAGGTTGAAGTTATTGCTATCACTGTGTACATTGCTGTAGGCTGACATCATTGACCATGAGCAATACATTACTATCAAGGAGTGGCAGTTATTAGATTAAATTAGATTAGATTCACAGTTACTGTGTTGTCATGGTCAAATAAGTATCAGTATAATTACTCTCTGGTGGGGGTCACTCTTAATGCATTGCCCTTTGGGCATCCAGTCATCTGACCAGGCTTGATGGGTTGGGGGGGGGGGGGAACCCTTAGGGCATATTTTCTCATGTCAAGCACATGACACACAAGACCATTATGTCCTGTCTGCTATAACATCCCTTGCAAAAATGCACAACTATTTTATTGATACAAATAAATAAACCATTAAATTTCGAATTGCTGTTTGGACCCATTTAAAAATAATAATAATAGCCAGCTCAGATATTACTAAATTAAATTGATGATCTTGAAAATTACCTCATTCGGGAAAAATGGTCCTAATACGGAATAGCAGATCATTGAACTGAAATTGACAGCTGCCATTGATATGAGAGTGAGGATCTGCTGCCGGGACATCCCAGGAGATGAGATGTGTGTGTTTGTTGGTTCCTCCGGGGTGCTGCCATCTGCATGCATGCAAGAGCATACATTATTAGTAAAAAGTGTCGCAGTCACAATTAGTGTTGCATTTGGGCTGACCTTATTAGAAACACAAAGCTACTCAAACAATAGGCGATTGCTGATACTGACCAAAACGTGCTGCAATAAGTAGCCTACAGTATAATAATGTCACCAACCTGTTTGCGAAACTTCATTTGGATCCATGTTGTCATTCCCCATAGATGACTTTGACTTTCGTTCCGGTTACTAAACCACAAATTACAAAACAGAAGATCCGGAAGAATAGGAAAGTAGGCTATACTGTTCACCCACATAGCAACGAGACCAGGGAGAAGTGAAACCTTGTTGTTTGAATTCTAAGTGGCCGCTTAGTTCACAGATCATGTCGAGAACAGCGTCTGTCAGGTTATTCCGTCTGTAAAACACTGTAAGTGAAAGGATATGTCCTAGTGCCTTTATATAACTTATATAAGTTGTTCGGTAATGGGGTTTGGTGACGTTCAATATCCCGCCCATGCGATTGAAAGATTCGAAAAAACATTTATGAGTTAATTTGAAACTAGACAAAGTATTTTCAATGTTACACATTTTATTAGGTTTTTGGATACCAGCAGCTTGTATGGACAATATAATTGTATTTGATATAAAACCAAAAACGACTATAGGCAACAAAATATTCCATAGGCAGTGATGCTGGCTTACAAAGACCCCACTTGTCCGTATTAATAGTAAGCATCCATCACAGTATATCTTTTTTGCATTATAATGTACCAATTCTGAGAGTTGCGAAAATTGAACTGAATTACATAACTCATCCTATATAGTCTAGAAACGTTTTGAAATAAACCTGTAACAGCACCAGACAAATAATGTTACTGCATTACTGAACTTGTTCACAAATTAATCAATAATATATCAATCAAATCCAATTATACTCTGATATATCAGGTAACACATTACATTAGTTCGACACCTGTGTTGTAATGTTGTTACCTGATATAATGACAACTTCAATACCATACTGACACATCGTTAGCAATAATGCAGACAAGCTCTATCTATCAAAAAGCAGCAGCAACTCCAAAAAGGCCAAGCACTTCACATTCAAATGCAATTTTCAAGTACAGTAGCTGCATAGGAAACATCAAGTGACAAAAACACAGCCAACCAAGTTTACTGCTGAAATTAGATTAATTGAGAGGTTAGCTTCGAATTTTTTTTGTGTGTTTGTTGCTAAATTTCTCATGAGTTGACATCTGGCAGTAGGATGTATGAACTCTTTCCCAGATACTTGATCCATGCATTTGGTAATGTTTTAATTTACACATGCTTTCATTTCTGAAAATTGACTTTTAAAATGTATTTTACACGGGGGGGCTTTCAAACGAGATGACAGACTTTAGACGTTAGATTCAATATTAATAAACATTCTACTTGAATGTGTCACAATGTTACCATATACAGTATATAGTATGTGGTCTTACAGTATGATCAGATAGACATTGATATGATGGCAATCGTAAATGATGACTACTACAGTGACATAAGGAAATGCAGGATATTCCTATGGGATCACTTCATAGAAGTAAAAGTCATCCTTCAATAAATATGGTCTCATCTTTCATATCAAACATTTTAACGTTAGTAACAGAATTAAACACATTTGAAATCAAATTGATATAAACAATTAGGCTTGTGAAAGGCTTGTGACGCAAACAAGTGCATTACATCCATGAAGAAACAAGACTGTACCTCCTTTTTAAAAAAAATATGTACTCACTTCCTATGTAATGACAGGCCTTCATAATCAAGTATCTAGTTGACACTTATCCCCCAAAATACATTCAACGGTGAATGAATAACTGTGACTTAGAATATAAACAGCAACATAATAAATAATGTTCAGATTGTAATACATTCAAAACAAAGTATTGACTATGATCAAACACTTCTTATTTTTCTTTTGACAATTTTCTTTGATAAGTCTTAAATAACATTGCATGTTTACACAGGATAATTTTTAAATTGTGTGTACATACTGTATATGTAAGCAAGAACAGCTTGCATATTTAAACCCCAAAATAACCAAACAACCAAAATAAATGACCTCTCTGGTCCTTGCACTACAGGCCCTGGTACAGGCCCCAATATAACCATTCTCTCATAATAATTTACATTACATTACATTTAATGACACAATAAAGAATTTAATCAGACAAAAATAAATAACAATCATAAAATAAAATAAAAACCTGTCTTCATTAATTTAATCTCCTATTTAAGCCTTTGAGTGACGTTGGCTAAGGCAACAGCGAACGCCTGGACTGCTGAAAAAGGATACTGGAAATCCAGGATGTAGGCATTCCCGTCTATCCTGCCAAACTGCATCACCTAGCGAAAGATGAAGTGAAAGGAATTAGGGAAACAAATAAAGGCAAAAGCTATAACATGTCGTGACGTTAGAATTATTATTAGTTCTATCTAAATATTTGCAAAAAATTTAGTTTTTTACGTAATCCGATCCATTAGGTGTTTATTAATGCCTGTGTGGTGTTATTTTTAAAATGTTGAAAATGTTTAGTTAGTAATTAATCAAATACAAAGGTTCCATCTCACAAAACATAATGGAATGGAAAAACTGACGCTCAATATCTCTGAACTACCCTAAACGGAGATAGAACCTTATAATTCTAAGCTCACAATGTTCTGCCCAAATGTTTGGCAACAATAATACTACTGTAAATCATTTGACATTATAACGGGCATGTGGGGTAAGTGGTTGTTTTTTTTATCAAGGTTTATGTATATAAGTAATGGAAGGAAAATCATACTTGTCTGCCATCCAACTCGATCTGAAAGTTCTTGGCAGACTCCTGAGTCACTCGTCCTCCAAAGTCAAGCTGGTACACCTGTGTGGCCTCGTTCCACAATGGCTGCTTATTAGCCATGACGTAGACGAATCCCTGACTGCCCAGGCCACGGTCCTCTCTCTCATTGGCCTTACGGCACTTGATCTCCTCCAGCTCGTTAGCCATTCGCTGGTTGCGTTTGCTCTTCCAGCCCTTCTTGCTGCTCTGGCTCTGGTTCATCAATTCGTCGCCGCTGATGAAGAGCTCCGGCTCGCTCTCTGAACTGTCCTGGAACTCATTGGTGGTCCTGTTCTGCTTCTTGGTTTTGTTATTAGGCTGCTCTCTCTGCCCTTTGGGTTTCTTCTTCTCTCTGCCGCCGAGTCTCGGGCTAGAGATGAGAGAGTTGAAGTCGGAGAGGGCGCGACCCTCCTTTTTGGATTTGCCCTCCGAGACGGTGGTCATGCTGGCCTCCTCAGCTCTGCTGTCCAGCCTTTTACGACTCTTCTTGCCAAACCTGTCTGACCCCTGCGGAACGGGGCTTTCGTTTAGGGGAGAAGGCTCGGGGAAACCGCTGCTAGCAGACTCCGCCAGTTCCTCTGGAGCATTTTTAATGTTCGGCGGCAGCTCGGACGGAGGAGGGGGAGGGGGGAGAGGGGGAGGCGGGGGTGGGGCAGCCGGAGGTGGGGAGAGGATTGGTTTCTCTAACACCTGATGAGACTTATTTGAGAGGGTGCCTGTATGGGTGGGGTCCTGTACGGGTGGACAAGGGTAGGGGTTCCAGGGGTGTAAGCTAACAGCATGCAGCTGGAGCCCAGCGCAGGAGCTGGCCCCTGGGTACATTGGGGGGAGAGGGCAGCAGGTCAAGTTGGTCACATTGGGTGGGTAGCCTGGTGGCAGGACCAGACTGGGATCCTGCTGAGTATAGGGGACTGAGGAAACCACCTCATTTGGTGGTGGGGGGGGGCTCTGCAAGGACTGAGGTGGGGGTCCACTGGGACCGACACCTGGAGGAAAGGGTGACAAGGAGATCTGGTAGCCTGACGGAAACGATACAGCACTAGGACTGCTAGGAGGTTTTGTCGTGAGCATGAAAGGCAGCCGTGTCACGTCTAAGTGCTGAGCTTGGCTAAAGATGAGGGGGGGCGTGGGTTTGTGTGCTCCTGGTGGGGGAGGAGCCAAGAGGGTCTGCTCTTGGGATATCCAGAACTCTTCTGCAGTGGAGGGATCCCACTGGTAAGGTGGGGGACGTTTAAGTGTCAAATTAACTTCCCCAAGGGTTAAGTGACGCACAGATTTCTCTAGATGACACTGCTGCTGCTGATTCAGGGTTTCGTCTTCAGTAAAGGCAGAGTTCACGTATACTGTCCTGTCCCTGCTGTTATCGACGGGACTCAACAGATTGTAAGATGACTGTGAGGCTAGAGGTGAAGCGCTATTGGAGTGCACGATTATGGTGCTGTGATGTGAACCTTTCCCTGGTGGGAAATCTTGCCGTACAACAGTGCCACCTGCGATCCCACTGCTGCTGCTCCCGCCGCCGCTAACACTGACACTGGTGCTGCTGCTCTGACTGCTACACTGTGTGCACGTATACAAAGCGGATGGCACCCTCTGCTGGTAAGCGTGAGCCATGGCACTATTGATTTTCGACTTGGTGGGTAGGGTTCGTGAGGCGTCGACTATCTGCGGCACCCTCAGAGTCACATCTCTGCGATCACCACGTCTCAAAGTAGCATGAATCAGACTACTGTCGATTCGTTGCGGAGGAGCAAGTGTAGTAGCGTTGACCTGATTGGCTGGATCTGGGTAAGGAGGCGGGTCTCCGCTAGGGATAGAGTATCGGGGAACCGAGAGGCGGCTTAGAGTTGCCGAGCTATAAGGAAGCTGCATGTTTTTCTTCTCCGATGACGTCACTTTAAGTGTGGCCGAACCCCCCATGCCTTGAACAGCGTATGCGTTCTGGTTACGTATGAGTCTCCTACGTGGGCGACACACCTCCTCGACATTCCCACGGCTGTCGAAGGTGGTGATCCTCTCGTATCCCATCGGTGTGGGATACTGAAGACCCACAGGGTGGAGGGAGAACTCGTCCTTCTTTAGACAGTGGTCTGCTGCCAGCACGTTGGGGTTGTCACAGTCGGTGATGAGGCCCTGGGGAGCAGTGGAGGTGGCGGCCGTGGCAACGGAAACCACGGTGCCTGGGTAGGGGGGCGGAGGATTGACCTTCCTCATCTGGATCTCCAGAGATATATCTGCCTCCATGAAGGACGGCGGTAAAGACCTGGGTAGTTGTGGCTTCATAGTATGAGGGTGTCCCTGCTCTCCTCCCCTGTCTAGTCCGGGCTCTGTGGTAGGGTGGGGAATCTGTGGCAGTACATGGAGCTGTTGCAAAGTGATGGTGGGATAGCCAGAGGGCGGAGGGGGCAGTGTGATTTGCATCTTAAACTGCTGTTGCATCTGTTGATGCTGCCTCTGCATCTGTTGATGTTGTTGCTGTATTTGCTGATGTTGCTGTTGCAGTTGCTGCTGCTGCTGCCTCATCTCCTGGATCTGTTGTCGGATCTGCTGCTGTTGCTGCTGCATCTGCTGCTGCTGTTGGTGGATCTGTTCGTGTTGCAGTTGCATTTGTTGGTGTTGCTGATGGATTTGCTGTTGCTGCTGAATCTGGTGTTGTTGCAGTTGTTGGTGTTGGTGAACCTTCTGGTGTTGTTGTTGGTGCTGCTGCTGTTGTTGCTGCTGCTGCTGCTGTTGTTGTTGTTGTTGTTGTTGTTGTAGGTGTTGTTGTTGTTGTTGTTGTTGTTGTTGCTGTAGCTGTTGTTGTTGTTGCTGTTGCTGTAGCTGTTGTTGTTGTTGTTGTTGTTGGTGGTGGTGGTGGTGATGGTGGTGTTGTTGTTGTTGGTGGTGGTGGTGTTGCTGTTGTTGTTGTGTCTGTATTTGCTGTGGTTGTTTAGACTGCTGTTGGTGGGTCTGTGGTTCTCTCTGTGACTGCAGACGTTGTTGATGAGGTTGTGGTGGAAGGTGATGTGGGGGCGGGGGTGGAGGCAGAGTCCCAGCCAGGAGTTGACCCATCTCTAGCCCATTGAAGATCACCTGTCCTGGGTTAGAGTACCGTGTTGGCACAGAGTACTGTGCTGCAACAGCATCCTGACCGCGGTCGGGGACCGGGACAGCGGCGGCTGCCGCGGCAGCTGCTGCAGCCGCAGTAGCAGTAGGATTGGTCAAGACATCCAGCTGAATGTTCTGGTTGGCCAGCAGGGATTGGACCAGCCCAATGCTCTGAGTAGGCGACATCGCTTGGGCTGGGCTATGGATAGGGGCTATGGGGATGTTGACCGTGCAGGTAGGGTTGTCACCAGTCACTCCAGAGGTTCCCATCACTGAAAGACAACTCAAAATTACCTTCCAGTTAATGTCATATCAGGAATTTCAACTAAACACATTAAATAGATTTCATTTTTCACTTCATTCCCACCTGGTAAATCATCCTCATCCTCACTGAAGACGTTAGGGTTGAAGACAGGCAGGCTCATGAAGTCAAGTGAAATCTTTCGCACCTCTGGGAGGTAAATTGTCATCTGCCTCGGTTGCAGATGAAGCAAGCTGGTCTTATAGATAACTGAAACAGATACAATTCTGCGTCAATACACAGGTATAGGGGCAACCTAATGTTTAATGTTACCAATTTGATATTTGTTCATTTCTTTTCCTTTTAAATGTTAGTCATGTTACCTGCACCAAGGTTGGCAGGCAAGAAAGAAGCAAGGCCAACAATCTTGAACTTCGTCCCCCAAATGTTGGAAGTGACCTGAGCAAGGTAGTTATGCTGTGAAACAAAGCATATATGAAGTCAGATGAGAATTGAGTCACAAACACAACAACACACCAGGGTTCCCGCGCTGGTCTTAAAAAGCCTTAAAGGCTAAAATGTAGCAAACCAAATTTCAAGGCCTAAAAAGGTCCTAAATGTCAGTTATTCAGTCTAAAAATGAGGTGCTAGGTCTTAAAAATGAGATCCTGCAAGGAAATCAGTCCGACCATCTATTTACGCAGAAATTAATCAAGCTGGAACCCAAAAAATGCCAAATCGCTTCCTTTTTTGTCTGTATGGCAGTGGAATCCCTAATTTCATCACCTCGAGGATGCCAAAAAGCTATCATATGGTGTCGCGATAGGTCTAAAATTATATTCAAAGAGGTCTAAAAAAGGTCTAAAAAGGTCTTGAATTTGACTTATTGAAACTTGTAGGAACCCTGACACACATGTGTACGACAACACATTCAGACAATACCTCTGTGATTCCATCCATGGAAAACTCTCTGCGTGTCAGACTCGGGGATCGAATTTGAGGCTTCTTTGTTGGTAACCTTGGTGATCGCGGTGTTTCCTGAGTAGGTTTGGGAGATTTTCTAGATTCTATGTTCATTCTGCAAAAATTATGAAATTCATTACTATGAAGAAACACTGTATCAAATGTATCATGCCTGAATTGAAGACATCATGACATTTGTTTTAAACTATAAGTACTGTATAATCATTAGTTTTATACAATATAGAGATTATTTTCTTCTTTCTTCTGTCTTCCAGGCAATTTAAACATAATAGGCTACCTGGAAAGCTTAGGTGACCTGTTTCCCCTGGACAGCTTTGGCGACTTCTTCCCAACCCACTCATCACTCAACTCAATGTCACTGGAGTCAGAGCAGTTACAGCTATCAGTCATGTAGGAGATCATGGCATTTACACACACCTCATCTGAAACAAAAACATTTGTTTCAATTCACTTCTGAACAACATTGTGGCCTCGTGTCTATTTTGAGCTGCATACTACCAGTGTTCTACACTAAAACCCCACCTGCTTTGCTGTCTGTTTTCGGGTCCATGATGACAAACTCTGGCCGTAGCTTGCTGATGCGGCGGCCTTTGAGGATAGGCACCAGTCCTCCCAGGTGCTCCAGGTAGAGGGTGTAGCAGGGGCCGCCCGCCTCCGGGTTGTCCTCCACCCGCTTCATGGTGCAATGGAGCCTCTCGTTCCCCGCCGTGGGGTAGCTCACAAAGTCCCGGATGTTGTTGGGGTCAGGAATGGGCGGCTGGAGAGAAGGAGGAAAAAAGTTTAAAAAGCATTAAACTTTTAATAGGAGCGGCTCACACACCAATGGCGGCTAGCTACCATGCAAGGCACCGGCCCACTCACTGGGAGCAATTTGGGGTTCAGTGTCTTGCCCAAGGACACTTCGACATGTGGCCAGCCGGGGCTCGAACCGCTGATCTGCCAACCTTGTGATCATTAGACGGTGACTCTACCTCCTGCGCCACAGCCGCCCCAGCAGCCACTCCCAATGTAATATCCTTTTACCTTAATGGTGGGTATGAAGGCAGTGGTGACATAGGAGCAGAGGAGGGAGGGCATGTTCAGTTTGCCTACATCCCGTTCCTCCCGTAGGGCACTGGCAATGCCCTGCTGGCACAGCAGCTGCAGGCTGGCCACCCGATGCTCCACGCGTACCACGTACAGCGCCGGTCCACACGCCAGAAACAGACGAGAGTCTCTGTGACCCCAGCAGATGGTGGTGATGGGTCGCTGAAAGGTTGAGAAAGCGCCACAGTCAAAGCCCTCTTGGTTCTCCTGTCATTTTTCATTTCCTACTACTGTGTGTTTGATGCCTATAGTAGCTAGTCATTCGATTAATATTTTAGATTACTACGATCTACAAGAGTACAACATTCATTCAGATCACGGGTACAGGGTGAATGTTATTAATAATTCATCAGAATGTCGGAAGTTGGAAGTTATCAAAGCCATTTTTAAGAGTACATGGAGCTAATAACTCACTGTCTATTGAAAATACATGTTCCAAAACACCTCAGGGTAGAGGTGGGACAGCTGACCTGGGCAGGCGTCTCTAACGTGTAGATATGTTCCCCCTGGACGTTGTAGAACTTGACAAGGGCGTTCCTCATGATGGATGCACAGGCTGAGGCAGTAGGGAGGCCGTGTCTCTCCATGCCAGCCACGGCCAGGAGATCCCCCTGTGAACACCACTGGACCTCCACGTCTGTGGTAGAAACGCCTCAGTGAGGGCACATTCGTGCTAAAGCCCTGGACAGGCTCCAGTATGTGCAGAACTCAGCTGCCAGGGTCCTCACCCACACCAAGCCCTGGCAGCACATCACCCCCACCCTCATTCACCTCCACTGGCTCCCGGTCAAATCCCGCATTACCTACAAAATCCTCCTCCTCACCTAGAAATCCCTCCACGCCTGCGCCCCCCAGTACCTAACTGACCTCCTCTCCCAACATACCCCTTCCCGGAACCTGCGGTCCGCAGACATGGGCCTGCTATCCACCCCCCGCACCAAACTACGGACCTTTGGGGACAGAGCCTTCAGCGTGGCTGCACCTACTCTCTGGAACTCCCTCACCATAGTGATCCGCAACGCCCCACCCTGGACTCCTTCAAATTAGCCCTTAAAACCCACCTGTTCACCAAGGCCTTTGGCCCTTAGTCAATGTTTCAGTTTTGCTTGTTTGTTTTCTGTTTTGTCTGTCTGACCATTTCCCTTATTGTAAAGCGTCCTTGGGTTTTTTGAAAGGCGCATAGTATTTTTTTACTATGTTTTGAACTTATTATGTTTTTAGGTTGTTTTGTTTTGAACTTATTATGTTTTTAGGTTGTTTTGTTTTTAACTCATTATGTTTTTAGGTTGTTTTGTTTTTAACTCATTATGTTTTTACGGTTGTTGTTTTTTTCTCTCTGTAGCACTCTTGAGATTCTTTTGAATGAAAAGTGCAATACAAATAAAATGCATCATCATCATCATCAGTACACTATATAACTGTGTGGGGGGGGTCTAGACTGAACAGTGCAAGCACCCACTCCCAAGTAATCACACATTCAAACAACGGCAAAACAAATCCCATGGCGAAAGGAATACATCACCTTTGAGGCCTGAGCGGATTATGGTCGGAGAGAGGTCGTCATAGTTGTTCATTAAACTGATGTCTCCAGATATGAAGCTGACTGTCAGCAGAGGCTTCAGGTTACGCACTTTGGGGGAAAGATACAAGCAATAATTAGTTACAACATACCAAAATATATACCAAAAGAGATGGGTTAGTTAGATGTTGTTTTAAGAGCATGCATTATGCCAAAAAACAATGTGTACCTTGTGGCGGGGCGTTGTCATCAGAGTCGGTGTCGCTCTCGGTGCTGTCCTCCACCAGGAAGCTCGGGCAGTTCCATGACATGCCTACGATCCCATCGGACTCATGCAGCAGGACATGGGCTAGCATGCGGCCGTGGCAATCCATCACTATCACCTGACCATCCGCTGTGCCAAACAGCACCTACAGTATGCAGGGGATGGGGAGGGTTCACTTCTGACAGAAAGTATGCAGGGGATGGGGATGGTTAACTTCTGACAGAAAGTATGCAGGGGATGGGGAGGGTTCACTTCTGACAGAAAGCAAGATGTTGAATACAGCTGTGACAAGCAGGTCGTGTTACTATATATGTATTCGAAATATCAAAACATGTACTACTATATAGATGTGTGTGTCGTTACAACTAGAGACAGTGTGTATAGTTACACCTTGACTGCTCCTCCTGAGACTTCTACTGCCCCCCAGCACTGCGTCTCCTGAAGACACCCGCTTTTCCCCCTTTACTGTGTCCCCTAAAACTTCTATTGCCCCCCTTGTACTGTTTCTCTGTTTCTCCAGTGTCTATATCTATATAAAAATAATAATAATAATAATAATAATAATAATAATAAATAAATAAAGTCTAGGTTTAGAAGATGGTGATAGAAGAAGATTTTCCCTTCTATCACAGAGACTGCCAATGGCCCCGGGCCTGAGCTGGATTATTCTTCCTGCTACGACTGGTGGATTGATGATTCACTTGCTTAGTCAAATGTATTGATTGTAAGTCGCTTTGGAATAAGGCGTCTGCTAAATGCCAAAAATGTAAAAGAAAATGTAAATATATAGTACCTGCTGGTCATCAGGAGTCCAAATCCCACAGGTGATTTGGCTCTCTAGGTTGATCTCAGAGGACCAGTGTCTCTGGCCGCTAACCGACCCCACCAGGACGAACCCATCCCTGTAGGCGATGAGAGCCTGAGTGCCGTCATGTGACCAAGTGAAATCACTCACCTAATGGAAAGAGCCCAGAATCCATCCTTTATTAATCCTGAATACACATTCTTCCCATCAATACACACGTATGTTCTCCTCCTCTCCTCAACAAATACATGTGTTATTCTTCGACAATCTTTCCATCAATTCATGCCAAATATATTTTTTAGATGGTGACCACCGGTGCATTTCTATGGTCAATGATTATGCATGTGTGTAATAAAGTGAGTTAAAGTTAAATGATACAGTTTACCTGGGCGCCACGGTCATTCACTAACTCTACAGACCACCGTCCCTCATACTGAATCCACACGAATATGCCTCCCTCCATGTCACATGTGGCCAGCTTCTGAAAGGGCTCATTCCAACGCACCAGGACAACCTGCACAGGCACAGTATGACACTGGGATCACACTCCATACACAGGCGGCTGTTTAGGGCTGTCATTTTGGAATACCATACTACATTATTGCTCATATTCAACCAAAAAGGCATTAGCTGAATGAGGAAAAAGTAGAGTTACTACATGAGTTCCAATCAGTGTTACATATACATACATATTATGTTACGGTACATGTGGGAATACGGTACATGTGGGAAAACTAGGGTTAGGGTTAGGTGCTAGGGTGCTAGGGTTAGGGTTAGGGGTAGGGGTAGGGGTAGGGTTAGGGTTAGACATTCCAGCATGTACCAAGTCGACGTAGCACCTAACCCTAACCCTAGTTTTCCCATATGTACCATAACATATACTGTATATTCCATGCAGACATAAGATAGTCTACTCTTTTGTGACGTGTGGTACTGACAGCCTAATTCATTGAAATCGAAATCGAACCTACATCAAATTAAATGAAATCTATTTATATCACACATTTCGCACACGGGTGTGGTATGTATACAATGCACTTCTGAAATGACATTTCTGAAAATGGAACATTGTGAAATGAAATAAAAAATGAAAGCCCCACCTCACTGTTGTGTCCTCGTAAGTTGAAGTTGATTCTCTGAGGGGTGTTCCTGTCCCTCCTACAGTGACTGGATGTGAAAGTCACCCCCACCACTCCTCTCCCGTTCCCCGTAGCCAGCCAGCCCTCCTCGTAGTAGCGCCTCCGGCACACTGCCTTGTCCTTCTCACTCTTGGGAACCCTCCCTTTCCATGAGAGGCAGAGGATGTTGGAGTCGCTGCACAGGATAGGACCATGTTCCACAGCAGCCAACATCCCTACAGAGTGACCAGGCTAGAGGGAAGGTGATGAAGAGAGAACACTCTGAGTTAACTGGACTGCACTTATATAGTGCACTTATATAGCGCCTTTATCCAAAGCGCTTTACAACGGCCTCTCATTCACCCATTCACACACACATTCACACACCAATGGCGGCAAACTACCATGCAAGGCGCCGGCCCGCTCACTGGGAGCAATTTGGGGTTCAGTGTCTTGCCCAAGGACACTTCGACATGTGGCCAGCCAGGGCTCGAACCGCCGATCTGCCAACCTTGCGATCATTAGATGGCAGCTCTACCTCCTGCGCCACAGCCGCCCGAGTTTGATGGTGTAACGGTCAATCAGACTCATAAGACTCGATTACATGACAGTATTTCTATCCTATAAAGACATGCTTTTTTTCTTGGACATTTTATTCTAGATTATTCAGAGGACAATGTCAATTCTTTACAATTGTTATTCATGATGGACTTGCAGTAAAGTAGTATAACTGTATGAATGATAGGATGTCTTTTCAACAGGTACCAAATCATCCAATCCAGTCAGGTCAGTCATACATACATTATTATAATGTCTTACATAATGAAGTACATTCAGGTGAATCCAATCAACTCCATCTATGTAGGCCTACTGTAACTGATGGAATGTACTCACCTCATAGTTCCTGGACATCATTAGTTACAATTTGGCCTCGGAAGGTGGTGTCCATATTTCCATTCAGATGATGCACTGAAGAGTGAGAGAAGTCCTGATGCGCAGAGAAAAATCTATGAAGAAAACAAGGGCATCATACAGCCAAATGTTGCCCGGGATTCATTTTAATGTATCAATCTTGCGCCACAGAGTTCATCATGATCAAATAAATCCCTTGCTTTTGGTACGAAATGACCATGCCATAAATCGGGTAGAGACGCCGTTCTTTGGTGTAAAGGGAAAAAACCATAAAAGAAGAATGTATTCAAGTTAAGCATTTAATTGTATTATTAAATTGTATTTCTGACATAAATAGCAGCTGCCTAGTCATTCAGTGCATCAACCTTGAAAATGCTTCCAGCGAATCTATAGAACAGTGTTTCTATGCAACGCTGCATTGACCAGTCTGACTCTCTCGTTCTTGTCTCCATAGGTACAGGGAACATTAGGCTGTTACGTCAGGAAAACGTGATACTTCAATAAAACTAATGGATTTCAATGTAAACGCTAAACTGATAAGAAGCAGATACAATATAGCCTAACAGGTCGGCTATATTTCTATCGACTATTAGAAATAAACACGATTATGCAATCAGTGAATAGTCCCTCCTAGTATCTGTGTAAAAGGCCTTTCATTAATTCAATGATTTCTTCAGTAGTAGCCTAACCACCACCCCATGCTATTTCGTTTGGATGGAATTCAGATTAAATGATGATGGATTCAGATGATCTCACAATTCGTGAACACCTCGAGTCTTCTTTGCCTACTAATGATTCCAATTCAATTGACAGACAGAATGAAGAGGACATTAAAACAAACGAGAGATGGACAGTAGATTATGCTGCGTTGCAGAACTCACCTGAAACGAAGGGCGCTGGAATAATCATTGATCTGTGCAGCCGCGCAACCGAGCTGTCGCTTTTCAGATGGGACTTGCTTGTGCCTTTAAATCGGGTTGCCATATATGAGTATAAGCAGTGAAAACATTTCATCTGTTTGAAGAAGCATCACTGCTGGTCGACTCCGCACTCAATATATAGTTGGAGATTTCTTTGGATTATTCATTCGTAAATGAATCTAATTACAATCTACAGTAAATACAATACTCAAATTATCTTTATTCCAGTGCGGAACAGCAGTGATGCGTTTATTTAGACCTGTGCACTAGATGTTTGTAACAAATACATCTTCCACACCCAAGTGAATGATATCCTTTGGAGAGAAAGAGGGATATTTCTCTGAAAATGGCAACCCATTCTGACGAACTGTGTCATAAACTGGGCAGTCAACTTCAGGATGTGTTCACAAAACGTCACTGCGGCTGGAAGTTTAATTTGAAAGGAAACGATCATTTATTTAGCTCAGTTTTTAATATTAAGCCATATTCCTTCCTCTTACAGGTGAAGTCTATTCTTGGTCTTTCTGTTTGTATTTGGGTGAAGCCTATGAAAAGAAAGTCTTCAAAAGTCTTGAATTGCCACTAAACTTTATTGTCATATCACATCACAAATATTGTGGGTCAAAAATAGATAATTAGCTCTTCATCTTATTGCACATAGAATAGATTGGAATGCACCCATCTTACCAGCACCTAAAGAGAAATACCTGTAGGCCTATATGACCAGAGCACAAACAACGTTTTGTCCATTCCTTAGTTTTTAGTATCATTTGGAGGGGAGGTTGCCCCCAGAATTGAGATCCAACCTCTGGAACTCCCCAGCAGATCATGTGTATAGCCAATAAGATAAATTGTCATGACTTAGTCTCTGTCTTGCCTGCTGGTCTCTCCTAGTTGGTGTCCTCAGGTGCACGTCTCTTGGAAGGCGTGGATGACACTGTTATATGCTGGGGGGGGAGTCTGTGTGGGCAAGAAGCCTCTAAGACCGTTGTTGCCCAACCAGAAGGAGTTCCGTTGCGCTGGCAGGAGGGAGGCCGAAGCTGCTGAAGAGTGTGTGGCAATGGAGTCATGAGGCAAGGTGTCCTGGTTGTCACCTCCTCCTGCTGTCACCTCATCGCCATGACCACCACTCCTTCTGCCCTTTGGCACTGGGCGGAAGGTGGAAGCTTGGGAGCTTGGCTTGCTTCCCAACGGGCCAACCGGCTCCACGGAGGGTTGGCGGTAGAGACTCAGGACGCCGCCTCTTAGGCTGTTGTCACTGTGCCGGTCAAACATGGTGCTTCGGTAAAGGCCCATCCGGCCTTGCATGGCGTGGTGCGCGCGGGAAGTGCTTGAGCGCTGTTTTCTGGGCCGCCTGGTTATCCTCGCCGAGGCCCTGCGTCTGGACATCCATGTCAGGAGGATGTAGATCAGGGCCCCAATCAGGAGACCCACCAGCATGGACAAACAGAAGGCCAAGATTAGGTTGTCTGGAAAAAGGAAAAAGGGATAAAAGGGATTCTGGTATCAGACTTTCACAGATTCAGAGTCAATAGAATTATTATCAGTTGTGGGAAACTGACAGATTTCAGTAGCCTACTGTTCTGTGGCTTTGAACGATATAAACTAGTTTAGTTCGGCTAGCTCTACGCACTGTAGTTCAACATCTGTTATTTGCCTTAACAGCTTGGGAAATCAAAGTAAATAATTATTTCGAAATAAATTATTTTGGAACAGCTGAATTTACAATGATACTGCTTCAAATGTTGTTTAAAAAGATACAATGGTTCTTTACACACAGAAGAGGAGGTGATTCTATATGTAACAACAAGACCATGCATTTTATTCTGATGGAACTAAAAAAACACTTTATTTTGCTCTATTGCACCAGTTTTCACAAAACGAAAAGAGTCTGAATTAAGATTTGGTGAGAGGATGAATATTAATATGAATATTAAATATGAATAGCCAAAACTATTAATATTAATGATAATGCACAGCAACATTCGTTAAATCAGTATTGTTTAGCAGTAGGTTACAGTATTGTTTAGCATTAGGTTACAGGTTATGTTAGGTTATGTGCTTAGGTTATGTGCATCCAATGAATTCAGTTTCTTGCTTGATCACGTTTTGATTGTGGTTGTTTTCTACAGTCGTATTATTGCCATGAAAAACTGTAAAAACTCCTGAAATAACTTCCCAGAATCTTCTGAATCTGACAATAACCTCACAAATCAGCTTTAACCTCCACTGAACCACTGAAAACCCAATGACATTTTAAGTCTGGATACTATGATTTAGAATGGCAATCCTTATCACACAACTCATTCAGCAGTTATCAGATCTATAGCATTCTAATATGTCCTTATCTGTGGTCATTATCAAAACAAAACACATGCACTATAAAGGCAGGCTTAAATTCTTACCTAGGTTATATGTTTTTAGTATTTCCAAAAAGGGATTTGTCTCATTATATGCCATAATACCAACAAAAGCGGGTGAGAGGAGAAAAACAGATCACATCCACACATAGGGAGCACAGAGACCCACTGAGCTCTTTCCAAGACAGGCTAATCCCACTTTTTTTTGTTTTGTTTGCAATAACGGAAACTTTGCTGTCATGTTTCCTGCCTCTACTTTTAAATTTAGCAAGTGCTCTGCTTATCTCTGTGGGACAGAACTCTGGGAAACTGAGTTGTTTCCTCTTGCATCATTTCCTCAGGATCAATAGTCCTTAACAATGGCCTCTTGGCTCCATTAATAAAATGAAGTCATGCAACATGTACGTATTCCAATGGCAGCCATGTTGACCTTATATCGTGTTATGTTATGCTAATGTGGGGGTTGTGGGGTAATAGGAGTAGCTTACTGTAAGGTCATACACAGTGAGATAACTAGGCCTAACAACACAACCTCCTTCTGGCCTACAATCAGGTCATTGTTTTCATAGTCTTGCAAGTGTTACACTGAGGTTCTGATAAGCAAATCCTCACAAAAGCATCTGTCCAATAGAAAGTGTACACTATCTAGTATACAGCCTCTGCTGGGACTTCCTTGAATTGTTGTGCTACTGCTCCAACTGAACTCCTCCCATCAGCTGAAGTTACATGCAGTGTCTGGCTGGGCAGTGGGCAGTGGGCACTTTAGCTGGATTGTTGATTTGCAACAGTTGCCTAGCTCCTAGATAGATATTTCAAGAGAATCATTTCGGAATTATATCCATCATTTTATTTTGATTAGCCTTGTGAATAGTACTCAACTCTTGCGTGTCAAATTCAGGTCAAACTACAAGAGGTACATTACTCTAACATCCCAGCAGATGGCAGTGAAATCAAATGCATGTCAGACAGAAAGCACATCATGCCACAGCGATTGTGGGCAAAAACATGAAAAGCAAGGGAAAAAAGGAAAAGGAGTAAGCTAAACATGAACTCATTTAAGAACTGCTGCATAAAAGTTATTTACTTTCAATTCCAAAGTTTGAATCTGTGATTGCACACACTTGGAATTTAGCCCAGCCCGCCCCACCACCAGCACATCGTGTAGGCTAAATTCCAAGTTCTTAAATGAGTGCTGGTAGGCAAACTGGCTAGTAGTCGCTCTATGAGTAGAGGGCTGCAAGGGAATTTTCCTGGCTACATAGTGTACAGGTTTTTACTTTTGCCTGCTTGCGGCTCTGTCAGTATTGATTGATTGATTGATTGATTGACTGAGAATGTTCATTATGTGAAGCGCATTGAGTTGCATCTTGTAAGAAATGCGCTATACAAATAAAAATTGATTGGATTTGATTTGATTGACTATTGAAACATTCATGCGATTTTGACTTATTATCAGTGGTGGACTCAGGCTGTTTGAAGGGCAGGGGCGAAAAGGAAAAAAGGGCACCTAGTAGGCCTACTGCACAACATGGGACTCCACTCCATCAGTGCACATGGTCAAGTTTAGACCATTGGAAGGGCAGCCAATAGGGCACATCCTCTAATTTTAATTTTGCCACTCAAAAGGGCACTTTAGTGCAACGTTTTTCAACTGTGGGGGCACATGGTCAAGTTTAGACCATTGGAGGGGCACCAATAGGGCACATCCTCTAATTTTCGCCACTCAAAAGGGCATTTTCGCCACTCAAAAGGGCATTTTTGCCACTTAAGAGAGACGTTTTTCAACCGTGGGGGCACCAGGAGGGGCGGTCGCCCCCCCCTGCCCCCCTCTTGAGTCCGCCAGTGCTTATTATAGAATATTTTTAATAATACTTCGTTTTTGTTGTGTTGTTGTTAGTATTTATTTGACTTACTATATTTGAGTATTCGTGTATGTGTGTATGTACTGTATATATAAAACGAATACAGCGCCACTGGCAACGAGCAATCATCTACAATTCTAAATTCACCATAGTTCACCAAACATGACGTAGTATTTGGACGAAGCGCGAGGAACTACACCATCAACCAGTCGACTCCTCCCCGCAGATTATAACATTACTGTCACTTTCGTAAAGCAGATAATGTCGAAAACTTTTTGTGTAATTGACTTCCAACACTGTGACCGCTAGATGCTACAGTGTTTGATTGTATCCATTGGCAACACGCTAACATACACACTTCCTCCCTGTGGTTTACACGCGCCGTGCAGCACCGACTGAAGGGGTAAGAGGCGTTCTTCTGCTTTTGGCTCAAAATGTGTTCTTTATTTTCTATATTTCACTAAATAATCATTTTTAATTATCAAGTGGGCCAATTATCAACGATGCCCAAAAGTAGACAAACTTTAAATTATGCAATTGTGCACTCAAACTGTCTAATTTCGCCTCTTGGCTTGACACATTTCACATGTATCGTGCGTGCAATGCATCACCATTACATTACAGAATAGCCCGAGCACTCCTACCTATAGGATTGTCTCTCACAATTGCACCGCGTGCATTTGTAACATTTTACCATCAATTCAGATGATGTTGCACATTTTGGTAATGTGACGTAGCCCAGACAATGTCATATTGTGTCGATTTATTTGACACTTTATTTTACAGTCGTATTTTAGCTGGTAGGCCACTATAATTAAGTGGTTGCAGGCTACTTTAATGCTTGCTTAAGAATTGTATAGTTAGTAACCATTTTTTTAGATGAATAAAAATAATAAATGAATGAGACACTTTTATAGTGGTTCTCATTTCAGAGGAGATTATCTATTATGCCTAGTATGACACAGTGGGAACTGTCACCTCTACAGAAACACACTGACACAGATCTCTTCCCTCTTCAGACCATGCATGGAAGGAGGACTGCTATTGGGTGACAAACCTTTTGGCCCTACAGTACATGAAACCTGGGCTTCGATTGGACCATCTGCTACAGAGAGAGAGAGAGAGAGAGAGAGAGAGGGGGAGAGAGAGAGAGAGAGAGAGAGAGAGAGAGAGAGAGGGTGAGGGAGAGAGAGAGAGAGCAGAGCAGAGACGTGAGGGGATGCCCTCCTCTTAAGAGTAGTGCAGGATCATCTGCCGTCTGCATCAGTGTCCAGCTGAGATCCACAGCAGAGAGACGCCATGGCCTCACCGAGGCAGATTGTTCGATCCCCCCGGGACATTGCCAATGTGATGCAAAAACTGCAAGGTAGGTGTCATTCATTGGATTCAATGGGGGGGGGGGGGGGGGTACTGGTACTTGGTGTATACTCCCATCTCTCTATGCTGCTGAGAGATTATGCTGATTCAATACCTTGGCTAAGTGCCAATGCTTGGAGAGTGCCAGACTGTTCTGGGTAAAGGCAGGATGCAGACTCTCTATTTCACATGTAGGACTGTAACATTTAGGGACAAATGATACGTTGCATTCTCGTGAGCTTAGAATTATAAGGTTCTATCTCCGTTTAGGGTAGTTCAGAGATATTGAGCGTCAAAGTTTTTACATTCCATTATGTTTTGTGAGATGGAACCTTTGTATTTTATGAATTACTAACTAAAAAATGTCAACATTTTAAAAATAACACCACACAGGCATTAATAAACACCTAATGGATCAGATTATGTAAAAAACTCAATTTTGACCAGAAATTTAGATAGAACCTTATAATTCTAACGTCACGTTCTGTCACCATGATGATGATAATAACCTATAAAGCGTTATAAATCTTTCTTGTGATTTCCTGGTGTTGTGTCAACATGATTTAGATCAGGGCATATGTAATATATGGGAAATAAAATCCAAAATATTTTTGTAGACAGTCTCTTTTGCTGTGGCCCTGTGCTCTAGTGTGCCGAGGGATATGCTAAATTAATCCTGTTGGTGAGAGATGAATCACTGGCCTCTGTTCAGGATTCCATTATGCAGAATGAGTGTGAGTTCACATAATTCTACTGAGCGGTCAATGACCTGATGGCACCTTTTTTGTTGTCTGTGTTTTAGTCTTTTTTTCCAGAAGATCATGGATAATTCAATTTAAAGAACTGAGGAGATGAATTTGGGAAAACGAGTCAAATTGTTACAATATCCTAGATAAGTGTTTATTCAGAAGAAATGTGACATTAGAGTCGTACAATTGGTTCACCTTCAAAGCTTCACCAAGTAATGTTTGCAACACTTCCTCACTGTGCTGTAAGTAACGCTGCTTGGGGTAGTTAACGTTGTTAACGTTGATAACATTGTCATCTCACACTTTGGTTGTCATGGAGCTCCAAGCTTGCTGCAAAGAAGCCCTCATTTGCAGGGATGATGATTTCTAATGATGGGTTTAATGATGATATCTTTTTCTTTAGAAACACACTCTCACTCAGCTTGCAGGAGATGACTCCTTCTGCTCAGGGCATCATAAAACCAGGCTTAAAGTGATTAATTTAATCTGCTGCTCCCTGACATGTAAGTCTGTGTCTCATCCGAGACAGCATAATGAATGCACGGTGTATCGTGCGTGCATACAACCTGACACCAGTCTCGTCCTTGGGAAGAGGACGGATCGATACAGGGAGTCTCTTCGTGTTTGGTGTCCCCCTTTCCTAACAAGGACATTAGGCCTCGCAAATCATCATTTGGAGAGACCACTTTTGGACTTTTTCAGCTTGTATTGCGCCTCCACTTCGTGAGCTTAGAATTATAAGGTTCTATCTCCGTTTAGGGTAGTTCAGAGATATCGAGCGTCAAAGTTTTTACATTTCATTATGTTTTGTGAGATGGAACCTTTGTATTTTATGAATTACTAACAAAAAAAAATCAACATTTTAAAAATAACACCACACAGGCATTAATAAACACCTAATGGATCAGATTATGTAAAAAACTCAATTTTGACAAAAATGTAGATAGAACCTTATAATTCTAACGTCACGACTTGTAGAAGTTGTGCCACTCTTATACTTTGTCAGTCTAATACATAAACATCCTTTTGTTATGTAGATTGTTTCCATAGTTACTGTTATAGTATGAATCATCTGCCTGTGGTTGTGCCATTGCTGCCTAGGAGTTCCTGTTCTTGGGTGAAAGAGTTTCCTGTGTTCTGGCTATTTCTATGCCATGTAAGCTGTGCCTGTGATCTTTATCTAGCCAGACCAACTGCTATCAGATTAGAGGACTATGTTCATTGTTTTATTATCATGAGAAGAACAGAGCTAAACTTTGTTGTCTATAGCAATTGAGGTCGAGGTGTTTTTTTTAGAAACTAGTCTACTCTATACCTTCATTTTCTGTACCATAATCTTGTCTAGTGTTGGAACTGTAGCTAAACATGTGACCAGTGGTAGTGATATATAGAGTGCACAGCTATGTATTTTTATTAATTCATTTACATGAATGAATCATATGCTTTTAGAATGTTGTGACAGTGACCGAATGAATCATAGAATTGTGGTTACAATGTACTGTAACTGTGTGTGTGTGTGTGTGTGTGTGTGTGTGTGTGTGTGTGTTATTGTGTGTGTGTGTGTGTGTGTGTGTTATTGTGTGTGTGTGTGTGTGTGTGTGTGTGTGTGTGTGTGTGTGTGTGTGTGTGTGTGTGTGTGTGTGTGTGTGTGTGCGAATGACAGAAGAGAATGACAGAAAATGAAACCTTAGACCTCTCAAGTTTGCTTAGGCATGTCTGGACATGAAGGGCCTTGTGATAAGCTCATAGTTAATTGAAGTTAGCGCTAAGCCAATGGCAACCTATTATGTGTATCCCATTGAACAGTGGATCTTTCTAAAATCTATTTGCATGTTTGAGCACTTGACAGTGAAAGATAGCCGATAATAGTGCCTTTAAGGAAGTGGCACAACATACAGCTTCTCTACTCTTCCTCTGTGCCCAAAGTTGAATTCATTCTTCTGCTCTAAATACTCTTAATATTTCTGAATATTTCTTCCCTCTATCACGGCCAAAGCTTTACAAGGTCCTCAGAGATGTGCTATGGATACTGTGAACAGCAGACTGGCTGAATTGTGGCATTAATAAACACCTAATGGATCAGATTATGTAAAAAACTAAATTTTGACCAAATATGGAACCTTATAATTCTAATGTCACGTAATGCTGTTCCTTTGTGAAGGTGGGCAGTTACATTCCTACCTCACGGTAGTGAAAGCGTGAGAGAGGACTGGGTGTGCTGTCAGCTGTAAGAGGTGCCTCCATCTCACAGTGTCAGCAGCAGCTGTCAGAGGCTCTTATGGCTGAGCTGACAGACTGATATGATCTCATGTCTGGGGAGGCAGGTCACCACTCCATCTCTCTCCATCTCTCTCCATCTCTCTCCATCTCTCTCCATCTCTCTCCATCTCTCTCCATCTCTCTCTCTCTCTCTGCACCAGCTTGCAGGATCTGCTTTTCTTTTTTTATCACTTGAGTTTTTATTGGGTTTCAGCATAGACATGGACAGAACATCATATCTACATCTTAAATGGTAAAACAAAGGGTAAAGAAACATAGCATAACCCCTAAACAGATGGGTAAAAAAGTGAAAAAGGAAAATAAAAGAAAGTAAGAAAAAAGGGAGAAAATAAGAAGAAATAAGAAGTCCGGAGGTGTTTCAATAAACATGCTATGACACAAGGCTCACAGCCTCACTATTTACGCTATTGACCAATATCGATGATATAACTACAACTAACATACTGTATGTGATACTTTTGCACAATTACCCAATCATTTAAAGTTTCAATGATTAACTTGTGTATATTGATAATACTTAAAGTTAGATAGTCTTAAAATAGGCTTTTGTCTTTAATGTTAGGCATTGGTTATGAATGAATGAATGGTCTTTATTGTCATTGCTATAGTACAGGTACCAAACAACGAAATTTGGGAGGGGTGGCTCCCCTGGTGCTAGGAAAGAAAAAACAAAACAAAAAAAACAAGAAGGGAAAGGAGCTGGTTTACATAAATAAAGGCTATGTACACTATCCACTATACTATACTGTACAGATAAGACGACTAGGGTTGTCATATTGCACATAGTGTTATTGCACATTCATTTAAAGTGTCGCAGTTTGCAGGCTTGAAATGTACACATTTGTGCCTCAGCACTACACCTGATTTTTTCAATCCAGCAGCTGCCATCAATCCGTCCAGACTGTCCAGGGCCCAGAACCTAGGTCTTTGCTGTGTTCAGGGCCTGGATGGCCCTGGGGTAGAACTTGTCTAGTGGTAGTTGTACAGTTAGAACTGAGGTTTTGAATTATTTATCCATTTATAAATGGTAAATGGACTGCACTTATACAGTATAGCGCCTTTTTTACTGCTACAAAGCTGCTCCAAAGCGCTTTCCAACGGCCTCTCATTCACCCATTCACACACACATTCACACACCAATGGCGGCAAGCTGGCATTGGGAGCAATTTTGGGCTTCAGTGTCTTGCCCAAGGACACTTCGACATGTGGCCAGCCGGGGCTCGAACCGCCGATCTGCCAATCTTGTGATCCTTAGGCGTCGACTCTACCTCCTGCGCCACAGCCGCCCCAGATTTACATATTTTACATTGTTGTTTGTAAAGGTAAGCAGCAGATGTCACTGTTTTATGTCTAATTTCAGATGATACCAATAGCCTCAGGCATACTGTACAGCAGTACTGAACTGGCTGAAGTCCAATTCCAATTGTAGAATCCGATCACATCCTATGTAAGTGTTCTAAGCCTGTCAGAACTACAAAGTAAAGGTGCTCTCAGCTAAATGGAACAACAGAGTGAGTGGCTCTTACAGTGGTCCCTGATGACCTACGGTGGCCCCCGGGGGCCAGCCAACTACAGCATACCTCTTGCCAAAGGTATCATCTATCCCAACATCACTCTAAGTACTAATTCACTCACATGATTTACAAATACTCTTGGGCTGATCTTTCTACACGATGTTTGTTTCTTGGTCTATCCTCTTTATTCACACTTAAGGTCCCTGTTGAAGTACGTAGCGGTACCTAGCCTACTGTTAGTCAAACTAAATTAAATCAATCGAGTCAATCGACTTATGAAAAAATCTGACCAATTTGAAGTGACCGGATACACTGCCAATGGGTTTGTGTGCTGCATCCTCTAGAGGAAAGTACACATTGTGACGTTAGAATGATAAGGTTCTATCTCCATTTTTGTAAAAATTGAGTTTTTTACATAATCTGATCCATTAGGTGTTTATTAATGCCTGTGTGGTGTTATTTTTAAAATGTTGAAATTTTCGCGTAAGTAATTAATAAAATACAAAGGTTCCATCTCACAAAACATAATGGAATGTAAAAACTTTGACGCTCAATATCTCTGAACTACCCTAAACGGAGATAGAACCATATGATTCTAAGCTCACGACATGACAGCATACTCTACTGCTCTAAACTCCTGAGTCAGAGTTCAGGACTGCGGACAGCTCCACTATACTGTACAGATACAGGAAACTTGCTAGATGGGCTAGGCTACCAGTGTGCAGTCCAGGATCTCATGGAAAGTAGATAAGGCAATGCTCTGATGTTTTAACAGATTATATTGATATGAATGTCTGATACATCAAACGTAACATTACTCCATCTATTAGGCTTACATACCCTCTCTTATTGTAGTCTATTACGTTTGCTTACCTGTAATCATCATTTATTGTATTTTTTTAAATGATACATTTTGTAGCCGTTTTATGTTGTCAATATCAGCAATATTCCCAGGCGCTCCAGAGGCTTTATGACCTTTGACCTTTTTCTGAAGTAAGAAACCCATTTCTATTTTTTACTCAAACAGCTTTTTCCAGTCAGGTCTGACTAACAAGGTCCTGAACAGTGGCAATGTTATGACGAGCTCCACTGTATTTATAGCCTCAGAAAAGGTTTTTAGAATTGCTGTGGTCTTGAAAGAATAAAGGGCTTTCTCTCCAGGAGATGACAAGCTACCTACAGTAGTGCTGTAGTGTGATTGCTGCTATTGTGCATTTTATTCAGTAAGGGAGAACTGTAAATCCTAATAGTTGATCTAGATAGTTTTGTTCTTTTTCCCAAATAAAAGGGAATTACTATTATCTATTTTTTTAGATAACTGTACACATTTTAGTGAGTTTAGTGAGTTTCTATACTGGTTCTCAGTCAAATCCATGTACAATTCCATTCCAGGCTTACTTTATAGCATTGTAGCACCACAGTCCACAGTATTGAGAGGCTATGCAAAGTAAATGACACCGTCTTTGGACTGTGTTCCTCCAGAAGTATTTCTTGCCCCCGTTCTTTTCACAGTCAAAGACAAAAGGCTGATTGAGACCCAAATCATAGAAGTATGCCATAAAGTGGGCGAGGGAGAGGGGGACAGGCATCTCCTTGAGATCAATTGTTTGCTTGATTTCCTGTGTAAGGAGAATCCCCTGGTAGGCGTGTCTGGTTTGCTCTCACAATAGCATGGAGAGCAGGTGGTAGCCTATGCCATTTACTAGCTGTGGTATTAATTATTTAAAACTGTTGCACCACGCTTTGGCATTGTTGTGTCATGTTTTTGATGTGTGTTGTGTGTTCTGATGTTTCTGGAAAGCTGACTAGGGGATTAAATCCAAAGTAGACAAACGCAATGTTGTAATTAGATATTTGAGAATTCGATAGAACTGCTAAAGATCATAAGATCATACTCTCTGTAAAAAAAGTTTGTTCAAGGATTATTATCATACTAGTTGTTTTGAATTTCTATGGATGGATTTCAATGCAGATTAGATCAATTATAGTCTAGGCAGACAGAAGACATGCACACATACACATCCACACCCTGCTTAGAGAGATATAATGCAGCCAAGGGGGTGACATCACAACTTCCTTCATGCTGATTGGTGGAGCAGCTGAGAGCCCATCTCTCCAGCAGTGTCTCAGACCGGGGAGACGGGGAGGCAGTGCAGCGGGGGGCTGTGCACATCTACACAAGCATGGCTCCTCTGGATGGAAGGAAAACAGGAAGAGGGAAGGATGGGGTCGTAATTATCTGTCTGTGTTAGTGACGTTTCCACTGCTCTGGTGCTTGTGTGCTTGTGGTGCGTGTGTGTGTGTGTGTGTGTGTGTGTGTCGGGGGAGGAGAGCAGGCTTTCATCCCTGCATCTCCCAGCAGCTCAGTGTTTTCATCCGGATCCAGGCAGCTAGAACTGTTTTGCTTCCTGCAGGAAAAAGGGAAAAGGGACAGCAGCTGTGTATTTTTTTCCTCTGTTTTCCACTGTGGATGTCATCAACTGGACAGATACACTGTAGACGCACGCAGGCACATATGAAGGGCAAAGGGAAGGAGGCGGAGAGTGTAGAATGGCTCACTATAAGGATGGATCTGTCAAAAAGACCTCTTCTCTGAACCTGGTGACTGGATTCTTTCAGTATCTACGTGGTAAGTAGGGCAACATTTTCATCGATCCTCTCTCTGTGCCCTACATCCTGGAGGATTTAGTTTGCAAAAAAACAACAACAAGAAGCCTAGGTTGTTGGCTTGTGGCTTAAATCTAGGTGAACCAGATGTATTAACAAGACAGGCATTGACACAGCACTGCTAGGCTACATGCTTCACTGGACATCCCTGTGGCTTAGTGATGCTCCTTCAGATAGAACTATTTTGCCTTTGGGTTAATCTGGTTTCTTTGGTCTCTTGTGTGTAAAGTGTTAGGGATAACATACAGTACTGTTAGTTCTCCACAGCACGTGACCAGAGAGTGTATTCTATGTGCGGATGTTTTAAAAATGGCCTCTGTATGCAGTGTTGCTGTGCTGGGCATACATGTAAATATCACTGTGTCACATTTCCTGTGCAAAGTCTCCCTTTTTTCTTCAATAGCACCAGAAGCTAAAATCAGATGTTTTGTTATACAAACATGCATTATGCATGGGGGAGTCACCATGCCTGCATACATTACCCCACCACAAAGGGGGCTGGGGGTGACCTGAGCCACCACGCATGTCATTATTGTGACACAGCAGTGGTCTGCAAGACCCGTGAACAGAAAATCTCGTCTGCACATAATCTAATCTCACATGACCTAATTTTGAAGGGACTGTTGCAATCGTCTAGCATTATCGGTTGCCTACACTGTAGCAGGATGGTAGTTTTAAACAGATTTTCAGTGAGAGACAAAATAACTATATTATGAATTACACTTTGTAACAGTTAACAGAGTTATTTTTTGGATAATCAGGTATCTCCACATGATGCTGATCTCGACCTTAACATAAAGCTATCGAGTAGCCATAACATAAAGCTATTGAGTAGCCTTAATAGTTTTCATCTGTGCATTGTAGGAATTGGATATTGTGCTGCAGCATGTGCCACTGCATCTCTTTCTCTCTGCCGTTACTCTGTAACATTGGCTTCTTTAGTGTGAAGTCTGGGGTCGGGGAGGTCAGGTGATCTATTGGACACTACTAAATGAAATATTCACAATCTATGTGAATTAACAGGTCTCACTAAGACTTTTAACAGGCTTCAAGAAGACCTAGGAATGAAGAATATGAAACGGTAGAATAAGCGGCTACTGGCTATCAATTGTGACTTCCATAGTGGTGTAGTCTACGTGATACGCAGGACTACGGCGTATACCCACTAGGAAAGGCCAAGGATTTCCATATACCCACTTAAAAATGTGTGAGGATACGCAACAGCATTTTGTGACAGAACTTTCACTTTCATTCATAACATTCACCCTGTCTGTGTTACGAAGCACTTGAATCTTGGACCATTGGGACTAACTATAGCATCATATACCATCAAAGGGGGGAGATGCGACATGAAATGTCAAAATGCAGCACTATCATGCACAGATCAGCCTTAAAACATGTAATGTTAGATATACAGTATATAACGTTAGACAGGGAGCGCAGATTTATTTTAATGTATTTTTATATTTTTACGTTCCGAAATTAACAATATGAGGCTGGGAGGGGAAAATCACAGTATACCCACTAGAAAAAACTAGACTACACCACTGTTGACGATGTTTTCTACCCCTTTACCTTTCAGATGAGCAAGAGGCCGTACAGAAGAGAACCTTTACCAAATGGATCAACTCTCACTTGGCAAAGGTAGGAGGGCTTTTTTTGTTGACTTTGCTCCTACCTGTGCTGTCTTAAGACATGGTTAAACCTCTAAATGAAATGATGATGTTATCTCACAATATCTGATATTATAATGATATTAATATCTGAAAATTATGATCATAACCTTTGTAATCTGATTTACTCTTAATGTGTTAATGTATAACTCTCTGTTATAGTCTTTTGTAGCTCTCTATGACAGAGGTGTCTTGGCTTCTCGTTGGGCAGTGGCATTTCATGACCACATTTCATGACCACATTTCATGACCACATTTCATGACCACATTTCATGACCACATTTCATGACCACATTTCATGACCACATTTCATGACCCCCTCATGCGAGAAGAGAGAATGGACTGTGAGATTTGCTTTGTCATCCAATCATAATGATTCTGAGAGGCGGCTGAAAATGTAATTGAACCACATTAGACAAATCCGTACATAATGTTCATCATTACACTCAAGCTGTTAAAATCACTCGGCATGTCATTTCTGCCTGAACAGTTTGATTACCGCCATAATTGTCACTGTAGCAGTAAACGAGTGAGTTCTGGATTGGATTTTGGGTTTGTCACATTAACTAACAAACAGAGGACAGTGTGCTGCTGTGTGAGAGAGTGCTGTGTTATGTTTCGGAGTGTGCAGAGTGTTTTGCTGAGCCACTGTGAGAAACAGTGTAAAGATGACAACGAATAATAAGGTCTATGTCATGGATTAGAGACAAATCTGTCACTCTGTTTCTAAGAAGCTGGTGTGTGTGTGTGTGTGTGTGTGTGTGTGTGTGTGTGTGTGTGTGTGTAGGATAGGATTGGCAGGGAGAGTGCAGCACGGTGCAGATGGAGTGCTTGAGGGAGAGGAACAATTCTCTGCAGGTAGCAGTCTGCTCCTACAGCCAACGTAGCGCTCTGCGCTTAAATAACTAGCCACTACTGGGATGAGCGCACAAACACAGTACATCCTTAGAGATTAGAATTGTTATGATGAATATTATTAGGTTAATTTGATCCACGGTATTTAAATAATACTAATACCAAATGTGTAAAAAGTGTGTATCACAACAGATGTTGCAATCCAAACCATCCCTTAGCATAACATTGGATTCTTTCTAAGTGATAGGGGCCTGATTATAATATCCATGCTGATTTCTTGCTGTCTTTCAGGGAGGTAGGTTTTTGCTGGCTCAGATGCTTAGGTGACACAGCACATTGTGCTGCTGGTCAGGGAGGGAGACTAACATGACACAAATGCAGGGTTTAGGTATTGAACACACAGTATTGATCACAGAGGTTGGTTTGAGAGCAGTCTTTTGTCCGGCCAGATTTAACCCACGGCAGATCAAAGCTTCAATCTCTAAAACTTTGGAGGAATCTGAGTCATGTGCCATTATGTTGACTTCATTACTCATGCATTACAGACTTTTCTCTCCCAATATGATGATCTCTCTCTCTCTCTCTCTCTCTCTCTCTCTCCTCTCTCTCTCTCTCTCTCTCTCTCTCTCTCTCTCTCTCTCTCTCTCTCTCTCTCTCTCTCTCTCCCTCTCCCTCTCCCTCTCTCTCTCTCTCTGTCTCTCTCTGTCTCTCTCTCTCTCCCTCTCTCTCTCTCCCTCTGTCTCTCTCTCTCTCTATCTTTTGCTCTCTCTGCATACCAATGGGATTGTAGGAGTCATGAGGCCTCTCATCCTTTCAGATACATCCAGCTATCGCTAAGCTACTGTCAGGCTACTACCTATCAATCCATCTTTCGATCCGTTTTTATCTGATCTCATTTAAACTTATTTATTTTCCTGATAAGCACGGTCGTCCTTCTGTGTTACAGTAGATTCATGTGGGTAGCCAACAGATCCATTGGAAGATTGATTTTGAGTTCCGTTTGGAGTGGAACAAAATACTATATTTTCTCCATGACGTTAGTGTCGACGTTTTATGATGGAAAGTGCTTGTGCTATTTCAGCACTTTGAACTTTCACTCAGCAGTCACGCTGTTCCATTGTGTCCATTTCCTATCGCATTACCAAGCACTTCTCCAGCGATTTGTTTGGACAGTAAAATGGTCGCTCACACACATGTGAATCCCATTAATTGAAACCCAGAATTTATAATTTCCTTAGAGACTCATATTTAGGCTGTTCTGGGCAATATAATGGCTCATGTTGCCAGTGGATTAATCTAATCAATATGTTTTTAGTGGATTTTGTTGATAGGATACTGGTTACTGGTTGTGGAAAGGAACATTAAAGGAAAGGAGAGGAATGAAAGGAATACATCGAAAAGACAGTGGTGAAAAGAGGACACATTTGTGACAGGGTCTGGTGAAAGAGTCCTCAAGTAGGGCATGGTCATCATTCTAGATCATGAAAGTGCTTGAAAGATTATACGCTTTCAAATGATGTGTCATACATTGAAATCTGAGAATAGTTGAAGAAGATATGCTTGAATGTTGGGGCTCCTCAAACCAAATAGTGGAGCCTATCGCTAAAATAGTAGGCTAGTGCTAAAAAGGAACATTGCTACGAACATCTAACTGCATGTTTAGCACAACATCACAACACAATCACAACATGCTGATAGAACATGAACATGCTAAAAACACATACCGACATAATTAGTCCTTGCATTTGAACATGTCCTAAAACGTACGTTTGTTTACAAGCCATGTATCACTTACCCAGTAGCCTAGGGCAGACGAGACAGTGAATCCAATTCACAAATGATAAGTACCGTATTTTCCGGACTATAAGTCGCACCCGAGTATAAGTCGCAGCAGTCAAAAAATGGGTCATGAAGAGGAAAACCCCACATATAAGTCGCGCTGGACTATAAGTCGCATTTATTTACCGTAGAAATGTATTTCTCAAAAACATTCAGTTATTCAATTACACAATAGCACACAGAACAACAGGCTCAGGCTGAATGCCGCTGAATACCGGTGTCCGGTATGTGATGAATAAAAAAATTAAAATAAAAAATAAATAAAAATATTAACACATTAATAAAGAACATACCTGGGAGGCTGAATAGGCTAAATTGGTTGTAAAGTCGCTATGGAATAAGGCCTATGCTAAATGCCCAAAAATGTAATGTGTCCGGTATGTTAACGTACCGTAACACAACAGTTATTCAACCACCGTACATATTATAGCACACAGAACAACAGGCTCAATAGGTGTCCGGTATGTTAACGTAACACAACAGTTATTCAACCACCGTACATATTATAGCACACAGAACAACAGGCTCAATAGGTGTCCGGTATGTTAACGTAACACATTAATGAATAAAGATGAACACATTAATAAAGAACATAGGCCTACCTGGGAGGCTGAATAGGCGAAAACGGACATAACAAGCCAGCGAGTCCAACAAGCAAAGTCATTGATATTAATCTCCTTGGCCACTGCCAGGGCGTGGAGACGTAACTGCACTGTTGACAAGCCTCTCCCGGCAGCACGTTGTTCAAGCACCCATCTGTGGACTCGTTCCTCCATCTCTGGCCATCAAGCTTTCAGCCCGCTATTTGCTTTCTTCGTTTTCTTCATGGCAGTGAGAGTAACCTCTGCTTTTCGCCAATCCCTCACAAGTTTCTCACTCACTCCAAACTTTCTTTCTGTTGCTCGATTACCGTTTTCGGCTGCATATTTTACAAGTTGCAGTTTGTAATCTGCAGAATAGGATTTTCTTTTTGACTCCATTTTGTTTGTGTCATCAGCTGTCTTTTTCAGTGGTAGGCCTACTCGTTGTCACACGCCTAGAGCGCCCTCTCGTGGTTGTAGACGGTAATGTTTACTCCTTGGTTCATGTCAGTCAGAGATTACCGTATGTCAGTTCATGTCAGTCAGAGATTATGAATTATTGATATATAAGTCGCACCTGACTATAAGTCGCAGGACCAGCCAAAGTATGAAAAAAACCGCGACTTATAGTCCGGAAAATACGGTATTTAGTATTTTGTGATCCTTTAGTGGTCCTTGTTACACCGAGTGGGCTCTTCAACACTTCAACTTACATAATATGCAAAAAAAACTGAAAACACATTTGTGCAACTTGAGAATTGCTGACATGCAGCCCTTTTCACTAGACCGTGTCACATTTACTATAACGACAGGTAGTGCTGCACTTCCATCATTCTGTCGGCCCTGTCTTGGATGTAAGGGAGAAAAGGCAACAAGCTCAGGAGAGGCTAACGCCTTTTCACACTTGCTGCCCCACGTTGTCCAACAATAGCATCCTGTCATGTTATGAGATGGGTTGTGAAATGAGCCGCTTAGTGTGCCAAAAAAAATATTCCACGATGAACATACTGTACCAACTGCCATTTTTTCGTAGATTGTTCTACAGTGTGTGTTCCACCACGGACATTCGGTCAACTGATTGTGGACTACAGCTCTAGAAAATGTGTGGCTATGTTACAGTAGAATGAGCAACACTAACCAGTTAGGGTTAAATGGACCCATGCTCTAGTTTTGCTCAGAGAAACACCGCCTCAGGAGTGGGCATCACGCCACCTCCGAGGCGAAAGCACCATCTTTTCAGCTGCGGGGGTGCTCTGTATTCCAGGCTTCAGCTAACAAGCTCTGTCAACACAAGGGAGACAATACTGTTGATTTGTCACAGAGGGGTTTTACTTTTTCGAGATTGTTGTTAACAAGAATGAGGTTTTAGCATTGCATTTGGGTTATGGTTAACTTTGTGACGCATTATTAGCCTATCCTTATGTTCAAATGTTTTTTTAATTCTAGAAAAGACCGTTTTTTGTTTGTTTTTGGTTTCCTCTGCTTACACACTTTCTCTCTTCGCCAGCGTAAACCGCCTCTAGAGGTTAATGACCTTTTCGAGGACATAAAGGATGGGGTGAAGCTCCTGGCCCTGTTGGAGGTGCTATCTGGCCAGAGACTAGTAAGTACTGCTGGGTTTTCTATTCTGGTTACAATGTTCAGAAGCATTTTATCATTAGGGGTGATTATTATTATTATTATTTATTACTAACTCATAAAGGAGCTTTTGTGATGACGTTCAACTGTACCTGTAGGTTATTGAAGTATACAATCCAGCTAGGGAATAACTACAGTATAAAGGTATGGCATAGCATAGCATAGTATAGTAGTATGGTATAGTATGGTATGTTACAGTATGGTGTAGCATGGTGTAGTGTGGTATAGTGTGGTATAACATAGTGTATTATGGTAGAGTATGGTGTAGTAGCATAGTGTAGCATGGTTTAGTATGTTATGGTATGGTATGGCTTTGTATCATGTGGTATAGTACAGGGTTCCCGCGCTGGTCTTAAAAAGCCTTAAAGGCTAAAATCCAGCAATCCGATTTACAAGGCCTAAAAAGGTCTTACATTTCAGTTATTCGGTCTAAAAATGAGATCCTGCAAGGAAATCAGTCCGACCACATGTATTTATGCAGAAATTAATCAAGCTGGAACCCAAAAAAATGCCAATTCGCTCCCTTTTTTGTCTGTATGGCAGTGAAATCCCTCATTTCATCACCTCGAGGATGACAAAAAGCTATCATACGGTGTCGCGAATAGGTCAAAACTTCTATCCAAAGAGGTCTAAAAAAGGTCTAAAAAGGTCTTACATTTGACTTGTTGAAACTTAGGAAACGTAGGAACCCTGTAGTATAGAATGGCTTCTCAACACTCACCTGGTTCTCCCCACTCTCCTCAGCCCTGTGAGCAAGGCCGCCAGCTGAAGAGGATTCACTGGGTGTCCAACATCGGCACGGCACTCCGGTTCCTGGAAGGCAGGAGGGTAAGCAGACCCTCTGGTCACAGCACAGTCTTTGATCCTGAAATCCTGATCAAGTTTCCTGAATATGTTGTGCTAGTCTTTGTTTAACACTAGAACAGCCGTGCCTTTTTTACCTACTAAAAGAGCTGCCTCTCTTTACAATGCTCAAGCTGCTATTTACACACAACGACCACTAGTTGTAAATTAGCTTCCTACACAGAAAAAACGGCAAAACAGCTTTATACTATCTTATCCTGAAGTGATTTTGAAAATGTAAGGATACTGGGTGGTAGAACGCACATATCTAGTAAAAGTCATGAAAGGAGGGTCCTGAAATTTGATCGAGTGCAAAGATATAACACTTTTCTTTACTCACAGGGGTCAAAAGATGGCTGTTCTAGTGTTAATATGCCCAACAAGGAGTTTTCTAATCAATGTCACTTATTGCGACCCCAGCTTCAATGCTATCGGTCTATCTGAGTAGAGTTTCTTGTAACTTCTTGTGCAGTTTCTATGAATCAGTAGAGCTGAGTATGACATGATATACTGTATCTATATCTATTCAAAGTCCTACATATAAATAGGATATCCTCTCTCAGCACTCTCTGAGGCCCTTCAACTTACAGTGTTGTGACCTCTGTCTCACCATTCCTTACCTCAGTCTGTGTATCGAGGATCTCCGGTCAGTCGCTGTAAAGCACACTGTGTGTTCATGTACTCTCTGCATACCTCTTGTGTGATGCACGGTGTGTATTTAGTAACGCTTTGGTTGGACCCCTTGTTTTTTCCTCCTGTTGCATTTTGATTACGGTTGTATCACCACCACCAGACAGGTGCTGTACTGTTGTCATGCATTTGAGTGCATTTTGATTCAGTCCAAAGTTCTCTCCTGCCACAATCAGAACTCTCTATTGTCTATTATTGCCAATAGATCTCAAAATCCTAAAAAAAAATACTATAGTATATGATGGCTATAATGTACAATGTACAGGAATGTTTGAATGACAGGACACAGAGAGTAACTATCCAAAGTTTGTGGCCGAGCTATTTGCTAGCCTACATTTTGCTTGATTGTTGATGTTGATGCCACATATAGAATACATCTTTCATCCTTTCTTTCCTCTCTGTTGAGCTTGGCTGTTTCTGCCTCACTTGCTTTCGTTCTTCGACTGCCTAATGTCATTCTACTGTGTTGCATCCCAGAGCACATTTTTATGGCTGTGAAAGAAAGACCTAAAATATTCATTATGGCAGTGCCCAGCTGAAGGAGCCATTTCTATACTGAGATTATTCATTCATAAATGTGCCTATGGATCTGTGCAATTGTAAGAAGCACTGCTAAGTTGCATTTCAATACGGGTTGTCTTTCGTATACAGATCAAACTAGTCAACATACATGCCACTGACATCGCTGATGGGAGACCTTCCATAGTCCTCGGGTTGATATGGACAGTTATCCTCTACTTCCAGGTAATGCCTTGTCTCTGGTCAACTCTTCTCATAATAATCATAATAATTCATTATATTTATATAGTGCTTTTCCGAGGCTCAAAGACGCTGACAATTATGGGAGAAACGAAAAACACAGAAACAACAAGCAACAGATAACATGGGCACATAGAACACGGAGTTAACGAATGGGGAGGGGCGGTGGCAGGGTTAGGGGAGATGGTTAGGGGTAGGGGAGGTTGTATGCATGTCCAGGGGGGGGAGGGGGGGTTAGGGGAGATGGGTAGGGGTAGGGGAGGTTGTATGCATGTCCAGGGGGGGAGGGGGTGTGGCAGGGTTAGGGGAGATGGTTAGGGGTAGGAGAGGTTGTATGTACAGTATGTCCAGGGGGGGGGGGGGGGGGGTTGGCAGGGTTAGAGGAATCCTACAGTTCATAGACTATATGTCATGATTGAGAGATTGAGATTGATTGAGATTGAGATTGAGATTGAGATTGAGATAACGTTTATTGCCACTATGCGTTACACATATAGGAATTTGCTTCGTCACCACAGCAAGTGCGTTTATACTTTTTTCACATATGATATATATATATGATCGCAGTGTGTTTGCTTACTTCCTGACCCTGTTTGCAGATCGAGGAATTGACCAGTAACCTCCCGGCCCTCGCGGCTCTGTCCAGCAGCACCTCCTCCGTGGACAGCATGGCCAGCTCTGAGACCGGCAGCCCGCCCATGAAGAGGAAGGTGGTCCCCAAGTTCCAGGGCAACGCCAAACGGGCTCTGCTCAGATGGGTGCAGTGCACAGCAGCCAAGTAAGAAAGACACTGTGTTTTGGGTGTGTCCTCCCTGAGGGTCTGGCTATTCTTATCAATGTGGATGTAGTATCTTGTGTTATGGGAGAGGATGGGAGCCCCAGGCCACTAATGAAAAACATTATGGGCCGGTTTCACAGACAAGGCTTAAGCCTAATCCTAGACTAAAAAACATCTTCAATGGAGATTTTACATTGAAAGTGTGATTTAGTCCAGGACTAGGCTTAAGCCTTGTCTCTGAAACCGGCCCAAAATGTTCTTATAATTGAGTGGTGTTGTAGGCCTACGGCAGGCTATCTGTCTGTTTTTGAATGATTGTATGATTTTGAATGTCTGTTATAATGGTGTAATGCAATGACAACTCGTGAGCTCAGAATTATAAGGTCCAATTATCCCCTGCCTATTGCGTAGGATCCGCCGCACGACCCCGTGGCCGGCAGCCCCAGAGGAGGCCGCCAGGCAGACTAGCTGACTGGCTCCTCGAGCCCAACACCGTTATTCCGGCACTCCGGGGGCGCTGTTGCGCGACGGATCCTTGTCCGGAAATATTCCTATACCGCCCTCGGGAGCGGCCGCTCAATATGCCGCTCCCTGTGTGTGCCCCGGCCATATCCGGATCTGGCGAGCTGGGATTCGATCCCAGTCCCCGGTGGGCAGCTTGCACTAGTGGCTAGTGCTTAGACCGCTGAACCTTATAATTCTAACGTCATGACAACTGTGTTTATGTGTCCCTAAGGCGCCAGGGTATTGAGGTGAAGGACTTTGGTGCAAGTTGGCGCAGTGGTGTGGCGTTCCACTCTGTGGTCCATGCCATCCGGCCGGACCTGGTGGACATGGAGGTGGTGAGGAGGAGGAGCAACAGGGAGAACCTGGAGGAGGCCTTCTTTCTGGCGGAGAACGAGCTGGGCATCCCCCGCCTGCTGGACCCGGAAGGTTCTTCTTCTTCTCTCCCTACTATTAATTATTTTTTATCTATCGTGATGTTAGAATTATAAGGTTCTATCTTTTTTTTTTTTACATAATCTGATCCGTTAGGTGTTTATTAATGCCTGTGTGGTGTTATTTTTATTATTTTTTTTTTTTTTAGTTTAGTTAGTAATTAATAAAATACAAAGTTTCCATCTCACAAAACATAATGGAATGTAAAAACTTTGACGCTCAATATCTCTGAACTACCCTAAACGGAGATATCACCTGATCAGTGATGACGGTTAGACAGGGACAGTTAGACAGGGACAGTTAGACAGGGACAGTTAGACAGGGACAGTTAGACAGGTACAGTTAGACAGGGACAGTTAGACAGGGACAGTTAGACAGGGACAGTTAGACAGGTACTGTTAGACAGGTACAGTTAGACAGGTACAGTTAGACAGGTACAGTTAGACAGGTACAGTTAGACAGGGACAGTTAGACAGGGACAGTTAGACAGGGACAGTTAGACAGGGACAGTTAGACAGGGACAGTTAGACAGGTAGAGTTAGACAGGGACAGTTAGACAGGTAGAGTTAGACAGGGACAGTTAGACAGGTAGAGTTAGACAGGGACAGTTAGACAGGTAGAGTTAGACAGGGACAGTTAGACAGGTAGAGTTAGACAGGGACAGTTAGACAGAGACAGTTAGACAGGGACAGTTAGACAGGTACAGTTAGACAGGGACAGTTAGACAGGGACAGTTAGACAGGGACAGTTAGACAGAGACAGTTAGACAGGGACAGTTAGACAGGTACAGTTAGACAGGGACAGTTAGACAGGGACAGTTAGACAGGTACAGTTAGACAGGGACAGTTAGACAGGGACAGTTAGACAGGGACAGTTAGACAGGGACAGTTAGACAGGGACAGTTAGACAGGGACAGTTAGACAGGGACAGTTAGACAGAGACAGTTAGACAGGTACAGTTAGACAGGGACAGTTAGACAGGTACAGTTAGACAGGGACAGTTAGACAGGGACAGTTAGACAGGGACAGTTAGACAGGGACAGTTAGACAGGGACAGTTAGACAGGTACAGTTAGACAGGGACAGTTAGACAGGGACAGTTAGACAGGGACAGTTAGACAGGGACAGTTAGACAGGGACAGTTAGACAGGGACAGTTAGACAGGGACAGTTAGACAGGGACAGTTAGACAGGTACAGTTAGACAGGTACAGTTAGACAGGGACAGTTAGACAGGGACAGTTAGACAGGTACAGTTAGACAGGGACAGTTAGACAGGGACAGTTAGACAGAGACAGTTAGACAGGTACAGTTAGACAGGGACAGTCAGACAGGGACAGTTAGACAGGTACAGTTAGACAGGGACAGTTAGACAGGTACAGTTAGACAGGTACAGTTAGACAGGTACAGTTAGACAGGTACAGTTAGACAGGTACAGTTAGACAGGTACAGTTAGACAGGGACAGTTAGACAGGTACAGTTAGACAGGTACAGTTAGACAGGGACAGTTAGACAGGGACAGTTAGACAGGGACAGTTAGACAGGGACAGTTAGACAGGGACAGTTAGACAGGTACAGTTAGACAGGTACAGTTAGACAGGGACAGTTAGACAGGTACAGTTAGACAGGTACAGTTAGACAGGGACAGTTAGACAGGGACAGTCAGACAGGGACAGTTAGACAGGTACAGTTAGACAGGGACAGTTAGACAGAGACAGTTAGACAGGTACAGTTAGACAGGGACAGTTAGACAGAGACAGTTAGACAGGTACAGTTAGACAGGTACAGTTAGACAGGTACAGTTAGACAGGGACAGTTAGACAGAGACAGTTAGACAGTTAGACAGTTAGACAGAGACAGTTAGACAGGGACAGTTAGACAGGGACAGTTAGACAGGGACAGTTAGACAGGTACAGTTAGACAGGGACAGTTAGACAGGTACAGTTAGACAGGTACAGTTAGACAGGGACAGTTAGACAGGGACAGTTAGACAGAGACAGTTAGACAGGGGCAGTTAGACAGGGACAGTTAGACAGGGACAGTTAGACAGGGACAGTTAGACAGGGACAGTTAGACAGGTACAGTTAGACAGACACAGTTAGACAGGTACAGTTAGACAGGTACAGTTAGACAGGTACAGTTAGACAGGGACAGTTAGACAGGTACAGTTAGACAGGTACAGTTAGACAGGGACAGTTAGACAGGGGCAGTTAGACAGGGACAGTTAGACAGACACAGTTAGACAGGTAAAGTTAGACAGGGACAGTTAGACAGGGACAGTTAGACAGGGACAGTTAGACAGGGACAGGTACAGTTAGACAGACACAGTTAGACAGGGACAGTTAGACAGGGACAGTTAGACAGGTAAAGTTAGACAGGGACAGTTAGACAGGGACAGTTAGACAGGGACAGTTAGACAGGGACAGGTACAGTTAGACAGAGACAGTTAGACAGGGACAGTTAGACAGGGACAGTTAGACAGGGACAGTTAGACAGGGACAGTTAGACAGGGGCAGTTAGACAGGGACAGTTAGACAGGGACAGGGACAGTTAGACAGGTAAAGTTAGACAGGTACAGTTAGACAGGTACGGTTAGACAAGTACAGTTTGTTACGTGAGATTTATGGCATATTTGCCTAAGTGAGAAATAAATAAAATGTATTTAAACAAAAAATAAAATGAATAACTAACTCCCTACTATTTTTTATGAAACAAACACGATTGCTCTGTCAATGATTCAGGAAAGATGAAATTCTGACAGAAATGCAATAACCATATTATACATATTATATATAACCATATGTGACGGTAGCTGATGAAAGGGGTCGGCAACCAATCCAAATGTTTGATTTTTATTCTGAAATAGCAGGCATACTGTACATCATCTGTTGTCTGTGTGCCAGAGAGGATATACTAAATGTGTTCTCCTTCAGGACACAAGTGCTTTTACTGTCATAGTCATGAGTGATGGCCCATGTCCTGTCATGTCTGCGTTTTACTCACACATCATTTTGAGAGCTGCATTTTGACAGTTGACAACGACATGCTTTTCCGGATAAGCGTAATGTACTGTACATGAGTAAAACGTTAGACATTGTAGGTAACATTCATACAGTACAGTTTGCTTGATTGATATCACTGATCAAAGTCAATGTGTACTAATGCCACCTGCCTGCACATGAATGTAAACTCTCTCTCTCTTGCTGGTTCCTCTGCAGATGTGGACGTCGATAAACCAGATGAGAAGTCCATCATGACGTACATCGCTCAGTTCCTCAAGCACTACCCCAACCCCCACCACGCCGAGACAGACGGACAGCAAGACGAGGTACCCCACTGGGTCCTGCACCATGTCTTGACGTTTTCAAATGAATCAACATGCCTCAGTGTTTGACTGCTTTATGTAAATCTGCTATTGTGTTGTATTGTATTTATTGTATTGTGTTTATTGTATTGTGTTTATTGTATTGTGTTTATTGTATTGTGTTTATTGTATTGTTGTATTCACTTTTTGTATGCTTGTGCTGGTTGTTAACCGTATTTCTCAACGCACCGAGTACAGTCTGTCCATCTCACATGTAAAAAGATTTACCGTCGCATGAAGTCATGAATCATCTTACTCGTCCCCCAATGTGCCGTGTTGTACGTCATGCACTCACTCCATCTCTCCGTCTATGCTATCTCTCCATCTCTCCCTCTATGCTATCCTTCTTGTGCATTTGAAGCTGCTTCTACGTTCCATTCCAACTTTTGCTCTCTCTATGACGGTCCTGCAGGTAAGAGCTCACGCCATGGTGCTGTGTTAGTGCTGTGTTAGTGCTGTGTTAGTGCTGTGTTAGTGCTGTGTTAGTGCTGTGTTAGTGCTGTGTAGTTTGTAGTGTGTAGTATGTAGTGTCTGCCTGTAGTGCACTCTCCTCTGCCATCTCTTTCTCATCCTTTTGCTCGGTCTCGCTCGCTCCTCTAACGCCTTACTTTGCTGTGTTTGCATCTCTTCGTGTGCCTTGCTTTCCTGGATAGTATGGTCCTCAAGATATAGAGCAAATGCTCGAGGTATGTGTCACTGAATACTGTACATAGCGCAATCTTAGACTCTATGAAGATATTTTACAGTTAATGTTTTACCCCCCCACAAAAAATAACTCTAGCTAAGTGTTGTAGAAGTTGGTTTCATGCTCAATATCTGTATATATTTGTGGAAAGAAATGATATACATATTCAAATTAAACCAGATGTAGTCAACCGCCCATACGGTTTCTACTACTCTCAACATGTTCCCAGCTCCTCCACAACAACATTGTTTTGTATTGAATTTAGATATCACGGCTATCATTTGGTATCAGTCTGTATTCCCTCTTTTCCACTGTAACCTTTAAGACTCTTACGTTTCTTTCTTTGAATCGTACTTCCTTCCTTCCTGGAGTGCCATTGTAATGTTTCTGTTTGGTTGGAGAGGAGTGGAGTTTCACAGGAGCGTGGTAGAGATCTATGTGGGTTAAGCTGTGTGTTCCCTGCCTCCCTGCTGACAGAGGGAGGAGCGGAAGGTTCTGAGGGAGGTGAAGGTGTGGCTGGACCAGCTGGAGAGAGACGTGCTGCGGGCCCAGGGCGCCGAGGGAAACCTGACAGACAAATACCAGGTGACCCGGGGTTTTCTTACTTACTCCTTTTTTACTGCTCCAAAGCGCTTTACAACGGCCTCTCATTCACCCACTCACACACACATTCACACACCAATGGCGCTTGAGCAATTTTGGGGTTCAGTGTCTTGCCCAAGGACACTGAACAGCCGGGGCTCGAACCGCCGATCTGCCAACCTTGTGATCATTAGACGGCGACTCTACCTCCTGCGCCACAGCCGCCCCTTAACCCACATAGATTTTGCCATTTAGCCGAAAAGGGGACAGTGCAGTATACATTAATAAGCATTTCAGTTTAGACAACAATGTTAGAGTTAGCTGCAAAGCTAATTTGCACCCCTAGTCCCTGGGCAGGGTTGACAAAACACAGAGCTCTGGAACACCATATCTACAGCCCTACCTGTTATAAAGTGCTATATGGTGTATTATGGTGGTATTATGTATTACGGACATTGTTTCGAGGTACTTTTATGTACTGTATGTTTGCTTTTTTATGCTCCAGGCATTCAAGAGCTTCCGTGTGCAGTACGAGATGAAGAAGAAGCAGTCAGAGCCGCTGCTGCAGCCTGTGCAGAGGGGGGGGAAGCTGTCAGTAGACCAGGCTCTCGTCAAGCAGGGGTGGGACCGCGTGTCTATCAGGGTGAGTATGCTACTGTGGAGCCTTACACAACGCACCCAAACAGGCTAGGCACTGCCACCCACATTGTGAGCGTAGAATTATAAGGTTCTATATCCGTTTAGGGTAGTTCAGAGATATTGAGCGTCAACGTTTTTACATTCCATTATGTTTTGTGAGATGGAACATTTGTATTTTATGAATTACTAACTAAAACATTTCAACATTTTAAAAATAACACCACACAGGCATTAATAAACACTAATGGGTCCGATTATGTAAAAAACTAAATTTTGACAAAAATGGAGATAGAACCTTATAATTCTAACATCACGACATGACACACAGTATGAGGGCCAGACTCAAAGAGACCAAAGATGTTTAAGATACTCATGGAAGACTTACCTACTCAGGCCCTTTGGGTAGACACATTGGGGGAAATTCATGTTATGGAAAGACTGACTCACAGGTTACGACTTTTAGGACCACAGATGGACAGTACCGTAAATGGATGAAGTGGACAGCAGTAGCTTTTTCTTTTCTATTTAATGTTTTTTTTCTTCTTTTGGTTGTTGTTGTTGTTGATGATGACTTGTTGTATTATTGTTCTTATTGTTGAATAAAAATAAAATTGTAAAAAATAAATTAAAAAAAGAGCCCAAAGATGGAGTATAATTTGAAGAAAGGCAAATCTAATTAATATTGGTTGGCAGAACACTTAGCAAACCGGCACCCTGCAAGGCTCCTCTTGTCATTGGCTGTAATGAAGTGTTCAGCGGAGCACAGGCCTTTGTATCAGAGTTCATTAGGAGGGGAGGAGAGTGAAGGAGAGAGAGAGAGGGGAACAGAGAGGGTTTTGTTCACTTGTCAGTGGTCATACACACTGCCCAGCTGAGTATCCCCAGCCTGCCTTCGCAAAGAGCACAGGACTGTGTTGTGCAGAGAACATGTGGAACGTTCTAGACAACCATATACTTCTCAAGGGTTGGATCTGGCCTTGTGCTTGTTGTGTAATGGATGCCTGCTGCAGCTCCTGGACTGGCACATCCATCTGGACAAATCTCTCCCGGGTCCCCTGGGAGTGATCGGAGCTTGGCTGCACCGGGCCGAGATCGCTCTGAGAGAGGAGATTCCCATCCAACAGGCACACGAAGAGACAGCCAATGTTATCCATAGAAAGCTGGAGCAGCATAAGGTACAATATCTTAACATTTTTATTTTTATTTTTTATTATTATTATTTTTAAATGAATGGACTTTTTAAATAGGCACTACATTTTATAAACACTGCTTTGTCTGTCTGTTTTTATTGTATGTATTAATGTATGTGACCTATGTGTGTTTTTAATGTGGAAATGTATTCTTGAGCTGCACTTCTGCCTGTCGAAGGAGAATTTCTGTCACTGTGTGACAGACAATAAATCTATCTTGAATCTTGAATCTTGAATGTTGAATCTATATCATACATAAGGATAAAAATTACTACTTTGATTGTATTTAGCTGGCAACTGAAAAGTTATTAGAGACTCGTAATAGTGTTTCTGATGTTGAATTATTTTTGTCGAAACAATTCAATGCATACCCATAGCTTGTAAACAATTGCTTGAGTTATTGTTATAATAAGGTGTGTGTTTGTGTTGCAGGAGGTATTGAAAAACTTGGATTCACACAAGCAGACGTTCCAGCAGATCCACAGAGACAGATCTGTGAACGGCGTGCCTGTCCCTCCAGAGCAGCTCCAAGACATGGCCGAGCGGTCAGTACTTTAGTCGACTTTGCTTGAATGTTTTGGCTTCTACTGTACATCAAAACATCTAAAGATGTGGCCGAGGGTGGTCCAGTGGTCTAGCACCGCGGTCTACAGCACACACGTATGCCCATGTTGGCATGGGTTCGAATCCGGCCCATGCCCTGCTGACATGCCCTCTCTCTCTCCCTTCTTCTCCTTACTTTCCTGTCTGTCTTCACTGTATCTGTCCAATAAAATAAAAAATATGAGTGGGACTGCCCCACAACATCTAAAAATGTCTCCAGACAGGGTACTACAAATATATGTTAGGAGTAGGTGATTATTTATCCTCTACCTTTTCAACAGATTCAACTTTGTGTCCACATCGTCCCATGCACACCTGATCAAACTGGAATTTTGGGAGATGAAATACCGTCTAATGGCCTTTCTTATCCTGGCTGAGTCCAAGCTCAAGTCCTGGATCATTAAATATGGCAGACGGGACTCTGTGGAACTACTGCTGCAGAGCTACATTGTGAGTCTGCCTCCTTGCTCTAGCCGGTTGAGCTACAAGGCCAAAAAACCTAGTATGTGGATCAGGAGTATTAACATAGATTGATGTTGTTTAAAGGATAATCTTATAGCAATCTCACCGTTTTCAACAGATATTCATCGAGGGGCACCAGTTCTTTGAGCAGTATGAGATGACGTTCAAGACACTTAAGCAGGCTGCAGAGGTGTACGTTAAGTCTGATGGTGCAGGTAGGACTCTACACCTCTTCTCTGACCTGAGCTCTGGTGTGTTTTGAGTGGATATGTTGTCTCACATCACGTCACACATAATAGGAGACAGGCTAACTGTTAATTTCATGTTTTAGGAATTAAGATATGTCGGAAAGGTGCTCAAGTACTGAAATATTAACATACAGTATGGACACTAAATTATTAATTTAGATATGCATTTAAGTAGTCATGGTAACTCATGGTGTGGACGGTAGCCTTTGATTGGCTGTCTGTGTACTAGTGGTTCACCAATACATCAAAGAAATCATCTCACTGTGCCTGCCTGTCTCTACTAACTACTTCATAAGCCTGCACTGAAATAGGAATTTCCTATAACATACCGGTAATTAATATTTGCACGATACAATAACACTATTCACAGTAGTTGGTAATTTATAGCATAGATGTTTTTTCAGTTAAACATTGTATTCTTGGGCTATTTCAAATGGATCTTCACTAGCCGGCATCAATGGTGGAAATTCAATCAATACATTTAACACTAGAAGAGCCATGAGGGGTCACGGTGACCCCTGTGAGTAAAAGAAAAATTATATCTTTGCACTCGATCAAATTTCAGGACCCTCCTTTCATGACTTTTCCTAGATATGATGCGTTCTACCACCCAGTATCCTTTTCATTTTCAAAATCACTTCAGGATAAGCTAGTATAAAGCTGTTTTGCAGTTTTTCTGTGTAGGAGGCAGGCTAAAAAAAGAAGCGCCCTCTAGTGATCTCTGTGTGTAAATAGCAGATTTACATTCTAAAAAGGGGGTCTATTTGACCCCCAAGGCGGCTCTAGCTCTCTAGTAGGTAAAATAGGCACGGCTGTTGGAGAGAGAACCTGGTTTGATGTTTGATGTTCTGTTCCAGTTGAAGAAGGGGAGGGGGTGAGTAAGTTCCTGAGTGATGCGTCGGCTCAGTGGAAGAACTTGTCGGTGGAGATCCGGAGCGTCCGCAGCATGCTGGAGGAGGTCATCTCCAACTGGGAGAAGTACAGCAGCACGGTGGCGGGGCTGCAGGCCTGGCTGGAGGACGCGGAGCAGATGCTGAACCAGTCTGAGAGCGCCAAACGGGTGAGCACCTGGGTAGCACTGCGTCTCCTGAGACACCCGCTTTTCCCCTTTACTGTGTTCCCTATGACTTCTACTGACCCCCTTGTACTGTCTCTCTGTTCTCCAGTGTCTATAAATATATATATTATATATACCGGTATATATACAGTATATATATATATATATACTTTTCCTTCTATCACTGAGACTGCCAATGGCCCCTGGCCTGAGCTAGATTACTCTTCCTGATACGACTGGTGGATTGATGATTCACTTGCTTAATGTGCATTATTGACTACCTGGGTAGTGGGATAATGGATGGGGAGGCGTTAACTTGACGACACACAATGTCTTCAAAGCTTGTAAATTCGAAAATGTTTTTACTTTTAAGACAGGCCTAAAAACCTTTTTATTCAAAAAGGCCTTTGACTGCTGAACCTGTGTTCATTCTTGTGATTTATTTTGTTTGTTTTTAACTTGTTATGTTTTTACGTTTTTTTTGTTTTTTCTCTCTGTAGCTCTCTGAGATTCTTTTGAATAAAAAGTGCAATACAAATGAAATGCATTATTATTATTATTATTATTATTTAACATCCGTCCCTGTGTATGAGTTCCTGTCTTTTTCCTCTCTCACTAGGACTTCTTCCGGAACCTTCCACACTGGATTCAACAGCACATGGACATGAACGACGCCGGGAACTTCCTCATCGAGACGTGTGATGAGACCGTCTCCAGAGATCTGAAACAGCAGCTTCTCCTCCTCAACGGGCGGTGGAGGGAGCTGTTTGTTAAAGTCAAACATGTAAATTCTTTTTAAAAGTGTTTATTATTAGATATACTATTTTAAGTATATCACCACATATCATTTATAAACTCGGAACATTGGAAGTTAAGATGGAAAAAATATGGATGTACTGTCTGTATAGTCATTTAATTCCCTGCTCCCGTTTCCATGGTTCCCGTTTCCATGGCAGTACGCGAGGGCGGACGAGGTGGATAAGTTGAGGCAGGACTATCAGGAAGGAATCGCCACCTTGAAGATATTCATGGATGCGACCAACGAGAAGCTGAACGCTCCTGTCCAGGTGTCATTCCTGAATGTCAGGACATTTGTCCAAGATGTTGAGGTAACCATTACACACACACACACACACACACACACACACACACACACACACACACACACACACACACACACACACACTATGAAATGTATTCTTAACTTAGTACAACAATCAGTATTAATCAACTGTACAACATTTATCATTAATCGCTATACAACATTTCTCCTTACAGGACATCAAGCACAAAGTGCCAGCCATGGAGGCAGCGTGCAAGACAGCCAACCGCACCGCCCAGCTCCTGACCAAAGACACCCCGCAGGAGGAGGTCTCACACATGCTGGCAGTGATGGCCTCGATCAAAGAGCAACTAAGCAAGGTGTCTAACACGCACCCTATTACCTTCATCTCTCGGTTTTCCAGTCAGTAGTACTGTATGTCTGACCATAAAGGCCGATTTAAACTTCTGCGTAAAATCTACGCCGTAGGCTACGCACATCTCCAAAAATGTAAGTACGCGTCAGTTTCTACGCAACCGTAAGCTCTGTGATTGGTCCGCTTGGTAGCACATGATTCCGACAAGATTCCGACTCTCTCGTCGGCCAAAATGCGGAAGCCATGACAGAAATGTCATTTACTTTTTCTGTAATTACTTATTAATAAAGATTAGAAAAATTATGTTAACCATCGTATTATCTTAGTTTAATGTCATTTCAATGCATCATAGAACTTTTATTTACAACAAGACAAAAAATCGCTATTATGCCGCTTTGAGTAGAGCGCCCTATGGAAGTGTCAGGCACAACCCGGAGGCACCCTTTGCGGGTTAATAACTGTGGTTTACCGTGGGTTAGGATAACAATTCAAACGTGTCCGGATAGGGGAGAGGACAGGGAATCTGAAACCATTTGAATGGTGTCGATACGACACTCCTATCACAGTCGACACAGCTAGGAGCGAATTCCCGGGTGGAACTTTTCTCTCCCCCCGCTGTCAACGGGAGTTTCATCGAGCAGGACGCGGTTGTACAGGCAGCAGCGGGTGAACTCCCGGTTCATTGAGTTTGCGGTTCAAAGCATAACTTCTCGGGGTGTCAGCGCGGTGGTTAAGGGCTCAAAATGACCGTATACCGATGGTGAAGTTAGCAAAGCAGTCTTGTGTTTCTACCACCTTTATAGCCGGTGTTATTCACGGGCAAAGACGGTGCCCGGAGGCACCCTTTGCGGGTAAATAACTGTGGTTTACCGTAGGTTAGGATAACAACTCCCCTTCCGGATAGGGGAGAGGACAGGGAATCCGAAACCATTTGAATGGTGTCGATACGACACTCCTATCACAATCGACACACCGCGGAGCGAATTCCCGGGTAGAACTTGTCTCTCCCCCCGCTGTCAACGGGAGTCGTCAACCAGGAAGCGGTGCTGCGAGCAGCAGCGGGGGGGGGGACCCGTCACTTACGGCCGAATATCTCCGCGTCACGATGGGTTAGAATTCCAAACTAAAATTCTCAATGACCAGAATAGCATGCTGAACACACTGAACTTTGAATGGAGTCTTAGTCATGTACCGTTAACGAGATAGAATAAGAAAAGCATATTTTTCTATGCCGCTATGAGTACACCGACCAACGCGACGCGGTCCGCGTAGAACTAGAACGTAGAACTATAAACTTGGAGACCCCTTACTTAGGCTACGGCGTAGACGTGCGTAAATTCGACGCAGAAGTTTAAATCGGCCTTAAGATCTACCTCTGGAAAGCATTTCATCATTATTTCCTCCCCCTCCCGTCTGACCCTCAGATCAGAGAGAGGAGTCTGCCTCTGCTGAGGGAGGCCCAGTCCCTGCTGCCTCCCCTGGAGGAGGTGGAGAAGAACATCACAGGGTTCTACCAGGCCCTGGAGAAGGCCAGCCGCATCACCAGCACCAGAGACTCCGACACGCCAGGGGACTTCAAGCAGAAGTGCCAGGTGACTTTGATCTGGGTTTAACACTACAACAGCCGTGCCTATTTTACCTACTAGAGAGCTAGAGCCGCCTTGGGGGTCAAAGAGACCCCCTTTTTAGAATGTAAATCTGCTTTTTACACACAGAGACCACTAGAGGGCGCTTCTTTTTTTAGCCTGCCTCCTACACAGAAAAACTGCAAAATAGCTTTATACTAGCTTATTCTGAAGTGATTTTGAAAATGTAAGGATACTGTGTGGTAGAACGCACATATCTAGGAAAAGTCATGAAAGGAGGGTCCTGAAATTTGATCGAGTGCAAAGATAGGATTTTTCTCTTTTTACTCACAGGGGTCACCATGACCCCTCACGGTTCTTCTCATACAATGACAGAGTAAGCTGCTTGGAGGGTTGTTGTGCTGAGTGAGAGATATTGGCAGGCTTCATTAAACTATCACTTTTTTGTTTGCAACACTGTAGCACTCAAGATACTGTGGTGGTATTTTTTAATATTCATTGAACACCATCGTTCGTCATTCTAATATTCCTAATTCACTGTTTCTTACTTCCCTGCCCTACCCTACTCTGGCTCCAGGAGTTGGTGACCTTCACTCACAGCTGTAAGAAGTGTCTAACAGTGATAGAGAATAAACACCTGACCATCCAGAGAACCTTGGACAGCAGCAAGACCCTGCAGTGCCTGGACATGGCACTCCTTCAGAAACGAGTAGCAGATCTGCAAGCTTCTTCCCAGGTATGAAAGACCTTTGAAAGTGCATTCCTTACATTATTATGTTAGGGTTGCGTATACTTGTGGGCTTTTACAGAGGAATCCTACTGTATGTAACTCAAAATGAAGGAGAGAGGATCTTTCTGATGTATTATGATTATGGGACATGCAGTGGTGTAGTCTACGTGATACGCAGGACTACGCCGTATACCCACTAGGAAAGGCCAAGGATTTCCATATACCCACTCAAAAATGTGTGAGGATACGTAACAGCGTTTTGTGACAGAACTTTCACTTTCATTCATAAAATTCACCCCGTCTGTGTTACGAAGCACTTGAATTTTGGACCATTGGGACTGACTATAGCTTCATATACCATCAAAGGGGGGAGGTGTGACATGACTTATGTCAAAATGCAGCACTATCATGCACAGATCAGCCTTATAACATTTAATTTATATATATATATATATATAACGGTAGACAGGGAGCGCATATTTATTTTTATGGCGTTCCAAAATGAACGATATGAGGCTGGGAGGAGAAAATCACAGTATACCCACTAGAAAAAACTAGACTACACCACTGGGGACATGATGTGTGGTGACGAGACTGGTGTCTGTGGCTGTTTGTGTGTCCCAGACTATGTTCAATGAGTCGACTGAGTGGAGAAAGCATGTGGAGGCCAACAGTAGCCTGATGAAGAGGTTCGAGGAGTCCCGCGTCGAGCTGGAGAAGGTCCTCAAGAGCGCCCAGAGCTGTCTGAATGAGAGAGGCAACCCCGAGGATCTTCTCAAGAAACACACAGTAAGAAAAGACCAGATGATCTGATCTAGACAAGAGAAAGAGTAAAACAAGGGATGGCCTGTGTGCCTGTTTAAGTAGTGACACGTTGTTGATTTTGGCAGGAGTTCTTCGGGCAGCTGGACCAGCGGGTCCTCAACGCCTTCCTCAAGGCCTGTGATGAGCTGACCGATATTCTGCCAGAGCAGGAGCAGCAGAGTCTGCAGGAAACAGTCAGGAAGCTGCACAAAAACTGGAAGGTTAGTCCCGTAATAACACAGTCTTCTTTACATTTAATTTCACAGTGTTTTCTTCTATGTTGTGTGTTGGTGAGACTCATACAGTACATCCCCAGTGGTATTGAGGGAAAGATCCATTGTCGATATGTTGAAAGTGGCCCCTGAGACACACAGTAGTTCGAGCCCCGGCTGGACACATGTCGAAGTGTCCTTGGGCAAGACACTGAACCCCAAATTTCTCCCAGTGAGCGGGCCGGCGCCTTGCATGGTAGCTTGCCGCCATTGGTGTGTGAATGTGTGTGTGAATGGGTGAATGAGAGGCCGTTGTAAAGCGCTTTGGATAAAGGCGCTATATAAGTGCAGTCCATTTACCATTTGTCCCCTCCCCTCCCCCCAGGATGTCCAGACAGAGGCCCCCTTTCACCTGCTGCACCTGAAGGTGGAGGTGGAGAGGAGCAAGCTGATGGTATCCCTACAGGAGTGTCAGTCGGAGCTGACCCGGGAGAACCGCCACCTGGCCGGCATGGGGAGCGAGAGGCTCGTCAAGGAGCACAGGGTGAGATTGACTGTGTTGAAAATGATCTATTGATTTGAGTACTGGGTCGATGTGGGTAATGAAACTGTGTGTGTGAACATAGCTAAGATGTGATGCTAGAGAAATACATTTACATTATGAACCAATATTATTGCCTTTTCAGTGGAAGCTGTAGCCGGAAGTCTCTATCCAGGGTTCCCGTGCTGGTCTTAAAAAGCTGTAAAGTGTAAAATCCAGTAATCCAATTTACAAGGCCTAAAAAGGTCTCAGATTTCAGTTGTTCGTTCAAAACATGAGGTGCTAGGTCTTAGAAATTAGATCCTGCAAGGAAATCAGTCCGACCACATCTATTTACGTGGAAATGAATCAAGCTGGAACCTAAAAAATGCCAATTCGCTTCCTTTTTTGTCTGTATGGCAGTGAAATCCCTAATTTCATCACCTCGAGGATGACAAAAAGCTATCACATGGTGTCACGAATAGGTCAACAATTCTATTCAAAGAGGTCTTAAAAAGGTCTAAAAAAAGGTCGTAAATTTGACTTTTTGAAACTTGTAGGAACCCTGTCTATCCTGATCTAATAGCAGTGGTTAATGTATCGTATTGTCTCTTTGTGCAGGGCTTCTTCAGGGAAAAGGGCCCACAGTCCATCTGTGTGAAGAGACTGCAGCTCATGGAGGAACTCTGCCAGAAGCTCCCGGGTAGCGACCCTGCCCATCAGACCCTGGACACGGCTAAGAAGGCCTACGCTGAGGTCAAAGAGGACATCGACAGCACCCATCAGAAACTGATGCAGCATCCAGACAAGTGGAAGGAGTTCAACTCCAGGTAAGAACTCAATCGATAGGGTGCTTAGGTGGCGTAGCGGGTTAAGCGTTGACCATGTAACCGCAGGGTCCCAGGTTCGATTCCGGCCAGGGACATATCCTGTATGTCATCCCTCCTCTCTCTCTCACCCATCCTTCCTGTCTAAATCTCTACTGTATCTGTCAATAAAATGAAAAATATGATTGGGACTGCCACTCATAAATCACTCTATTTGAATCTAATGAGAATCTAATCTCACTCTGAGGAGAAGAGAAATCTAACGGGATGTGAAATCTACCGTCACCTTCTTCCTCCAGGTTCTCTGACCTCTCCTCCTGGCTCACGTCTAAAGAGAGCCAGCTCCGGATGCTGAGGAGCCGAGCCAACGACCCCAGCAAGTACGGCCAGGTGAAGTCCACCATCACGGTAAGTGGGCCTCCCCGAGGGAGAGACTAGCCGGTTGCTTGGTGTATGGATACCTCCTCCAGGCCTCCTCTGGAAGATGGCTCAGAGACTGCAGTAGCTGTATAACCACATGGAATATGCAGGGTTCCCTCGCTGGTCTTAAAAAGCCTTAACATCTAAAATCCAGCAATCCAATTTATTTATATGGCCTAAAAAGGTCTCAAGTTTCAGTGATTAGGTCAAAGAAATGAGGTGCTAGGTCTAAAAAATTTGATTAGCTTGTCCTGCAAGGAAATCAGTCCGACCACATCTATTTACGTGGAAATGAATCAAGCTGGAACCCAAAAAATGCCAATTCGCTGCCCCCGGGAGAAATTATTGGCGAACGAAGCTACGGCAGGATGACAAAAAGCTATCATATGGTGTCGCGAATAGGTCTAAAATGATATTCAAAGAGGTCTTAAAAAGGTCTAAAAAAAGGTCTTACTTGACTCATTGAAACTTGTAGGAACCCTGAATATGGCACTTTCCATTGGTCTGTTCAGGAGCTGAGGACTGATGCAGAGCTACAGGAGGGGAACCTGGGCTGGCTCAAGTCCCATCTGGCTGTCCTGATCGAGATCTGCACTGACAGTGACGCTCAGAGGCACAGAGGGGCCGTCAGTAAACTCTCCGCTGACTTTAAAGGCCTCCTCCTCTCCCTCTCAGAGGTAAGTACAGTAAAGTGAAGCTTGCAAAATGAGTTATTAGTGGTTCTTTTCAAAGGACCTACTTTAGCTGTAGCTGTTGCCTCCATCATCAATCCAGGAGATTGACTGACTGTATCGTTCCAATGAACATCATCTTTATCTGATTGAAGAACAGCCCCCTAACCCTTAATATAAATCAATAGGATAAAGTTAATGCATCTAATGGTTCAAAACAGGTAGGGGTTGCACTTGCAACGGTAATATAAATCTCACATGCTCCCCAGTGAGAACCACAACACAAGACTGCACCCTGGATCTCACACTCTGTGGTTTCATCTTCAATTCACTATGTCTCCTCAAAGTGATAGAGTATCGATTGTTTGGGTTGGTACAAGTATTGTTTACCACTGAGTGAGGCCGTATCGCTTTCCCCTGTGCTGTCTGTCTGTCTGTCTGTCTCCCAGTCTGAGAAGGTGGTGCTGGCGGTGGGGGACTGTGTGCAGTTCAGGGAGGAGGTGCGGGGTACCCTGGAGGGGCTGGTGCAGGGACAACAGGAGGCGCAGATGGAGGTCTCCAGGATACTGGACTGTGAGACAGTGAGAGAGGCCCAGCAACTGCTCCTCATTCACCAGGTGGGAAGTCAAACAGCAGAAGTCAGATCTGATCATTCAAAATGGTTCTCACAGAACTATTAGCAATGCGTGACGTTAGAATTGTTTTTTACATAATCTGATCCATTAGGTGTTTATTAATGCCTGTGTGGTGTTATTTTTTAAATGTTTACATTTTTTAGTTATTAATTTAGTTAGTAATTAATCAAATACAAAGGTTCCATCTCACAAAACATAATGGAATGTAAAAACTTTGATGCTCAATATCTCTGAACTACCCTAAACGGAGATAGAACCTTATAACTAAGCTCACGAATGGTTCCCACAAAAGAAAGCGAAAGAGAAATTATGCAAATATGCCTATTATGCTGTACATAATATGTACATATTTTGTAAAAGTTATTGAAAAGTATTTTCTGTATTTTGTTATACTTTTGATGCATTAGATTAGATTGCATTCAACTTTATTGTATCTATAGTCATTGTACAAGTACCTAGACCATCGTTTCTCAACGGGGGCGGTACCGCCCCCCAGGGGGCGTTCAGACAACATCGGGGGGCGCTGGAACAGATATTTTTAAAAGGGGGGCGTTGATGTGTTCTTGGGGGGCGTTGACGCATAAAGTATTTTTCTCATGAAAAACAGCTGTGTTATTACGGGCACATTCGTAAATGCACGAACGGTCAGTTCGCTCGGACAAACCGTGTTTTCAGTCAGAGCACCCATCTCTGAGCGCTCTGAACTTGGCCGGGCTTTCCTCTCGTTTCTTGGGCTGCGTTCGTAATCTTGCTCTGAGAGCGCCGGAACGCACACTAGGTGCAACGTCATAAAGGGACCAAGTAATTTGATTGGACAAGAGGCATTCCATGAGTGGTGATCAGATTTTCAAAGCGTATTTACGAACGCAGCCTCGGTTATCTCCGTTTTGAAATGATCGCTGGTAGCATTGCGCCGGTCTTTTCCCATTGACATCACGGTGTCAAGTAATGTATAAATAAATGTGCTGAATTGATATGCCCTTTTGTGTTTTCATGCATATATATGCAGGGATGTTCAAAGTATTTTACTTTCAACCAGGTATCTGATTCTGATCACCTGTAGTCACTTGCTTAATCATATGTAGGAACTAGTTAACCCAATTCTTGTTGCACGCCCGGGGGCGTGCGGGGGATATCCTTTATTTTCGGGAAAATATCCCTTATTTTCAAATCCCAATGTTGACAGGTATGGTGCTAATACCATTACCACCATACCAGAACATCACAGCAGGAACAACCTATCTCAAAAAAGCGATCGTATTGTAATAAACCAGTCCTGAAAGTTCTCTGTCGCTTACCAATAATCGAACCTAGAGAAATCAGCTACGAATGTCCCCTCCCCTCGCAGGTTCATCACAGTATATTACATTACTGTTAAGTGTTGTTGTGGATGTTATCCCTAGTAGTGCCATTCTGAGGTTAGCATTGCGATGTGTTTGCAAACTAAAATATACGATCGCTTTTTTGTGATATGTTGCTCCTCTTGTGATGTCCTGGAAACGAACGCATCAGCTGCAGCGTCTTTTGTATTGATCAGCTGTCAGCAGTGTTATTACGGGTACCGGACAAAACCGTGTTTTCAGTCAGAGCGCCCATCTCTGAGCGCTCCCAGAGCGCAGAGCTCTGAACTTTGGAACTTTGTTATGTTTTGATATGTTTTGATATGAGAAATTCGAAGTGGTCAGTTTATGAAAATAATACCATAGAATACTAAATACAATTTTAAAATAATAGCCCCCTAGCGTTTGCCGCCATATTGTGACACCACCCACCCCAAAGTCCAATCAAAAATGAATAAATATTAGCATCATAAAACAGCAATTTGGAGAAATGCAACACCAGCACACTTAAAAAAACTAACAATGTTAGTTGTAATGTACAGTTCTGCAGCCTACTGTTTGTTCTGCATCGGACATGTGTGAAATTGCTGCTGTTCCATAGCAGTCTGTTTGTATTCTCTGATGTTGTCTGAGTTTGTTGATGTTGTCTGAGTTTGTTTAACACTCATAAACAGCATTTTTATTCACATTCACATGGCTTTTCTGCTCTCTGGTAAACTAATGATAATGATATTCCAACTGCCCAGTTAAATCCAATCTATTATTTGGCATTCAGTGACATGCTTTTTAAATTATATAACACATAATATTAGTCAACATTATTATTTAGGGAAGAAAATAAGCCTACTTTTTTGATGGGGGGGCGGTAAGAGGCCTGGATAATGGACAGGGGGGCGCTGGCCCAAAAAAGGTTGAGAACCACTGACCTAGACAACCAAATGTAGTTTGGCATCTAACCAGATAACCAGAAACAAACAGTGGCGTAGTGCAAAAGGCATGATAATGTTTTACAGTGAGTATAAATAAGTGAATATAAAAGTGAATATACATGAGATTAATATCAATATGACCACTGGGTAGTGGTGGTCTAGTCTAGTGGATAGTGAGTTGGACTTGTGATCGGAAGGTTGTGAGTTCAAATCCCGCCTGAAACCACACCACTACTAGTGTGCCCTTGGGTAAGGCACTTAGCCCTCAGTTACTCCAGGGGGAATGTCCCTGTAATTCGTAATTGTAAGTCGCTTTGGATAAAAGCGTCTGCTAAATGGCAAAATTAGTTATGATATGATATGTACAGTATGATATTACTACAGCTACATAGTCGCACTACCAGCTACGTGATCCCAAGACTAACATTGTGAATGTATCCTGTCTTCAAGACTAACATTGTGAATGTGTCCTGTCTTCAAGACTAACATTGTGAATGTGTCCTGTCTTCAAGACTAACATTGTGAATGTATCCTGTCTTCAAGACTAACATTGTGAATGTGTCCTGTCTTCAAGACTAACATTGTGAATGTGTCCTGTCTTCAAAACTAACATTGTGAATGTGTCCTGTCTTCAAGACTAACATTGTGAATGTGTCCTGTCTTCAAGACTAACATTGTGAATGTGTCCTGTCTTCAAGACTAACATTGTGAATGTGTCCTGTCTTCAAGACTAACATTGTGAATGTGTCCTGTCTTCAAAACTAACATTGTGAATGTGTCCTGTCTTCAAGACTAACATTGTGAATGTGTCCTGTCTTCAGCAACAGCTGAAGCGTCTGAGGATGAAGAGGAAGGACGTCCAGCAGCAGATCACCAGAGGCCAGCAGCTCCAGGCTGAGGAGGGTCTGGGTGAAAGTCTCCAGCAAGACCTCCAGAGCCTGGAGAACACCATCAGCAAGATGGATCAGACCATGGACTCCCAAGAGCAAAGCCTAGAGGTGAGGCTTTCTCACCCTCCCATTGTAGCATACAAAATGATAATGAGCTCTTCATAGGAGCTCTCAAGATGCTCTCTCACTGTGTGCCATTTTTGGGGGATATTACAAATCTGGCTTTGTCAGCAGAAACCCATGTACTGCACATGCAGCCCATGTCAGGGTGTTCATCTGTGTACTGACCGCTTCCCATTTTGTTTACAAGGTCACACTGGCCGCCTGGCAGGAGTTTGACAGCCAAAAGGAGGCAGTGCAAGAGTTTGTCAACAGGGCTCGCTCTGCCATGGAGAGAGACCTGAACTTCAGCAGCCCAGATAACCTTACAACTGAGCTGGACCAGGCCAAGGTGAGTAGAATACATTTGCTTGGTTTGTTTAATAAAACATCTTCATAAATATGTTTGTATGACAGCTGACACCTCATGGTTGAGCTGTTGGGGCTCCAATAAGCATGTTTGATTCATTTTTTTTGGAAGATGGAGAAGCCTACATCACAAATGATCAGTGTGACTCACACCAAACACTGTTGTCAAAACAGGTCCAGCTGAAGCAGAGTGAAGCAGAGGCGTCCCATGTGAACACCCTGTTGAGGAGGTCAGCAGAGATCCAGCTCGGGCCCAGGAACAAGACCCTGCTCCAGGACCAAGCGTGCTCCCTCAGTGAGCAGATGGACAGGGTGGAGAACGGCCTCAAGAAAGAGTAAACAACCCCTTTCTAAACATTACTCTATTTTATTCTATTCCAAATCTCTTCTATTCTCTATTGTTTAGTGTTTATTGTTTAGGGCCGCTCAGACCCTGGAGGTTTATAAATCCCTCCTAAAAACCCACCTGTTCTCCTTGGCCTCCCCCCACTCAGCCATTGTTAGGTCCCTGGCTTTTATTGCTTTATTGTTTTATTGTTTTTAGTCCTTTTATCTTCTCTTCTTTAATTTGATCGTATCTTGTATTGTGTTGTGTTGCATCTTATTTAATATCCGTCACTTTACCTGTTCTACACCTGTGAAGCACTTTGGTTCAGCTGCTGCTGTATGTAAACGTGCTATACAAATAAATCTGACTTGACTTGACTTGAAATCTAACTGAATCCTGCAATTTTCTAGTGTCAAGGCTCTTGACCAGATGAAAACCCAGTGGGGCCGATTCGGGACTGAGTTTGAGTCTTTCTCCTCGTGGATATCAGAGAAGGAGAAAGAGCTGGATGTCCTGAAAGGTTCTACCGCTCCACTTGAACAGCAGATCAACACAGTGAAGGTACTGTACTGTTTGCAACCTCTGCCATTCTCATCATGCAACGGTATCCATTGTTCATGCAATGATAACCCGTGCTTTAGTTAAATACCCTCTGCACTGTATTCTCTAACACATTTTTTTCTTGCATGCAAAATGAATTGTATTTAGGACTTCCTATCTGTGTTCATATCAATGGCAGTTCATACCCACAAAACAAATCAGTCCTTGATATTAATGATCCCAATGATGATGTTTGTTGAATTACCTCACAATAATAATAATAATAATAATAATTATTATTATTATTATAATTATTATTATTTGTATTTTATTTTATTTGTATAGCGCTTTTCCTGCAAACGTTGCAGCTCAAAGTGCTCCAATCATTATATAATCATCATTTAATTATTTAGTCATTTAAAGGCAATATTAAAAAGATGGGTTTTTTAGTCTGAGACTTGAACATAATTTGCTGAGGTTGCATCCCTAATGTAAACTGGCAGTGCATTCCAAATCTCTTCTTTTGTACATGTGGGACACAGAGAAAACCAGCGTGAGAGACCTGAGAGCCCTATTGGGCTGATATGCTCAGCAAAAGGTCTTTCAGATGTGATGGTGCTGTGCCAGTATGAGGCATCAGTATTGATAGTAAGTTGATCACTTCCTGTCTTCCTCATTGGTCCCAGGCTGTGGGGGCGGAGCTTGGAGACAGGGCGGAGGTGTTGTCCCGGTTGGAGACCGACTCCCAGGTTCTGGCCCAGTTCGTGTCCTCTGGGGAGGCGGCCCGCATCAAGGCCCGCTTGACCCAGATCGGCCGGTACTGGGAGGAGCTCCGGGAGAGCGTGGAGCAGCTGGACGGACAGCTGCAGGAGAGCTCCTCCCACCAGCAGAGGTTCAACACCAGCCTAGAAGAGGTACTCCTCCTTGGGCGCTTAGGTGGCGTAACAGGTTAAGCGTTGACCATGTAACCGCAGGGTTCCCGGTTCGATTCCATCCGAGGACATATCCTGCATGTCATCCATCTCTCACCCATCCTTCCTGTCTAAATCTCTACTGTCTCTGTCACAATAAAAATTAAAATATGAGTGAGACTGCCCCACTCAGAAAAAGAAAAAAAAAGAAAAAAGAAGAGGTACTCCTAATAGGTTTGAATGAGAGGTCAAAGTTGTTCATTTCAGAGCAGATGACAAGTGTCAGAAAAAGTTAATCTGTTGTTGTCTGAATTGTTTTCAAGGCACAGACAACACTTGGTGATCTACGTGAAAAGGTGGACCGTCCAGTCAAGTCCTGTACCTCCTCTTCAGAAACCTACAAAACTCTTCAAAACCACATGGTAAGAGAGAAAGAGCCGCATATTCTTGCTCCGGTTATTTATGAATTAAATTATTTATTTAACCAACGCAGGAAAACCCTGAAGAAGGCAGCTTGCTGCCGAAACGTAAACCCCTCAAAGAAAGTTCGGAAACGTTATTTTGGTTGATTATTCCTCCCCTTTAATAATACCAATTGGTATTGTATTTTATATCGTTGGAATGCCTGATTAGTCACCTTTACAACGAGGTACAACTTGTAAGGATCATGCATTCGTGGAATGAGCAACACAGCTAAACGTGTGGGTAGCTGCCCAAAAATATTTGCCAAAATCCCCTATATTCTTCTGTTGGTATTCACTCTCGTTTTGAGTTGCTTGGTGGATTGGATGATTGCACTCTCCCACAGTAATAAGGAAAAAACAACACATATTGGCCATTTTTACACTTTATTAATTTTACACTGTCAGGGACCTCAGCAGCGTGTGGAAGATCCATACGCAGTCACAACAGCTTGGCACCTCCTCCTCATGCTGGTCACCAGCCTGGTCACACACTGCTGTGGGACGGCATCCCATTCCTCAACTAGGATTTGCCGCAAGTCAGCCAACATGGTTGCGTTGGTCACTCTGACACGTACAGCACGCCCAAGCTGATCCCACAAGTGTTCAATTGAACGTTCAACTCACGGCAGGCCATTCCACCCTCTCCACTCCCAAATTCTGGAGGTGCTCTGTGATGATCCTGGCTCTGTGGGGGTGAGCGTTGTCATCCTGGAGGATGGAGTTAGGTCCCAGATTCTGGAGATATGGGATCGCCACTGGCCCCAGAATATCATTCCTGTCAATTAGGTGCCATTCAGGTGCCAGTCACACACCTGTGACTGACATACACCTGCCAGCACTTGAAGCTCAAAACGAGAGTGAATACCAACAGAAGAATATTGCAGGGGATTTTGGCAAAAAAAATTGGGCCGCTACCCACACGTTTAGCTGTGTTACTCATTCCACGAATGCATGGTCCTTACAAGTTGTACCTGGTTGTAAAGGTGACTAATCAGGCTTTCCAACGATATAAAATACAATACCAATTGGTATTAGTAAAGGGGAGGAAGAATCGACTGAAATAACATTTCCAAACTTTTTTTGAGGAGTTTTAGATAAAAAAAAAAAATATTTTCATCAGAGAAAAAGTGTGCAGCTCTCTTTCAACTATGGTGTGTGTTTTCCTGCTTTAAAAAAAAAAAATAATAATAATAACTTTGGATTTGTATAGCGCCTTTCATAAAACCCAAGGACGCTTTTAATTTCACTATTGTGTATTCTGCCATGTTGGCAAAGGCACATTTTTATCACAATAATAACCCTTCCTTCACTCTATTATGGCACTCTTCCACTTCACAGATAACGCTGTTTGACTGACTGAGTGTTGTGTTTCTGTGTCGTAGGATGTGTCTCAGAGTCTGGAGAGGCTGAAGGCCTCTGTGTTGACCCTCTCTGCTGGGGCACGCAGGCTCAGTGACCGGGAGCAGGCGGAGAAGGCTGTGGCGTCTCTACAGACCAGCTATGACCGGAGCCTGCAGCAGGCCGCAGACAAACAGAGCATCCTGGAGAACCTGCTGTCTCTCTGGCAAAAGTATGAATCTGTGTTTGTTTTTTTTCACAATATTTTTATTAGCATTTTTATATACCAACATCAAAGAAAAAAACAAAGAAAGAGAAACATACAATAACAAAGTTCACAAACAGACACACACAACCTGCATCAATTTTTGATTGAATAAAAAACAAAACTTTCCTCCACTTTGTATAAAGTATTCTGTCCTACATGTTCTTCATGTATGGTTCCCACAGCTTGTCAAAGTCTATGAATCTGTGTTTGATTGTGTGTCAGCAGTAACTGAACGTTATCTATTAGATGATTAATGACAAAAATGTAATTTTAAGTGAGAAGTTATGGCTTGTGAAAAGCCGCAAAATACAGGAAATTCTAAATGACCACCACCACCGATAACATCACCGTTGATACCTGCTATGTAGGTTTAGGTTAGAATGCTTAGGATTCAAAGCTTATTATCAAACAGCTGACTAAAATGTACATTATTTCAGGTATGAGAAGGAGCGCTCTAGCTTTGTGTCCTGCTTGGAGAGATGCGAGTCTGCCTCCAAACCTGAGACCCACTGCCTGCCTGCAGATAAGACCAAGCTACAGAGTGAGCTGCAGGACTTGCAGGTACGGTAACAAACAAATCGTGACGTTAAAATTATAAGGTTCTATCTTTTCTAATTTTTGTCAAAATTGATTTTTTTACATAATCTGATCCATTAGGTGTTTATTAATGCCTGTGTGGTGTTATTTTTTAAATGTTGAGAAATGTTTTAGTTAGTAATTCATAAAATACAAAGGTTCCATCTCACAAAACATAATGGAATGTAAAAACTTTGACGCTCAATATCTCTGAACTACCCTAATGGAGATAGAACCTTATAATTCTAATCTCACGAAATACTGAGTTGTTGTTGTCGTTGTTGTTGTACTATATAAGCCTATGTGTACTATGTAAGCAATTTACCATGAGAGGAAGGGGGTTGTGGACTCATTTAACACTGGTACAGGGTTGTGGCACGAGGCGAAGCCAAGTAGGAAAACCCTGTACAGTGGTAAATGAGTCCACAACCCCCGCCCTCGAATGGTAAATTGCTTTTCTACAACAGCCACCACATAATATAAAAAATAAATACACAGTTTTAACATTAAATTCGTTTATTTACAATCATTAATCGTTTCAGAATACATATATCCTTCCGCCACAGAATATAGTCCCATAAACAAGATCAACCATTGCATTGTAGGTCAGCACAGGTGTTCTTAATCAGATTGATTGGGAGGCGCATTGTCAAGTTATCTGATGGTTTTCTGTGCTTCCCCTAACTTGAAAGGGCTTTGACCGTTTGACCAGAGTTTCACTGGGACTCCACTCTTTCTGCATCCAATGACCAGACAGCAATTATCTTTCTCCTTTTATTTTGGACTTAATTTTGTCTCTTTTTCATCAGATTTATAAGTAGTAGCAGTAGTAGTAGGTGAAAAACCTTTGAAAAGGTATAAACACAAAATAAGCGGCTAAGAAACAATATGAAGGAATTTACAAAGCAATAAAACATTTTTACAAGTGATGAAATAGTTTTCCCAAAATTATGTACCGCCCTTTTAACTTTACCATAAACTGAACTTGATATCAAACACCCAACAGCAACCAATTTGCTATCAAACAAATCCAAGATATCAAACAAACAACAACACACATCCAAGTCATCTCACCGTCAGCCACTCTGGTCTCTGCAAACAGTTGGTTTGAGCACAGCACTGCAATAGCACATGTTCCTACCACAGTGTGTTTGTTGAACTGAATCCTCCACTGTGGGACTGCAGACTACAGGGAGTGGTGATTGTTCAGGTGAGCTGCTGGGTGATTAGTGAATTGATTTCAGCTGTGCAGGCCATGACTGTCATCTCATGTTTCTCCTCTGGGGGGAATGGGAGCCAAACCCATGTTGGGATGGCTGAGTTTCTCTAGGGAGGGGAAATTGGGCTCTTTTTCCTTGTTTGTGAAGGAATGGCACTGTATTTGGTTTCTTGTTGAGTTTGCCAAGACACGCATTGATACTGGAAATGCGGTCTGAACTGAAGGTTGTTGGGATATTTACCACTGTTGCTAGACAATCAGAATCCAGTATCCAAACATGCTGTTGTAGAAATTGCATATATTTCATATAAGTCTATGAGCAATGTTGAAAACTATTTGGCAAAAAACCCACACATGACTGAATACATTTGCATATATTTGGGGGGAAGTGACCTAACAATAGCTTGTGTTCTGCAGGGCCTGCAGTCGGAGGTGCGGTCCCTCGAGCCCCTCCATGCAGGGCTTGTGTCTCTGGGGGCGTCTCTGTTCGCTGTGGCCTCAGAGGAGCGGGTCAAACAGCTCATACAGGACCAGGAGCAGCTGCAGAGGAGGTGGCGGTCCCAGAACGATGTCATCCCTTACAGGTCAGAACAATGTCATCCCTTACAGGTCTGTCTGTGGTATCCCACGCAGCCTTTGTATCATCCCGATCTGACTATTGTAATTCCCTTTTCACCTGCCTCAACGCATCCACCCTGGGCCGGCTACAAATGGTCCAACATGCAGCTGCAAGGCTGTTGACTAGGTCCAGAAAGTCATGTCATATTACTCCCATCTTAGCATCCCTACACTGGCTCCCCATCAAATATAGAATTGATTTCAAGGTTTTGGTCATCACCTACAGAGCCCTCCATGGTCAGGCACCTGCTTACATCTGTGACCTACTGCGTCCTTACGGCCCCAGTAGGTCTCAGGTCCTCTGACCAGGGTTTCTTGGTTGTCCCCCGTGCCAGACTGAAGACCAAGGGTGATGGAGCATTCCAAACCGTGGCTCCCAGGCTTTGGAATGCTCTGCCCTGGGATCTTAGATCAGCTGGCAGGCTCGGTCGAGGTTTTTAAAAAACAGCTAAAGACTGTCTTGTATAGACAGGCTTTTGGATAGCCCCAAAAGCCTGTCTTTCTGTGTCCTGTTGATATTGTTGTACACCTGTTGTCTGTTACTTGTTCTTATTTTCACTTGTTTGCCTATTTTTACCTGCTATGACTTTCACACTTTTATTATGTTTTATTATGTTTCTTCTTTATTATGTTCTCTATATGTAAAGCACTTTGTGACCCATGGTCTGGGAAAGGTGCTGTACAAATAAATTTTACTTACTTACTTACTTACTTATAACTCTTTTGATTTTCCTGTTTAATTTCTTTGCTCCCAGAACCCAAGAGCTCCAGCGCCACCTCTCTCAGGTGGAGCAGTTGGACCAAGCCCTGCAGAAGTTCTCTCACTGGAGCGAGACCCTCCTCTCTACCCTGCACTCAGCCTCCCAGGTTAACATCGCTGACCTGCAGACTGCTGCGTCCCAAGTAAAGGTACAGACTGTGGCCAATCACACCTTTTCTATGACCGTTTACAGTGCTGTAATACGGCTGTGATAATCCTGAAATTACAGATAAAGATTAAAGATCATGAGTAATAATACCTTGATACCGTGATTTATGTGGTAGGAGATGCTGGCAGCTCTACAGAAGCAGGCCAGTGTGAGAGGGAGCCTGGAGCAGCAGATGGAGGGGCTGTGTGCCTCTTGTGAGCCAGGGGACGCTCACCTCCTCCAGGGCCGACTGGAGAGCTGCCTCCAGCCCTTCCTCGAAGCCCGGCAGCTGGCCGAGCTCCGCCTGGAGAGCCTGGAGAAGCTGGAGGTCTTCCTGCAGACCCACGCCGTGGCTGCAGGGGTACTGCAGGGCCTGAGGCAGACCATGGAGAGTGCCGGAAGCTGGGACCGGGGCCGCGTGGAGGAGCTGCAGCGCGAGCTGGAGACTATCGTCCCCGACATCGGCCGACTGGAGACTCTCGGTGTCAGTCTGGACAGCAGCCTCTGCAAAAGCCACCTCCACGTGAGCAGCGAGGAGGGGTCTCGTACGTCGTGCCGCGTCCTGGCCGACTCTCTCAGCACCGAGCTGGATGCCGTGAGGAACCTGCTGGGCACCAAACAGAGCGAGGCGGAGGCCCTGGGAGCTCTGTGGAGCTCCTTCAGACAGCGCAAGGAGCAGCTGCTCAAAACCGTGGAGGACATCGAGGAGAAGGCCGACCACCAGAGCCTCCGAGAACCCAGCCCCCTCAACCTGCAGCAGAGGTACTGTATACCTAAACACTAGGGTCACACGGTCTGCTGGGTATTCTCAACTACTTGATGTTGATTCTCTGTGTAATCGAATGGATTGTGAGTAGATCATTTTGAGAGGGGGCGGTTGTGGCTCAGAAGGTAGAGCCGGCGTCTAATGATCGCAAGGTCGGCAGAACGGCAATTCGAGCCCCTGCTGGCCACGTGTCGAAAGTGTCGCCAAATTGCTCCCAGTGAGCGGGCCGGCGCCTTGCATGGTAGCTTGGCCGCCATTGGTGTGTGGATGTGTGTGTGAATGGGTGAATGAGAGGCCGTTGTAAAGCGCTTTGGAATAAGGAGCTAAATAAGTCAGTCCATTTATGAACACAGTCCCTCCTCTCTCCTCTGCTGGCCAGGCTGCGGTTCTTTAACCAGCTGGAGGACGAGCTCCAGTCGCAGCAGCATGAGGAGCAGTGGCTCAGGGACAAGGGCCGGCAGCTGGCCCAGAGAGACGCCGAGCTGGCCGGGGACGTGCTCCGAGAGATCAGCCTCCTGGAGACCACCTGGGACGACACCAAGAGACTCATCACTGAGCGGTATGGTCTCTGTCAGCATCACACTGTAACAGTCTTTTTTTTTTTTTTTTTTTTTTTTTAACTTAGTTTTTATTTCAGTTTCAGCAACATGTACAATCATGGCATGTTTTGTCTACTGTTTTTTCCATTATTTTAGCTGTACACATATGGTCCATGAATGTGGTTCAAAGCAAGACACACAAAGCAAAAAAGAGCGGCGATCAACAAAAACATTGAGATTAAAACATTGGGAATAAAAGTAAAGAAAGAAAATGGGTGGGGGTAGGGTCAGGTGGGGGGGGGGTTGTGTATGTGTGTGTGTGTGGATGCAATGCAGGCGTATATCTGTGTAGGGATATGAGGTGAGTCTAGAATACAGAAATATATGAGTCAAGATGTATAACACAGTCTTAACACTACAACAGCCGTGCCTATTTTACCTACTAGTAGAGCCGCCTTGACCAAATAAGACCCCCTTTTTAGAATGTAAATCTGCTATTTACACACAGAGATCACTAGAGGGCGCTTCTTTTCTTTTAGCCTGCCTCCTACACAAAAAAACTGCAAAACAGCTTTATACTCAGGGGTGCACATAACTTTTTGGGGCCAGTGCTCAGAGGAGCACCTAGGGATGCTGCTTGGTGCTCCCCGAGCTCGCGAGTCACGACCCCGTCCCACAGGATGGATGAAAAAGGGATACATGGATAACTTATATTAGCAAAACGACATTTATTCATAAATAAAGATGAACGAACAAATGATTGTGTGCAAAACAAAATAAACAAATGCAAAATCAAATGACTGCTCTTTAAGCATGAAAGTCTGTCAGACTCCTTTAAACACAATGAAATCAACTGACATCTCTTTAAGCACTGCTCTGTTCTGTAAACACTGAAATCAACTTTTCAACAAAAAGTTACAGCCTAAGCATTTACTTATGCTACAAGCTTAATCATCATCACTGCTCTCTTGACTGCTGTAAGTTATCACTGTCCTCAATTTCAACCATGGTAGAGGATGTTGTAGGCCATCACTTTAAATAGCTCGTTATTTTGATTGTGCAACAAAGTCTTTTTTTTCTTCTTTTTTCTAATAGAATTCCCTACCATATTCCCTGGGTCAGGGGTCTAGGTGCGATAATGAAGCTGTAAAACAAACGTCTGAACGTTTGAAAGCTTCAGAGAAAAGAAACGTGAAGTCCCTTGGTGTTGTTTTTCCTTTTAGCGACGAGTCGTTCGGGACTGAATTTCCACGTGTCGGCGTGATAACCGTGCGATACACGATACGCGATACGCGGAATGAAAGTACGAGTTACGATACTTTCCGAATGTTTTCGTGAGGGGAGTCGCCGTGGTCGTCGTGATGGATTACTCGTCGCGCCTTCGGCTGAGGGGACGGCAAATAGTTACTTACTTGGTGGGGCTTGCTTCTTGGACCCAGCTGTTGGTGCGCAAAAGCGCCTTCATGCGGCTGATCTGCCGCGCAGCATGCATTTTGGCGACGCATGCGCACTGGCGCACCAGTTATGTGCACCCCTGTTTATACTATCTTATCCTTTTTGAAAATGTAAGGATACTGGCTGGTAGAACGCACATATCTAGGAAAAGTCATGAAAGGAGGGTCCTGAAATTTGATCGAGTGCAAAGATAGATTTTTTTTTTTTACTCACAGGACCCCTCACGGCTCTTCTAGTGTTAACACTTTTCCCGTGAGCCTTCAATCAATCAAAATAAAAGATGGATTCACTTCTAAACTTCTCACATGTTTGTCAGGCAGGAGCAGTGCAGTGTTCTCGTGGAGCTGATGAGAGAGTACCAAAGCATGAAGACCTCCGTGAACACCGTCATCGAGAGCGCAGAGGCCGTGCCTGAGATCGGCTCTGCCCTGAAGGACCATGAGGAAACCAAGAGATCACTGTCCAAGGTCAGAACAACGACCTTAATCTCTGATCTCAATATCCTGTCGGTCATATGAATCTTAGTTTCTAATGCACGTAATGTTTACTGTCATTGTATCATTCTGTTAGCTTTTCTTTCTCACTATTATACCATTTCAAAATAGGAACCGCATTGTTTTTCTTTTTAAACCACAAAATGTTTGCTTCTTAAACCATAAGAATTTTTAAATTATTATGACTGGACTTTTTAAATAGGCACTACATTTTATAAACACTGCTATGTCTGTCTGTTTTTATTGTATGTATTAATGTATGTGACCTATGTGTGTTTTAATGTGGAAATTGAGCTGCACTTCTGCCTGTCGAAGGAGAATTTATGTCACTGTGTGACAGACAATAAAGTAATCTTGAATCTTGAATCTATGTGTGCAGCATGAAGCCACTAAGGCCGAGATGTCGTGCAGACAGGACGACCTAGACCGGTTCTCTAGCAGAGGGAAACAGCTGCTTAGTGAGCTGAAGAAGATCCCCGACTGTGAGGTCCAGCTGATGAAGAAGGACATGGAGAGTCTTGTCGACCAGTGGCTGGACGTGAGTGTGACTAGCCGCTAGAGAAATGTGCCATCTTGTGTTTGAGTACAGTACAGAAGTAGAGAGAGAGAGAGAGAGAGAGAGAGAGAGAGAGAGAGCGAGAGAGAGAGAGAGAGAGAGAGAGAGAGAGAGAGAGAGAGAGAGAGAGAGAGAGAGAGAGAGAGAGAGAGAGAGAGAGAGAGAGAGAGAGAGAGAGAATGGGGCGGCATGTGGTGCAGGAGGTAGAGCCGCCGTCTAATGATCGCAAGGTTGGGCTGATCGGCGGTTCGAGCCCCGGCTGGCCACATGTCGAAGTGTCCTTGGGCAAGACACTGAACCCCCAAATTGCTCCCAGTGAGCGGGCCGGCAGGCGCCTTGCATGGTAGCTTGCCGCCATTGGTGTGAATGTGTGTGTGAATGAGTGAATGAGTGAATGAGAGGCCGAATAAGTGCAGTCCAGTCCAGTATGAGAGATTGAGAGAGAATGCATTGAGTGCATCAATCAAATCATCGTTGCTTACAGGTGTCAGAGAGGATCGATGAAAACATTGAGTGCCTGAGCCAGAGTTTGGCATTGTGGGAGGAGGTACGCAGCATCAGTGAGGAGATAGAGGGCTGGACTAACAGCTCTGTGATGGAGCTGAGTGAGAGCCTGAACAACCTCAATGACAGCCAGAGGATGGCAGCCAGACTATCTTCATTACAGGTAAGATGCATGCAGTCACACCTGTTAGACGAGATGTGCCTTACTGCTGTTTATGGGAAACAGGGGTGTGATGATGGTAAATTAGGGTCTGTTATGTGATTTGTGATACATTTTTTCCCTCTCAGCACAACCCAACTCTCAAGTGCTCTCAAACATCTACATTCAACTAAATGTTCTCCTTCTCTCTGTCATTTTCTTTTTGTTTTCTATCCCTCTCTCTCTCTCCCTCTCTCTCCTCCCTCTCTCTCTCTCTCCCTCTCTCTCTCCCCCCCTCTCTCTCCCTCTCTCTCTCTCTCCCTCTCTCTCTCCTCCCTCTCTCTCTCTCCCTCTCTATCTCTCTGTCTCTCTCCCCCTCTCTCTCTCCCTCTCTCTCTCATCCCCCCCCCCCCCCTCTCTCTCTCTCTCTCTGCAAAGGTGGAAATGGGAGAGAAAGAGCAGAAACTTGAGACCCTACAAGGAAAAGTGTCAGAACTTCTGCAGCTGAGTCGTAGTCAAGAGACCCCTGCCAAGCTGCAGGTAGGCTACAGTCAACTAGTCAATGCACAGACTTCATAATGGTGCAATTTAAAGTTTTGGAATAAGCTATTTGCTACCTGCTTTTTTTTTTCTCCAAGTTTTTAAAACCAAATCAATTCAGTTGTTTTGTTTTGCAAACAGAACACACTGGGAGAACCTTATAGCCAAAACCTTTGCATGTTTATTTCAGGTCTTGGAGGCTGACCTGAGAAAGAAGATCAACAATGTTCAGAAGTTGTGTGAGCAGGCCAGGGGCAACCTCAGGGACTTTAGCTGTCAGAGGAAGCAGCTAGAGGACTTCATTTCCCAGATGTCTCTCTGGCTGAAGAGCATGGAAGATTCCCTGGTGGCCTCGCCGAGCGGACCGGACCCAGAGGACATCTGCAGAGTGAAGGTAGACTAGCAGAGTGAAGGTAGCCTAGCAGAGTAAAGGTAGACTAGCAGAGTGAAGGTAGCCTAGCAGAGTGAAGGTAGACTAGCAGAGTGAAGGTAGACTAGACATGAAGGCAAAGTCTGTAGATAGTCAAAAAGGATTACATTCAAATGTGCTATATCGTGATGTTAGAATTATACGGTTCTATCTCCATTTTTGTCAAAATTTAGTTTTTTACGTAATCTGATCCATTAGGTGTTTATTAATGCCTGTGTGGTGTTATTTTTAAAATGTTGACATTTTTGAGTTAGTAATTCATAAAATACAAAGGTTCCATCTCACAAAACATAATGGAATGTAAAAACTTTGACGCTCAATATCTTTGAACTACCCTAAACGGAGATAGAACCTTATAATTCTAAGCTCACGATAAAACGAATTGAATGTTTTATCTTAGAGCTGGTATCACTGCATGTGCTAATGACCATGGTGTGTGTTCCATTTATTAATTTATTTATTTACCAGGGACAGTGCACATTAATCAACAAATCAGTTTCCACATCAATGTAAATGCGCCAGAGTTAGCTCATGAGCTAATTTCCATCTGTAGTCCCTGAGCAGGCTATTACAAAATGAACGGTGTAGTGTCATTAAAAACATCAGCAAGCACAACAAAACGACACAACAGACAATACACTACATGACAATACAAGACAAAGCAAGACAATACAAGATAAGCAGGCACAGCCAAATGACGCAACATTGTAATACAATACAAAACAAGACAATACACAGATACATGACAAAGTGACGAATATAATTAAAAACAGTGTTTACGAGCAGTGCTTGAAATGAGTATGATTACTCATGATCACAAATTTGGTTTAGTTTAAGCCACCCCTTAAGTTTAAGTGTAAAAGTTAGAAAGCTATTGCACTCTCTTAAATCAGTAGGAAGAGTATTCCAGTAATGGATGGCTCTGACTGAGAACACTGTTTGCCCAAACTTACTACATCTAAATGGTACATCACAGTCTCCTCATTCTTACCTATGTGTCCTCTCTGTGTCCTTTGTGTGTCCTCTGTGTGTCCTCTGTGTGTCCTCTATGTGTCCTTTGTGTGTCCTCTGTGTGTCCTCTATGTGTCCTCTATGTGTCCTCTATGTGTCCTCTGTGTGTCCTCTATGTGTCCTCTATGTGTCCTCTGTGTGTCCTCTATGTGTCCTCTATGTGTCCTCTGTGTGTCCTCTATGTGTCCTCTATGTATCCTCTGTGTGTCCTCTGTGTGTCCTCTGTGGTCATGACAGGACCTGCAGAAGGAGCTGCAGAACCAGCAGGGCAGCATTGACTCCACCAGGGAGAGCCTCAACACTCTGTGCAGGAAGTACCCCTCTGAGGAGCTGGCCGGCCTGGGCTCTGCACTCACTGAACTCATAAAGAGCTATGAGTCTGTCAACCAGCTCTCCTCCAGGACCCTGGCCACCCTGCAGCAGTGCCTACAACAGGTCTTCAATGGTGAGGAGGAACATCGGTTCCTATAGGCGAAGGCTATATAAGAGCATAGTGTACATGTGAAAATGTTAAAGATGAATGTTTCTTACTTGCGATTATTGGGATGTATTATAGTATAGTCGTTACCTTTACTTTAGGAAAGTACTTCCAGTCGCTCTGGATAAAAGTGTGTGCTGCTAACTGACTTAAATATAAATGTTATACTTTACTTTTTAGAACTGATGATGATGATGATGACCCTTCTCTAATAATAATAATATCTTAGATTTATATAGCGCCTTTCTCAAACCCAAGGACGCTTAACAGATTTCATAGACAGAAAATCAGACAGACAGGACAGAAAAACAAAGCAAAGAAACAAAGACAGCGAGAGTGACAAACTAAATTAGAGGCCAAAGGCCTTAGAGAACAGGTGGGTTTTGAGGGCTGATTTAAAGGTGTCCAGGGTAGGGGGGGGGCATTGCAGATCGCTGTGGGGAGAGAGTTCCAGAGGGTGGGAGCTGCCACACTGAAGGCTCTGCCCCCGAAGGTCCGTAGGTTGGTGCGGGGGGTGGAGAGCAGACCCATGTCTGAGGACCGCAGGTTCCAGGAAGGGGTGTGTTGACAGAGAAGGTCTCTCTTCCTCTGTAGATCTGGTGCAGGAGTTCCACCGGTGGCTCTCTGAGCAGAGGGACATAGTGAAGGAGTGCTCCGACCGTTCAGGGGACACTCACACTGTGGAGCGCAAACTACAGAAAGTCAAGGTACAGTCTCTTCACAACAAACCAGTGGTGTAGTCTACGTGATACGCAGGACTACGCCGTATACCCACTAGGAAAGGCCAAGGATTTCCATATAACCACTTAAAAATGTGTGAGGATACGTAACAGCGTTTTGTGACAGAACTTTCACACTTTCATTCATACAATTCACCCCGTCTGTGTTACGAAGCACTTGAATTTTGGACCATTGGGACTGACTATAGCGTCATATACCATCAAAGGGGGGAGATGCGACATGAAATATGTCAAAATGCAGCACTATCATGCACAGATCATCCTTATAACATGTCATTTAGATATATATAACGTTAGACAGGGAACGCAGATTTATTTTTATGGCGTTCCGAAATGAACGATATGAGGCTGGGAGGGAAAATTCACAGTATACCCACTAGAAAAAACTAGACTACACCACTGCAACTAACCCCCATTACCTTCAACCATCACAAACACGCCTAATGACTGTACGCATCACAAGTGTACCTACCTTGTGACTCACACAAACAAACATGTCCTCCTCCTCCTCCTATCCTTAAGGGGGCGCTGGAGCGCGTGGAGGAGGGCGAGGTGCGTCTGACTCAGGTGTGTGAGGAGGGGGAGAAGCTCCTGCTCCACCTCCCTAAGGCCAGCGCCGGCCAGGTGCAGCAGCACCTCTCCTCCATCCAACAGGACTGGGACCGGTTTGTGGAGCAGTGCAGACAGAACCACCAGACCCTGGAGGAGAGCACCTCCCTCCTGAACGGGTAAACAAGACTTGGTGCCCAGCAGCATATTGGCCTGACGAGTACAGTTAGAGACGTTAGAATTATAAGGTTCTATCTCCATTTTTGTTAAAATTTTGTTTTTGACATAATCTGATCCATTAGGTGTTTATTAATGCCTGTGTGGTGTTATTTTTTAAATGTTGACATTTTTGAGTTACTAATTAATAGAATACTACGGTTCCATCTCACAAAACATAATGGAATGTAAAAAACTTTGACGCTCAATATCTCTGAACTACCCTAGACGGAGATAGAACCTTATAATTCTAACGTCACGAGTTGTAGATGATGTGTTCTATCTTTCTGTTAGTCCATGACTGTGACATTGTGATGACCTCTGATGACCTCTGTGTGTCAGGTTTGAGGGGCGTCTGAGGAAGCTGAGGCTGTGGCTGGAGCGTATGGAGCAGAGGATGACCTCCGAGCTGCCTGGAGACAGACAGAGCGGGCCTGAGAAGGCCGCGCTGGAGCGGGTGGAGGAATACCAACAGGAGGTGCTCAATGAAAGGTGACGGGTCTACTTTATATACAAACATCTCTTCAGGTTACACCTTAACTGCTCCTCCTGAGACATCCACTACCCCCCAGCACTGCGTCTCCTGTCCTGAGACACCCGCTTTTCCACTTTACTGTGTCCCCTATGACTTCTACTGCCCCCCCTTGTACTGTCTCTCTGTTCTCCAGCATATTTTTTTTTATATCTATCTATCACTGAGACTGCCAATGGCCCCCGGGCCTGAGCTAGATTACTCTTCCTGCTACGACTGGTGGATTGATGATTCACTTGCTTAGTCAAATGTATCGATTGTAAGCCGCTTTGGAATAAGGCGTCTGCTAAATGCCAAAAATGTAAAATGTAAATGTAAACAACATTTTAAAATCATATAGAAGCAAGTCATCGTCACTAGAATTCTCTATAGCAAATTCTGAAAATGTAAGAAGGTTCAGGGCATCTAAAAAACGTTCCTTTCCACAGTCACACGGTGGTACAAAGAAACCTTTAAGGTCTTTCCTATGGAACGCCTCAGTGCTACGGTACATTAAAGGGGAATGACGACTTTTTCTATAATATCTGGCAACCCTTTCTTGATTATCTCCCTGGTGATTTAGTTGACCTACTGCAGAAAGGGCGCCCCGCGGTTTGCCTTCACTAATAAATCATAGTCATTTGTTTTGCTTTTGTCATCTCTTTGCCTTTGTTATGTTTGATGTGTCATGTAGGTGCAGTGTACTAATGCAACCCATGTATGCATGTAAAATATATTTTTAAAAATACAAAAAACTTTACTATAGTGCAGAATGTTGCAACTTTTTTCTATTAACATACCCAGCCGCTGGGTGCTGGTAGGCGAACTGGAGTAGTCGCTCTATGAGTAGAGGGCTGCAAGGGAATTTTCCTGGCTACATAGTGTACAGGTTTTTTACTTTTGCCTGCATGCGGCTCTGTCAGTATGTAAAGCGCATTGAGTTGCATCTTGTGCGCTATACAAATAAAACTTGATTTTGATTTGATATACATTCTACACATCTACCAATGTAGGGACACGTTTGAGCGCCTGTGTCAGGAGTCAACATTTTTTATTTTACCTATTAGTAGAGCCGCCTTGGGGGTCAAATAGACCCCCTTTTTAGAATGTAAATCTGCTATTTACACACAGAGATCACTAGAGGGCGTTTCTTTTTTTTAGCCTGCCTCCTACACAGAAAAACTGCAAAACAGCTTTATACTATCTTATCCTGAAGTGATGGATAAGGATACTGGGGTGGTAGAACGCACATATCTAGGAAAAGTCATGAAAGGAGGGTCCTGAAATTTGATCGAGTGCAAAGATAGAAATATGTTTTTACTCACAGGGGTCACCGTGACCCCTCACGGCTCTTCTAGTGTTAACATACCTTTCTACATTCTCCACCTACCAATGCAGGGACACGTTTGAGCGTCTGTGTCAGGAGTCACAGGCGCTGAACCAGAACGCCCGGGGCGACGGCAGCGAGACCAGGGTGTCTGCGCAGCTGCAGTCGCAGCACCAGGCGCTGCAGCGGCGGGTCAGGGAGCGGCTGCGCAGCTGTCAGCTCACCCTGCAGGAGCAGCAGGCCTTCCAGGAGACGCTGCAGGCCACCTGGGCCTGGCTGAACGGGGTGCAGGAGCGCCTGGGCTCCCTCAACAGCACCCTGGGCAACAAGGAGACTCTGGAGAAGAGACTGGGCCTCGTACAGGTGAGCCATGATGACTTCCTGTACCTGCTGTATCCATTATAATGATACTCTACTGTACATGAGTGGCTGTATCTCTGAATCCGTGATAGCTGTATCTGTAACCATGATAGCTGTATCTGTAACCATGATAGCTGTATCTGTAACCATGATAGACTGTATCTGTAACCATGATAGACTGTATCTGTAACCATGATAGCTGTATCTGTAACCATGATAGACTGTATCTGTAACCATGATAGCTGTATCTGTAACCATGATAGCTGTATCTGTAACCATGATAGCTGTATCTGTAACCATGATAGACTGTATCTGTAACCATGATAGCTGTATCTGTAACCATGATAGACTGTATCTGTAACCATGATAGACTGTATCTGTAACCATTATTGTTTTTCAGATGTTTTAGTTGTTAAACAAGTCTTCTACTTCCTCTATAATGTGTGCAGGACATTCTGCTGATGAAGGGTGAGGGCGAGGTGAAGCTGAACATGACCGTAGGGAAGGGCGAGCAGGTCCTGAAGCACAACAGTGTGGAGGGACAGGAGGCCATCCGCACGCAGCTCAAGAGCCTGAAGGATGCATGGGCCAACATGCTTATGACTGCAATGAGCTGCCACAGGTACCTTGGCCTGGTCCCTACCTATCAATGAGCTGTCACATGTACCGTGGTCTGGTCCCTACCAATCAATGAGCTGTCACAGGCACCTTGTCCTGGTCCCTACCAATCAATGAGCTGCCACATGTACCTTGGCCTGGTCCCTACCTATCAATGAGCTGTCACATGTACCGTAGTCTGGTCCCTACCTATCAATGAGCTGTCACATGTACCTTGTCCTGGTCCCTACCAATCAATGAGCTGTCACAGGTACCTTGGCTTGGTCCCTACCTATCAATGACCTGTCACAGGTACCGTGTCCTGGTCTCTACCTATCAATGAGCTGTCACAGGTACCTTGTCCTGGTCTCTACCTATCAATGAGCTGTCACAGGTACCGAGTGTCAACGCTGCCCCCATCTGGGCCCCAATGAAACAATCACTTTTACATAGCTGAAGTACTGCGAGTTGCACAATGTCAGATGACACATGTCAGTGGTAAGCAATGGGGCGGCTGTGGCGCAGGAGGTAGAGCCGCTGTTTAACGATCGCAAGGTTTGAGCCCTGGCTGGCCACATGTCGAAGTGTCCTTGGGAAAGACACTGAACCCCAAATTGCTCCCAGTGAGCGGGCCGGCCGGCGCCTTGCATGGTAGCTTGCCGCCACTGGTGTGTGAATGTGTGTGTGGACGGGTGAACGAGAGGCTGTTGTAAAGGGCTTTGGATAAAGGCGCAATATAAGTGCAGTCCATTTACAATGCATCTGACTACCCTGCACCCCTGTGTATCGTGAGCTTAGAATTATAAGGTTCTATCTCCGTTTAGGGTAGTTCAGAGATATTGAGCTTCAAAGTTTTTACATTCCATTATGTTTTGTGAGATGGAATCTTTGTATTTTATGAATTACTAACCCAAAAATTTCAACATTTAAAAAATAACACCACACAGGCATTAATAAACACCTAATGGATTAGATTATGTAAAAAACTCAATTTTGACAAAAATGGAGATAGAACCTTATAATTCTAACGTCACGGTACGTTTGTGTGTCGACTCCTCCAGCCGGTTAGAGTGGACGGTGGCGCAGTGGAGCAGCTTCCAGGAGAGCAAAGGACAGCTGCAGCAGTGGATGGAGTCGGTGGAGGAGGAGGTGGGGACGGCCCTTCCCCAGCAGCCGGGCCTGAAGGAGAAGGCCTCTCTGCTGGAGCGCCTCAGGGCCATCCTGGCCGACGTGGAGGGCCACACCGCTGCCCTGTCACGCCTGACGGGGAAGGCTGCAGAGCTACACGAGAAGACCGGGGACCAGACCTTCGGCCCGGAGCTGAGGACAGAACTCAGCGGCCACTTTGCCGACATCATCGCTGTCGTAAAGGTAATCAGACCTAAAGGTCATCTGCACCTTGCTCCTTTTTTTGAAAGCGCATTCCCAGGGTTCCCGCGCTGGTCTTAAAAAGCCGTCAAGTCTGAAATCCAGCAATCCGATTTATAAGGCCTAAAAAGGTCTTACATTTCAGTTATTCGGTCTAAAGATGAGGTGCTTGGTCTTGAAAATGAGATCCTGCAAGGAAATCAGTCCAACCACATCTATTTACGCGGAAATGAATCAAGCTGGAACCCAAAGAAAAGCCAATTCACTTCCTGTTTTGTCTGTATGGCAGTGAAATCCCTAATTTCATCACCTCGAGGATGACAAAAATAGGCACGGCTGTTGTAGTGTTAAAGTCAACTCTGTGCTCACAGTGTCATCCCTCTATGCTGTCCCCCAGGGTAAGATGCAGTCCATGGAGGACATTGTGACAGAGCACGAGCTGTACCTGGACGCCGTGAGGGACTTCAACGACTGGCTGACCTCCGCCAAAGAGGAGCTGCAGCGCTGGTCGGACCTGTCAGGAGACTCCACGTCTGTACAGAGGAAGCTCTCCAAAGTGCGGGTGAGAATGCTCCAAACATCCCACTTACATTTTACATTTTTGGCATTTAGCAGACCTAGCCTTATTCCAAAGCGACTTACAATCAATACATTTGACTAAGCAAGTGAATCATCAATCCACCAGTCGTATCAGGAAGACTAATCTAGCTCAGGGGCCATTGGCAGTCTGAAGGAACATTTTTATTTTTATATATATAGACACTGGAGAACAGAGAAACAGTACAAGGGGGGCAGTAGAAGTCTTAGGTGACACAGTAAAGGGGAAAAGCTGGTGTCTCAGGAGACGGTGTGCTGGGAGGTAGTGGATGTCTACCCTGCTGCCTGGGACATCATAGGGTCCATTACAGATTAATCCTAAATCGCTTTTTTTGGAAAAGCACACACATCAGATTGACCAATGGGAAGTTGGTAGATAACAACAACAGTTGAGCTTCCTGTTCAAATGTTTTTTCCATTGCAGGAGCTGATTGACTCCAGGCAGTGGGGCAGAGAGAGGCTGGGCCGGGTGCAGAGGTGCGGGGCTGCCGCCCGGGATCACACGGGCTCGGGGGGGTTTGAGGCTGTGGAGAGGGAGGAGGCCACCCTGCTGTCCTCCTGGGAGCAGTGGGAGCGCGGCGCACTGCAGACGCACGCCGGCCTGGAGACGGCCCTCTCTCAGATCGCCAGCTCTGAACAGGAGTTCAGCACCCTGGCGGCCCGGCTGGAACAGGACCTCCAGGACTTCAGCGGTCAGCTGCAGGACTGGCGCCAGAGACTGGCCCAGGCCGAGGGGAAGAACAGCTGTGAGGAGGCTGTGCAGGGCTGGCACATAGCCAAGGTAAGGCTGGGCTGGCTGTCTGTGTCCATGGGGCTACAACCACTAGGACCTCCCCTTTATCCTCTCCTCTGAACTTTGTTTCTTCTTATTCGGTTGTTAAGTCGTGACGTGTTTCCGGGTCCAACGTCGGCTGAGGCGCTCTCTTCGAAATGCCGCAGTAATAATAATAATTCATTATATTTGTATAGCGCTTTTCGAGGCTCAAAGACGCTGACGATATGGGAAAAACGGGAAAGTGCTGTGTCCCTTGTTGTATGAATAGATCTGAGTCTAAAAAAACGATTGAACTGTCATTCTACCGCTTTAGTACACTGGTACGGGGGATTTTTTATTTGGACCCGGAAATTGCTAAACGTCAGACTTAACAACCGAATATACTTTCATTGCTCCCTTTATCCTCTCCTCTGAACTTTGTTTCTCCTTCTATGTTTGTCCCCCTAGGACACTCTGGAGGGGCTGCTCAAAGTGGAGCCCATGTCAGACAGTCTCAAGTCCCAGCTGAATGACCTGTGTCGATTTTCCAAAGACCTGGGCACACAGTCAGAGAGAGTGTCCTCCCTCATCAAAGAGTACAACAGGTGAGATAATAATAATAATAATAATAATAATAATAATAACTTTAATTTATATAGCGCCTTTCAAAAACCCAAGGACGCTTTACAAGGGAATGAACGGACAGACAAAACAGAAAACAAACAAAGCAAAAACTGAAACAATGACTAGGGGCCAAAGGCCTTGGAGAACAGATGTGTTTTGAGGGCTAATTTGAAGGAGTCAAGGGTGGGGGCGTTGCGGATCACTATGGGGAGGGAGTTCCAGAGAGTAGGTGCGGCCACGCTGAAGGCTCTGTCCCCAAAGGTCCGTAGGTTGGTGCAGGGGGTGGATAGCAGGCCAATGTCTGTGGACTGCAGGTTCCGGGAAGGGGTATGCTGGGGGAGGAGGTCAGTTAGGTACTGGGGGGCGCAGGCGTGGAGGGATTTGTAGGTGAGGAGGAGGATTTAGCCGTGAGATTAAGCACTCCTGCCAACACGTTAATCTCCTTCAGTTTGTTGTGCCTTTACAGAATGCTGCTGTGGTAGAGCCATTTACCATGACTCTTTGTTGTGAGAAATCCCTTTTCGTGAGCTTAGAATTATAAGGTTCTATCTCTGTTTAGGGTAGTTCAGAGATATTGAGCGTCAAGGTTTTTACATTCCATTATGTTTTGTGACATGGAATCTTTGTATTTTATGAATTACTAACTCAAAAATATCAACATTTTAAAAATAACACCACATAGGCATTAATAAACACCTAATGGATCAGATTATGTAAAAAACTCAATTTTGAGTTTTGTCTCCCGTTCCCCTCCAGTCTGAGCCTGCAGGCCTCCAGGGAATGTCAGAGCAAGGAGAAGCTTCTGGAACAGAGGTTCCGCTCGGCCTTCCGAGAGTTTCAGCAGTGGCTGGTCAACGCCAAGATCAACACGGCAAAGTGCTTCGACGTGCCTCAGAACCTCAGCGAGGCCTCCTCTAGCCTGCAGAAGATCCAGGTAGGACACAACAATACAACACTGAGGTTTACTACTGTAGAAAAGATGTGGACTGGGGTGGTCCAGTGGTCTAGCACCACGGTCTATAGTGCACACACATGCCCATGTCGGCATGGGTTAGAATCTGGCCCATGCCCTGCTGACATGTCTTCACTGTATCTGTCTAATAAATTGTACAAATGTGAGTGGCACTGCCCTTACTACAGTAGAAAAGTCATCTCTCAAGAATATTTTAATACTTAAAAATAAGCAGAATTATCTGCCAACAGAACAGGAAAATTTCACTTGCCAAGATTTTGTTAAAACAAGTAAAAGCAAAATCTTAAAACTAGTCAAATCGCATTTACCCACACACGGCCCCGATTTTAATCGCACGGCGAACATTCGATTCCATTCATTTTGACAGTGCGACAAAACTCGCACGCCGTGTGCTTTGTCCCATTCAAAATGAATGGAATCGAATGTTCGCCGTGCGATTAAAATCGGGTCCGTGTGTGGGTAAATGCGATGTTCTCATAGACTTCCATTCAAACTTCAAAATGGAACGTTGACGCGCAACAGAAATCGCACGCTGTGTGCAGAGCCCTTCAGACATAAAAACATCAAAGCATTGATTTAAGATTATTTCATCTTACTTAGATTTACTTTTTTCAGTGTAATCTATTCAAAAGCAAGCACTTTTCACCTGTAATGAGCAACAGTCAAAAGGTGACTGTTGGATTGCAGAGATATCTGTTCATATTCTATCTCTCCATCCCAGAGATATCTGTTCATATTCTCTCTCTCTCTCCATCCCAGAGATATCTGTTCATATTCTATCTCTCTCTATCCCAGAGATATCTGTTCATATTCTCTCTCTCTCCATCACAGAGATATCTGTTCATATTCTCTCTCTCTCCATCCCAGAGATATCTGTTCATATTCTCTTTCTCTCCATCCCAGAGATATCTGTTCATATTCCCCCTCTCTCCATCCCAGAGATATCTGTTCATATTCTCTCTCTCTCTCTCTCCATCCCAGAGATATCTGTTCATATTCTCTCTCTCTCCCTCCCAGAGATATCTGTTCATATTCTATCTCTCTCCATCTCAGAGATATCTGTTCATATTCTATCTCTCTCCATCCCAGAGATATCTGTTCATATTCTCTCTCTCTCCATCGCAGAGATATCTGTTCATATTCTCTCTCTCTCTCTCCATCTCAGAGATATCTGTTCATATTCTCTCTCTCTTCATCCCAGAGATATCTGTTCATATTCTATCTCTCTCCATCCCAGAGATATCTGTTCATATTCTCTCTCTCTCTCTCTCCATCTCAGAGATATCTGTTCATATTCTCTCTCTCTTCATCCCAGAGATATCTGTTCATATTCTATCTCTCTCCATCCCAGATATCTGTTCATATTCTCTCTCTCTCCCTCCCAGAGATATCTGTTCATATTCTCTCTCTCTCCATCTCAGAGATATCTGTTCATATTCTCTCTCTCTCTCCATCTCAGAGATATCTGTTCATATTCTCTCTCTCTCTCTCCATCTCAGAGATATCTGTTCATATTCTATCTCTCTCCATCCCAGAGATATCTGTTCATATTCTCTCTCTCTCCATCCCAGAGATATCTGTTCATATTCTATCTCTCTTCATCCCAGAGATATCTGTTCATATTCTCTCTCTCCATCCCAGAGATATCTGTTCATATTCTCTCTCTCTCTCCATCCCAGAGATATCTGTTCATATTCTCTCTCTCTCTCTCTCTCTCTCTCTCTCTCTCTCTCTCTCTCTCTCTCTCTCTCTCTCTCTCTCCATCCCAAGGAGTTCCTGAGTGACAGGGAGCTGGGGCACTCCAAGCTGAATGGTGTGTTGTTCAACGCTGAGCTGGTCATCAGTGTTGCTGCCAAAGAAAGAGTGGATGCAGTTCAGGCCAAAATGAGCAGTGCCAGAGAGGACTGGAAAACTCTGATGTCTAACCTGCACCAGAGGGAGACCGCTCTGCAGGTAATCAATAAGTCGTGAGCTTAGAATTATAAGATTCTATCTCCGTTTAGAATTATAAGGTTCTATCTCCGTTTAGAATTATAAGGTTCTATCTCCGTTTAGAATTATACGGTTCTATCTCCGTTTAGAATTATACGGTTCTATCTCCGTTTAGGGTCGTTCAGAGATATCGAGCGTCAAAGTTTTTACATTCCATTATGTTTTGTGAGATGGAACCTTTGTATTTTATTAATTACTAACTCAAAAATGTCAACATTTTTAAAAATAACACCACACAGGCATTAATAAACACCTAATGGATCAGATTATGTAAAAAACTACATTTTGACAAAAATTGAGATAGAACCTTATAATTCTAACGTCACAAAGTTCCTGTTTTAGTCTACAGCGTTGTGATTCCCTCCAGATGAGACTGCATGGTCTGTCGAATCATATAGTACGTAAGACATTGATTACACTGTACTTCTTCGTTATGTAATCCGTTTTGTAACCCTGTTGCATTACACCACACACATGTGTGAGAGGGTATTAACACTAGAAGAGCCGCGAGGGGTCTTTGCACTCGATCAAATTTCAGGACCCTCCTTTCATGACTTTTCCTAGATATGTGCGTTCTACCACCCAGTATCCTTACATTTTCAAAATCACTTCAGGATAAGATAGCATAAAGCTGTTTTGCAGGCTAAAAAAAGAAGCGCCCTCTAGTGATCTCTGTGTGTAAATAGCAGATTTACATTCTAAAAAGAGGGTCTATTAGACCCCCGAGGCGGCTCTACTAGTAGGTAAAATAGGCACAGCTGTTGTAGTGTTAAATGGATGCCTGGTTACCGTGGTTACCGTGCTGGGTGTCACAGTGTGTCTCGTGTGTGTGTTTCAGAACCTCCAGTCTCAGATGAAGGACTTTGAGGCGAGTGCGGAGCCTCTCCAGAAGTGGCTTAACGGGACGGAGGTCGCCGTGCAGGAGAGCAGCACGCGACTGCACGACCTCACCGCCAAGAAGCAGGAGCTGCACAAGCTACAGGTACGGTCCTCCTGGCCGCTCTGGCTGGTCATCCTGCATAGAAATAGAATGAATAGAAGTTCTATTTCTATGGCATCATGCCTCTCCATGAAGAGCAATCATGATGATAAGTCACAACCATTCACAACCTCACAGCCATGCCACAGCCATGCCAACGCCCACAGCACTGCCATCTGCAGAAGCTTCCCATCTCAGCTCTGTCATGGTGAATCGTCATCACTGACCTTGTCTGCTGCACTGCTGTGTCCAAGCTTCTCATTAACTGTTAACGGCTCATTTCTGCATCTAATTTAATCTGTGCAGCGGTGCTGCTGCTGTGTGTTTGTGCTTTTGTGTTCGTGTGTGTGTGTTGTTTGCACGCACGTGTGTGTGTGCGTGCGTGTGTGTGTGTGTGTGTTCATTACAGAGTAGAGAAGAGCTTTTTACAGAGTTTGCTGTCATACACTCTCAAATGCTTGCATCAAACCTCTTTGTCTGATTCTATCTTCATAAAACTTCATGCCAGCATTTCATGACTATTATAACATTAACCAAATCTCCTTCTCCCTCTTCCTCACCCCTCTCTGTTGTCAGCTTAACCCCCCTTTGGGCTAACGCTAACTATCTGATGTTAACTGGCTTGTCTGTGTGTTTGCTCGCATGCCTCTGTGATAACCTGCTTGTGCTGTTCCAGTCGGTGCTGGAGGAGTTAGCCTCTCAGGAGGTTCCCCTGGGCAGGCTGAGAGAGAAGGCCCAGTCGCTGTTGGACGAACACGCGGCCGGCAAGGGCTTTGTGCACCGTGTGTCGCAGCTCTCCGCTCAGTACCTAGCTTTAACCAACCTGACCAAGGTAACTGTCAGCCGGCCCGCCCGCCCAGTGGGGCTCTGTCTGGGCGTAGACCTGGAGGAGGAGGGCAGAGGGCAGAGGCACTAGACTGGGTCTGCTTGTAGCTGACCACCTTGGTTACGATTTCTTTGTTGATCAATGAAATATCATTCTGTAGCTGCTACAGTATATGCACGATTTGAATAACTGCTGTCTAATGTTTGCGTAAGGTAATTCCCAATTGCTAATATAGTGTGTTACTAATACACTGATGATTTAACCATAACCCTTGCTTAGATATTTTTTTTCTATGAACAAACACACTATCTTTTTGCTGAGGATACTATTACTATAATACGATTGTCCTTATTACTACTTATTTCGTTCTTCTACAAATTTACTCTAGCCCCTCTGGCATTTGCAGACGTGAATACACTACAGGTTCACTTTGTATTGAGTTATTCCCTGAACACACAGAGGGTCATCTGGGCTGTGTGCTTCCACAGGAGAAGGCCTCGAGGATCGACCGCATCGTCACCGAGCACCAGCTCTTCTCCCAGGGCCTGAAGGAGCTCCAGAACTGGGTGGCCGACACCAGCCACATGCTGCAGACGTACTGCACCCCGACCGCAGACAAACACGTCCTGGACAGCAGGATGATCAAGCTGGAGGTACAGTGGGACAGAGTGGTGGCTCTGTAAAGGTCTAAAAGCGGTCTGATAATAAAGTAAAATCTCCAAGACATGGATTGACCCATTAATGTCCCATTGATGGCGGCTGTGGCGCAGGTGGTAGAGACACTGGGCAAGACACTGAACCCCAAAATTGCTCCCAGTGAGCGGGGCCGGCCGGCGCCTTGCATGGTAGCTTGGCCGCCATTTGTGTGTGAATGTGTGTGTGAATGGGTGAATGAGAGGCCGTTGTAAAGCGCTTTGGAACAAGACGCTATGTAAGTGCAGTCCATTTACCATGGGTGTCCCTCCAGGCCTTGCTGACGGCCCGTCAGGAGAAGGAGATCCAGCTGAAGATGCTGAGCACCAGAGGGGAGTCTGTCCAGAGGAACACCTCCGCCGAGGGAGTCCCCGTGGTCCGCAAGCTCATCCAGGACCTGAAGGACTCCTGGGACGGCCTGATCTCTGCCTCCATCCAGTGCAAAAGGTCAGCTCCCTCCAGTACTTTTACTCCTCTTTTGACCGATCGTGAGCTTAGAATTATAAGGTTCTAGAATCTCCGTTTAGGGTAGTTCAGAGATATTGAGCGTCAAAGTTTTTACATTCCATTATGTTTTGTGAGAAAAAAATAAACATTTTAAAAATAACACCACACAGGCATTAATAAACACCTAATGGATCAGACTATGTAAAAAAAGAAACATTTTGACAAAAATGTAACCTTATAATTCTAACGTCACGCGATTCCAATGCCATGTTGTTATCGTACTTAACTCAATCTTAGTGGTACTAAGCTGACTGTATGTATGGTCTGAATGTGTGCTATATGTCCTCACAGCCAACTGGAGGGTGCCCTCTCCCAGTGGACCAGCTACCAGGAGGACGTGCGCCAGTTTGTGGGCTGGGTGGAGCGTGTGGAGGAGAGTCTAGACCCCACGGACAAACAGTGCTCAGAGATGAGAGACAAAACTGCCAACCTGGGCAAAGCCAAGGTGCCCCTTTCCATCTACTGTATTAATCACTACAACAGCCGTGCCTATTTTACCTACTAGTAGAGCCGCCTTGGGGGTCAAATAGACCCCCTTTTTAGAATGTAAATCTGCTATTTACACACAGAGATCACTAGAGGGCGCTTCTTTTTTTTAGCCTGCCCTCCTACACAGAAAAACTATAAAACAGCTTTATACTATCTTATCCTGAAGTGATTTTGAAAATGTCAGGATACTGGGGTGGTAGAACGCACATATCTAGGAAAAGTCATGAAAGGAAGGTCCTGAAATTTGATGTGCCAAGATATAAAACATTTTCCCTCCCAGGGGTCACTGTGACCCCTCACGGCTCTTCTAGTGTTAATCACTGAACGTTTAGAGAAATTTGAATGTTTGTTAAGTAGAAACGTTTGTTTGTTTTTCTCAAGCGATAACCCTGTACCAAACCTGTGGTCGTTTCAGCTGCTCTATGAGGAGGTGCTCAGCCACAGCAGCCTCCTGGACACCATCACTCTGAAAGGCGCCAACATGGCCGAACACTACGTCACCCAGCTGGAGCTGCAGGACCTGCAGGAACGCTACAACACTGTCAAAGACAAAGCCAGGGTATGAACAACACAGCAGCTAAGACGCAAATGCAGACACCACACTGCTTCATAGAGCAGGGTTCCCGCACTGGTCTTAAAAAGCCGTAAAGTCTAAAATCCAGCAATCCAATTTACAAGGCCTAAAAAGGTCTCAAATGTAAGTTATTCGGTCTAAAAATTAGGTGCTAGGTCTAAAAAACGAGATCCTGCAAGGAAATCAGTAAGACCACATCTATTTACGCGGAAATGAATCAAGCTGGAACCCCAAAAAAATCCAATTCGCTTTCTTTTTTGTCTGTATGGCAGTGAAATTCCTAATTTCATGACCTCGAGGATGACAAAAAGCTATCACATGGTGGTGTTGCGAATAGGTAAAAAATTATATTCAAAGAGGTCTAGAAAAGGTATAAAAAGGTCTTAAATTTGACTTGTTGAAACTTGTAGGAACCCTGTAGAGGAATATGATTGTAATTTGTATTAGTGTCCAGTAGACATGTGTGACGGGCTGTGTGGTTGTGTTGCCAGGGTGCGGTAGGGAAGGTGTGTGATGGGCTGTGTAGTTGTGTTGCCAGGGTGCGGTAGGGAAGGTGTGTGATGGGCTGTGTGGTTGTGTTGCCAGGGTGCGGTAGGGAAGGTGGAGGAGCTGGTGAAGGCCCACCAGGAGTACCAGCGAGGCCTGCATGTGTTTGAGGAGTGGCTGGAGCAGGAGCAGGAGAAGCTGGGCTGCTATACCCAACTGGAGGGAGACGTCGAAACCCTGGAGGAGACCCTCCAAAAGCTGCAGGTCAGAATATGTACTGTTACTGTATCTGTCAGAATATGTACTGTATCTGTCTGAATATGTACTGTATCTGTGATTTGTGATAGCCATGTGTAATGTGTGTATGTTTGATGTAATTGACACTGCTGTATTGAGCTTTTCCATCTGTACCGACAACAAATTCCACCGACCCAGGTTGTGTGGTCATTTAAACGATTAATTAATTAATTCGTTCATCATCTGTTCCCACATACAATAAGAATCAAGGCGAATGAAAAATGAGGCCTCTATTTTTTTTAAAGAACGGAAAATAGTATTTTGGGATGGCGGGGGGGGGGTGTATTGAATGTAATGAAAGCTGACAAAACTTGAACTCTGTCTGTGTGCGTTGACGTTGACAGGAGCTGCAGGTGGACTGCACCGAGGGCCAGGCGCTGCTGAACACACTGCTGGGCAGCAGGGAGGTCGTCATCCCCTGGGGGGCTCCGCAGATCGAGGACCGCGCCCTGGAGACGCTGCAGCAGGACTGGAGGTTGTACCAGGGCTGGCTGGGCGACACCAGGGCCCAGCTCAACAGCGCCCTGGCCAAGCTCAGGCAGATGGAGCAGAAGTTCCAGCGCCTCGACACTTGGCTGAAGGGCATGGAAGGCAAAGGTCAACTGCGGAGCCACCGGCGGTCTGACCGCGCCACCAAGGACGCTCAACTGCAACTGATAAAGGTAACCAGGCGTTCAGAGTGTGGACGGACATCAAAGATGATTCCGATGATGATTACAGCATATTAATTGGATATGATAGTGAGCTATGACGTGTCCATTGTGGCAGTTAACACTAGAACAGCCGTGAGGACCTGTGAGTAAAGATATTTTTTTATATCTTTGCAAAATGTCACATTTCAGGACCCTCCTTTTATGACTTTTCCTAGATATGTGCGTTCTACAACCCAGTATCCTTACATTTTCAAAATCACATCAGGATAAGCTAGTATGAAGCTATTTTGCTGTTTTTCTGTGTAGGAAGCAGGCTAATTTACAAGGCGGCCAACTAGTGGCCGTTGTGTGTAAATAGCAGCTTGAGTATTGTAAAGAGGCTCTTTTAGTAGGTACAGGGTTCCCGCGCTGGTCTTAAGGAGCCTTAAAGTCTAAAATCCAGCATAAAAATGTTCAAGGCCTAAAAAGGTCTAAATTTGGAAATCCCTAATTTCATCACCTCGGGGATGACAAAAAGCTATCATATGGTGTCGCAAATAGGTCTAAAATTACATTCAAAGAGGTCTAAAAAAGGTCTAAAAAGGTCTTAAATGTGACTTGTTGAAACTTGTAGGAACCCTGTAGGTAAAAAGGCACGGCTGGTCTAGTGTTAATGATGTGGCTGTATGGGTGCGTCTCTCAGGGCTGGCAGGAGGAGGTGGAGGGTTAGGGTATGGATGCTTATGTATGGGTGCTCCTCTCAGGGCTGGCAGGAGGAGGTGTTGGTGTACCAGGAGGAGGTGGAGGGTCTGAGTGTTCTGGCCCAGCAGGTTCTGGATGAGACTCATGTCAGCAGCCGTGTCAGCACCCGGGCTACCCAGCTCACTGCCCGCTACCACGCCCTGCTACTGCACCTACTGGTACGACCCATACACACACACACACACACACACACACACACGCGCGCATGCACGCACGCACGTATGACCCATACACACACACACACACACACACACACATGCACGCATGCACATACTGTAAACAAATGCACACACACACACACACGCACGCATGCACATACTGTAAATAAATGCACATACACACACACACACGCACGCACGCACACATGCACATACTGTAAACAAATGCACATACACACACCCAAACACACACACACTCTCTCTCTTTTCGCTGAGATGGTTTTGTGTTTATGTTGTAGGAAACTATCAAGCAGCTGCAGGATGAGGTGTGTTGCATCGAGGAGGCCCAGAGTGTGTTCAGCACCTTCTCAGACTGGCTGAGCTCGGCAGAGAACAGCTTCAGCACCGTGGCCATCAGCATTGACGTGGTGGATCGGGTTGCCATGGAGAGGAAGATGAAGAAACTGGAGGTACAGTATAGCGTGAGCTCTAGCATGTAACAGGGTAACACTCCCAAGCCATTATTTAGCCTCTGAGAAAATCATTACATAGCCCATGAATGAGTCGTTTAATGACCACACGACCAAGGTCGGTGGAATTTTGTGACGTTAGAATTATAAGGTTCTATCTCCATTTTTGTCAAAATTTAGTTTTTTACATAATCTGATCCATTAGGTGTTTATTAATGCCTGTGTGGTGTTATTTTTTAAATGTTGACCTTTTTTAGTTAGTAATTAATAAAATACAATTGTTCCATCTCACAAAACATAATGGAATGTAAAAACTTTAACACTCAATATCTCTGAACTACCCTAAACGGAGATAGAACCTTATAATTCTAAGCTCACGATTTGTTGTCGGTACAGATGGAAAAGCTCAATACAGAAGTGTCAATTACATCAAACATACACACATTACACATGACTATCACAATGGACAATGTACACACATAACCACAAGACAAAATCATAGTCAATATTTACAACTTATAAAGTGCAGTACATCTGGCAGGGTTAGTGCAGTGAGTCAGGTGTTGAGAGTCCTTATAGCAGAGGGGAAAAAACTGTTTTTGAAACAGGATGTTTCGGTGGCCAGGGATCTGTAGCTCTGTCCAGAGGGCAACAGTTGAAACAGGTGGTGAGCAGGGTGGGAGGGGTCAGAGATCATTTGATTTGCTCTCCTATTTGTAGTGCGTTTGAGATATAATGATTCAACTGATGGGAGAGTGGTGCCGATGATCTTAGATTATTTTTTGGACTATTGGTCCATAGTCTTCTGCTTACGGCTGTTTCTATATCGTGAGCTTAGAATTATAAGGTTCTATCTCCGTTTAGGGTAGTTCAGTTATATATATAAAGATATTGAGCGTCAAAGTTTTTACATTCCATTATGTTTTGTGAGATGGAACCTTTGTATTTCTATTCATTACTAACTCAAAAATGTCAACATTTTAAAAATAACACCACACAGGCATTAATAAACACCAGATTATGTAAAAAACTCAATTTTGACAAAAATTGAGATAGAACCTTATAATTCTAACGTCATGTTATGTGTCTGTCCCAGGCTCTGCAGGGGGACATGGAGCAGGGCCACAGCTTCCTGAAGACCATGCGGGAGAAGACGGAGCGGATGCTGGCCTACCTGGAGGAGGCGGAGGCGGAGCAGCTCAGGGAGGAGGTGGACACCCGCTTCTCCCAGCTGGAGGGCCTGATGGGGGCGCTGCGCACCGAACACAGCTCCCTGGAGAAATGCATCTCACTCTCCAAAGACTTCCTCGACAAGTACAAGACCCAAGCACTGTGGCTCGCGGAGACCAAGGCTATGTTGAGCTCCCCTGTGGAGCCCAAAGCTGAACTGTACCAGAAGAAGGCTCAGTTAGCTAAATACAAGGTAACACACAATGTGCAATCAAGCTGAACCACCTCTGATCATTAAATAGTTGGGGCGGCTGTGGCGCAGGAGGCTTAGCCTAATGATCACAAGGTCGGCAGATCGGCGGTTCGTGTCCGCGGCTGGCACTCCTTGGGCAAGACACTGAACCCCAAAATTGCTCCCAGTGAGCGGGCCAGCGCCTTGCATGGCAGCTTGCCGCCATTGGTGTGTGAATGTGTGTGTGAATGGGTGAATGAGAGGTTGTTGTAAAGCACTTTGAGAGCAGCTTAGGAGCAGCAAAAAAGGCGCTATATAAGTGCAGTCCATTAACCATTTTACCAAATAGCAGAATTACATAGAAATGATCAACAACTAATCAGCTACATGATTCGTGGATTTGAAATGCCATTTTCTCCTCATTTAGACCATCCAGCAGACAGTCCAGTCTCACGAGTCAGCGGTGAGGTCTGTCGTTGAGAAAGGAGAGGCCCTCCTGGACACCGTCCGTGACCCCACCATCAGGGACAACATGAGCAAGCTGCAGACAGACTATCAGAACCTCTGCACTGCAGCCAAAGTAGGTGTTACCTTGCTATAAAGCCCTGCTTTTTTCCCCTTTTTTTATCTCAAACTGATTTTAAACTACAGTACCATTACATAACTTGTCTAATATTTTGTTAATTGCAAATGTATTCTTTTAATTTCTCCTACTTAGCACAATAAGGTCTCTGACGATTTTGGAGTGCTTACTAGAGCCGATCTGTTTTCGATCATCGGTGCTTATGTTGTGGATTTAATTGATTCTTAATTAATAGATTGAGTAAAACTTATAACGCACAAAGAGCTTAAATCAATTGTCTCCAAAGAGGCCTTTTATTAAGCAAAGTCACATGAGCGCAGAGAGAAAGTAGCAGACAAAAAGGCACCAAAGCCAAGGCTAAAAGCAAAAAGCCCCCAACGATGGGTGGGACTCATATTTATAGAACTGTCCTTGGTCATGAGGTCACTATTCTAGGGAACCAATCATATTATACAAATCTGTGATTACACAAGTTATGGGCCCTGTCCATAGTCAGAATTATTCACTGCGCCACAGATCTTGGCCCATCCCTTCCAGGAAGGAAATGGGCCTTCCTTGAGTGCTGCTAGATTCACCAAAGTGTAGAGAGACCAATTTCTCAGTATAAAATGATATAAAACCACAACACTTACTTGGTGTATTACTGTCCTGCCTGGGTGGATGAGGCTAAAGCCCAATGCACACTGCGTGCGATTTTGTCGCACCGCCGAATTCGATTCCATTGTTTTGAATGAGACCCAATGAGACAATGCACACGCCGTGCGATGCGATATTGTCGCACGACAACATTCGATTCTCCACATTCATTCATTGGTGTGAATTGAGAATCGAATGTTGTCGTGCGACAAAATCGCACGCCGTGTGCATTGGGCTTAAGACGTAGCTACCGTATCTCTGAGGTAATGGTTCTGTTTGTAGACCCAAGTCCTGAGCCTGATGGAGTGGGTGAAGGAACACGAGGCTTACAACACTGAGCTGCAGGAGGTGGAGAAGTGGCTCCTGCAGATGTCCAGCAGGCTGGTGACCTCTGACTCCATGCAGACCAGCAGTATGGACATGGCCACGCAGCAGTCGGCCCGACACAAGGTGACTGACTGCTGCAATGGAACATAGAACCATAGAAGCTATGAGAATCAATAAGAATGAAATGACATTATAATGTCTGTTGCCATGACTGCAATTGCTGCCTCTCTCTGTTTCCCCAACATTCTAAATGCCATTGTCATGTTGGTTAGTTAGTTATATTATATATTATATAGTTAGTTATATATATATTAGTTACTGTATAACAGAGATTGTATACAGTGCCTTTGGAAAGTATTCAGACCCCTTTACTTTTTTTCTAAATGTTTGACTCCATTTAAAATTGATTAAATTGAAAGAATTAGCCATCAATCCACACACAATACCACACAATTACAAAGCGAAAACATGTTTTTAGAAATTTCAATAAATGTATTACCTTTTAAAGAGGCCTTGGCTGTATCTTGTGTGGAGTGTAGGCTACAACAAAATCTAGCACTGCCACACCACCTGTCGCCATTACAGCACCAACAAAACAATTATAAACAAACAAATACAACCAGACAGTCCACCTCAGACTACGATTGGTTATGATTATGATGTTCAGCTCAGTAAAGCTTTATTGTCCCATGCTTGGGGAAATTGGTTTTGAAACCACCCTATAGTTTCCTTTGCTCCTGAACCATACTATCTTTTTGTAAATACTCAATTAAATATTGAGAGACGTCAACTTCTCTCTATTTGTGATCCTAATCCTTGTTTATCATATTTTTTATTCTCAAGGCCATAATGGAGGAGATATCTGCCTTTGAGGAGCGTCTGACCAGCCTTAAAGAGAAAGGAGACAACCTTGTGGCCAGCTGCACAGACCAGGTCCAGGCTAAGATCAGCCACCAGGTCCAGGCCCACCAGCAGGGGACCAGAGACAGCTACTCAGCCATCTGCAGTACGGCCCAGCGGGTACGTCAACCTGCCTCAGCTTAACACACTACAACAGCCGTGCCTGTTTTACCTACTAGTAGAGCCGCCTTGGGGGTCAAATAGACCCCCTTTTTAGAATGTAAATCTGCTATTTACACACAGAGATCACTAGAGGGCGCTGAGTGTCTCAGCCTGCCTCCTACACAGAAAAACTGGAAAACAGCTTTATACTATCTTATCCTGAAGTGATTTTTTGAAAAATGTAAGGATACTGCGGTGGTAGAATGCACATATCTAGGAAAAGTCATGAAAATTGATCGAGTGCAAAGATAGCTTTTTCTTTTTTTACTCACAGGGGTCACCGTGACCCCTCATGGCTCTTCTAGTGTTAACAGAGAAACTCTCCTGGGTCTTCATCATACTATTCAGCCCCATTAATTAAGCACACACTCACTCACTCACTAAGCAGCTTTATCACATCATCTGTGTGGGAGTGGAGTGGGTCATGGTCCTGTGTCTCTCTTCCTCGGTGCAGGTCCCACGTTAGCGTGCCTCCACTCACAAGGGGCGCTAAAACAATGTTGTTATGTAATATTGTATGAAAATAATAGTGTTAGATGTTATCTTTACCTGTTCTTTTTACTGTTTTCCCCTGCTTTTATATTCATTCTATGCTTGTATATGTTTTTATATATGTTTTTATATTCACTTTATGTTCTTATTCCTGTTGTAAAGCACTTTGAGCTGCATTTCTTGTATGAAAGGTGCTATATAAATAAAGCTTTATTTACTTACTTACTTCCTCATCAGGTGTACCAGAGCCTGGACCGAGAGCTGCAGAAGCACGTCAGCCACCAGGACACGCTGCAGCAGAGTCAGACCTGGCTGTCCACCGTGCAGGAGGAGCTCCAGCTGAACGACCAGGCGCCTTCTGGCCTGCAGGAGGCGCTCAAGCAGGTACACTGACTGACCACACTGCCCTTCTGTTAGTATGTGCGGAGTGTGAGAATGAAGTGGCAGAATAATACGTCTGTTTCCATGCCAATTGTGACAAATACGTGTGAGGGAATTGTGTGGTTGTGGCTGACCCTGAATTGATTGAATTAGCATTGGTTTGGACTATTTAAAAATCACACAAACTTGAGTTATCTGATTATTTCATATTTATATATATTGTAGGAGTGACGGCAATAACTGGACGATGTAGTCGGTTTGCCGGTAGAAAAACAATCATGTGCTTTATTCTCACTCTCTGCATGCGTACTGACAACAACAACATTCATCCATCTTTGTCCCACTTATATCCCGTCATATCACCCGCTAAGCAACCTGGGTGATTGAGTAAACACAAACATATCAACAGTGCTTTGTACAGGCTGGAACGCCGTGAATTACGAATACTCTGCTCACTAACGAGCGGTCACTACACACGTCCCCCCAGAATTCACAAGAACCGGCCCCAAAAAACTGTCAGGGACTCTGATAACTCGCCCAAAGCGACTCTGGCGCCCTTGAGCAGGCACAGGAGACCGAGGCAGGGGAAAAACAACAGGCGGACGTTTGGCCGGCCTCGGACGGCAGGGCAGGGGGTCTGCAGGAGCTAGGGTCGGGACTGTTTTAACAGGGGGGCGACCGCGGCGGGGCGGGTGGGCCACCTCGATGGGACGGTCCAAGTCCAGATGAGCTGGCTTAAGGCGATCCACCGAGATGCGTTCCTTACTACCCCCCATGTCGATAATAAAGGATTTGTCGCCTGTCTCCACGACCCGGTAGGGACCATCATAGGGCGGTTGCAGAGGGGCTCGATGGGCGTCTTGGCGGATAAAGACATACCCCGCTGCCTTCAGATCAGGCGGGACACGTACCTTAGGAACGCCATGGCATGAGGTAGGGATCGGCCGGAAGGACTTGGCCTTGTCCAGCAGCGCACTTCGCTGTTCTGGTGCTGACCAGGGGACCGTAGCACAGGGGAGGAAATCCCCCGGAACCCGGAGGGGTTGGCCGTACACCAGCTCAGCAGAGGACGAAAGGAGGTCCTCCTTAGGTGCAGTACGGAGTCCCAGCATCACCCAAGGAAGCCTGTCGACCCAGCCGTCGCCCCGGAGATCGGCTTTAAGGGCAGCCTTCATGGACCGGTGAAAACGTTCACACAGGCCATTGGCCTGTGGGTGGTAAGCCGTAGTGCGGTGGAGGGAGACACCCAGCTGCTGAGTAATGGAAGTCCATAAGCCAGAAGTGAACTGGGCCCCCCGATCAGAGGAAAGGTCTGAGGGGACCCCAAACCGGGAGACCCAGGTGCCGATGAATGCGCGGGCCACCTCAGCTGTGGTAGTCTCCGTCAGTGGGACGGCCTCTGGCCAACGGGTGGTCCTGTCCACCATCGTCAGAAGGTGAGTGTACCCCCTGGAGGCGGGAAGGGGACCCACCAGATCAATGTTGACATGGTCGAAGCGTCTTTCTGGGACCGTGAACCGCTCCAGCGGGGCCTTAACATGACGATGGACCTTCGCACGTTGGCATGGCACGCAGGTCTTGACCCACCCACCAATGTCAACCTTCATCCTGGGCCAGACGAATTTCGCCGCAATCAGGCGCTGCGAAGGTTTCCTGCCTGGGTGTGAGAGGCCATGTATGGCCTCGAAAACTTGCCGTCTCCATGCATGTGGAACCACGGGGCGCGGCTGCTCCATGGACACGTCACAAAGCAGCGTTGTGCCGTCGTCACTGAAGGGGATGTCCGCCAACTGGAGGCCAGAAACTTCAGTCCTGCATGCCTGGATGTCTGGGTCCGAAACCTGATCCGCAGCCATATGGGCGTAGTCGATGCCGAGGTGGACAGCCCCGATAGTGGCACGAGAGAGGCAGTCAGCTACAGGGTTGTCCTTCCCCGCCACATGCCGAATGTCTGTAGTGAACTCGGAGATATAAGCCAGATGACGCTGCTGCCTGGCAGACCACGGCTCCGACACCTTAGCCATGGCAAAAATCAAGGGTTTGTGGTCCACAAAAACTGTGAATGGACGAGCCTCCAGCAGGAAACGGAAGTGCCTGACTGCCAAGTACAGAGCGAGGAGCTCTCGGTCAAAGGTGCTGTATTTTTGCTCACTGGAGCGGAGTTGTCGGCTGAAAAATGCCAGGGGTTGCCAAACCCCCTTGACCAGCTGTTCGTAAACGCCTCCAACGGCATAATCTGAGGCATCAGTTGTCAAGGCCACGGAAGCTTCAGGCACGGGGTGAGTCAGCATGGTCGCGCTCGCGAGGGCTTCCTTGGTGTCTGAGAATGCCTTTGACATTTCGTCGGACCATGCGATGATGTGCTTAGGGGTCTTGTCCTTGAGAGCCCCATACAGGGGTCGCATTAGGTGGGCAGCCTGGGGGATGAATCGATGGTAGAAATTCACCATCCCCAGGAACTCCTGTAAAGCTCTAATGCTGGTAGGGCGTGGGAGCTGCAGCACAGCGTCCACCTTTGATGGCAGCGGGACCGCCCCAGCAGTAGTGATGTGGTGGCCGAGGAAATCCATGGCAGGCAGTCCAAACTGGCACTTTGCTGGGTTGATGATTAATCCATGTTCCCGGAGGCGACTGAAGAGGAGACGGAGGTGGGATAGGTGCTCTGCCTTGGACGTGCTAGCTACCAGGATATCGTCTAGGTAGACAAACACAAAAGGGAGGTTGCCCAGCATGGCGTCCATCAACCTCTGAAAGGTCTGGGCAGCATTCTTGAGGCCAAACGGCATCCTCAAAAACTCAAAAAGTCCGAATGGTGTTATAACCGCTGTCTTGGGGACGTCCTGAGGGCTAACTGGCACCTGGTGGTATCCCCGTACCAAATCCACTTTAGAAAAAATAGACGCGCCCGCTAGATGGGCTGAAAAGTCTTGAATGTGTGGAACGGGGTAACGGTCAGGTGTGGTGACATCATTTAGACGCCGGTAGTCGCCGCACGGACGCCAGCCTCCGTTGGACTTGGGAACGAGATGGAGAGGCGAGGCCCAAGGACTGTCAGAACGGCGAATGATGCCAAGTGCCTCCATGGCTGCAAACTCCTCTTTCGCGATGGTGAGCTTGTGTGGGTCGAGGCGACGGGCCCTGGCATGCACTGGTGGGCCTTCCGTGGAGATGTAATGCATGACGCCGTGTTTGGTGGTAGCAGCCGAGAAGGTAGGTGTTGTGATGTCTGAGAACTCCAATAGAAGAGGAGAAAAATCGTCAGCCGGCGAGACAGCACTGGACAGCTTCATTGTGGCTGCGTCACTGCGCTCACATGACAAAGAGCCGAATGTCTCAGCGTTGACGAGTCGGCGGTTCCCCACGTCCACCAGGAGGCTGTTAGCGCAGAGAAAGTCAGCGCCTAAGAGGGGAGTAGACACTTTGGCCAACACAAAACTCCAGGTAAAACGCTGGTCAGCAAAACACAAACCCACAGTGCGCCTGCCGAAGGTAGCGATAGCACTGCCATTGGCAGCCTCAAGGGAGGGTCCTTGTTTCCCTGTTTTAATGTCTATTGCCGATACGGGCAGCACGCTCACCTGGGCACCTGTGTCACACAGAAAACGGCGGCCGGAGAGGGAGTCAGTGACGTACAGCAAGCCTGCAGAATGGCCGGCACCCACAGCTGCTAATGAGTGGCGGCCTGTGCGTTTCCCGACACACTGTAGTTGCATGGTGGTAGGCACTTCTTAGCTTTGTCCCCGAATTTCATATGGTAAAAGCACAACCCCGACGGCCTCACCCGTCGGGCCACAGCAGTAGCGGAGATGGAGAGTGGTTGGAACCCAAACTCATCCATGGTGGCTGTAAAACACTTCTTCCCAGCTGAGAAAAATATATCCGCTTCCTTGGCTAGCTGACGAAAGTCTGTTTTGATGGAATTAGCCATTGAAAAACGAACCTGGTCTGGTAACTGTTGCAGAAAAAGCTCTTTAAAAAGAAAACACGGCTGATGGTCGCCCAGCAAAGCTAGCATGTGGTCCATCAGTTCAGAGGGTTTCGTGTCACCGAGCCCAGGGAGAGAGAGGAGCTGGCGTGCACGTTCAGATTCAGACAAACAAAACGTATCTATGAGGTGCGCCTTCAAGGTAACATATTTGTGCTGTGCCGGTGGGTTTTCAATAAGACTCACCACTCTCTTGAATTGGTTAAAGCTGCTACCACGTAGTAGTATTTGGTATGATCCACGGTAATATCCCTGAGGGCGAATTGAGCTTCAGCTTGTGCAAACCATGCGTTGGCATTTTGTTCCCAAAAAACGGGCAGCTTGAGTGAAACTGCGTTTGTTGTCATGTTCAAATGATCTCCGAAAACGTTCGAGAGAATGTCAGGGTCACCAATGTAGGAGTGACGGCAATAACTGGACGATGTAGTCGGTTTGCCGGTAGAAAAACAATCATGTGCTTTATTCTCACTCTCTGCATGCGTACTGACAACAACAACATTCATCCATCTTTGTTCCACTTATATCCCGTCATATCACCCGCTAAGCAACCTGGGTGATTGAGTAAACACAAACATATCAACAGTGCTTTGTACAGGCTGGAACGCCGTGAATTACGAATACTCTGCTCACTAACGAGCGGTCACTACAATATCCCTGTTGTCTGCAGGTGAAGCATTACAGGGCCTTACAGGAGCAGGCCAGTACCTATCTGGACCTGGTGTGTTCTGTGTGCGACCTGTCTGACGATGCAGTGAGGGTCACAGCGGCGGAGGTCCAACGGATCAAACTCACGGTGTGTAGGCAGATCTGACCGTACATTAACCCCCGGTCCGTCACCAAATCGTGACTATGATGTGATTATAAGGTTCTATCTCCATTTTTGTCAAAATTGAGTTTTTTACATAATCTGATCCATTAGGTGTTTATTAATGCCTGTGTGGTGTTATTTTTAAAATGTTGACATTTTTGAGTCGGTAATTAATAAAATACAAAGGTTCCATCTCACAAAACATAATGGAATGTAAAAACTTTGACGCTCAATATCTCTGAACTACCCTAAACGGTAAAAAAATGCGACCTTATAATTCTAAGCTCACCTAATGTTTTTTTACTGTATGTAGTTATTAGTATTAACTAACTAACTCGACCTTGTTTCACGTGGTGCCGCTCCAGATCGAGGAGAGGATGGCGGGCTCTCAGGAGCTGGCGGAGGGGTGGAGGGAGATCAAAGAGCAGAAGCAGGAGCTCTCCGCTCTGTTCCAGGACATGGAGCAGCAGCTCCTCATCCTCTCCAGGAGGCCCGCCGAGCTGGAGACCAAGATCGCTCAGAACATGCTGACTCAGGCCAAGGTAGGACGCAGGCGGTCAAACTCCCTCAGAACATGCTCACTCAGGCCAAGGTAGGACGCAGGTGCCGGTCACACTCTCTCAGAACATGCTCACTCAGGCCAAGGTAGGACGCAGGCGCCGGTCACACTCTCTCAGAACATGCTGACTCAGGCCAAGGTAGGACGCAGGCGGTCACACTCTCTCAGAACATGCTCACTCAGGCCAAGGTAGGACGCAGACGGTCAAACTCTCTCAGAACATGCTCACTCAGGCCAAGGTAGGACGCAGGCGGTCACACTCTCTCAGAACATGCTCACTCAGGCCAAGGTAGGACGCAGGCGCCGGTCACACTCTCTCCTCGGCCCTGTGAAAAGCACTGAGCCCGCTAGGGGCTTTGATCTTAGTAAGTAAAAGTAAAAACGTTATTTATATAGCGCCTTTCGTACATGAAATGCAACTCAAAGCACTTTACAATAGAAAACAATGATTACAAAAGAGGGGGGGATGGGGGGGAGGGGACACGAGACAACAGTAGGGGAGGGGTGGGGGAAGGGAGAGGAGGGAGGGGTTACATCACCCTCTGTAGACATCTGCTATCTAATCGGGGGGGCGGCTATCTAATCGGGGGGGCGGCGGGATGGGGTGGGGGGGGGGGGTTGGGTGCGAAAATGCGACCGCCTACGACAAGAGAGATTCCTCGTTACATTTATGTATGGTTTGGTTTGAAAGAGTAACCATGTTTTTTTGTAAGCATTGGCTTACTGTACATAGAAACCATTACAGTATGTAGTACATTGATTGAATTCAACTCTCTACACTGGTCCTACAGGAGTTTAGCCAGCAACTGCAGTCCAAACAAGGTATCCTGACCAAGATGACGGAGAGTGTGAGCCGGCTAATGGAGGGCCAGGACTCCCCGGAGCACGCAGAGATAGGCCGCCTCAGCCATGCCTGGCTGGAACTGTGTCACCAGGCTAGCCAGCTGCAGGGCCAGAGAGAAGAGGACGTCCAGAGGACCAAGGAATACCACGACTGTATCGCTGCTATGGAGGGGCTGTTTGAACAGGTGTCCAAGGAGTGGGACAATCTGGCAAGGTAGTTTCACCTATTACACACCACTCAGTTGCTATTCGGTTGTTAAGTCTGACGTCACGCATGACGTTTAGCAATTTCCGGGTCCAAATTAAAAAATCCCTGCACCAGAGTACCAGTGTACTAAAGTGGTAGAATGACAGTCGTTTTGTAGACTCGGATCTATTCATACAACAAGGGACACAGCACTTTCCCGTTTTTCCCATATTGTCAGCGTCTTTGAGCCTCGGAAAAGCGCTATACAAATATAATGATTTATTATTATTACTGCGGAATTTCAAAGAGAGCGCCTCAGCCAACGTTGGACCCGGAAACACGTCACGACTTAACAACCGAATGGAGACATTTAGTTAGGGGTTTATAACTCAATTGTGATTGTGTACAATTGTGATAGCCTAGCTTTCAATATAAGGCTCTGCTACTGACAATATGTCTATATATAATATTCCTCAATATCTAATATTATATTATAACTTCAACACATTATGAAAGTGACACCACAACATTCTTGCAGTCACTTTGCAGACTTGTGTCTGTTGCAGACAGTTAATTTCACTACTCTGTTTTGCTTGTCTTCTGTGGGTCTTGTTGCTATGTAGTTATGTAGTTGCTATGGCAAATCTTTCATAGCATAATAATCCAATTATGTGTGACTAGAGCCCTCTATTTACAAAAACGAAAGGCTCTGTGTGAGACCAGTAGCTCATTAATGGCAGTTGCCATGGCAATGGTGATATGACTCAGCTCTAGAGCTGTATAAACATTTCAAAAACTATGGCAATGTCTTTTAAGCCTTCTTTATCAGCAGTAGAACTAGTTAAACTTTCATAACTATAACAGGTGTTCACTGTGAAAAAGATTGTATTATACCCAATATTGTAATTATAATGCAAAATATTGTATTAAACAAAATAATTTTCCTCAGGACGGATGCTGAAAGTTCATCTGAGCACTTGGAAGCACTTAGGAAACTTGCAGTGGCACTTAAAGATCAGAGGGGAACTCTTGAGGACTTGAAAGACCAGAGGCAAAAAGTCATCCACCATTTGAATCTGGACGACAAGGAGCTCGTCAAAGAGCAGATCAGCCACTTTGAGCAGCGTTGGGCCCAACTGCAGAGCCTGATCGATAGGAAGATCCAGGACTCTGTGCTAACCCTGGAGGACATGGGCCAGGTGGAGGCCCGTCTGAGGGAGGCTCGAGAGTGGGCAGAGGAGCAGCAGCCTGCCCTCTCTGAGGCCATGAAGATGAGCCCTCCTCCAGAGCTGGCTCAAAGCTTCCTCTTTGACCACCTCAGCATCTGCAGCGAGCTGGAGGCCAAGCAGCTCCTGTTGGCCCAGGCCCTGACCGACGCCGACAGGGTGCTGGCTCACCTGGGCCTCAACGAACGCCAGCGTTTACAGCGAATGATCTCCGACACTCAGGCTCAGGTGGAGTCTCTGAGTGTGCAGGTGGCCCAGCGCAAGAAGCACCTCAGCAAGGCCTTCACAGAGAGGACCCAGTTCGTGCTGGCGGTGAACCAGTCCATTACCTGGGTTCAGCAAAACGAGAAGAAGTCCCAAGCGGAGGAGTACATCGCCCTGTTACCTGACGACCTGGCCAAGCAGGTGAGGACATGCAGGAACATCCAGAGCAGTCTGAAAGCCTACCAGAGCGAGCTGACCTCTCTATGGTCTCAGGGGAGAGACCTCATGAGGAATGCCACTCAGGACGAAAGGGCTGAGATTCTCACCAAGCTGCAGGAGCTGCAGAACATCTTTGAGAAAGCCCTACAGAAGTGCGGACAGAGGCTACAGGAGCTGGAGAAGGTGCTGGTGTCTCGGAAGTACTTCAAGGCAGACCTGGAGAAAACATGTCAGTGGTTGAAACAAGCAGATATCGTCACGTTTCCTGAGATTAATCTAATGAATGGAGATGCAGAGCTAAATGTGCAGCTATTGAAATATCAGCAGATCGTAGAACAAGCCATGGAATATGAGAATCTCCTCCTAACAGTCCAGAGAGCAGGTCAGGAGATTCTCCCCACTCTAAACGAGGTAGACCACTGTTACTTGGACGAAAAACTCAATGCCCTGCCACAGCAATATAACAGCATATTAGCTTTAGCCAAAGAAAAGCAGGAGAAAATCCAGCAGGCTATTCTAGCACGGGCAGAATATGCTTCTTTTATAGATGTAACTCATAAAGCACTGAAGGAGCTCGAGGAGCAGTTCCATAACCTAGGGACGCAGCCTGTCGGCCTCCAAACAGAGGAGGTTGTCAGTTTACAGAACGATTATAAAACACTTCAGGAGGATTTGAGCAACCTTGGGCTGGCCGTCAGCGAGTTGAACCAAAAAAAAGAGGGCTTCCGTAGCACGGGTCAACCCTGGCGCCCTGAGGAGATGAGCCAGCTCGTGAGCCTTTACAACGGGTTGAAGAGGCTAATCGAACAGAGAGTGGAACATCTGGATGACACTTTAGAGTCTTTTGAGGACCACAAGGCCATGGCGATGCAGGTCGACTCTGAACTGAAGGCCACCAAGGAGCAGCTGGTCAAAGTCAACGCAGAGACACAGTCTGCAGAGGAAAGACTGAAAAACTACCACGCCCTCGCCGGGAGTCTCCAGAGCGCCAACTCTCACCTGTCCAGACTCATGGAGCAGATGGACACTCTCGCCCCTCACGTGGACGAGGCGGCCAATGAGGCGTCCAGAGAGCAGGTGACCCTGTGGCAGGAGGAGCTGGAGTCCCTACAGTCGGCCGTGGGGGATCTGATAGAGGAGTGTGAGAACAGGTTTGTGCAGAGTAAAGACTTCGAGACGGAGGTGAAGAGGACCCTGGACTGGCTCCAGCAGATCAGAGACGAGCTGGGCTGTGCCGTGATCGTGGATGTGAGGGTGGAGAAGGTCCAGGAGGAGATCAGGAAGCAGCAGATCATGCAGGAGGAGGTGCAGTCCAGGCTGAGGATCGTGGCGGCCCTGAGTAGCAGGGAGAAACAGAAGTACACCAGTGCCAACGAGCTGGTCCCGGCCCATGTGGATCTCAGCCTAGAGGAGATGGCCAAGCTACAGGCAGATGTCCAACAAGCTCTGAGCTCCAAACAGGTGAGTTTATAACGTTTTGTCCAAATGTGTCATCATAGAAGGGGTAGTAGTAAGTAAGTAAGTAAGTAAAGCTTTATTTATATAGCACCTTTCATACAAGAAATGCAGCTCAAAGTGCTTTACAACAGGAATAAGAACATAAAGTGAATATAAAAACATATACAAACATAGAATGAATATAAAAGCAGGGGAAAACAGTAAAAAGAAAAGGTAAAGATAAAATACAATAAAGATACATTTAAAAAAGGGAAACACTAATCAAGACAATATAAACCTAAATGTACCTGGAAAATGTATGTGTTAGCCTCACATAATCTTTTCTCTTTTATTTTTATTTTTTTATTTTTTTTATTGTCAATGGTCATTGGTTACAACAATTGTCATTACATTCAACATATCACTATCAACTCAGTTCCTATGACCAAAGCCTTTTTTTCCTTTTTTATATTAAGTAAAGTAAAGACAAAACAAAACAAAAACAATGAAAAAGAAATAGCGAGTGAACTTGGGGAGCTTTCATCTTACAGATTAGAATAGAAAATGATTAGAAAATAGAGAAAATAAACAAAATTACATCACCCTCTCATGTTCTTTTAACAGTTCAACAGAAATCTGACCGTACAGGTTTAACATATCCTGTCCATTTCGTCCAGATCCAATAGAATTTGTCTACCTGAATTCTAAAATCTTTTCTCTTTTCATCTTTTTTCCAGATCACACTGGAGCAGGCCTTGACGTTGTGTCAGAAGTACCACTTCAGGATGCAGTCGGCCTGCGAGTGGCTGGAGGACGCGGTGGCCTTCCTGCAGCAGGCCAGCCTGGGCGTGGACGTGGAGAACTACGAGGAGTGTCTGCGGCAGCAGGAGGACATCATGGCCACTGAGCAGGAGTTCCTGAACCACCTGCAGGAGCTGGAGGCTCTGCCCCCCCAGCTGGAGAACCTGGTCAACCCCACCGCCAAGGAGCAGCTCAGGCTGAGTGTGGAGTCTGCACAGCAGAGGGGCGTGGAGGTCCGAGACCAACTGCAATGCCACCATGATGTTCTGCACAGGTACTGTAGAGCACAGAGGATAACTCGTGAGCTTAGAATTATAAGGTTCTATCTCCGTTTAGGGTAGTTTAGAGATATTGAGCGTCAATGTTTTTACATTCCATTATGTTTTGTGAGATGGAACCGTTGTATTTTATTAATTACTAACAAAAAAAATGTCAACATTTAAAAAACAACACCACACAGTCATTAATAAACACCTAATGGATCAGATTATGGAAAACAATCAATTTTGACAAAAATGGAGATAGAACCTTATAATTCTAACGTCACGAACTGCCGCAGTACAAAAATGGTTTATTTCAAATCAATAGTGTTAGTATACCCCCAGACTAGCACTGCTAATATGTTGTTATTCTGTAGCATTTAGTCCTATTTTTGTCTGTCCAACACATGTTCCAACAACTTTTTTTCTTCTCAGCTGTGTGGCCCAGTGGAAGTCATACCAGGAGGCGAGGCAGACGGTCATCGAGCTGATGAACGAGGCAGAGAAGAAGCTGACTGAGTTCTCCACCGCCAAGGCCGCCACCAACCTGGAGGCCGAGGAGAAGCTCAGGACTCATCGGGTAAATGAAGGAAGGACACAGGAAAATGTCAAGGAATCAAGCTTACTGTGGCGACTAGATCGAGCCAAAAATCCTGGGTTGAAATTGTATGACGCGCTAAAAACAATTCGCTTGAGATAAAAGGTACGTTTAAAGCATTTATTGAATAAAAAACAATCAAACTCGGTGACGTACAGAAATCCATAAGCGACCAACACAAAGAATAACAAACAAATCATAAATAATATGCGGTCAACAAAAAATACAGCGACCCTGTCTCCCCTCTCTCTCCACTCCCGCCATACAGGTGAACAGATGCTTAAATTGACCTCAAGCTATCCCTGCCCATAATCATGTGACTTCCAGAAGGAAGAAAATAACGTGATCAAAACAATAAACAAACAATCAAATAAGCTCACAATAAACCCATTCGCTTTTTGTACTAAATACCCCACAAATCATATTCATGGCTCCTACACTTACTATATAAAATGCTTTGAAAAAGAAGGAAAGTGATATGTATTTTTCTCCTTTTTTGACTTAAACGTCCATTTTGTGGAGAAGAAGCCCAAAGTACAAACATTTCGTGAGCTTAGAATTATAAGGTTCTATCTCCATTTCGGGTAGTTCAGAGATATTGAGCGTCAACGTTTTTACATTCCATTATGTTTTGTGAGATGGAACCTTTGTATTTTATTAATTACTAACTCAAAAATGTCAACATTTAAAAAATAACACCACACAGGCATTAATAAGCACCTAATGGATCAGATTATGTAAAAAAACGAAATTCTGACAAAAATGGAGATAGAAGCTTATAATTCTAACGTCACAATTTATGAATACCCTCAATGATCTAGAAACTGACAATGACCCCAACCGTGTCTGTGTATTCAACCCTCTCTTTCTGTCTCTTTCTGGCAGTCCCTCGTGTCGATGGTGAATGGCTTCCAGGAGAAGCTGACCGGGCTGGAGGAGCAGGCGGCCCAGCTGGAGCTGGTAGGCAGTGACGCTAGCAAGGCGACGATCAGCCGCTCTATGACCACCGTGTGGCAGCGGTGGACGCGGCTACGCAGCGTGGCACGAGGACAGGAGAGAGTCCTGGAGGACACGGCAAAGGAGTGGAGGAACTTCAGAGAGAAGGTACAGTGCAGTAGTAGTCTATATCCGATTCTACAACAACAGCATGTTTGGATACTGGATTCTGATTGGCTAGCAACAGTGGTAAATATCTCAACAACCAACCCACAGTTCAGACTGCATTCTCAGGCCCTGTCCACACCTATACGTTTTTTTGATAAACGTGGATTTTTATATTCGTTTTGGGGGGTTCGTCCAGACGCAAACGAGTTTTTGCCCCCTGAAAACGAAGATGTTTAAAAACGCCTGCCAGAGTGAAGATGTTTAAAAACACTGTATATTCGCCGTATATTTTTGACGTGTGGACGAGATAGACGGAGCTTTTTGTATTCGTCACGTCATCATGCACGTAGATTTCTATGATCATGCGCACTGCAGCTGTTTGCTGTTCCCTCCAACGTCATATCCTGGCACCAGTTTTGCACTTTGTTTACAACAGGCAACGGTGTTCGAGGCTACACAAGCGAGGAAAATGGATGTGAACAAAGTGCTTCTAGTTCTTTCACTGTTAACTGGACTTTTAACCTGTTTACAGATACATGCACAGTTAATGATCGAGAACATTGAGAGACAGAGGCGTCTGATTGGCCAGCGGGGCTATGGGGATAATATTATATCGCCGACTACTGGTGTGGAATGCTCAATGACAGCGTTTATATTGCGTTTAAACATGCTGGTGTGGACGGTCATATTTTTATATACGAAAAACGTTTATCAAAAAAACGTATAGGTGTGGACAGGGCCTCAGTATCAATGCGCCTCCCAATCAATCTGATTAAGAACACCTGTGCTGACCTCCAATGCAATGGTTGATCTTATTTATGGGACTATATTCTGTTTGCGGAAGGATATATGTATTCTGAAACGATTAATGATTGTAAATAAATGAGTTTAATGTTACAACTGTGTATTTATGTTTTATATGATGTGGTGGCTGTTGTAGAAAAGCAATTTACCATTGGAGGGCGGGGGTTGTGGACTCATTTTTTTTTATTATTTTTTTTAAAGTGTTTTTTTTTCTTTCCTAACACCAGGGGAGCCACCCCTCCTAAATTTCGTTGTTTGGTACCTGTACTGTAGCAATGACAATAAAGACCATTCATCATTCATTCATTTACCACTGTACAGGGTTTTCTGTACACAACCCTGTACCAGTGGTAAATGAGTCCACAACCCCCTTCCTCTCATGGTAAATTGCTTCCTTAACATACTGTACTGCGCTCTCCACCACTTATACCCAGACTTTAACTGTGTGCTGTGTAGATGCATTACACATTACAGTTTTTGACAGTTTCCTGTTTTTACGCTTGTTTCAGATGGCGAAGCTGAAGGCCGTTTCAGAAGAGCTGCACAGTCGCGTCCCTGACTGTGCTGTGGAGAAGGCCTCCAAGGCCACCCTGCAGTCTGTGCTGGACCAGCAGGAGCTGCTCGGCCAGGACGTGGAGCGGGAGCTGTCCTCCCTCACCCTGCTGCGCCAGTACGCCCTCAGCCTCCTGCACGACATGGAGGTGCCGTCACCCTCGCCCACCAGCGACCAGGACGAGCTGCCCAGCCTGCAGGAGATCAGAGCTGTCCAAGACCAGCTGGAAAGGTACAGTTACAGAACAAGTATATCAATTGTAGCATTTTGTTTTGTTGTTGTTGCATTAATGTTTTATGAATGGATTGATGACTCAGGGATCAGATCATGGGGCGGGTGTGGCGCAGGAGGTAGAGCCGCCGTCTAATGATCACAAGGTCGGCAGATCGGCGGTTCGAGCCTCGGCTGGCCACATGTGGAAGTGTCCTTGGGCAAGACACTGAACCCCAAATTGCTCCCAGTGAGCGGGGCCGGCGCCTTGCATGGTAGCTTGCCGCCATTGGTGTGTGAATGTCTGTGCGAACGGGTGAATGAGAGGCCGTTGTAAAGTGCTTTGGATAAAGGCGCTATATAAGTGCAGTCCATTTAGATCTGTCAATTATACAGAAAACAGTATACTGAGTAGAGGGATTTTGTTTTTCTCCATGGCAGCCTCCTGCAGCAGGCTAGGACGAGGCGTTCTCAGGCAGAGCAGGAGCTGAGGGACAGAGAGGAGGTAGAGAAGGACCTGAGTGTGGTGAAGGCCTGGATCCAGCAGACCAGAGAGCTGCTGCTTAACCCCACCGCAGATATTGATGCTCTTCTGCAGGAGCTGGAGGTACGTGCACAGCCCTCTTCTACATGTTGTACATGTTGGTCATTAACACTCTTAGCTGTTATGTCAAACACTATGGAGCAGTTGCACTATGTTTGAATGACTCCCTTCTGGACAGCGGTACAGGGCCACCAGGTCAAAAAACATCACACCATCACAACAGTTACTTCCCCAAAGCCATTAGCCCTCCTCAATAACTCCTGATCATTGCACCTTGCACTTTACATGTTGTACAGTATATTTATTCACTCATATTGGTACTGTATATTTTGTCTTGAGTATTGTTGTATTGTCGTCTTGCTGTTGTATGTACTGTAGCTTGTTCAGCATGGAGAATACCAAGTCATGTTCCTAGTACACTGCACATGGCGAATAAAGTTGAATTGAATTGAATTGAGTTGAAAACCTGGTTATGTGACTGGCTTGTTTCTTGTGTAGGTTGTACACAGCGATGTGATCTCCTATCGTCAGAATGTGGATAAGATTGCAGAGCAGCAGCAGAGCAAATACCTGGACTTGTACACCATCCTGCCCTCCGAGATATCCATGCAGCTGGCCGAGGTGTCCCTTGCACTTGGCGCCATTGAGGATCAGGTACTCCGATCAGATATATAAACTTTAGTTTTTTTTGCTAAACTGGACATATTTTGGGAATATATATGGTTACTTTCTCGGTTACTTTCTGAAAACATGAAAACATATTAAAACATAAAATGACATGTTAACACTTGTAGAGCCATCTCCTTACTTTCCTGTTTATCTTCACTATCTCTAATGAGAAATATGAATGGGACTGCCTCAGAAAAAAATAAAAGAAGAAGAAGAAGAAGAATAGACTTTATTGTCGTTGTACAGTTGCCTATACAATGAAATTGTAGTGGTTCTTCTGCAGGTGCAAAAACAGAAAACATATTCACATATTCACAAACATATACACATATAACATATCACAAATATTACACACTAGACAATTAAAAAGCGAAAATGCTATAAAACAAGCTAAGAGACAATGAGGTCCGTGGTGTCAAGTGCAAATAAAGACAACAATCTTAAGAAAATAAAAACAACTATAAAAGCAAGCTAAAAGACATGAGGTCAGTGGCGTTATAATACTATAATAATACTGTAAAAATATATAAATGTATAAATAGGCACTTAGAATAGGGTTATTGCACATTTCTATTGCACTTTTTCCCCTGAAGATAAACATTTATGAACATGTCTTATGTCTATTGTTCAGTGTTCTGATGGTCCATGGGTAGAAACTGTTGGACAGCCTGTTTGTTCCAGCCTTTATGCTCCTATACCTCATTCCAGAGCGCATCAGGCTGAACAGGTGGTGACCAGGGTGGAGGTGGTCTTTAAGAATCCTTCCTGCTCTGGAGAGGCACCGACCATAATAACCTTTAACCTTCTCTTGTGAATGTTCAAGGTTCTATCCAAAGAGAGAGAAATTCAGAAGACTAGAGACATCAAGGAGGACTTCAGCTCCAGGATCCACGACGTGTCTGAGAAACTGAAGACCATTTCCACAAAACTCAAGGAAAAAGCCACTGATGTTGAACATGCAAAAGATGAAACCAAGGTGAGAAGGAGATGAAGAAATACTTTTTTTTCCTCATGCATAATGCCTCTCATTGTTTTTTTTCTCCTCTCAATGCTGAAATTAGTACGCGTTGAATTTCCTCGGTCAGGTCAGGACATTAACTGATTGTTTCCCTCCACAGGGACTGTGTGATGACTTGGAGAGCTGTGCTCGGACTCTCTCAGAGCTGGATGCTGCTGTACAAGAGTTTGGCAGAAGAAACCCGATCCTAGCCAAGCAGCTGAGTGACGCCATCGCCAAGCTAGGAGAGATCCACCACCACACCGCCCGCCTGGCGGAGTGTAGGACCATCTGGCTGAAGAAGGTCAGAAGCTATGTATAGCAGACATGACAGAAGGAAAGACCTTATGTTGTTGTTGGAAGCCTTGTAGTTAGCCTTGTAGTTATTACACTAGTTATTATTGCCGCCATTGGTGTGTGAATGTGTGTGTGAATGGGTGAATGAGAGGCCGTTGTAAAGCGCTTTGGAGCAGCTTTGGGGCAGCAAAAAAGGCGCTATATAAGTGCAGTCCAGCCCTTACACAGAAGAGTTCACATGAATGACTGTGCAGCCCCCCAGACAGATATTCTATAGTTTTCTATGTGGTCTTTGTGTATTTCATTTGAAAAAAAATGTTTATGTCCAAATACCCGTACTGTGGGGGAAATATTTATTCAACACCTCAACAATTCTTTTATTTTATACATAATATTTCCATTGCAGCTCTTCACATGAAATGTATACCAGACGTCGGTATTAACTCAATAAAACTACACAGCTAAAGAAATTGTAACATCGTGAGCTTAGAATGATAAGGTTCTATCTCCGTTTAGGGTACTTCAGAGATATTGAGTGTCAAAGTTTTTACATTCCATTATGTTTTGTGAGATAGAACCTTTGTATTTTATGAATTACTAACTCAAAAATGTAAACATTTAAAAAGAAATTGACAAAAATGGAGATCCATATAATTCTAACATCACGAAATTCCAATCCATAAAAAAGCTGCGTTATCTTTGCTGTTGGCCTCATCATTCCACTGTGTCTCTTTAATCTCTGCTGTCCAGGCGGGGGCCCATCTAGACGAGTATAACGAGATGCTGGAGTTCATCGTGAGGTGGACAGAGAAAGCCAAGGGCCTCGTGAGATCAAACATCATCTGGAACTCCTCGGCTCACCTGCAGGAGCAGATAAAGATGTACCAGGTGGGTTGGCACATTTAGAGATTAGATTAGATTAGGTTAGGTTAGGTTAGGTTAGGTTAGGTTAGGTTAGGTTAGGTTAGGTTAGGTTAGGTTAGGTTAGGTTAGGTTAGGTTAGGTTAGGTTAGGTTAGATTAGATTAGATTAGATTAGGTTAGGTTAGGTTAGATTAGATTAGATTAGATTAGGTTAGGTTAGATTAGATTAGATTAGATTAGGTTAGATTAGATTAGATTAGATTAGATTCACTATTGTCATTACATAGTACAGTACAAGAAAATGCAACGAAATGATTGTGAGTCTAGCCAGAAGTGCAACAAATATATTGCATATATTGCAGTGATAAGTAGCAGTATTTACAGCAGTATTTACAGCAATCTATACAGTAAAGTGCAAATGGTAGCGTGATGTGCAATGTCATACAATGTCATACAATGGTGACTGGATGTATATGTGCAGTGGTATATATAAATTGAGATTATATACAATGTGCAATTGTACAGGCTATGATACATATGATACATATATGATAAATATGTTGTATATAGTGAAGTACGGTGAGCTGCCTAAACGACTACCGCCCGGTGGCACTCACACCAATCATCATGAAGTGCTTCGAGAAACTAGTCCGGGCCCACATACTCACACGCCTCCCGCCCAACCTGGATCCATACCAGTTCGCCTACAGAGCCCACAGGTCCACAGAGGACGCCATAGCGACGACTCTCCACGCCACTCTATCCCACCTGGAGAGGGGAAACAGCTACGCGAGACTGCTCTTCGTGGACTTCAGCTCCGCCTTCAACACCATCCTTCCAGACAGGCTAGTGACCAAACTACTAGACCTGGGTCTATCACACTCTATATGTGCGTGGATCAAGGACTTCCTGACCGACCGCCCCCAGAGGGTGCGGGTGGGCCCCCACACCTCCACAGCCCTCAGCCTCAGCACTGGGTCACCCCAGGGCTGCGTGCTAAGCCCCATCCTCTACAACCTCTACACCCACGACTTCACCCCCGTCCACCCCAGCAACTACATCGTAAAGTTTGCAGACGACACCACCGTGGTGGGATGTATCTCGGGGGGGGACGAGGCGGCGTACAGGGATGAGGTAGAGCAACTGAGCAAGCTGTGCAAGGTTAACAACCTGCTGCTGAACAAGTCAAAGACCCAGGAATTCATCGTAGACTTCAGGAGGAAAAAGTCAGAGATCCAGCCCCTGCTCATCGACGGAGAGAGCGTGGAGAGAGTCTCAACCCTCCGATTCCTGGGACACAACATGCGGGATGACCTGGCCTGGAAGGACAACACAAAAGGCACCATCAAGAGGGCACAACAGCGGCTATACACCCTGAGATGCCTCAGGAAACAACACAACAAGCAGGAGATACTGGTGGCCTTCTACCACGGCGCAGTGGAGAGCATCCTCACCTTCGGCATCTCCAACTGGTTCCACAGCTGCACAACAGCGGAGAGAAACGCGCTACAGAGAGTCGTGAGAACAGCACAGAAGATCACCGGCGCCCCCCTCCCCTCTCTGGAGGAGCTGTACAACACACGCTGTCTCAGGAGGGCCTCCAAGATCTCCAGGGACCCGACCCACCCTGGGCACGTACACTTTGTCAAGCTGCCCTCGAACAGGAGGAACAGGACCCCGGCCGCTAAGACAAACAGACTGAAGGACTGCTTCTACCACAGGGCCGTCAAGGCCCTGAACACAGAAAAGGCCTAAGTTCTGGGCCCAGGACAGTCCGGACGGATTGTATGGCAGCTAGTGCTGAGGCACAAACATGTACATTTTCAAGCCTGCAAACTGTGACACTTTAAAATAATGTGAAAAAATACTCTTTGTGCAATATGACAACCCTAGTTGACTATCTGTGCAGTATAGTACAGTGGATTGTGTACATAGCCTTTATTGATGTAAACCAGCTCCTTACCTTCTTGTGATTTTATGCATCTATGCTTTTTCTAAAATGTGTTTTTTTTTTTTTCCCCCTTTCCTAACACCAGGGGAGCCACCCCTCCTAAATTTCGTTGTTTGGTACCTGTACTGTAGCAATGACAAATAAAGTCCATTCCATTCCATTCCAAGTACGGTATACAAAAATACAGGCTGTGGGCTATGATACACAGGGATGGGCTATGTACAGCATGATCTACACAGAACACAACTGTAACTGTGTGGTCAGTGAGACGGTGTGTAGAGTTTAGAGTCAAAAGTCTGACAGCTGAGGGGAAGAAGAGGCGCTGGTTTTAAATGACACAATGTGCCTGTTTACTATTATCCCATTGGTTGTGTTCTCTCCTCCCGTGTTCAGTCTGTGCTGCGTGAGTCCCGGGAGCTCCATGGGGACCTGGAGGCCATGGGGGAGAAGGTGGAGCTGCTGTCTGAGGTTCTACAGGTGGAGGCCATGAGCCAGCAGGTGTGTGAACTCAGCCGGCACACTGAGGAGCTCCAGCAGAGCATCCGGACACGACTACAGAGCCTGCAGGACGCAGCCAAGGTACCGTACTGACCCACATAACAACCATACTCTGGCTGGTTCAATATCATCAAACAATTCAACTTTATTCGCCATGTGCAGTGCACTAGGAACATGATTTGGTATTCTACCATACTAAACAAGCTACAGTACATACAACAACAAGACGACAACACGACAATACTCAAGACAAAATATACAGTGTCAATATGAGTGAATATTATGAATAAATATACTGTACAACTAAGTGCAAGAACATGTAAAGTGCAAGGTGCAATGATCAGCAGTTATTGAGAAGGGCTATGGCTTTGGGGAAGAAACTGTTCAAGTGGCGTGATGTTTTTGTCCTGGTGGCCCTGTACCGCTCTTCAGAAGGGAGTAATGCAAACAAGCTGTGAGCTGGATGAGAGGGGTCGGTCAGCCACAATCTTGCGTGCTCTCTTCAGTGATCTGGAGCTATGGAGGTCTGCGATGGGAGACAGGGGGCAGCCGATGATCCGCTCAGCTGTCCGTACGACTCTTTGTAGCTTGGCCTTGGATCGGGCAGACGCAGAGTCGTACCAGACAGTGATGGAAGATGTTAGGATGCTTTCTATGACGGATAGTGGTGGTGGTTCTATGCACTTGTTTAAGGCGAGACACGACAGGTGAATAGGGTAAACATTTTTCAAGTCTCAAAATTGTCCAGTGCATAAAAAAACTATGTTTTTGCCTGCCGTGTCTTTGATTGATTGATTGAAAACTTTATTAGAAGGTTTGCAGAAGTAGGTACATGAAAGTACATATTACATACAAGGTCAAACTAAAAGGATAAAAACCCAAGAAAGCCACTGGCTTATTTCAATTGGGGTCCTTGATTTTCAATTCATCGTTACATCGTTACGTTAAGTGAGCATTTCAAAATGCTTGTATCCATATTATCTTTATTGTTATTTGGTTCATCTTTGGTTCAGCAAGCTTTATGAATGCCGGTATCTACAGGGTTCCCGCGCTGGTCTTAAAAAGCCTTTAAGTCTCAAATCCAGCAATCCGATTTACAAGGCCTAAAAAGGTCCCAAGTTTCAGTTATTAGGTAAAAAAAAACGAGATTAGCTTGTCCTGCAAGGAAGTCAGTCCGACCACATGTATTTACGTGGAAATTAATCAAGCTGGAACCAAAAAAAAGCCAATTCGCTGCCCCCAGGAGAAATGATTGGCGAACAAAGCTACGGCAGGATGACAAAACGCTATCATACGGTGTCGCGAATAGGTCTCAAATTCTATTCAAAGAGGTAAAAAAGGTCTAAAAAGGTCTTAAATTTGACTTGTGAAAGTTGTAGGAACCCATCATCTGTTCAACCTCATCTGTTGAGAAAACCATGTGTTTGACCTGTGTGTGTGTGTGTGTGTGTGTGTGTGTGTCTGTCGCCTGTGTCGTCTGTGTCGTCTGTGTGTCTGTGTGTCTGTGTGTCTGTGTCTGTGTCTGTGTCTGTGTGTGTGTGTGTGTGTGTGTGTCCTCTCTGCAGAGCATGGAGCAGCTGGAGTACGAGGTGAAGGCCCTGCATGTGGCTCTAGAGCAGGTCCAGTCCACGCTGACCTCCCCAGAGCTGGCCCGCCAGAGCCTCCGAGAGCAGCTGGCTCAGAGACAGGTAATATAGCTTAACATCAACCAGAGAATACATGAATCAGGGTTCCCACGGGTCCTTGAAATCCTTGAAAGTTTGTGAATTAAAAAAATAATAATCAAGGCCTTAAAAGTTTTTGAAAACTGGGTCATTGAAAGTGCTTGAATTCCCCCCCCTCTCTCACTCTCTCTAAAATAATTGTATGTAATTATAGTAGATAAGTCTCTGTATTACTTAAGTTAACACAGTAACTTTACACATATTTCACAATATATTGTTTTGCTGTGCTGTGTTAGAGAAGGCAAGAGACCATCTAGTGTTCACACATTCAAGCCTCTCTTTTTAATTGTTGTCTGTGAGCGGATAGTTCCTATTATATAAATTCTCATCTAGATCTGTCTCAAACTATGCCGTGTTGGGTCCTTGAATTAAAGGGAATTGAGTCTTGAAAGTCCTTGAATTTGATGTTTCAGAAGGTGTGGGAACCCTGATGAATAGATAACGCCTTTTCACTCTTCAAATGTATTGAATACATGAATTAATTCAGCAGTGGCAACAGCGCATTACATTAAATACATTACATTGAAAACGTAATTACTTGCATTACATTTGAGTAGTAACTAAAGTTGAGTTGGGTTTCGCAGCGTCTGTTGTCGGAGATGGAGTGCTTCAAGCAGCAGGTGCAGGCGGTGCAGCTGTGTCAGGTGGGCCTGCGCGTCCCGGAGGAGGTGATGCCGGGCCTGGCCATCTGTCGGACCGCTCTGGGGCTGCAGCAGGAAGCCAGTCAGCTGCAGCACGTCGCCATTCAGCAGTGCAACATCCTGCAGGTAGGGGGCGACATTGCACCTCCCTTTTCCAAGAACAGGACGCACACGCGCACACACACGCGCACGCACGCACGCAGACACACACACACGCGCACAGACACACACACACACAGACACAGACACACACGCACACGCACACACACACACAGACACACATGCACGCCCGTACGCACACACACACACGCACACAGACACACACACACACACCACACACACACACCTATTATTTGTGCTCCTTCACTGACAGCATAGTACAACCCCCTGTAAAGAAGATGAAGTGCTGATGTCATGTGTTTCCTGTCCCAGGAGGCCGTGGTCCAGTATGAGCAGTACGAACAGGAAGTCAGGCACCTGCAGGGGTTAATCGAGGACGCCCACCATGTGATCCAGGACTGTCCCATCCCCACCAGCAACATCCAGGAGCTGCAGGCCCAGATTCTCCACCACGAGGTACCGGACACCGTGTTTGGTTTGACATTGTTCTGTCTTAGATAGTTTACGCAAGCTGTACTATTAATGGTGGTATCAATGGTAATATCGTGAGCTTAGAATTATAAGGTTCTATCTCCGTTTAGGGTAGTTCAGACATAATGAGATAATGAGAAAAAAAAATGTCAACATTATAAAAAAGAACACCACACAGGCATTAATAAACACCTAATGGATCAGATTATGTAAAAAACATTTTTTTTTACCAAAAATGGAGATAGAACCGTATAATTCTAACGTCACGATATGTTTAATAATATCTTTTGATTTTGAGTATCCTTCATTTCAGCCGTTAGGATCCTCTCTTCTCCTATTGGTAGCCTGCTTATTAATTTACATTACATTTTCATTTTTGGCATTTAGCAGACGCCTTGTTTCCAAAGCCATTTACAATCGATACATTTGACTAAGCAAGTGAATCATCAATCCACCAGTCGCATCAGGAAGAGTAATCCAGCTCAGGCCAGGGGCCATTGGTAGTCTCGGTGATAGAAGGAAACACAGTATTTACCACACAGCTACCGATAAACACACTAGCTTAGGTTCAACTCAGTTCCAGTCACCAGCTAGAGACAGATGTGTTCACCCCCACTCAGTCCAAAATGTATTATTATTATTATTATTATTATTATTATTATTATTCTCTGTGGTTCTTTGGCTTGATGGCTTTAACTGACAGTGGTTGTCATGGGGATTGTTTTGAACAGGAGCTGGCCCAAAAGATCAAAGGTTACCAAGAGCAGATCGCCTCCCTGAACTCCAAGTGCAAGATGCTGGCGGTGAAGGCCAAGCACGCGACCATGCTGCTGACCGTGAGCGACGGGGAGGCGGGGCTGTCTGAGGGGCTGGAGGGGCAGGAGAGAGACCCCCTCTCCAAACAACCCTCGGGACAACCCTCCATGGTCATGGTGAGAGTCAGCCACGGCCATTTTCCCTTTTAGACCTAATTACAGGGTTCCCGCGCTGATCTTAAAAAGCCTTAACACTAGGACCGCGGCGGATCGCGACCTTATTCAATCGCGATGAGGTGTGATTCAGCACTATGATAGTTTAACATAGAGAAGAGTGTACTGACGCACAAAGATCGCTGGAGGGCGATGTCACACAAGGCCGTCTGCCAGGCTCCGACGCCTTTTCCCAGAATGCATTTCGCACCGGCAAGCAGAAGGCGTTTTGAATCCTCCATTTTTTTTCAAAAAAAAAATGCTGTGATTTTGCCTTTACAAGTGTTACCATGTCATTTTATGAAGTTTTAATATGTTTTCAGGTGAGAAAGTACCAATATATATTCCCAAAATGTGTCCAGCTTATCAAAATAACCCGTATATCTCCTCTGACGATTTTCGTCGTCGAATTCGCTAGCATGCGTTCGTAAATTCGCCCTGGAAATCTGGTTAGCACCCATGGAATGCCTCTTGTCCAATCAAATTACCTGGTCCCTTTATGACGTTGAACCCGGTGTGCGCTCCGGCGCTCTCATAGCGAATTTACGAACGCACCCTGCGGTTTCACTTTCAAGATCTAATTTTTTTGCATTGGAAAACACTTACAGAGTGAACTGTCATAATGAAAACATGACAAAGCCATTTGACTATCTTGTTCATAAACAATGGTGTCAGGACTTTTCATTTTGATGACACTGACAACTGTTGTGCAAATGTTAATAGTGATGTGAGAAATGCACCAAAGCGACTGAGAAAACTGTATTATACACAACAGTGTTGTGTTGTGTATATGTGAGTGAGACTGTGGTCTACAGTGATATACAGAAAAAACATTATATACAATATTATACATATATTTTTGTATCTTTGAATTTAGCCCTGCCATGACTAATCTCAAGTATATTGCAGGCAATAGACCTCCATTTATCCCTATACTTGTAGGGCAACTTAGAAACAATAAGCCTGAGGTTTGATGGGCTATCAAGCTCTTCCAGATAGTGCAAGTCTTGCATGGCATTGTTGCATCCTCTCAAATACAGTGCATAGGCCTGTAGTGACTTTCCATCTTCAGCCTTTATGCTTGGCCAGTTCAAGGCTTTATTTATATATATATAATAACGTATGCATGTATGTAACGAGACTGCGGGAGTTTTCATTACTAACGAATGAAAGTTGATTATCATTATTAAAAAATAACTGTAATATATATTGCAATGTTGTCCCTTTCACACATAGTTCCAAGTAATTTCCTTGGAATCCCAAGCTGTGTTGACCAGGTATCGAGACACAACAGCAGGGGAGGGGTGGGGGAAGGGAGGGGAGGGAGGGGTTACATCACCCTCTGTAGAACATCTTCTATCTAATCGGCGCACTGTGCTAAAATGCAATGCAAACAAAACAACACAGGACAGACAGCAGTGCAGTGATGCGTTTTATATTATATTCTTTGAACAACAGAACGGGACAGGCGCCAGAAACTGCCATAATATACCATACATATATCTGCCATATATCGTACCTCCGTTTTATATTGAGAAATATGATGATAAATACATATAGGGCGGAGGTATGCTATGTGGTGTGTGGCTAGATATTTTCATGTAGCACTGTGACTGCGGGGGAACCCGATGTCTTTGTTCATTGATCGGAAACGATCGAGAGCCATCAACCCTCCCCCCATCAAGCGCATGTCTTATTGAGTCAACACGAGTTGACTCGCTGGAACGAGACAGACTGATACACACCACACCTCTGCCATATCATACATCGGTCCCACATGTATTTATTTACCATCATATTTTTCAATATAAAACGGTATGATATGGCAGATATATATGGTAGCCTACATTGCAGTCGTCCCGCAGTTCTAGTAGATCGCCGACATCATGTTATTTGATGTACATTTCACGGCAAGATAATTCCGATTTGTGGCAAACACCCAACAATTGTTCGTTCACTAAACATTATAACATGAACACAGTTATAGCACCAGTTCCTAGCACCTAGTTTCCTAGCACCAGGGGAGCCCCCCCTCCCAAATTTCGTTGTTTGGTACCTGTACTATATCAATGACAAATAAAGACCATTCATTCATTCATTCATTCAAACAATGACAGTTACAGTCTCGCTCAAACTGTAGCGAGATTAGGAGACTACTAATTGAGAAAAAGAAAAGAAAATACATGAAAGAAAGGAGAGAAAGAGTACAGAATGATAAATCCGCTAATGTGTGTAATGAAAAGTGTGACAATGTTGAAAGACATGATGTCATAATCAAAATATAAAACCTGGTTGGATAAAATAAGATTCTGTTGTGATTGTGTTGACATTGTTGTGATGTCAAAAGAGATCTTGGTTATGTAATGTGTAAAGTGGAGAGGAGATTGATCGGAACTGCGGGAGTTTTCATTACTAACGAATGATGGTTGATTATTATTATACAAAAATAATAGTAATAAATATTGCAATATTGTGTTATCATAGTTATGAGCTTCACAGTGATAACGTCTGTTTATTTGTCGTGAACTTCACGCCGGCCGTGCCCGTAACATCAGCAGACAATCGACTGCTGTAAGCTTGTAAGCGTTGAAACCTGCTTGGCAGCTTTGAAACCCGCTTGGCAGCTTTGAAACCCGCTTGGCTCGCTCATGAATTGGCAGCTATTGTTTGCTAATGGGAAACGATCAATAAGATTACCCTCCCCCGTGTATCAACCATCAAGTGATTGTAACTCACTTTAGAAACTAGTTCTTAGCCTACACGTTTCTTTGTCAAATACATGCTCTGCATGTTTCTCTAAAATGCATAAAGTTCCTATAAGCAGAGAAGTGGGGAAATTATTAGAGCAATCTGATGAAGCTTGAGTCAGCTGAGAACGAACTATGGAACAGATTAAATGCTATATATGGAGAGGAGATTGATTGAGACTGCGGGAGCTTTACTAATGAATGAAAGTTGATTATCATTATTAAAAAAGAATAGTAATAAATATTGCAATATTGTGTTATCATAGTTATGAGCTTCACACAGTCTGTTTATTTGTCGTGAACTTCACGCCGGCCCTAACATCAGCAGACACATGAACACAGTGAGGATTCAAACCAACAAAAATAATTAATACACATCATTTCATTTATAATGTGCAGTAAACAAACAAAATAATGTATACTCTCTGCAATTGGCTACTATACAATGGTGCCAAAATCAACTATCCAAATATGAATCTGCGTATATCTATGTACAACCTTGATTGAACCAAGATTCATAGACAGATTGTCCCTTTTGCATATCATCATAATAGGCATTCGTGTCATCATGTTCTTTACACATTACATAACCAAGATTTATTTTGCAATCACAACAATGTCAACACAATCACAACAGAATCTTATTTAATCCAATCAGGTTGTATATATAATCTATATATATAATCTATATATTGGTTTCAATATACCTCCATAGCAGTCTACAGTCTAATTTAGCTATATATATAATTACATTATGAGAACATCAGTATTTTTACGCCTTTGGTTGTATTGTCTGAACAAACATTGATTGGGAGACATACTGTACAGTTTATCATTTTCATAACTGTCTGCACATATACATATCTTATTTTGATTGTTATTGTAGCCTATATATAAACACAAATATCAGTCTTATGCACTGTGTCTCATTCAGCACTGAAGCCTGAATTTGAGCACAGTGTGTGCCCCCTTGCTACCTCTGCTGATATAAAAGAGAATTGCAGGCTTGGAGAAATAGATGGCAGCCACAAGTACACAGACACACACAGAAATACTGCTAAAACGCTTTATACTAACTCGATTTTGAAAATGTAAAAATGCTGGGTGGTAGAACGCACATATCTAGGAAAAGTCATGAAAGGAGGGTCCTGAAATGTGATCGAGTGCAAAGGTAGAATTTTTTTTGTACTCACTGGTGCTGTTTAACACCTCACGGCTGTTCTAGTGTTAAAGTCTAAAATCCAGCAATCTGATTTATAAGGCCTAAAAAGGTCTTAAGTTTTGGTTATTATGAATGAATGAATGAATGGTCTTTATTGTCATTGCTATAGTACAGGTACCAAACAACGAAATTTGGGAGGGGTGGCTCCCCTGGTGCTAGGAAAGAAAAAAAAACTAAAAAAACAAGAAGGGAAAGGAGCTGGTTTACATAAATAAAGGCTATGTACACTATCCACTATACTATACTGTACAGATAAAACACTGTTCTGTACTCTATGCTATGCTATACCTATTCTAACATTTCCTATTTCTCTGCAACCTTATGTACCCTAGGGTTGTCATATTGCACATAGTGTTATTGCACATTCATTTAAAGTGTCGCAGTTTGCAGGCTTGAAATGTACACATTTGTGCCTCAGCACTACACCTGATTTTTCAATCCAGCAGCTGCCATCAATCCGTCCAGACTGTCCAGGGCCCAGAACCTAGGTCTTTGCTGTGTTCAGGGCCTGGATGGCCCTGGGGTAGAAGCTGAGCTTCAGTCTGTTTGTCCTTGCGGCCATGGTCCTGTACCGCCTGTTCGAGGGCAGCCGGGCAAAGTGTTCGTACCCAGGGTGGGATGGGTCTCTGGAGATCTTGGAGGCCTTCCTGAGGCAGCGTGTGTTGTACAGCTCTTCCAGAGAGGGGAGGGGGGCGCCGGTGATCTTCTGGGCTGTTCTCACGACTCTCTGTAGCGCATTTCTCTCTGCGGCTGTGCAGCTGGAGAACCAGTTGCAGATGCAGTAGGTGAGGATGCTCTCCACTGCGCAGCGGTAGAAGGCCACCAGTATCTCCTGCTTGTTGTGGTCCTTCCTGAGGACTCTCAGGAAGAAGAGCCGCTGTTGTGCCTTCTTGATGATGGCTGCTGTGTTGTTCTTCCAGGACAGGTCATCCTGTATGTGCACCCGCAGGAATCGGAGGGTTGAGACTAGGGCTGTCCCAAACGACTATTTTTCTAACGATTAATCTAGCGATTATTTTTTCGATTAGTCTAACGACTAATTTAACGATATTTTTTTTGACTGTTCGAAAAGAAGAAAAAAAAAGTGTAGGCCCCTTAATTTCCACCTCACTGCTATGTTTAGCCAACTTGAATGCCAACATGGCCATTTAGAAGTCTGTCCATCACCACAACACATAGCTAGCTAGTAGCTACATAGCTAGCTAACGTTACTCTCGCTGCTATGTTATGATTAGCTAAATTGATGCTAGCTACGAGCTAGATAACATACAGTAGGTGCGAGCACCACAATGACAATAGGCTACCGTAGCTAGCCAGCTACATAGCTAACGTTACTAACACCAGAAGACAAGACATACAAACTGTGGTGAGCTACATTGCTTGTGTAACATTAGCTAGTAGCTATCAATTTTTCACTCATACACGGCCGGAAAAGTGAACAGAAATACAATGGTGACTTACGGTGGTGCTATCTTGTGGCTGTCTTCACAAAGAGCTCCAGGATGCTTTCGCTTGAGGTGCTCGTTCATTGTAGACGTACTGCTGTGATAGGCCATTTCATTTCCGCTTATTTTTTTTGCTTATTAAAAAAAAAAAAAAAAAATTTTTTGGGGAAATGTACGACTAACCGACGCATATTACGCAAACCGACGTATTGACGTAGTCGATGACGTCGATGACGTCGACTAATCGTAACAGCCCTAGTTGAGACTCTCTCCACGCTCTCTCCGTCGATGAGCAGGGGTTGGACCTCAGATTTTTTCCTCCTGAAATCCACGATGATTTCCTGGGTCTTTGACTGGTTCAGCAGCAGGTTGTTAACCTTGCACAGCTTGCTCAGCTGCTCTACCTCATCCCTGTACGCCGCCTCGTCATTCATTCATTCATTCATTCATATTAGGTCTAAAAAATGAGGTGCTAGGTCTAAAAAACGAGATTAGCTTGTCCTGCAAGGAAATCAGTCCGACCACATGTATTTACGTGGAGATGAATCAAGCTGGAACCCAAAAAAATGCCAATTCGCTGCCCCCGGGAGAAATGATTGGCGAACGAAGCTACGGCAGGATGACAAAAAGCTATCATATGGTGTCGCGAATAGGTCTACAATTCAATCCAAAGAGATCTAAAAAAGGTCTAAAAAGGTCTTAAATTTGACTTGTTGAAACTTGTAGGAACCCTGTAATTACGGTAAGCACATTTATTCTGTAAATGCATTTCCTGCTGTTTGTGGTTATCTCTCTCCTTAATTGGGATGCTGTGTGTGTGTCTCTTCTCTCTTATGTGCGGGGTGTCAGATGACAGCTGGTCGCTGTCACACCCTCCTGTCTCCTGTCACTGAGGAGTCGGGGGAGGAGGGCGCGGGCAGTGAGCTCTCCTCTCCTCCTGTCTGCCGCTCCCCGTCTCCCATCGCTGAAGCTGCTCTTAACAAGGTAAGACACCCTGAGCTCTCTCTCTGCTCTACCTGCACATCACTAAGGGAAACTGGCATCCTCTCATCTTTCTAATTCATGGTCATAATTGATAAAGAATTCCTAGATATGTCTCGTCATCCTACCACTGATTAACACTAGAAGAGCCGCGAGGGGTCACGGTGACCCCTGTGAGTAAAAAAAAAATCTATCTTTGCACTCTATCAAATTTCAGGACCCTCCTTTCATGACTTTTCCTAGATATGTGCGTTCTACCACCCTAGTATCCTTACATTTTCAAAATCACACCAGGATAAGCTAGTATAAAGCTGTTTTGCAGTTGTTCTGTGTAGGAAGCAGGCTAATTTACAAGCGGCCAACTAGTGGTCGTTGTGTGTAAATAGCAGCTTAGCATTGTAAAGAGGGGGTCCATTTGGCTCTTTTAGTAGGTAAAAAAGGCACGGCTGTTCTAGTGTTAAGCCTTGCTGCACCTCTCCACATAACCCCCTCTATTACACATGTTCTCCTGCTCTTGTACAGTAACATTGCTTGCTTGTGACTTCTTCCAGACGGGCAGAGTGACTCTGACCAGAGCTCCCGTTCAGGAGCTGTATGATCCCACCTTTGAGTCTGTGGCCAACCTGGACGACCTTCAACGCTCATGGGACACTCTGAAAAATGTGGTTAGTGGCACTGTGCTGGTCAATATACCTACACTTTTGAGGCTGATTGCTTTTACTGAACTGCGGTAGTGAATGCATAATATATACAGGGTTCCCGCGCTCGTCTTAAAAAGCCTTAAAGTCTAAAATCCAGCAATCTGATTTATAAGGCCTAAAAAGGTCTCAAGTTTCAGTTATTAGGTCTAAAAAAGTAGGTGCTAGGTCTAAAAAATGAGATTAGCTTGTCCTGCAAGGAAATCAGTTCGACCACATCTATTTACGTGGAAATGAATCAAGCTGGAACCAAAACAATGCCAATTTGCTGCCCCCGGGAGAAATTATTGGCGAACGAAGCTACGGCAGGATGACAAAAAGCTATCATATGGTGTCGCGAAGAGGTCTAAAATTCAATCCAAAGAGGTCTAAAAAAGGTCTAAAAAGGTCTTAAATTTGACTTGTTGAAACTTGTCGGAACCCTGTATATAATAATAAACTGTTCTCATCTGAGCATTTCACATAAAAAAGAAAAAATCCAACGGTCCAAACACACAGTTTGTGATAACCATAACTACCATAGACTACTGCCTTAACCCTCCACTACAGATCAGTGAGAAGCAGAGGAGTCTGTACGAGGCCCTGGAGAAACAGCAGCGCTACCAGGGCTCTCTCCAGTCCATCTCCTCCAAGATGGAGTCCGTCGAGGCCAAACTGAACGAGCCCCTGGAGGCCGACATGAGCCCAGATAGTCATATTGAAGCCCAGCGGGTGAGAGAGAGGCTGTAAACTCATCTATTCTACTCTTTTATGATATTGTTGTGGTTTTATATCATGTCATACTGAGAAATTGAAGTCTCTCTACAGTTTGGCGAATCTATTACTCAAGGAAGATCTGTGGCTTAGTGAATAATTCTGACTATGGACAGGGCCCATAAGTTGTGTAATCACAGATTTGTATAATATGATTGGTTCCCAAGAATAGTGACCTCATGACCAAGGACAGTTCTATAAATATGAGTCCCACCCATCGTTGGGGGCTTTTGGCTTTTTGGCTTTTGCTTCTTGCTTCTTGGTCTGCTCGTTTCTCTCTGCGCTCATGTAACTTTGCTTAATAAAAGGCCTCTTTGGAGACACTTGATTTAAGCTCTTTGTGCTTTATAAGTTCTACTCAATCTATTAAGAAACAATTAAATCCACGACAATATCAAAATGTTTAAACAGTCCTTGATATGCACCGATAGATGAATGGATGGATGAATGAAGGACTTCTCCTCCCCAGTCTAACACTGTTGTTGTTTCCACCAGGCCATGATGAAGGACATCCAGAGGCTGCAGCACGAGATAGACAGGCTGCAGATGAGCTTCACAGAGGAACTGGTCTCGGATGCTCTGGACTCAGACACAGCAGACCAGCTAGCCATGCAGTCCACCCTCACTGTCCTGGCCAACAGGATGGCCACCATCCACATGAAGGCCTCAGGGAAGCGACATCTCCTGGAGGTACTGTCATGCCCCCAGTACTCTGATCTAATCTGAAATGATTCTAGTTGTTTCTTTTGTACTTCCCTGACAGAACAGGAGCACTCCTGTTTACCCCATGCTCATCAAGCTTTATTAGGACACTCACACACATTTCTTTTGTTTCTTTTTTAAAGTTTTTTTTTCTGAGTGGGGCAGTCCCACTCACATTTTTCATTTTTATTGACAGATATAGTAGAGATTTAGACAGGAAGGATGGGTGAGAGAGAGAGGAGGGATGACATGCAGGATATGTCCCCGGCCGGAATCGAACCGGGGACCCTGCGGTTACATGGTCACATGGTTACATTTTCAAAGCAAAAACAATCATGGGTGGTTTATTAAGTCATCATTTTTACATTTACATTTTTGGCATTTAGCAGACGCCTTATTCCAAAGCGACTTACAATCAATACATTTGACTAAGCAAGTGAATCGTCAATCCACCAGTCGTAGCACCAGTCATCACATACCATAAGACAGCCACGCCCCTGCTCTACCGTTCGTCCTTCCACTGCCATGCAGTTCCCAGGTTGTTTCAACTACCGGTACGTTGGAAATCACAAGTCAGTCGTTAGTCTGGCATCACGTTACTTCCAGTCCAGAGACGTCAGTCCACCATTCCGGGTCCAACGTTGGCTGAGGCGCTCTCTTCGAAATGCCGCGGTAATAATAATAATTCATTATATTTGTATAGCGCTTTTCCGAGGCTCAAAGACGACGCTGACAATTATGGGAAAAATATGAATAGATCCGAAAAAAAAACGATTGAACTGTCATTCTACCGCTTTAGTACACTGGTACTCTGGTGCGGGGATTTTTTAAATTTGGACCTGGAAATTGCTAAACGTCATGCGTGATGTCAGACTTAACAACCGAATAGAGTGATGTCATGATGTCATGATGTCATGATGTCATGTGCCCTACCCAGGAGCGTGTGAGTGACCGTCTGGAGGGGCAGCGTCAGGAGCAGGCCCTACAGTACTACCACAGCCAGGCTGACGAGCTCGACCAATGGCTGCTCAGCACCCGCTGCAGACTCCGCTCCGTCCTGCATCCCAGCGACACCGACATGGACACAGAGGAACAGCTCATTGACTGTCAGGTAAGAAGAGCACCCCCTACTGGCCGCTTATCACATCCACAGCAAACACATTGTGAGGCACAAATCAATGTTCTGTAGGCCTATGGTTGAAATGATTGAGTTTATGGTGAAACCAAATCCCCCTTGTTGAACTGAAATCTAATCATCTTAATTCTATAACTAACAGGCTGCCAATCGTAGTAAACTGGCTGTGTTGCTACCCCCAGTTATATGATATTGCCAGTCGTCAGTATCTATTTTATTATCTGCTATTTGACTTGACTCTCACTTAACTCCCAAATTGTATTCCTGCTCTATAACGGATTCACTATGGGGGGGGCAGGAACCTGACAGAGTGTAAACAAGAGTATTAGCAGAGTTAGAGGGCGTATTCAGAGGGTTTCCTAAGTGGCTGTAACACTAGTCTTAAGAAGATTATGCAGATGGCTCAGTTTGACAGGGGCCTATGCAGCAGAGAGCAGGGTCGTCGGGGGGAAGTGGCTTTCAAAAGATGAATAGATTCCGGTGCAGGGATTGGTCTCGGTGACGAAGAAGGGCTGGCCTAATGGAATATCCAAGTAGGGAATCCCTAGCTGATGGATGAGAGGGAGGGGGCAGGGAGGGAGGAGGAGGAGGAGGGAGTCGCTTCCTGCCTTGGAGAAACCTGTTCAAGTTACCGATTATAGGCTACGGCTCTGATCTAGCTACTTAAATGGAGGAACGACTTCCGTGCAGAGGTCTATGAGACAACATTGACTATGGGACATAGTTGATTGAGCACTGGATTTATCATTGCAAGGCGGCCCTGGTGGATCCAGGGGCACCTTAGAATTCTACTGTTGATCTCGAGAGGGAGCATGTGTATGCTGAACATGGGACTTGACGGATTAGTGGTAATGTGCCGTCCTCAAGACCAGGCCAGGGAGGCGAGGCCCTGGAGGGTGGCGTACGATGAGAGCAGGGCGGTACCTAGTCCTAGAGAGAGCTGCTGTTGCTGCTGCTGCTGCCACTGAAGGGGTTCCACACAGGAGGTCGATGTGGTACTACTATGTTTGAGCTGGCCTCTCTCCTGCTGCTGCTCCAGAACATGCTGCTGGAGATCGAGCAGAAGGTGGTGGTCCTGGCGGAGCTGTCCCTGCACAGCGAGAGCTTGCTGCTGGAGGGGAGGGCGGAGACGCAGGAGGACGGAGAGCAGCTGTCCAGGAAGCTGCGCACCCTGAAGGGCAGCCTGCTGGAGCTGCAGAGGATGCTGCAGGACAAACAGATCAACATCCAAGTGAGACTCACTGCTAGAGATTCTCCCCCAGACACTTTATTACTGTTTACAGTCCTCTCAATGTCCTAAGCTTTGGTCTCTGTAGAAACTTAGAGAGGTCAATGAAATCTGTACTGTAATTGCATGAATGAATGCAAAAAAAGAAAGGGAGTGACCTCTCATCTCCATTATAGCCATACTATTCGGTTGTTAAGTCGTGACGTGTTTTCCGGGTCCAACGTTGGCTGTGGCGCTCTCTTCGAAATGCCGCAGTAATAATAATAATAATAATTAATTATATTTGTATAGCGCTTTTCCGAGACAATATGGGGAAAACGGGAAAGTGCTGTGTCCCTTGTTGTATGAATAGATCTGTGTCTAAAACGGAATGAACTGTCATTCTACCGCTTTAGTACACTGATACTCTGGAACGGGGAATTTTTTATTTGGACCCGGAAATTGCTAAACGTCACGCGTGACGTCAGACTTAACAACCGAATTGCTGTAGCCAGTAGATCTAATGGCCAGTGCCTTTACCTTGTTTTGTTCTGTAGGCCTCATTAGCGTGGGAGGAGCTGAAGGCCTCACTGAGGAAGCATGTAATGTCTGCTTTTAGCATTAGCATTAGTTGTTAGTATTAGCCCCCTTCGGCATGGTGCCTGTTTGCCCCCCTCTGCTCTCTACTGCTTATGTGTGAAGGGATATGATTATGATTATGATTAGGTGAACTGGAGTAAATAATCACGAGTTCAAATGTATTTTATGACGACTATGATCAAGTAAATCTGCCGTAATGGACTGCATAATGTTTTACTTTTTTTTTTATATTAAAAATATACAATACAATCGAAAAGATCAAGCATGTAGACTTGATTGTGTGGAGAGATCATGTGAATCAAAAAAAATCATCAGATCAATAACCTTTCAACCAATCAATCACCTGTATTTTGCATCAGTGTCTCTGGATGAACATGTCTGCCTGTGTGGTCCTCCAGGGTGGCCTGGTGGAGCAGGAGGACAGTGGGTCAGACTCCAGCCTGTCCGACTGCCCCAGCGTGCAGGACTGGCTGGCCCAGGCCCGGACCACGCGCTCCCAGCACCACCAGGACAGCCTCCAGAGACAGAGGGTACTGAACACTCCCACACACTCATGCAATATTAAATCGCTACTTCTACAATAGCATGTTTGGATACTGGATTCTGATTGGCTAGCAACAGTGGTAAATATCTCAACAACCCACTGTTCAGACCGCATTTCCAGTATCAATGCGCCTCCCAATCAATCTGATTAAGAACACCTGTGCTGACCTACAATGCAATGGTTGATCTTGTTTATGGGACTATATTCTGTGGCGGAAGGATATATGTATTCTGAAACGATTAATGATTGTAAGGCTTTGCCTCGTGCCACAACCCTGTACCAGTGGTAAACAACCCCCTTCCTCTCATGGTAATTTGCTTCCATAACCATTGCTGTGAACTGACTGATTGTGACGGACACATGGTGTTGTGTGTTGTGTGTTGTGTGTTGTGTGTTGTGTGTTGTGTGTGTGTGTTGTGTGTTGTGTAGGAGCTGGAGGAGCAGCTGGCCGAGCAGAAGAAGCTGCTGCTGTCTGTGGCCAGCAGGGGGGAGGAGATCCTGATCCAACAGGCCTCACCCAGCAGCGCCAGGTACGTACGGCCCCCTAACACACAACCGCCAAGGTCAAGAGTCTACATGCAGGGTTCCCGCGCTGGTCTTAAAAAGCCTTGAAGTCTAAAATCCAGCAATCCAACTCATAAGGCCTAACAACCAACAGGTGTCCACATTTCAGTTATTCGGTCTAAAAAATGAGGTGCTAGGTCTTAAAAATGAGATCCTGCAAGGAAATCAGTCCGACCACATCTATTTATGAGGAAATGAATCAAGCTGGAACCGAAAAAATGCTAATTCGCTTCCTTTTTTGTCTGTATGGCAGTGAAATCCCTAATTTCATTAACCTCGACGATGACAAAAAGCTATCATATGGTGTCACGAATAGGTCTAAAATTCGATTCAAAGAGGTCTAAAAAAGGTCTAAAAGGTCTTAAATGTGACTTGTTGAAACTTGTAGGAACCCTGTACATGGACATTCACTTGAAATACCAAAACCTTATTCTCAGTATCCATTTCACTGGCTTTGATTTATCTCATTATTCGAATCTACGGTCTGATCTTCTTACATTTTTACATTTTTGGCATTTAGCAGACGCCTTATTTCAAAGCGACTTACAATCAATACATTTGAATACTAAGCACGTGAATCATCAATCCACCAGTCGTAGCAGGAAGAGTAATCCAGCTCAGGCCCGGGGCCATTGATAGAAGGAAAAACCTTCTTCTATCACCTTCTCCTAAACCTAGGTATATATATATTTTTTTTATTTTTTTTATTTTTTTATTTACTTATTTAGACACTGGAGAAACAGTACAATGGGGCAATAGATGTTTTTAGGGACACAATAGAGGGGAAAAGCGGGTGTCTTCAGGAGACGCAGTGCTGGGGGGCAGTAGATGTCTCAGGAGGAGCAGTTAAGGTGTAACACCATGTTTCTTTGCAGTATGACGGAGCCCTTCTCTCCAGAGGTGGTGCTGGAGAGAGAGACTCGGGCTGCACAGGAGCAGATGAGACAGAGATGGGAGAGCATGAGGATGGAGCTGAGAACCAAGCTGCAGCTCCTCCAGAAAACCCTGGAGCAGGACCTCAATCAGCCGGTAGCGATCCCACACTGAAACCAATGCGTATTTATGACTCGTTATACAACAGTTAGTTCCCGACCAAGTAATTTGATTGGACAAGAGGCATTCCATGAGTACCGATATACAGTATAACAGCACTGGGACTCTTAACCTATATATATCACTCCGCCGCACAGGTGTTCTATTAAATGACCGTTAATACAAAGTAGCTAGCCTGCGGATGTTTGTGTTCAGGTTACTAGGCAACAGTCCAGTGGAGGTTAAGTTGCGGAACTATTTTTTGTATATAATCTGTTGTCGCTTATTACTGTTAACTAATAAATGTTGCTGTAGAACTGTTGTGTAAAAGCAATATCACACTCGAGGTCGTGCTGTTATACTGAATATCAGCACGGCTGTGATTGTCTTTGGATTGTTTTACCTACGACCGAATCACAGCTGTGCTGATATTCAGTATAACAGCACTCCCTCTCCTGTGACATTGCTTAATTATAAACTGTGGGTATCTCCCTGAATATCTTCTGTAGTACTGTCTACTGTGATGTCTTAACAATGCTCATGCTGTTCTCCATAACAGGTGTTCTCCAGGACCGCTCGAGTGACCACAACTGGACCGCTGTTCAAGGGGGAGACCCAAGTCCAGGACAAGTCCTCCCTCAAGACTTTGTATGACGGATTCAGCCAGACAATGGAGGAAATGTCATCCCAGGTTAGAATCACTATACTATAAACTCTATAAAACTATAACATTGTCTACTATTATCGTGAGCTTAGAATGATAAGGTTCTATCTCCGTCTAGGGCAGTTCAGAGATATTGAGTGTCAAAGTTTTTACATTCCATTATGTTTTGTGAGATGGAACCTTTGTATTTTATGAATAACTAAATTTCAACATTTTAAAAATAACACCACACAGGCATTAATAAACACCTAATGGATCAGATTATGTAAAATACAAAATTTTGACTAAATTCGACAAAAAAACTTATAATTCTAACGTCAAGTTATTGCATGTTTTTTTGGGGGGGGGGACTGTTTAGTGTACAACATGTACACAACTATGCACGTACACAACTATGCACACAACTATGCACACATGTACACAACTATGCAACTATGTTTTCCAGACGAGAGTTTGTGAGAGGCAGACCGTGTCTATGGAGCAGCAGCTGTATGCAGCAGTGTCGGCCACCTCCTCTTGGCTGGATGACGTGGAGAACACGCTCTTCTCTAGCTCTGTGCTTCTAGCTGAAGACGCGGAGACACTGCTTCAAAAACAGGAGGTAAGATAACATCATAACGTCATCTTCAAGCACACAACAGTCAATCAGTTTAACACAATGTAGCCTAAACTTTAAATGATCATATTGTATACTTGTAGTTTAGAAATGAATGCTATTGTGGTACTGCATTGCGAATGGTATCATGGTACTGCATTTCGTGGTCTGGTACTCTGCCAATGACAAAGAAGTTGAATCTAATCTAATCTATTCTAAAGTACATTCTACAACAGCATGTTTGGATACTGGATTCTGATTGGCTAGCAATAGTGGTAAATACCCCCAACAACCCACAGTTCAGACCGCATTTCCAGTATCAATGCGCCTCCCAATCAATCTGATTAAGAACAGCTGTGCTTACCTCCAATGTAATGGTTGGTTATGGTTATGGTAATGGTTATGGAACTATATTATGTGGCGGAAGGATATATGTATTCTGAAACGATCATCATGATTGTAAATACATTAATTTAATGTTACAACTGTGTATTTATTTTTTATATTATGTGGTGGCTGTTTTACCAATTGACCATTGGAGGGCGGGGGTTGTGGACTCATTTACCACTGTACAGGGTTTTCCTACTCTGCTTCGCCTCGTGCCACAACCTTGTACCAGTGGTAAATTAGTCCACAACTCCCTTCCTCTCATGGTCAATTGCTTCCACTGTTGTTTTTAATCTCAGGTCATATATACTGTATGTTTATCGAGTCGACTCTTTCTCCAGGCCTTGGGGAAGGATGTAGGTGATGTGACTGGGGAGATGAGCCTTAGTCGGGGTCTCCTGGATGGCCCGACAGGGCTGTGTGGGGAGGGCCAGGCCCTACTAGAGGACACCCTGGACTGCCTGACAGACAGGCTGGGGGCTCTGGACGCGGCTCTGGGGCGGCGCTGCGAACACATGAGGACCAGGATGCAGGAACTCACAGCCTACCAGGTTTGCCTATCGTGACGTTAGAATTATAAGGTTCTATCTCCATTTTTGGTCAAAGAATTGCCTGTGTGGTGTTATTTAATTATTTTTTGACATTCTTTAAGTTAGTAATTAATAAAAATACAAAGGTTCCATCTCACAAAACATAATGGAATGTAAAAACATTGACGCTCAATATCTCTGAACTACCCTAGACGGAGATAGGACCTTATAATTCTAAGCTCACGTAATGTACTGTATATGTGGTGTGTCTCTAGCTGTATCATACAGTATCTCACCTCACTGTAACTTTGTCTAGTAGTTTATTCAACAGTATGCATTAAGGGAAACCTTCCTTTGTCTTATACAGACAGAGTTGCGGCTACTCTACAGTGCTTTAACTGAGACAAAGTGGCAGATTCTTCAGACATTGGCGGGGGCGATGGACAGACCGGCCTCCAAACAGCTAGAGGTAGGAGCCACTCTCGTTGCTTGACACTTTCCCTCTCAACTGATCGTATGGATAAGAATTAAAACGATATGTTATTATAGGATATGTTTAAGATGGTCATCAACGTTGGTGCTCCTAACAGGTCATTGCTGAATCTGAGGAGAGTTTGAGAGTGTTTGAACAGAGGATCACTGAGCTGAAGACCAGAGGAGCAGAGTTGCAGGCAGACCAGATCTCCACCAATGAACTGCTAAAGCTGCAGGTACAGTCTTGTCTCAGATAGCGTACACACGCACATGCACACGCACACACACACACACACTCTGTTGTAACACTGTGTAAACATTAGTCAACTACATAATGGACTGCACATATATAGCGCCTTTATCCAAATCGCTTTACAACGGCCTCTCGTTCACCCATTCACACACACATTCACACACCAGTGGCGGCAAGCTGCCATGCAAGGCGCCGGCCAGGGCTCGAACCGCCGATCTGCCAACCTTGCGATCATTAGACTCTACCTAGGCTCTACCTCCTGCGCTACAGCCGCCCCATCCGCCCACATGATCTCTGTTTCCATGTGTGTGCGCTTCAGGATGCCTATGAGGAGCTGGTGATGACTGTGGGCTCCCGGCGCGGTGGTTTGAACCAGAACATGGCTCTGAAGGGCCAGTATGAGCGGGCGCTACAGGACCTCGCTGACCTGGTGGACACGGCTCAGGACAAGATGGCCGCCGACCAGAGGACCATCGCCAACTCTGTAGAGGAAGTTCAGAATCTTCTTGACAAACACAAGGTAGCCTACTTTAGATATACAGAAGACAAGCTTACTGTATAAGTCACCACTGAATTAACAGCATTTTGAATAGGATAATCAATTCAATGGCTAGGATACTAAAGCCTAACACTAGAACAGCCGTGCCTATTTTACCTTCTAGTAGAGCCGCCTTGGGGGTCAAATAGACCCCCTTTTTAGAACGTAAATCTGCTATTTACACAGAGATTACTAGAGGGCGCTTCTTTTTTTAGCCTGCCTCCTACACAGAAAAACTGCAAAACAGCTTTATACTAGCTTATCCTGAAGTGGTTTTAAAAATGTACTGGGTGGTAGAACGCACATATCTAGGAAAAGTCATGAAAGGAGGGTCCTGAAATTTGATCGAGTGCAAAGATATATCTTTTTTTTTTTACTCACAGGGGTCACCGTGACCCCTCACGGCTCTTCTAGTGCTAAAGGCAATTCAAGAGTGTTGCTCATGGATGTTGTTGTTGTTGTTTCTCTCCAGGAGTTCTTCCAGGGGCTGGAGTCCCACATGATCATGACAGAGATGTTCTTCAGGAAGGTCAGCGGCTTGGTCCTCCCGAGGGAGAGGCAGGTCCTGGAGGAGACGCTGGCCCAGGCCCAAGCCGTCCTCAAACAGGCCCACAGGAGAGGCGTGGAGCTGGAGTACATCCTGGAGGTGAGGCAGGGGTGCAACACTCATTGTATTCCTACTCACATGTATAGTGCATTATGCATTGAAGTTGAGATGAATTAGGCATTTTGACCAATTCTCCAACAGCATGTTTGGATACTGGATTCTGATTGGCTAGCAACAGTGGTAAATACCCAAAACACGTGCCACAACCGTGTACCAGTGGTAAATGAGTCCACAACCCCCTTCCTCTCATGGTCAATTGCTTCCTTTTGACCAATTCTACCATGTCTGGTGTTTCAGACTTGGGGCCGCTTGCTCCAGGATTACCAGGGCCTATATGGACAGCTGGAGAACATAGAAGGGAGTATCCCCACGGTGGGCCTGGTGGAAGAGACTGAGGAGAAACTCACTGACCGAATCTCACTGTATCAGGTACAATAAAACAACATGATCCCTTTCAACAGTGTCATGCGCTTAGAAACACAATATCAATGGCACATACACCAATGGCAGCAAGCTACCATGCAAGGCGCCGGCCGGCCCGCTCACTGGGAGCAATTTGGGGTTCAGTGTCTTGCCCAAGGACACTTCGACATGTGGCCAGCCGGGGCTCGAACCGCCGATCTGCCAACCTTGCGATCATTAGACGGTGGCTCTACCTCCTGAGACACAGCCGCCCTCGCGGTCATGCACTTATAAACACAATATTAATGGCACATCCAGTGTACTGTGTCTAGTAGACATATTAGTTCCACAGCTCTTATCAAATAGAGGATACCGATGATATCTCTGGATAATCTTAACGTACGTAGCTTGTCCTGCTCTCGTCCTCCTCTCTCGTGTAGGGCCTGAAGGGGGGGCTGACAGAGCACCAGCATAAGCTCTACCAGGTGCTGGAGGAGGGGAAGCGCATGCTGCTGTCGGTGAGCTGCCCCAGCCTGGAGAACCAGCTCGCTCTGCTGGGGGAACACTGGCTCAGCAACACCACCCAGGTCAACAAGGAGCTGCAGCGCCTCGACGCCATCCTCAAACACTGGACCAGGTCAGAGACTGACCCCAGGGCTGACCCCAGGGCTGACCTCAGGGCCAGCATAATAATAATAATAATAATAATAATAATAATAATAATAATAATAATACATTAGACTTATATAGCGCTTTTCTAGACACTCAAAGACTCTTTACAAACTGAAAAGATCGAGTAGTAATAATAATAAGACACAAAAAATAAATAAAAGAAAGTATAGGGGCCTAATTAAGGTAGTGCTGGGGACACATGGGAAGGGGAGGGGGAGAGGGTTAACTGGTGAAGGCAAGCTTGAAGAGGTGGGTTTTGAGGGCCTGTTTAAATGTTAGGAGGGTGTTGGCCTGTCTGATGTGGTTGGGGAGGGCGTTCCAGAGGGACGGGGCTGCGGCTGAAAAGGCCCCATCACCCCAGGTCCGGAGCTTGGTCCTGGTGGTCTTGGTCTTGAGGGTGGTTTGGTCGTCAGACCTGAGGCAACGGGATGGGGTGTGGAGGGGGACGAGGTCGGCAAAGGTAGGAGGGGGCCAGATTGTTGATGGCTTTGTAAGTGGTGAGTAGGATTTTTAATTGGATCCTGAATTTGACCGGGAGCCAGTGTAGGTTTTGGAGGACAGGGGTGATGTGGTCACGGCGGCGAGTGGAGGTGAGCAGACGGGCAGCAGAGTTCTGGACGTATTGGAATTTGTACAGCATGTACATGTTTCCCAGTATTCACAGCTCTCATGAGATGTGGTGCTATGTGGTGTCCCACAATGTGATGTTATGTGAGATAAGATGTGGATGTGGGGGTTTGATAGATTCTACTGAGCATGTTTAAATGTGACCCTCAGGTACCAGAGGGAGTCTGCTGAGCTGAGCGAGTGGCTGCTGTCCGCTCTAGAACGTCTGCAGTTCTGGAGCACCCAGGCCGTGTCGGTTCCACAGGAGCTGGAGACGGTCAAGGACCATCTGTCTGCATTCCTGGTGAGTGTGCTGTTTGTCAACAGACAGGAACATAGCTCATATACCCCCCCCCCCCCCAGTGTATTTGAATGGTATTCCAGCCAGGTACAATTGACAATGTTCATCCTTTCACTGTGTCACAGGAGTTCTCTAAAGAGGTGGAGACGCGGTCGTGCCTGAAGAGCTCGGTGGTCAGCGAGGGGAACCAGCTACTGCGTCTGAAGAAGGTCGACCTGGCGGTTTTGCGCTCTGACCTGGCCCGTGTTGATACCCAGTGGGCCGAGCTCCTCACACACATCCCCGTGGTGCAGGAGAAGCTACATCAGGTACTGCCACATGCTGCTTGTCACTAAACAGGCTTATCTATGCTATGCTAATGGGATTAGTCTCCTCCTACTTTACTCAGTATATAGTGGTTGCGCTTATTCAGAAAACACTGCCTTTTAGTGATCTGTGGTTTATAACGTTGCGTTTGTTTGTATGCTTTTTTTTCTCAGTTGCAAATGGAGAAGCTGGCTTCTCGGCATGCCATCGCTGAGCTGGTGAACTGGATGTCTTTCATAGAGAACGTGATTGTGGAGGACGGGGAGAACTTCAAGAGTGCCGTGGGGTCTACGGTCATCCAGGACTACCTGCAAAAGTACAAGGTAGTGAACAGAACACTCACTCTCCAATTCTAATCGAAAATGGTCCCTCTAAATGAAGTATCTACATAGGTACCTACAGCACCTCTCTCTCTCTCTCTCTCCAGGGTTTCAGAGTTGATGTCAGCTGTAAGCAGTTGACTGTGGACTTTGTGAACCAGGCGGTTCTGCAGATCAGTGGGCAGGATGTGGAGAGCAAGCGCAGCGACAAGACAGACTTCGCTGAGAGGCTGGGCGCCATGAACCGACGCTGGCAGATACTGCAGGGCCTCATCGCTGAGAGGGTGAGAGCAGAACAATGGTCACATATGTAGAGATTATTTCAGAGCACGATTACAGCTTGTTCAGCCTGTTATTATACAGTACTGTAAGTTATAAGTTGACGCCTGTTTTGTATGTGTATTGGGCCTTTGATATCATCAATAAAAACATTTTTATTTATATGTGATGTGTTTGAAGATCCAATTCCTGGAGAGCCTGTTGGAGTCGTGGCTGGAATATGAGAGCAATATTCAGGCCCTGAAGATCTGGCTGACCACTCAGGAGGAGAGACTGAAAAGGAAGCACAGGATAGAGGACTTGACCTCTGTACAGAATGCTCTCAAGGACTGCCAGGCATGGACTCTCTCTGCCTCTACCATGAACTATCAATTCATCTGATTACTTCTTCTACTATCCAGCAGTTTCTTGTGTTTGTTATGTATTTTTTGTGCCCTCTTCATCTTCATACCGTGCATGTCTGAAATGAGAAATGAGGCGGTTATCCTGACGGCTCTCTGCCGTGTCCTCTGTAGGAGATGGAGGAGATGGTGAAGGAGAAGGAGTGTGACGTGGAGAGGGTGGAGGAGCAGGGCTGCGCTCTCGTCCAGAACAAGACTGACGAGGCCTGTGCTGTTGTCATGGAGACCCTCCAGAGTGTCAATCACTCCTGGGCCAACCTGGACCACTTGGTAGGCTCCCTTTCTGTCTCTATATTTCGCTCTAGATATAGTGTGGTGTATATAGTATATGCTGTTACTGATGCTCTGTTACTGAGGCTAAAAGAGTAGTGATCAAGGGTCAGGGTTACGGTTATTTGTTAGCACATTTCAACAACGTACAATGTGCTTAAATTAAATGAAAACAAAGTGAAATAATAAAGTTAATACAGTTTATTTTTTATCATCTTTTTTATCATCTTTTTTTCATTTTTTTTATGTTCTCTTATTTTGTTGTTTTCTGTTTTTTGTGTTCCACAGATAGGGCAGCTGAAGATCAGCCTCAGGTCCGTGTTGGACCAGTGGAGCCTGTACAAGCGAGCGTCAGAGGAGGTCAACGGATACCTGATGGAGGGGAGGTACTCTGTCTCACGTTTCTGCCTCCTCACCGGATCCCTCGAGGCCGTCCAACTCCAGGTGGAAAGCTTGCAGGTATATCAGGATGAGCCAACACATTTTTTTTTTTTTTTTTTTTTTTGTAACTTTATTTAACCAGGTCGGTCCCATTGAGACACAATGATCTCTTTTTCAAGGGAAGCCTGGCCAAGACAGCAGCTTAAAACATCAAGTTACAAACAAACAGTAGTTAAAACAAACAGCACAATTACAAAATAAAACAACACCAACATCAACACATAGACTAAATACAATTTGATCAGAGCAATAGGATAAAACAATGGGACTTTCATATAAAATATAAAATATAAAACAGGAGCAAGAACGATATGAATAAATAGAATAAAATAATGGGACTATCATGGAAATCTAACATCTAACACTGGCTCTGATTAAGATATTTATGTCTGTATTATTTGTACTCATGGCTGGTTTAACTAATGTATCGGTACTGTTTTTTGTTTGTGAAGAATCTACAATCGGAATTGGAGAAGCAGGAGAGCAGTTTGAGAAAGTACGGCTCTGTGACACACCAGCTACTGAAGGAGTGCCACCCGTCTGTGTCAGACTCCCTCAACAACGCCCTCAAGGATGTTAACGCCAGGTGAGAATGTCAGCTCTGTACATCAAAAGGCCGATGTATTTTTTGTTTGTTTTGCAAACTAACATGTTGTAATGCCTTGTGAAATTGAAATCAATTGATTTCCAGTCAGCAAGTCAGCAATATCAACCATAGTGGGCAGCTGTGGCGCAGGAGGTAGAGCCGCTGTCTAATGATCACAAGGTCGGCAGATCAGCGGTTTCGAGCCCCGGCTGGCCACATGTCAAAGTGTCCTTGGGCAAGACCCTGAACCCCAAATTGCTCCCAGTGAGCGGGCCGGCCAGCGCCTTGCATGGCAGCTTGCCGCCATTGGTGTGTGAATGTGTGTGTGAATGGGTGAATGAGAGGCCGTTGTAAAGCGCTCTGGAGCAGCTTTGGAGCAGCAAAAAAAGCGATATATAAGTGCAGTCAATTTCCATGTCTGTGGTGTGTTCAGGTGGACCAGCCTACGGGAGGAGATGGTGGAGCGTCTGAAGAGCAGCACGGCCCTGCTGCAGCTGTGGCAGCACTACCAGCAGCTGGAGAGGCAGAGCTCTGCCAGCGTGCTGCTGCAGGAGGGGCGTGCCGACCAGCTACTCAAGACCACCTGCAACAAGGACGTCACAGACGAGGAGGCGTCCACCTGGATCCAGGAATGCAGTGTGAGTGGAGCACGGAGAGAGTGTTTGCTACTTTTTTTGTGATAGAGATAGTAGAGATTTGACAGGAAGGATGGGTGAGAGAGAGAGAAGGGATGACATGCAGGATATGTCCGCGGCCGGAATCGAACCGGGAACCCTGCGGTTACATGGTCGACGCTTAGCCCACTACGCCACCTAAGCGCCCCGTGTTTGCTACTTTTTAATATCTAGTTTAGTTTATTAGTTTATAGTTTCATGGACAGCTTTTAGCCTATTTAGCTAATATGCAAATGGTTCATCACCAAGTAATATACTGTAATCTACCGTCAATACCATTTTACATATGTGACACAGTCAGGTGAAATGTGCAACCAGAAGGCAAAGTCATTTTTCAGTTTTGCTTAAACTACAGATTGTAAGCTTTCAAATTACGTATCATACATTGAAATCGGAAAACAAATTGAAGACGACATGAGTATTTGAAAGTTGCTACACCTGAAACCACTAAGCAGAGAAAAGGTCACTCAAAGATCTGGAGCTTTTCACACTTCTGCACAGCCAGGTAATGGGCGGTAACAACAGCTGGTTAACCCCACCCCCCAACCACTCCCCCTCTAGATTGACCGCTGTCAGCTGTCAATTATGCTTTCAGTTCTGTTATTCATGTATGGCGGTTTCTCTCCCCCCCTCAGGAGCTGCTGCGGTCCCAGGCTCCAGTGCAGGCCTCCCTGCATGTCCTCCTGGAGATGGGGGAGCAGCTGAAACAGCAGGTGGACATCTCAGCAGCTTCTGCTATCCAGTCAGACCACCTCTCCCTGGCCCAGCGCCTGGCTACCGTGGAGCAGGCCCTCACCAGGCAGCTGACAACCTTGCAGGTAAAGGAGGAACATTTGACCATCTAGCAAGACACAAGCAACGTTTGTATCAATTGCTTAAATATTCCAGGACACATTTTACTACTACTACTACTACACATTTTGAATGCAGGGTTCCCGCGCTGGTCTTAAAAAAATAAATCCAGAATTCCAATTTACAAGGCTAAAAAGGTCTCAAATTCCAGTTATTCGGTCAAAAAAATGAGGTGCTAGGTCTTAAAAATGAGATCCTGCAAGGAAATCAGTCCGACCACATCTATTTACGCGGAAATGAATCAAGCTGGAACCCTTTTATGTCTGTATGGCAGTGAAATCCCTAGTTTCATCACCTCGAGGATGACAAAAAGCTATCATATGGTGTCGCGAATAGGTCTAAAATGCTATTCAAAGAGGTCTAAAAAAGGTCCCAAAAGGTCTTAAATTGGACTTGTTGAAACTTGTAGGAACCTTGTAGGAATGTGCTGGAACTGGAGGCTATAAAACAGTTCTCCTTTTCAGACGTCTCATCTCTTGTCCTCTTCCCCTCCAGGCCGGAGTCCAGGACTACGAGACCTTCAGCGAGCAGCTGGACTCCCTGGGTCGCTGGACAGTGGAAGCGGAGGAGGCTCTAAAGTCCCAGGATCCCAACGGCTCTGCCGACCTGTCCATCATCCAGGACCGCATGGAGGAGCTCAAGGTGACACAGCAGAATCTAGTACCGTATATGACTGATTGTTATAGAAGATTGCTGACGCGAATGTACGGTGTGAAGCTATGCTCATTTACGAGGCTAACACCAGCTCGTGAGCTTAGAATTATAAGGTTCTATCTCCGTTTAGGGTAGTTCAGAGATATTGAGCGTCAAAGTTTTTACATTCCATTATGTTTTGTGAGATGGAACCTTTGTATTTTATTAATTACCAACTAAAAAATGTAAACATTTTAAAAAATAACACCACACAGGCATTAATAAACACCTAATGAATCAGATTATGTAAAAAAACTCAATTTTGACCAATCTGGCGAGACCGGCATTCGATCCCAGTCCCCGGTGGGCAGCTTGCACTAGAGGCTAATGCTTAGACCGCTGCGCCACTGCGGGGCTTAGAACCATATAATTCTAACGAGCTGTGCTGTGGCTCTCCCTCCAGAGGCAGATGCTGAAGTTCAGCGGCATGTTCCCAGACCTGGAGCGCCTGAACGAGCTGGGCTACAGGCTACCTCTCAACGACTCTGAGATCAAACGCATGCAGAACATCAACAGGAGCTGGTCTGCTGCCTCCGCCCAAACCACCGAGAGATTCAGGTAAGAACAGTGGTGTAGTCTAGGTGATACGCAGGACTACGCTGTATACCCACTAGGAAAGTTTTGTGACAGAACTTTAACTTTCATTCATAAAATTCACCCTGTCTGTGTTACGAAGCACTTGAATTTTGGACCATCGGGACTATAGCGTCATATAACATCAACGGGGGGAGATGCAGCACTATCATGCACAGATCAGCCTTATAACATGTAATGTTAGATATATATATAATGTTAGACAGGGAGCGCAGATGTATTTTTATGGTGTTCCGAAATGAACGATATGAGGCTGGGAGGGAAAATTCACAGTATACCCACTAGAAAACACTAGACTACACCACTGGGTAAGAACAAACACTGCAGTTTATGAAACTGTCCCGTATATAATGACGACATGGCAAGTCATTTCAATAACTAAAGTGTTTTGTTGAGTTGACTTGTGATGGTGTTGATGATCTCTCTTCAGCAAGCTCCAGTCCTTCCTGCTGCAACAGCAGACCTTCCTGGAGAAATGTGAGACGTGGATGGAGTTCCTGGTGCAGACGGAGGAGAAACTGGGTGTGGAGATCTCTGGCAACTACCAGAGTTTGATGGAGCAACAGAGAGCACATGAGGTCAGAGGTCCTGCTCGAAACAGACTTGCAACCTACAGTGGAATTGCTAGGACACTTGAAATCCATAGATTTCCCATGAGAGCTGTAATGCATTAGTTACTATATTACCTCTGCCAAAATGCTGACGTCTTGATCTGAATGTGTTTTCTTTACAGCTGTTCCAAGCTGAGATGTTTAGTCGTCAGCAGATCCTTCACTCAATAATCAGTGATGGACAGAGGATGTTGGAGCAGGGACAAGTGGATGACAGGTAGAGTAATAATAATAATAATAATAATAATTCATTATATTTATATAGTGCTTTTCCGAGGCTCAAAGACGCTGACAATATGGGAGAAATGGAAAACACAGACAACAAGCAACAGATAACATGGGCACATAGAACACAGAGTTAACGAACGGGGAGGGGGGGTGGCAGGGTTAGGGGAGATGGTTAGGGGTAGGGGAGGTTGTATGCATGTCCAGGTGCCACCACCACATAATATAACAAATAAATACACAGTTGTAACATTAAATTCATGTATTTACAATCATTAATCGTTTCAGAATACATATATCCTTCCGCCACAGAATATAGTATCAACCATAAACAAGATCAACCATTGCATTGTAGGTCAGCACAGGTGTTCTTAATCAGATTGATTGGGAGGCGCATTGATACTGGAAATGCGGTCTGAACTGTGGGTTGTTGAGATATTTACCACTGTTGCTAGCCAATCAGAATCCAGTATCCAAACATACTGTTGTAGAAATGCAGTTAGATGTTGTGACACGTGTCACATGTGCTCTGTCCTGCAGGGACGAGTTCAACCTGAAGTTGGCGCTGCTGAGTAACCAGTGGCAGGGCGTGGTGCGGCGTGCCCAGCAGAGGCGGGGCATCATCGACAGCCTGATCCGCCAGTGGCAGCGCTACAGGGAGATGGCAGAGAAGCTGCGTAAATGGCTGGTGGAGGTCTCTCACCCAGCAGAGGCCCTCCAGGCCGGGGCTCCTGTCCCTCTGCAGCAGGCCCGCGCCATGCTGGACGCAGTTCAGGTACACATTTACATTTTTACAATTTAGGCATTTAGCAGACGCCTTATTCCAAAGCGACTTACAATCGATACATTTGACTAAGCAAGTGAATCATCAATCCACCAGTCGTAGCAGGAAGAGTAATCCAGCTCAGGCCCGTGGCCATTGGCAGTCTGTGATAGAAGGAAAAATCTACTTCTATCACCATCATCTAAACCTAGACTTTTTTTTAAATATAGACACTGGAGAAACAGAGAAACAGTACAAGGGGGGCAATAGAGGTTTTAGGGGACACAGTAAAGGGGAAAAGCGGGTGTCTTCAGGAGACACAGTGCAGGGGGGCAGTAGAAGTCTCAGGAGTTAAGGTGTAACCTGAAGAGATGGGTCTTCAGTCTCCGACGGAAGATGGGTAGTGACTCTGCAGTTCTGACAGCCGTGGGAAGCACATTCCACCAGTGGTGGACATCATTCATTCAGATGATGAACCATATTCTGTTAGGCCTTCAAGGATAGTGTCCACATCTAGCACCTGTATAAGCATCCTAATACTGTAGTGTAGTTCAGGGGTTCCCAAAGTCTAGGACTGCGTTCGTAAAAATTCGCTCTGAGAGCGCCGGGGGGGCACACTGGGCTCAACGTCATAAAGGGACCAAGTAATTTGATTGGACAAGAGGCATTCGATGACTGCTGATCAGATTTCCAGAGCGAATTTACGAACGCAGCCTAGGACTAAACCACTCGAAGACAAAAAAAAAATATAATAACACTAAAATTCCCACTCGATATAATAATAAACAACAATTTAACGATCACTAAATACTTATAATTTGTGGATTGGATTCACTATTCTCTTTTGCCATAGGCTACTGGTAAGGGAGACCTTTGTAAATACTTTCGTTTTGGGACGTGTTCGTGTTTGGGGCTGTGTGATCATCTAATTGTGTAGTTATGTGTTTCTAGCATGTCGATGTTCTGTCAGCCCGTTGTCGGTATTGAGGAGTCAGGGTCCCCACAGCGATCCGCAATGCCCCCCTACCCTGGACACTTTTAAATCAGCACTCAAAACCCACCTGTTGTCTAAGGCCTTTGGCCTCTAGTCTAGTTTGTCACTCTCGTTGTCTTTGTTTCTTTGCTTTGTTTTTCTGTTCTGTCTGTCTGACTTATCTGTCGATGAAATATGTTAAGCGTCCTTGGGGTTTGAGAAAGGCGCTATATAAATCTAAGATATTATCAGTGGCTGGAAATTGTCCAAGACATTTTTGTTATGGAAAAGATGACATACCTTTTTGAGACTCAAAATCAATATATTTAAAAAATACTGTGAAAAATGGAACATTTATGAAACGTGACACCTTCTCATTTAATACTCATTCAAAATATATTACCAGTAACATGTTTTTTGAAACACCTCCGGACTTCTTATTTCTTCTTATTTTCTTACTTTTTTCCCTTTCCTTTTCACTTTTTTACCCATCTGTTTATGGGTTATGCTATGTTTCTTTACCCTTTGTTTTATCATAAGATGGAGATATGATGTTCTGTCCATGTCTATGCTGAAACCCAATAAAAACTCGATAAAAAAAAGATAGATAGATAGATATATAAAGATATTATAATGCGTGACCTTAGAATTATAAGGTTCTATCTCCGTTTAGGGTAGTTCAGAGATAATGAGCGTCAAAGTTTTTACATTACATTATGTTTTGTGAGATGGAACCTTTGTATTTTATTAATTACTAACTAAAAAATGTCAACGTTTTAAAAATAACACCACACAGGCATTAATAAACACATAATGGATCAGATTATGTAAAATGTAAATTTTGACCAAAAATGGAGATAGAAACGTATAATTCTAACGTCACAAATGATTATCCTGTGCTCTCTCAGCTGAAGGAGAAGGTTCTGCAGCGGCAGCAGGGCAGCTACATCCTGACGGTGGAGGCGGGGCGGCAGCTGCTCCTGTCTGCAGACAGCAGGGTGGAGGTGACCCTGCAGGGCGAGCTCACCGACATCCAGGAGCGCTGGAGGAACGCCAACATCTGTCTGGAGGAACACAAGAGAGAGCTGGCCACCCTGTTAAAGGTACACACCACTTTAACACTAGAGAGGAACACAAGAGAGAGCTGGCCACCCTGTTAAAGGTACACCCCCCTTTAACACTAGAGAGGAACACAAGAGAGAGCTGGCCACCCTGTTAAAGGTACACCCCCCTTTAACACTAGAGAGGAACACAAGAGAGAGCTGGCCACCCTGTTAAAGGTACACCCCCCCCTTTAACACTAGAGAGAGCTGGCCACCCTGTTAAAGGTACACCCCCCTTTAACACTAGAGAGGAACACAAGAGAGAGCTGGCCACCCTGTTAAAGGTACACCCCCCTTTAACACTAGAGAGGAACACAAGAGACAGCTGGCCACCCTGTTAAAGGTACACCCCCCCTTTAACACTAGAGAGGAACACAAGAGAGAGCTGGCCACCCTGTTAAAGGTACACCCCCCTTTAACACTAGAGAGGAACACAAGAGAGAGCTGGCCACCCTGTTAAAGGTACACCCCCCTTTAACACTAGAGAGGAACACAAGAGACAGCTGGCCACCCTGTTAAAGGTACACCCCCCCTTTAACACTAGAGAGGAACACAAGAGAGAGCTGGCCACCCTGTTAAAAGTACACACCCCTTTAACACTAGAGCAGCCGTGCCTTTTTTACCTACTGTAAGAGCCGCCTCGGGGGTCTAATGACCATAGTCTTTACAATGGGAAGCTGCTGTTTACACACAACGACCACTAGTTGGCCCGTCTTGTAAATTAGCCTTCCTCCTACACAGAAAAACTTCAAAATAGCTTTATATTAGCTTATCCTGATGTGATTTAGAAAATGTAAGGATACTGGGTGGTAGAACGCACATATCTAGGAAAAGTCATGAAAGGAGGGTCCTGAAATTTGATCGAGTGCAAAGATATCACTTTTTTCTTTTTACTCACAGGGCTCCCTCATTTACCCTCATGGCTGATTAAGTGTTAAAATATCCCTCTGGAGACAAGTAGAAGAAATCTTTTATTGGAAATCGTTATATTGTTAACAGAAAGTAGATAGTAACACTAAAAATATTGTTAGGAATAGTGTTGATGATGGTTTACATGTGGGTGCGATCCACAGGATTGGGAGAGATGTGAGAGAGGCATCGGGGGATCCCTGGAGAAGTTGAGGGCCTTCAAACGACAGCTGTCTCAGGTCCTTCCTGACCACCATGAGGACCTGCAAGCAGAACAGATGCGCTGCAAGGTACAACAGACCTGCGTAGTGCTGCTGTTACAGACAGAGGAGAGTTTCTGCTCACCCGAAATACAAAGTGCTCTGATTAGACCCATGTCAGAACAACTGTGTGACCTGGGCGAGTCCGTAACCTGCGCGTCATCCTCGACTCCACCCTCTCCTCCCAGTCCCATATAAAATCCATCACCAAATCCGCCTTTTTCCACCTCAGAAACATCGCCAGATTACGACCCTCCCTCACTGACTCTGTTGCCGAAACCCTCATCCACGCCTTCGTCACCTCCCGTCTGGACTATTGTAATGGAGTCCTGTTCAGGGGTTCCCAACAAAGCCCTGGACAGGCTCCAGTATGTGCAGAACTCAGCTGCCAGGGTCCTCACCCACACCAAGCCCTGGCAGCACATCACCCCCACCCTCATTCACCTCCACTGGCTCCCGGTCAAGTCCCGCATCACATAACATCCTCCTCCTCACCTACAAATCCCTCCAAGCCTGCGCCCCCCAGTACCTAACTGACCTCCTCCCCCAGCATACCCCTTCCTGGAACCTGCGGTCCGCAGGCATGGGCCTGCTATCCCATCCTGCTATCTATTGATTGTTTACATTTTTACAACCAAAGGTTTTATCGAGCGTTTAAAGGAGATGATTTATTTTCTGTTTACCCCAAAACAGGATTTGGAGAACATGTTTGACGGCTGGACAGAAGACCTGGCCCACCTGACTGTGCTGAGGGAGTCTCTCTCCTGCTACATCAGCCCTGACGACCTGTCTGTGCTGCAGGAGCGCATTGAGCTGTTACATCGCCAGTGGGAGGAGATCTGCCACCAGGTACAGTAGGACTGTTACAGTGGGAGGAGATCTGCCACCAGGTACAGTAGGACAGTTACAGTGGGAGGAGATCTGCCACCAGGTACAGTAGGACAGTTACAGTGGGAGGAGATCTGCCACCAGGTACAGTAGGACAGTTACAGTAGGAGCAGATCTGCACACCAGGTACAGTAGGACAGTTACAGTGGGAGGAGATCTGTCACCAGGTACAGTAGGACTGTTACAGTGGGAGGAGATCTGTCACCAGGTACAGTAGGACAGTTACAGTGGGAGGAGATCTGTCACCAGGTACAGTAGGACAGTTACAGTAGGAGATCTGCCACCAGGTACAGTAGGACTGTTACAGTAGGAGATATGCCACCAGGTACAGTAGGAAGTCGAAGTGTCCTTGTGCAAGACACTGAACCCCAAATTGCTCCCAGTGAGTGAGCGGGCCGGCTGGCGCCTTGCATGGCAGCTTGCCGCCATTGGTGTGTGAATGTGTGTATGAATGGGTGAATGAGAGGCCGTTGTAAAGCGCTTTGGAATAAGGCGCTGTATAAGTGCCATCTGTTTACCATTTAGTGCATACAATACACATCACACCTGCTGGTCTTAATGTTTGTAACAGCCTGCAGGTCTGTAATGACCTGTGTGTCCACATGGTGGCGCTGATGTTCCACAATAGACGACTTGTGTACGTAGTCTAATGGAACATCAAGTTGTGGGACTTGTACTGACTGATGGCATGAGTCAATATTGTTGTGGGCAGTAGAATAGAAACAGTGGTTAGCAAACTGTCAGGTTTTTGCAATGAAGGCAAAATGGTAATGTGGTAAATGGTAACTTTGCATTACTACATCGTGAGCTTACAATTATAAGGTTCTATCTCCGTTTAGGGTAGTTCAGAGATATTGAGCGTCAAAGTTTTTACATTCCATTATGTTTTGTGAGATGGAACCTTTGTATTTTATTAATTACAAACCAAAAAAGTTCTACATTTTAAAACAGGCATTAATAAACACCTAATGGATCAGATTATGTAAAAAACTCAATTTTGACAAAAATGGAGATAGAACCTTATAATTCTAACGTCACGACATTTTTAAAAGGGCCATGGTCAACATGATTGAATGTTATCTCTCATTATGCAATTCCCTCACAGCAATTCATTTCACTGGTTAAGAATATCTCTAGACTAGACATTTTAATAGAGCTACTTTCATTTGAGAGAGTTTGCCGGATGCAAATTCAGAGAGGGCTGAGGTGAACTGAAACCTCAATGCAAAACAGGACATGTTTTTTTCACAAACTGCAACGGCGTCGTATGAGTATGTCGACCTAGATACCAGATATGCACAGGAAGTGAGCTCCTGTAGCTTTACAAGTATCACATCAGTTAACACTTTTTTTCCATCACTGCAGTGCTACATTAATTTCTTACTTGGGTAAAACAGTTGATTTACATAATTAAATAATTAACAATTCATTAATTGTTTTATGTGTTTATGCATATCACAGTAGTTGTTATAATAATGTATATGTATAAATATAGTATATGTATGTATTTACCTGCTTTTTTTGTTTTACTGTGTCGTGACGTTAGAATTATAAGGTTCTATCTCCATTTTTGGTCAAAATTAAGTTTTTTACATAATCTGATCCATTAGGTGTTTATTAATGCCTGTGTGGTGTTATTTTTAAAATGTTGACATTTTTTTGTAAAAATGTCATTATGTCCCTCTCATTATCTTTGAACTACCCTAAACAGAGATTCTAGAACCTTATCATTCTAAGCTCACAGTGTGTCTCCAGTTCTCTCTGCGCAGGCAGCAGGTGTCAGAGAAGCTGAATGAGTGGGCCGTGTTCAACGAGAAGAACAGAGAGCTGTGTGACTGGCTCACCCACATGGAGAACAAGGTCTCCCAGAACGGAGACGTCAGCATCGAGGAGATGATCGAGAAGCTCCGCAAGGTAAACAAATCAACTAAAGTCAGTCAGTCAAAGTCAGCTTTATTGTCAATCCAATACATGTACATACAGACATACAGAGGGCTGAAATTGCGTTTCCCTCTCATCCACGGTGCATAGCAAACAAAAACAATAAATAACAATATAATACGACAAGATTCAAAAAATAACTATATACACAAAGAAAAAGTACTAGATAAAAGATTTGAAATGTGCGGTACAATGTACAGGGGTGGAATACAATAATGAACAATGGCAATAGTGGTAATTGGCTCAGTATAATAGAGTAAAGTGGCTAAAGTACAGGTATGCTTGTATCTATGTATGCATGAAGTGAGATTGTTCTTAGTCTGGAGTCGGGGGCAGAGGAGGGGGGGGGGGGCGGGGAGAGAGTTTTAAACAGCTATTTCATTGAATTGGCCATGTTTATTCTCTCTAACTTCAGGCCCATCTCCCAAATGATCGTTCTTGTCCAAAGTCCTGGAGCGAGCAGTTTACGTTCAGTTGCAAGCATTTTTTGGTTATGCATAACATCCACGAGAAATGTCAGTCTGGTTTTGTTCTTTGTCTACCAACGAGGACCACTTTGGAAACAAGTGTTTCAGTCCACTTTTACCTGCTATCCTCTGGGATGGTACTGTCTGTACTTTTCTTTCTTTATTTTTTAAGTTTATTATTTTCTGAGTGGGGCAGTCCCACTCATATTTTTTTCTTTTATTGACAGATACAGTAGAGATTTAGACAGGAAGGATGGGTGAGAGAGAGAGTAGGGATGACATGCAGGATATGTCCGCGGCCGGAAATCGAACCCGGGAACCCTGCGCTTACGTGGTCGACGCTTAAGCCACTACACCACCTAAACGCCCCCTGTCTGTACCTTTTACCCAAATAAAAATCAATCAATCGATCGTGTGTGTCTGTTCCAGGACTACCAGGAGGAGATCACCCTGGCGCAGGAGAACAAGCTGCAGCTGGCCCAGATGGGTGAGAGGCTAGCCAGGGCCAGCCAGGAGTCCAAGGCCTCGGAGATAGAACACAAACTCAGCAAGGTCGGAGAGCGCTGGCAGCACCTCCTGGACCTCATCGGCACCAGGTGATGATGTGGATACACTACCCGTGACTCGTTAGAATTATACGGTTCTATCTCCATTTTTGGTCAGAATTGAGTTTTTTACATAATCTGATCCATTAGGTGTTTATTAATGCCTGTGTGGTGTTCTTTTTTAAATGTTGAAATGTTTTAGTTAGTAATTCATAAAATACAAAGGTTCCATCTCACAAAACATAACGGAATGTAAAAACTTTGACGGTCAATATCTCTGAACTACCCTAAACGGAGATAGAACCTTATCATTCTAAGATCACGAACTGATACTACACAGGAATACAGGATACAACACACACACACACCTGCCTTTGGAAGCAGCAGGCTTTGACGCAGCTTTTCCCTTGGGCTGTTGGAAAGACCCCTGCTGGAGCATTGTATAGTAGTGTGAATCTCTCTGGTTGTTATGGCGATAACACATTGTCTAATTACTTTTTAATTTTGCCCACATTTGGGCATTTGATTACTATAGGTATTGTATTGTATTTGAGGTTTTGTATTGTGTGTGGCATTGTTTTTAGCAGTGTATTAGGTTGTATTGTCAGTTTATTATTATTATTATTATTATTATTATTATTATTATTATTATTATGATCTATTTATTGAAACCTAAAGAAGCTTATTGAAATATTTGCTGTGTCATCACCTTGACAGGGTTAAGAAGTTGAGGGAGACCCTGGTGGCCGTTCAGCAGCTGGACAAGAACATGAGCAGCCTGCGCTCCTGGCTGGCCCACATCGAGACGGAGCTGACCAGACCCATCGTCTACGACACCTGCGACTCCCAGGAGATCCAGAGGAAACTGGACCTGCAGCAGGTAAAGACGCCGTCACTGGCCTGAGCAAACATACACCCACCCTTTGGGATAGATAATACACCCACATGAACACATACAGACATACTTTCTACTGTATTCAATTAAACCATTGCTGCATACTACTGTATACACAGAAGACTAGACACCATCTCTCTCTCGCTCTCTGTCTCTCCCTCCCTCTCTCTCTCCCTCTCTCTCTCTCTCTCTCTCTCTCTCTCTCCCTCTCTCTCTGTCTCTCTCTCTCTCTCTGTCCCTCTCTCTCTCTCTCTCTCTCTCTCTCTCTCTCTCTCTCTCTCTCTCTCTCTCTCTCTCTCTCTGTCCACTCAGGAGCTTCAGCGTGACATAGAGAAGCACAGCACAGGCGTGGCCTCGGTGCTGAACCTGTGTGAGGTGCTGTTGCACGACTGTGACGCCTGCGCCACGGACACAGAGTGTGACTCCATCCAGCAGGCCACCCGCAGCCTGGACCGCCGCTGGAGGAGCATCTGTGCCCTGTCCATGGAGAGAAGGCTCAAGTAAGACACACACACACACACACACACACACACACACACACAAAACACAAAGATGGATACTTATGAGAGCAAAGATGGATACTAAGGAAGCAATTGACCATGAGAGGAAGGGGGTTGTGGACTCATTTACCACTGGTACAGGGTTGTGGCACGAGGCGAAGCCGAGTAGGAAAACCCTGTACAGTGGTAAATGAGTCCACAACCCCCGCCCTCCAATGGTCAATTGCTTTTCTACAACAGCCACCACATATAATAAAAAATAAATATAGTATAAGTAACCCGAAGTATATTCAGTGATGTTGCTGTGGGTTTGTTTAGTCTTAACCTTACTGCAGGCAGTGTCACAGTCACCTAACTACAAGTCTTTACTGTGCTTTGTTTGTAAGGATTGAGGAGACATGGCGTTTGTGGCAGAAGTTCCTAGACGACTTTACGCACTTTGAAGAGTGGTTAGCGACGTCAGAGAAGACGGCATCTTTGTCCAACTCCTCCGGCGTACTTTATACCGTGGCCAAGGAAGAACTAAAGAAGTTTGAGGTAGAGTACCAACAACAACTTGTGAGCTTAGAATTATAAGGTTCTATCTCCGTTTAGGGTAGTTCAGAGATATTGAGCGTCAAAGTTTTTACATTCCATTATGTTTTGTGAGATGGAACCTTTGTATTTTATGAATTACTAACAACAAAATGTCAACATTTTAAAAATAACACCACACAGGCATTAATAAACACCTAATGGATCAGATTATGTAAACATTTAGATAGAACCTTATAATTCTAAGCTCACGAACTACAGGCCAACCAGTCAGATGCAAACTGCGTACAGCAGCGATTCCCAAACTTTTTTGGACTCAAGGATCACTTCAAAATCTCAAAAGTATTCATAGCCCACACAGGCGTTTTACGTACGCGTACATTTTTGGGGGGGTGTCTCGTCATTATTCTCCATAAGTTCTATCGGTATCACAGTGATGATGCATTTCTGAAGGTTTTAAAGAAAAAAAGTACCATACAGTACCATGAATGAATTTTTTTGGTTAATAATACATTTTCCCATGATTTGGCGGCCCACATGCAGTACCCTCGCGGCCCACCAGAGGGCCGTGGCCCATAGGTTGGGAATCGCTGATGTACAGTATTCCTGTTCCCATATGTCATGTTGATATGACAGCATCTCAACAATACTACCTAACACATTATTACTGATTTATTTGACTTGTCACAGTTCAGTACTGTGTGTGTGTGTGTGTGTGTGTGTGTGTGTGTGTGTGTGTGTCTGTGTGTCTGTGTCTGTCCGTGTCTGTGTCTGTCCGTGTCTGTGTCTGTCCGTGTCTGTGTCTGTGTCTGCGTCTGTGTCTGTCCGTGTCTGTGTCTGCGTCTGTGTCTGTGTCTGTGTGTCTGTGCGTCTGTTTCTGTGCGTCTGTGTCTGTGTCTGTGCGTCTGTGTCTGTGCGTCTGTCTGTCTGTGTGTGTTGTAGGCGTTCCAGAGGCAGGTCCATGAGAGCCTGACCCAGCTGGAGCTGATCAATAAGCAGTACCGGCGTCTGGCCCGGGAGAACCGCACCGACTCCTCCGGCCGGCTGAAGGAGATGGCCCAGGGAGGGAACCAGCGCTGGGACAACCTGCAGAAGAGGGTGGCCTCCATCCTCCGCAGACTCAAGGTGCCGTACTGACTACAACAAACCCAGGCCTTGTTGAACAAACGTAACACATTTTAGTGTACATTCATACAATCCTATATCGGTGAAAGCCTTAGCATCTCTTGATTTCTTCTACAGAAATCCCCCCCCCTACTCTGCCCCCCCCTTACTCCGCCCCCCCCCCCGCCCCCCCTACTCTGCCCCCACTGTCAGGAAGCTGAACTCTCTCCCCGCCCCCCCCTGAACTCTCTCCCCGCCCCCCCCTACTCTGCCTGCCCCCACTGACTCCGGACTAAGAATAATCTCACTTCATGCATACATACACACAAGCATACCTGTACATACATACATACATACATACATACATACATACATTTATGTACTTTAGCCACTTTACTGTATTATACTGAGCCAATTACCACTATTGCACTATTGTCATTGTTCATATAGTATTCTACCCCTGTACATTGTACCGCACATTTCAAATCTTTTATCTAGTACTTTTTGTATATATAGTTATTTTTTTATCTTGCCGTATTATATTGTTATTTATTGTTTTTGTTTGCTATGCACCGTGGATGAGAGGGAAACACAATTTCAGCCCTCTGTATGTCTGTACATGTACTGGATTGACAATAACGCTGACTTTGGCTTTGACTTTGACTACAATCCTATATCGGTGAAAGCCTTAGCCTCATCTCTTGATTTCTTCCGCAGCACTTCATCGGTCAGAGGGAGGAGTTTGAGACGGCCCGGGACGGCGTCCTGGTGTGGCTGACAGAGATGGACCTGCAGCTGACCAACATAGAACACTTCTCTGAGTGTGATGTCCAGGCCAAGACCAGGCAGCTCAGGGTATTGATGTCCAGTCCTACTGACATTTAAGCAATATCACACGAGAGGGAGTGCTGTTATACTGAATATCAGCACGGCTGTGATTCGGTCGTAGGTACGAGGCCGCAGGCCGAGTGATACATATAGTTAAAAGTCCCAGTGCTGTTATACTGTATATAGGCACTCATGGAATGCCTCTTGTCCAATCAAATTACTTAGTCGGAACTAACTGTTGTATAAAACCCTATAACACACTCAGTTAACTAAGTGTGTGTCAGCGGTCAAATAGACCCCCTTTTTAGAATGTGTAAATCTGCTATTTACACACAGAGATCACGAGAGGGCGCTTCTTTTTTTAGCCTGCCTCCTACACAGAAAAACTGCAAAACAGCTTTATACTAGCTTATCCTGAAGTGATTTTGAAAATGTAAGGATACTGGGTGGTAGAACGCACATATCTAGGAAAAGTCATGAAAGGAGGGTCCTGAAATTTGATAGAGTGCTTATTTATTTTACTCATAGGGGTCACCGTGACCCCTCACGGCTCTTCTAGTGTTAATTTATCAGTGATACATGTCATAATCCTCTCCCACAGGCGTTCCAGCAGGAGATCTCTCTGACCACGGGGAAGATCGAGCTCATCTTCCACCAGGGGGAGGCGCTCATAGAGAAGAGCGAGCCGCTGGACGCCGCCGTCATCGAGGAGGAGCTGGAGGAGCTGCAGCGCTACTGCCAGGAGGTGTTTGGGCGCGTGGAGCGCTACTACAAGAAGCTCATGCGCCTGCCTGTAAGTCCCAGGGTTGGGATGTTGTCCATTTTGTGATACATGTATATGTACCACAGGGTTCCCGCGCTGGTCTTGAAAAGCCGTAAAGTCTAAAATCCAGCAATCCAATCTACAAGGCCTAAAAAGGTCTAAAACTTTTAAGTTAATCGGTCAAAAGATGAGGTGCTAGGTCTTAAAAATGAGATCCTGCAAGGAAATCAGTCCGACCACATCCATTTACACGGAAATGAATCAAGCTGGAACCCAATTTGCTTTTTTGTCTGTATGGCAGTGAAATCCCTAATTTCATCACCTCGAGGATGACAAAAAGCTACCATATGGTGTCGCGAATAGGTCAAAAATTATATTCAAAGAGGTCTAAAAAAAGGTCCAAAAGGTCTTAAATTTGACTTTTTGAAACTTGTAGGAACCCTGTGAATGTCTCAGATGTACCCCTCCTCCTCCTCCTCCCTCCTCCTCCTCCAGCTGACAGACGACGAGCGTGACGTGTCCTTCTCGGACCGTGAGCTGGACCTGGACGAGCCTTGTGACCTGTCCAGCCTGCCCTGGAGCGGCGGCCTGGGAGACAGTGTGCTGTCGCCTCTGCCCTCCTCCAGCCGCTCGGCCTCTCTGGCGCCCCCGGTACGGGCCGAGCGGTCGGGCAGGGACACCCCCGCCAGCGTGGACTCCATCCCCCTGGAGTGGGACCACGACTACGACCTGAGCCGCGGCCTGGAGAGCGCCGGCCGGGCCCTGACCTCTGAGCAGGCGGAGCAGCTGGACAGTGAGGAGGGCGACTCCTCCGCTCTGTTAGGTCAGTTCGTCCCTGTTTTTGTTCACTGACAGTTGTGGATGAGAAGTTAACACTAGAACAGCCGTGCCTATTTTACCCACTAGTAGAGGGGGGGTCAAATAGGTCAAACCCCCTTTTTAGAATGTAAATCTGCTGTTTACACACAGAGATCACTAGAAGGCGCTTCTTTTTTTAGCCTGCCTCCTACACAGAAAAACTGCAAAACAGCTTTATACTGTCTTATCCTGAAGTGATTTTGAAAATGTAAGGATACTGGGTGGTAGAACGCACATATCTAGGAAAGGTCATGAAAGGAGGGTCCTGAAATTTGATAGAGTGCAAAGATAGATTTTTTTTTTTACTCACAGGGTTCACACTGACCCCTCACGGCTCTTCTAGTGTTAAATGTGACAGCAGCTGGTGAAACCGCGAATCAAAATGTTCTGACTTTTTGAAAATCAATGACACACTCGCTAGTCAAAACATTGCAATGCAATGGACTCGGTGAGTAATCCCTACTACAACCTAGTTAGTGTAGAGTAGTGGGGATTACTCACTGAATACATTGCGTTGCAATGTTTTGGCTTGACTAGCGAGCGTGTCGTCGGTTTTCACCAGCGTTGACGTTTACATTTTTCAGAATGAAAGTCAGAATTCGGTTGCCGACTTGTTTTCCGGTTTCACAAATAACCTCACAGTTGACACATACAGTGGCTACTCAACAATACTTGTATTAAATATATGTAATCATATATATGTAATCATTCAGATACATAAGCTATCAGTTTATGTTAAATGATAAAGTGTAACGTTTGAGTGTATGTATATTTCTTCCAGATGTAGTCATCCCAGAGAGCCCCGAGGCCTTTGTTAAACTAACTGAACAAACGCTGATGTCCTCCACTGGTAGGCAGCGTCAGCAGCGTCAGCCCCAGCATGCCTGAGTGTGTTTTGGGGAAGAAATAACAGCTACAAACATCCGTGGCATCACACTTACAGCCTGTTCACTGCCTGGGAGTTTGCTATTGTTTTCTCTCTCTCTCTCTCTCTCTCACAGACACACAAACACACACACACACACAAACACACACACACACACACACACACACACACACACTGTAGCGACTAGATCGAGCCAAAAATCTGAAGTCGCTGAGAGACGCAAGCAGGGTCTGGGGTGAAATTGTATGACGCGCTAAAAACTATTTGCTTGAGATAAAAGGTACGTTTAAAGCATTTATTGAATAAAAAAACAATCAAACTCGGTGACGTACAGAAATCCATAAGCGACCAACACAAAGAATAACAAACCAATCGTAAATAATATGCGGTCAACAAAAAATACAGCGACCCTGTCTCCCCTCTCTCTCCACTCCGCCATACAGGTGAACAGGTGCTTAAGTTGACCTCAGGCTATCCCCGCCGATAATCATGTGACTTCCGGAAAACATAACGTGATCAAAACAATAAACAAACAATCAAATAAACTCACAATAAACCCATTAGCTTTTTGTACTAAATACCCCACAAATCATATTCATGGCTCCTACACATACACATACACATACACACACACACACACACACACACACACACACACACACACACACACACACACATCGGAGCATAATAGGAGGCACTGTTACCAACAGCATCACACTATATATCATCCTGTTGCTCTTTCTTTGGTTTGGTTTGCGGTGTGTACTGTAGCTAACCTCAAGCAGATTTGTGGTTGGCGTTCTCAAACGCGAACCACAAAAGCCGCATGTTGTGCATTCTGATGGGAAGGAGCCTGCTGTTATTATTTTGTTAAATGCCTTGTTCACATTTTACCACTGTGTATGTACTTCTGTTTACTAATAACATCTCACGCTCGTCAAATCTTGATTTGATAGATTTCCAGGATTGTTTGAAGCAACCACAAGCAACTACTTAATAAGAGCACAAGTTCTCATGTAACTATGTTTGTGACCGTATTCTTGTCCACAGGAGAGGCAGGCTGCCTGGAGACCCACATCCTTCAGTTGGACAAGGCCCTGGACACCAGCCGGTTCCACCTGCAGCAGACAGAGAACATCATCCGCAGCCGCACGCCCACCGGCCCGGAGCTGGACGCCTCGTACATGGGATATGTGAGTAGTAGTCCTGAGCACATAACTAGTTACTAGCAAAAATGTCATCAATGTTTTTACAGGGTGTTTGATTTGCATAGGGATCAATTACACACTGTGGATCAGGTTGTCATTACAAACTCAGCAGATGGAGAGGAACAAAACTGGTCAGGAACGCTGCCCTGAGGCCTGGGGAGACGACAATGTTGATTGGCTGAGAGAAATCATCTCAGTCACAAAAGTCTACAAGATTGGTCAAAACCAAGTGGCCAAAAATAATCTCTCATCCTCATTGTGTTTGCAGCAATGAATTCAAGTGATCCAGCAGAGAAAGTGGCTGGAAATGTGTTTATTTGGTTTTACCCAGTGGTGTAGTCTAGTTTTTTCTAGTGGGTATACTGTGATTTTTCCCTCCCAGCCTCATATCGTTCATTTCGGAATATTTTTCGCCATAAAAATAAATCTGCGCTCCCTATCCAACGTTATATATATCTAGCATTACATGTTTTAAGGCTGATCTGTGCATGATAGTAGGCTACTGCATTTTGACATATTTCATGTCGCATTTCCCCCCCGTTGATGGTATATGACGCTATAGTCAGCCCCAATGGTCCAAAAGTCAAGTGCTTCGTAACACAGACGGGGTGAATTTGATGAATGAAAGTGTGAAAGTTCTGTCACAAAACGCTGTTACGTATCCTCACGCATTTCTAAGTGGATATATGGAAATCCTTGGCCTTTCCTAGTGGGTATACGGCGTAGTCCTGCGTATCACGTAGACTACACCACTGCTTTGTAAATGTATCCAAAATAATTGAAATACCCTTTTGATCCTATTAGTGTGTGTGTGATATGAATCACAATCAGTCGACTGTGAGGATATCTCTGAAACACTTGGTTATAAAACATCCTACCTGGTCATACCTGTTATAAAACATCCTACCTGGTCATACCTGTTATAAAACATCCTACCTGGTCATACCTGTTATAAAACATCCTACCTGGTCACTCTGAAAATACGCCTGGTCACATGTCTGCTCACACTGAGAACATCTCAGTGACGTTCATGTACATCCACTGACTGCCCTGTAGATGCGGCTGCTTGGAGAGTGTCGAGGCAGCATCGACACGGTGAAGAGAGTGGGCTGTGAGCTGAAAGAGGAGGAGGACAAGATGACCTTACTAGTCGACCCCAACAGCTCAGAATCCCAAACGTCAGGTAAAGCTGCCTCTCCTCAACTGCCTGAACCATAACCATCTGTTATGTTCACTGAATAACTCATACTGTATGTGTATGGGGCGGCTGTGTCTCAGGAGGTAGAGGCTGTGTCTCAGGAGGTAGAGGCTGTGGCGCAGGAGGTAGAGTCGCCGTCTAACGATCGCAAGGTTGGCAGATCGGTGGTTCGAGCCCCGGCTGGCCACGTGTCGAAGTGTCCTTGGGCAAGACACTGAACCCCAAATTGCTCGGGCCGGCGCCTTGCATGGTAGCTTGCCTACCTCGCCATTGGTGTGTGAATGTGTGTGTGAATGGGTGAATGAGAGGCCGTTGTAAAGCGCTTTGGACAAAGGCGCTATATAAGTGCTGTCCGTTATATTTGATGGCTTTTTCCGACTGTGGGTGGCTGCAGGTGTGATCGAGCGCTGGGAGTTGCTGCAGGCTCAGGCCCTCAGCAAGGAGATGCGCCTGAAGCAGAACCTGCAGCAGTGGCAGCAGTTCAACTCTGACCTCAACAACGTGTGGGCGTGGCTGGGCCAGGCGGAGGACGAGCTGGAGCAGCAGGGGAGGCTGGACCTCAGCACCGACATCCACACCATCGAGCTGCGCATTAAGAAGCTCAAGGTGACTGACCAGGGTTCGTTGGTTGTCCCCCGTGCCAGACTGAAGACCAAGGGTGATAGAGCATTCCAAACCGTGGCCAAATGCTCTGCCCTTGGATCTTAGATCAGCTGGCTCGGTCGAGGTTTTTAAAAAAACAGCTAAAGACTGTCTTGTATAGACAGGCTTTTTGGATAGCCCCAAGGGGCCTGTCTTTCTGTGTCCTGTTGATGTTGTTGTACACCTGTTGTCTGTTACTTGTTCTTATTTTCACTTGTTTGTAGCATGTCTCTCACCACAGTCGTCTCTCTCTACAGGAGCTGCAGAAGGCTGTTGACAAGCGCAAGGCCATCGTCCTGTCCATTAATCTGTGCAGCGCAGAGTTCGTCCAGTCCAACACAGAGGAGTCCCAGGAGCTGCAGGTCCGACTGAAGGAGATGAACAACCGCTGGGACCGGCTGGGCCCCTCGCTGCAGGAGTGGAGGTCGTCCCTTCAGGGGGCCCTTATGCAGTGCCATGTAAGTGGCCAGACACACAATGACCTGAAAAAACAAGACAGCTCAAGTTTGTATAAGGAACAACTGACAGCAAATCTTAGTGACAAAACATCTTAATGTCCTAGGCCAGCGGTCCCCAAAATGTTTGGACTCAAGGCCCACTTAAAAATCTCAAGTATTCGCGGCCCACACAGGCATTTTACGCACACGTACATTTGTTGGGGTGTTTCATCATTATTCTCTTATTCTTATTGGATATTTCATATGCATCATCATGCAATCATCATACATACAGTGCAGTAGGCCTAGTAGTAGCACTCTGATGATGCATTTTTTAAGGTTTTAAAGAAAAAAATACAGTACCCTGTATGTATTTTTTAAATTCAAACGTTTTCGTAAAAAAAACTATTAAAAAAAACTATTTTACCTATGATTTGGCGGCCCACTTGCAATACTCTCGCGGACCACCAGATGGCTGCGGTCCATAAGTTGGGAATCGCTGTCCTAGGATATGATGGGTACATAAAACCATAAAGCTTCATGACCAGATAGTCAGGGTATTGAATATGTAATTACACAAGGGGGCTGTAACCCATAGTAGAAAGTGCTGCGTTGTTGCAGCTGGTGTTTGAAACTGAAAAGCAATTCACACTATCCTCTTCTATAGGACTTCCATGAGATGAGTCATGGTCTACTGCTGTGGCTGGAGAACATCGACCGCCGGAGGAATGAGATAGTTCCCATCGACCAGAGCCAGGACACTAACACTCTAAACGAGCACCACAAAACACTCAAGGTAGAATGTTAACGGTGTTCATTAACATCAACAACTTTTTTGGGTGGATGATTGTCTCCTTGCTGTAAGATTGTGGGGCCGGGGCGGCTGTGGCGCAGGAGGTAGAGTCGCCGTCTAACGATCGCAAGGTTGGCAGATCGGTGGTTCGAGCCCCGGCTGGCCACATGTCAAAGTGTCCTTTGGGGCAAGACACTGAACCCCAAAATTGCTCCCAGTGAGCGGGCCAGCCGGCGCCTTGCATGGCAGCTTGCCGCCATTGGTGTGTGAATGTGTGAATGGGTGAATGAATGAGAGGCCGTTGTAAAGCGTTTTGGATTGGAATAAGGCGCTATATAAGTGCAGTCCATCCATGTATCTTCTCCCTACCCCCCACAGCAAATCCGCCGGGAGCTGCTGGACTCCCAGTTGAAGGTGGCGTCTCTGCAGGACATGTCCCTCCAGCTGCTGGTCAACTCTGAGGGCAGCGACTGCCTGGAGGCGAAGGAGAAGGTCCACGTCATCGGGAACCGCCTGAAACTCCTGCTGAAGGAGGTGACCCGGGACCTCAGGGAGCTGGAGAAGACTCTGGACATCACCAGCAGTGTCCAGGTCAGAGCAGCAGCAGTGTGTTTATTTGGTTGTTAAGTCTGATGTCAAACGTGACGTTTAGCAATTTCCGGGTCCAAACCAGAAATTCCCTGCACCATAGTACCAGTGTACTACAGCGGTAGAATGACAGTTCAATCGTTTTTTAGACTCGGATCTATTCATACAACAAGGGACACAGCACTTTCCAGTTTTTCCCATATTTGTCAGCGTCTTTGAGCCTCGGAAAAGTGCTATATAAATATAATGAATTATTATTATTACTGAGGCATTTTGAAGACAGCGCCTCAGACATCTTTGGACCCGGAAACACGTCACGACTTAACAACCAAATTGTATATACTGGGGCGGCTGTGGCGCAGGAGGTAGAGCCGCCGTCTAACGATCGCAAGATTGGCAGATCAGCGGTTCGAGCCACCGGCTGGCCACATGTCGAAGTGTCCTTGGGCAAGACACTGAACCCCAAAATTGCTCCCAGTGAGCGGGCCAGTGCCTTGCATGGCAGCTTGCCGCCATTGGGAAAAAAGGCGCTATATAAGTGCCGTCCGTTTACCATTTACCATATACGGAACACTCAGTCCAAAACCATACTACAGGAGAGAAAAAAAAGCCATTAATTTTCGTGTATCCAACCTCTCTGTATCTCTCTCTCCCCCCACCCACCCACCTCTCTCTCTCTCTCTCTCTCCCTTCCTTCTCTGTGTTTGATCCTCTCAGGACCTGTCGTCGTGGTCGTCAGCTGACGAGCTGGACACATCAGGTTCCCTCAGCCCCGCGTCAGGCAGGAGCACACCAAGTCGTCGTCGATCGGTAACGTACAGTCCTGTCCTGCCTGGCACTAAATGGTGCTATTCACCCAGGAATGTGTTTGGTATTCCCCCCTTTAGACAGTGCATCGCTTGTGCCCAGAGAGACCACTTTAAGGCCAGAGTCACCCCCCCTCCCCCCCCGAACCCCACCCACCCCCGCCATCCCAGGATCTGCCCTCACCTCTCTTGAACACCTCTCTCTATACACCTTCCCTCTGAACTTTTGACCCTGTTTCAACCCCTCTACTACCCCTGCATGTTGTCTTCTGCCAGAGCCTAACCCCACCAGTACACTGGAGAATGATTATTCCCTTCTTACCCCAACTCGCCCCCACCCCCCCCCCCTTTTTTCTGTCCTCTTCTTCTTGATTGACTTGATTTAATTTTCTGCCTTTTTTTAACATTCTTTGTCAATACATTTCTACACTTTAAAACCCTGCCCTCTCGACTTAAGACTTTCCTCTTTTCTCTCCCACTCTTCTTTAGTGCCCTGTAGAACCCTGTAGATTAGTTCCCAAGGAATACTGGCTCTTTGATACTGCTGAAAAACACACACAGCCAAATTGGAACATTTTAAGAGAGGAGCTAAATGTAAATTCAATGAACCACATGCACAATAAGCAATGACTTGTTTTCTTGTCAAAGTGAGTTCTTTACTGTATGCCTCTGTCTCCCATGTTACAAGTCATGCATCACATGGCCGATACGATTTGTGCTTCAGCATACAAATCCACTTTGTCTATAACAGCATTACCAGTTCAAAGGAGTTGTTATACTTTGAAAAAAGCCAGTTTCCTTGTCTCCATTGGTTTACCTTCACGTTTGATTTTGTTGCTGCTCTTCTTCTTTCATTTGGGGATTTTTCTTTCATCGGTAGCTTTGTCTTTTATTTGCCTGGACTGAAACATACTTTCTTTCTTTTACCCCCTCTGTTCATTGCAAACAGCCACGGGGCAACAAATGTAGTCTCTCACATCCTGGACCCTCTGTGAGCAGTCCACATCACAGGTACCTTTCTCCTGGTTTCTAGAACACCCAGAAGATAATGGAACTCATCTACCCATGATGCCCCTGGTGGCCCATTCAGTCAAGTCCTGCCCTGCTACTGTCGATCTGTGTCACTGGGCCAGGAAGCCTTAAAGCTGCCCTGCATGTCCACAGCAGGAGTGCTCAGTGCAACAGCTGTTTTATATCATTTTTAAAAGATAATAATCCTAAAAAGACTATTTCTGATTTTGTGGATGTTATTATGAAGGCTCATGACAATGAATTCCATCATCTCCTATAATTCTAGACACTATAGGCTAGGGGTTTAGATGAGTGGTTAGCCCACTCATCGTTTAAGAGTTCCGCAACATGTAATAAATGGCCTCTTTGCTGCCAATGTTCTCGGCTGCTTAATATTGCTACTTCCCAGAGTGCACTTTCTGTGCGTAACATAAACATTTCCTCTAATCCTCTGGTAACAGCAGAGCTCTAATGCTCCTTTTCTTACCACTGAGCATACATACTTTCTCTCGAATTGTCGAGCCAGCAAGCGTCTGCAATGAACAATGCGATGGCAGCAGTCTTTCTCTGTCTCTCTCTCTCTCTCTCTCTCTCTCTTTCTTCCTCTCTCTCGTGTGTGACATCTCTTCTTCTTCTAACTCACCGACTAATCCACCATCTTCCCCCTTTTCAATCTGTCATCCGTGGGTCTCGCCTCTCAGGTCTCCATTTGGTAGTGGTGGTCTAGTGGATAGTGAGTTGGACTTGTGATCAGAAGGTTGTGATTTCAAATCCCGCCTGAAACCACACCACTACTAGTGTGCCCTTGAGTAAGGCACTTAGCCCTCAGTTACTCCAGGGGGAATGTCCCTGTAATTCTTAATTGTAAGTCGCTTTGGATTAAAAGCGTCTGCTAAATGACCTAAATTAAAATTAGGTCTTCATTTGTGAAGTGATAGGGGGCACTTTGGTGACAGCCTCGTCTAGACTAACCTGAGGGTAAAACAGACATCACTGTTTTATATGCCTAGCTGGATTGGAATCACGCTTCATCTCAGTGTAACCCAATTTGATAATAAAATAGATCCTCCATGTCAGCTAAACCTGAGCAACGGCAGCATAAGTTAGTTATACAGTAACTCTGCCCAGCTATTGTTGTATTACTACAGTATGTATCCCTTATCTGAGTGTACCGAGTGTATGTAAATACAGTAGTCTAAATAGGCTATTATTTTGGGCCTTTGCAACCAATTTAGTGGTACTGTCATCTCAGTTAGGGTTAGGGTTAGATGACAGATGATGGTATTTTCAGATGGGGCTCAATAATGCTACTTTTAAAAACAGCAGAGGTAGAACTACCCCAATAGAGACCACTCTAACTGCTATGCTCCTGTCTTGGCATGCTTTGCATTTAACAGGATATACTCCTTAGAGAGGGCTTTTGGGAATGTCTAAACACTCAGCAGCTACATTACTTGCAGCATGCCTTTCGCCTTGTGTCCTAACGCGCTTTACAAAAGAATGTCAGCTCATGTGGTAGTTTCATGGTTTTCATTGGATTGTTGCTGTTATGTCTTGAAAATGTGTTCAATGTGCCCACATCTTTTGTTTTCCTCCCAGGTATCATTCTCCAGCACCTCAGTCAATGTGTTGATCACCAATATCAAAGATGTTTCAGTTGCTGTTTGTTGTAGGTTTTGGGAGGGAAGGCGTGGTAAGGGAGGTGTCTGGGGAGCGGCGCTAAGCATTTTAAAGCTCTGGGGAGCTAAGCATTTTAAAGTTAGCACTGTCATACCATACATATGTTACGGTACATGTGGGAATACGGTACATGTGGGAAAACTAGGGTGCTTAGGGTGCTTTAGGTGCTAGGGTGACTTGGTACATGCTGGCATGTCTAACCCTAACCTTAACCCTAACCCTAACCTTAACCCTAGCACCCTAGCACCTAACCCTAACCCTAGTTTTCCCACATGTACCGTATTCCCACATGTACCGTAACATATACATACATATTCCTAAAATGAGTTCCTATTTTGATGGAAGGTTTTTAGTTTTGAATAATAGTTTGAATCGGTGAATCATAATGACCAGGAGGAGGGGGGGATGTATTGGGTGTATATGCGTCTCCTCGGCTGTAGACGTGATCGACTAAATGGATGTCTGCCGCTGTGTCTGAGCAGGTCACCCAACGCCGCTGGCTCCGTTTCCTCCCCTTCTGAGGCCGCGGCGCCTCCTCCGTCACGCTGCTCCTCCTTCCTGAGGCGTGTCCTCTGGGTGGCGCTGCCCGTCCAGCTCCTCCTCCTGCTCCTCCTGGTGGGCGTGGCCTGCCTGGTACCGTTGTCTGAGGGAGATTTCAGCTGCTCTCAGTCCAACAACTTTGCCCGGTCCTTCTACCCCATGCTGCGCTACACCAACGGGCCCCCTCCTGTTTGAGCCAGCTGGGAGGCTGGGAGGCTGGGAGGCTGGGAGGCAGACTTAAGTGCAGACTTAAGGGGGACTGTTAGTTTTAGTTTTTTTTTACTGTGTGGGTCTTCTGGGGTGTTATGCCTGAAATAATGGTATGGAACCTGCAACAATACCACAAGACGTTGGTAACCATACACCAGTGTACATTGGTAGCCAAAACTATTCTTGGTCATGTTTTTGTAAGACTGAACCTACTGAACACCTACTGTCAAGTTCCCCGGTCTCTTCTCTTCTTGTCTACTGTATCTGATAGGATCATGCATCTCACCGTTTTGATCTGTGTAATACTGGGTAGATTAAGAAGCGTCTTTGGAGCAATAAACCAAAACATTGTTTGGTTTTGTCTCCAGTGGATATCGACTGGATGCTGGAATAGGTACAATACAGATGACATTTTGGTGTCAAGACCTATTTAAAGGTATTGTTAAGTTCTAAATATAGCCTGTGAATTTGCTCGTAATAACTGGAGATTTGTAAAATAACATTTTAAGATATCTTATATTGCAATTATTTTTTTACATGTATTTTGGCATGCAGTTATAATTTTTGCTTTTATTGATGGTTACTTATTATGGCTGGGTGTGTCAGTGTTGAATAGTTGATTTTAATATGAATTACGGTAATTGGGTGTAAGAATCTATAACCTGAATTGTGTGTTGCATATACTGTACTTATGAAAAACTAAGGAAACCGTGAAAGAGTTATTTGCTATGAACAGTTTAAACCCTTCAGAAACATTTAAATTATGATAACCATGTACTGTACACACTTTACTGTTATTTTTTTAACTGGCAACAATTAATATTCTAAATTGTAATGAATTACAATACTACTGAATATTTTGTATGGCTCTGTCAGTTGAGTATTAATGTTTTAAAGTCCAGGATAATTTAACATGTACTGTATATAATGATATAAATGTATCTATCATGTATATCTGACCCCTAAATCACAAATATTGAATGCCAAATTCTCATCTTGATTTCGTGTTTTATTCAACATCAATGAATTACAGTTATCTATTAAATTACAAAGAACAAACATCATCTCAATATGATATAGAGGACAATGTTTGAATTTGAAACATTCATTCATCTCAAACACAATTTATATTCAAGATTCAATGTTTTTATTTTATTACTCTGACCACATGATCTTTATCTCTGACTTTGATTACATTACAACCTTTAAAATGTATTGGTAATCTAATCAAAATAATTTATTTCTACAATAAGTGATGTACTACTCAGAAATGTGAAAGATTTCAAGGTCATTGTCCCAGATTCATTCACATTGAGTGTCTGTCCAGAGCAGTTGCCCCAGGGCCAGCAGGCCTCTGAGAGGCACCGGAGTCGGGCCTGGCAGGGCCAGGGGCGTCCTGGATGTGTGGGAGGTAGGGCTGCTGGTGGGCCGGACAGCTCCAGGGTAGGGCGAGGTGATGGTGGTGGTGATGGGGGTGAAGCAGAACCTCCAGAGATTTGATGATCTCGTAGTTTGGGAGTGTCAGGGCTGTTACCTCCAGGCCTACCATCTGAGAGACCACCATGCGGAAGTCTACCAGCTGAAACATGGAGCAGATGTCGTGGATTTAATTGATTCTTAATAGATTGAGTAAAACGTATACAGCACAAAGAGCTTGAATCAATTGTCTCCAAAGAGGCCTTTTATTAAGCAAAGTCACATGAGCGCAGAGAGAAACGAGCAGACCGATAAGCAAGAAGCAAAAGCCAAAAAGCCCCCAACGATGGGTGGGACTCATATTTATAGAACTGTCCTTGGTCATGAGGTCACTATTCTTGGGAACCAATCATATTATACAAATCTGTGATTACACAAGTTATGGGCCCTGTCCATAGTCAGAATTATTAATTACGCCACAGATCTTGGCCCATCCCTTACAGGAAGGAAATGGGCCTTCCTTGAGTGCTGCTAGATTCGCCAAACTGTAGAGAGACTTACATTTCTCAGTATAAAATGATTAAAAAAAACGCAACACAAAAAAATCACATCCCCAGGTGGATTTCGAATATAAGCTTCTGTAAATCAAGCCAAGTGGCATTTTATAGATGTATAAACCCCCACCTCTCTCTCCCTCTCAGTGAGCTGGGTCAGAATCTGTCTGAGGGAGGTGAGCTGCTGCTGATCCTCCATGGCCTTCTTCTCTCGGCTCTGTAGGTCTGACGACACGGTGGTGAGGGTCTTCTCAACGTTGGCCTTCCCCTTATCCAGCTCCTTCAGTCTCTTACTCCGCTCCTCAATGGTCTGACTCTGTTCCATGACTTTGAGCTTTGACATCACACACAGCAGACACCTCAGCAGTTGTCAGCATTTCATTTGAGGTTTTGGCCTAATAGGAATTTCTTACATTTCACAACATTAATTCCATTATTGATTCTTGAATGTGTTCAGCGTCTGTTTCGTATTATTGATGTTTACTGGACATTTGATCATACGTCAGAAACAATACACAGGGTTCCCGCGCTGGTCTTAAAAAGCCTTGAAGTCTAAAATCCAGCAATCCGATTCACAAGGCCTAAAAAGGTCTTACGTTTCAGTTATTAGGTCTAAGAAATGAGGTGCTAGGTCTAAAAAAAATGTATTAGCTTGTCCTGCAAGGAAATCAGTCCGACCACATCTATTTACGTGGAAATTAATCAAGCTGGAACCAAAAAAATGCCAATTATTGGCGAACGAAGCTACGGCAGGATGACAAAAAGATATCATAGGTCTATAATTCTATTCAAAGAGGTCTAAAAAAGGTCTTAAATTTGACTTGTTGAAACTTGTAGGAACCCTGTATACAGAGGTATAGATTATAATGACTTACAGTGAGGACAATTTAATATGCACGAAAAAGTGTTCAATACAAAGTGCTTATTAAAGGTAATATCCACCTTTTTTTTAACTCAATTTTGAGTTTTGTACTGGACAGGTAGCTGTCAGGCAACTATATGACTCTGCCTCTAGATGTGTGGGCCTGAGCACTCCTCCCCTCTACCTTGAGTTCGTTGGTGTGGGAGAGCTGGGCCTTGAGCTCAGTGTTGGAGAGCTTGGTAGAGCCCAGTTCTCCTTGTAGACGCTCCACTTTCTTCTGCAGTCTCCTGGCCGTCACATGGGCGTCGTCGCGCTCCACGGCCAGCGCCGAGCGGCTCCTCTTCTCCTCCTCCAGGTCGGCCACCTTCCTCCTCAGCAACTCTGTGTGGAGTTCCTTACTCTCCAAGCGCTCCTTCTGGGTCTTCAGCTACACACACACACACACACACACACACACACACACAAGATGCTGCTACAAATACCATTATACTGAGCATTATACTGTGTATGAATTGTTCTAAACAAGTGAGCCTTTGTCCATCACAAACCCACCCCCTACTGAGCAATCATTCAAACTCATTATAATTAAACATACTGTACACTCTGAGATAAGCTACCAGACACATTCGGATCCATTTCGTACCTTTCTCTGTAGGCTGTGGGCCAGAGTCTTGCTTTCCGCCAAAGCTGTCACTTCCTGTTTAATGAGTTGCTCTGCACGAGATGAGATGAGCTGCAGCCTCATGTCGAAGCCCAGGTCAGTGGCGATGGAGTCGACCTTCATCTTTTCTGAGAGTTGTTCCAGGAATCGCTCGTACTACAGGGGAGAGGACCGACAGGGTGATGGACACCTCAGTCTGAGCTCAGTAATCTCTTCTACTGGGAACTACTGTGCAATAACCAAGGGAATAGTGCAATGTTCTATAACCCTGGAATATGTTTACATCCTTGTGTTAGGTTTCCATATACTGTATATACGTTACTAGTTCATATGTTTATGTTTATAAAAAAGTACATAGTTACATGCTAACTCCCCCCTGTCTACATACCCCCCTGTGAATAGGCCATTTAGTGTATATAAGTATATAAGTTTACATAACAGATACATTCTCAGATTCCTACCGATCACTTATCCCCCTATTTATATCCCCCCTAATTATGTCTATTTATGTCTCATTCTTGTTTTTTTATTATTATCTTAGGACTGTGTTTGTTTGTTAGCACCTAGGGCTTGCATTTAAATTTCGTTGTACCTGTTACAATGACAATAAAGATCATTCATTCATACTCAAGAGACATCAAAAGGAATGTACATAAATGTCCTATTTTAGTCAGAGGATGCTGTTGGTGGTGGACAGTCATGGCCACTGGCGGACATGGCCACTGGCGGACGTGCCCTATTGGTGCCCCTCCAATGGTCTAAACTTGACCATGTGCCCCCACAGTTGAAAAACGTCGCACTAAAGTGCCCTTTTGAGTGGCAAAATTAGAGGATGTGCCCTATTGGCTGCCCTTCCAGTGGTCTAAACTTGACCATGTGCACTGATGGGGTCCCATGTTGTGCAGTATGTGCCCTTTTTTTTCTTTTCGCCCCTGCCCTTAAAACAGCCTGAGTCCGCCACTGGTCATGGCCACGGTGCTCACGTGCTCTCTGTTATGACTCAGCCCATCGCGATGCTCATCAGCTGTCAACAGCTCTGCTTCCAGGCCCCGCATCCGCTCCCTCAGATCCTGGACGTGCTGCTCGGCCATCTGGGCTCTCTGCAGGGCACCGTGGTGGAGCTCTGTCTGTCTGGACAGACCCTCAGACACATGGGAGAGCCTTCTCTCCATCTCCACCATTGTCTGAAATATTGGATGATATGACATGAGAAAACATGCTGGGAAAATAAGACAAATATACTACATACTCCCACACTATTAAAATGTGCGTCTTATAAAAGATGATACGTCAGTGTACTTTCTAACTTAAACTAATATATATTCATGTGACTGCATGTTAGAGGAAGGAACCACTGTAAAAGTTCTACCATTTTTGCATTCTGCTCCGTGGTGCAGAGGTCACTTAGTCTCAGTAGCACCTCCTTCTCGGTGGGCGGGGCTACACCAGAGTGACTCAGTGGCAGAAGAGTGGCTAACTGCTCCAGGAGGGTCTGCATTCTCCCCTGTGAGGCCTGAGTCTCCTCTTGGCCAGTGTGCAGTTTTATAACCTGCTCCTGGACCTGTCTCTCCAGGCATCCTGCCTCCCGCTTGGCTGCCTCTATGACCCGCCTGCTGGCCTCCAGCCTCTCCTGCAGACCCTGGTTCTCCACCACTGCACTCCTCCTGGCCAACAGTGCACTATCTAACTCCTAGGAGACATATACTTTTATGACGGAAACATTGTAAAGCAATTTGACACAAGCTACAGCTATTTAACACTAGAACAGCTGTGCCTTTTTACCTACTAGTAGAGCTGCCTCGGGGGTCTAATAGACCCCCTTTTAGAATGTAAATCTGCTACTTACACACAACGACCACTAGTTGACCATCTTGTTTTTTAGCCTGCTTTTTTTTTTACTCACAGGGGTCACTGTGACCCCATCACAGCTCTTCTAGTGTTAACCTATGAATATCATTATGTAGCCTATCCATACGTTTGAAAGAACAGCTTTAAAAAAAAAAAAAACATGATGATGTTGTTGTTCTGCCTACAGGCAGAATGTAATACTTTTCTATCAACACACAACCAGAAGTCAGGCTTAAAAGAGGTGAACACATGTACCAGTCTGAGCAAATCTAGCGCCTCTGCACTGGTGGCTGCATTCCTCCTCTCGCGGGTCACCTCCGCCACCAGTCTCATCACTGTTTCTCTGCTGGCTTTGCACTCCACCTCGTAGGACCTCGCACTCTCCTCCAACACACAGACTCTCATCTTCAACCTGTCTCTCTCATGGCATACCTGAGATCACAAAATACTGTTTATTTAATCAACTCAGCTTTGAGTCATGTGTAAGCCTATATACATTCCCTTAAACTGTTTTAAGGTTCTTGAAAGACTGTAAAGACTGAAAGCTCAATGATGTCACTTCTATTGCGTGTTTTCTTATTCTAAAAGATAGGCTTAAAAGAAACAAATAGGTTTCAACAAAATTAGTTGTTTTTTTACCTCATCCAGTTGTGTCTCTTTTATTATTGGATCAATGCCGTCCATTATTTTGGAGTCTCTTTAGTCTTATAGGCTGCTATAGCCTGAGAAGTGATCCTAATGTTGAACTGTACCTTCGTCATGTGTCAAATCTCTAGGCAACAAAAAACATTCGCCGTGCTCTACCGAAGGGGGCGCTACAGTGCCATCAGGTGGTGAACTGATACCCTCTATGAATATTTCCTTAGCTCCTACAAAATGAATTCAATTCAAAGATTCAATTCAAAGATACTTTATTTATCCCCGTGGGGAAATTCGTTTTGCCGCGCCACTCCACTAAAAACCACACATAACAACACAACACAACATAAAGGACAGACAACAACACTGGGCCAGCCATGTACAGTATATAAAAAACAGTGAGATCATGATATAAAAGTGGGTTAAAAAGATGAATAATGGCCACGGTGCTTATTATGCGCTGACATAAGATCCACTTTTATGGCGGCAACGTTTATCTGAAGGCGAATCATGATCAGTTTACATTTAAGGAATGAAGGGATGAAGAATGCAACACTGAAATATTCAGAATCAGTGACGTCACGTCCCAGACTGAGCGACCAGGAAGTAGCTGTTCAAACAAAACTTTATGAGCAAGAAGCTTGTGGACAACATCTGTTATGATGGCAACTCTAACTAAATCTGACTGAGTGTATTCATTTCGATATGGCAGTCATTGGCATATCTGGCAAAATAGGGCAAATCTTCAAATCTTTTGAAGCTTAATTTGGTGAGTCATTTTCGGAGACGTTATCAAGGCTGTTAAACACTTAGCTCTGTTCATTCATTGCATCAGCTACTACTAGCTTGCACGAATTGGGTTTTATAATACTGGGCTTGAAATGTGCTAACTTGTGTTTTTTGTGTATCGATACGTTCTAGCAGCTTTAACCATGGCCCTAATGATGCCAACGAGTAATGCAACGATATCGTTGATTATGTATAATGATGTATTTGCTTTGCTATTTCACTTGCATTAACTCAGTTTACCCAAGGTCAATGTCCCAAGACTGTCTTTCTTTGGGGGGGGCTGAACTTAACAAACCCAGCTGAAACAAACCTGTCTGTTCCTCTACTGACTGTTGACACTCCCCATATGTTACCCAGTTGATTTGAGTTAATTTACTGTACAATATTGTGCAATTCCTGATGAAGTGACATCATGAAGTGGCTGTGGTGCAGGAGGTAGAGTCGCCTCCTAATGATCACAAGGTTGGCAGATCGACGGTTCGAGCCCCGGCTGGCCACATGTCGAAGTGTCCTTGGGCAAGACACTGAACCCCAAAATTGCTCCCAGTGAGTGGGCCGGCGCCTTGCATGGCAGCTTGCCGCCATTGGTGTGTGAATGTGTGTGTGAATGGGTGAATGAGAGGCCGTTGTAAAGCGCTTTGGAGCAGAAAAGAAAGCGCTATATAGGTGCAGTCCATTTACCATTTACCATTTGAAGATGTGTGCTCTCAGTCTCTGCAGGTATGCTGCTCCGGACGCTGTGGAGCAGACTGAGGGTTCAGCGATGTGTCTGTCGCTGTCAGTCTGTCTGTCTGTCAGACATGGTTCAGGAACGCAATTATGAGACTCTACCTGGAACATCACCAGCCTTGACTACCTCAGTGACTTTTCCTAGTAGCTGTCATTCAACCACACACAACCAAAATAACTTCTGGACTGTAAACCAGAAGCGAAATGTTTTAAACACTCTGGGCATATCTCCCATCCCTTGTTATTTCACCACCAAGTATTGGAGTACACAGAAGCGGTTGTATTCAACAACTCCTGTGAAATCAGTGTTGAATCACGGTTTGAAATCAGGGACATCACCTGGTAAGAGAGCTCTGAAGGGCCCGAGGACCAAACAACCATCCAGAACCAACCCACCTACCCCAGAGGAGGACAAGGTGAGACTGGTCTACCAGTTGAAAGTGGACTTGTGCACATTTGAAGATCTGATCTGATGATTCTTGGTCATGTTTTTTTACACCATTCTGTCCTTCTAGGATGTGATGCAGTGCATTGCCTTTGCGACAGCAGACCAGTACCATCTGCCCACACTCTGCCATGACCTGATAGCCAACGGCTTTTACGAAATAGATAATTTGCCAAGAGGTAATCACATTTGCTTCGTAGCATATAATACAGTAATAAACATATAATACAGTAATACAATACTCGAGTCATACACCAGGTTGATGAAGTATTGTGCAATGTCCCTAACCCACATTTTGACAGTTATAGTATATGTTTATCCTGGTGGTCCTCTGTGACTCAGTTGGTAGAGCATGGTGCTAACAACGCTTAGGTTGTGGGTTTGATTCCCGCTGAGACCGTATATACTGATAAATGTATATACTCACTGCAATGTAAGTCGCTTTGGATAAAAGCGTCAGCTAAATGGCATATATTATGTTTATTTTAGATGCCTCAAATGTCTTGGCGATAGGCACAGAAATGGCCTCGAAACCCGACGACAACGCTCTGATGTTCTTCTTCAGGTACGTCCCTTTCGTTCCATGTCAAAGTGATAAAAGTGATGTTTCTTTTATGTTTTTTTGTTAGAATTCTGACAGCTGTTTCCATCTCTAGGGATGGCTCAGTGGTGTTCTGGAATGTTGAAGAGAAGACGGTGCGTATGAGAATTACGTGACGTTAGAATTATAAGGTTCTATCTCTATTTTTGGTCAAAATTTAGTTTTTTAAATAATCCGATTCATTAGGTGTTTATTAATGCCTGTGTGGTGTTATTTTTAAAATGTTGAAATGTTTTAGTTAGTAATTAATAAAATACAAAGGTTCCATCTCACAAAACATAATGGCATGTAAAAACTTTGACGCTCAATATCTCTGAACTACCCTAAACAGAGATAGAACCTTAGAATTCTAAGCTCACGCAATGTGGAATTCAAAGGAGAATTCTTCCTATGAACATTCTAAACAATTCAAGAGGATGTAATTCTATCAGGGACACTGATGTTTTCATTATCTTGAAAATGGCACTGTTTGCTCTTCCAGATGAAATGTGTAATGAGAATCTTGGAGAAGCATGAGATCCAGCCTTACGAGGTTGCTCTGGTCCACTGGGAGAATGAAGAGATAAACTATACCATTGGAGAGTAAGCTACATTATTTATCATTCCTTTTGCAGATGAATTATGACATTTCTAATTAAGTTACAGTATATGCAGTAACTTAACATTACGTTTTAAAGTTATTTCCCCCTTTATTAAATGTGTTCTTAATTCAGTTAAATGTATTCTGGAAAACCTCAGAATCAGAATCAGAATGACTTTATTCGCCAAGTAGTTTTCACATACAAGGAATTTGCTGTGGTTCTTGGTGCAAACAGGCAACATAAGAATAAGAATTAAAAAGCAAGTAGTGCAAAAAAAAACGTCGAGAAAAATGAATTGGATTTTTGATTTTGGAGTTTCTACCAAATCAATCAAATTCAATTGTTGAATTGTATATTTGATCTTTTTATGTTCTGGTCAGGGGAAACTCAAAGCTTCAGCGTGGAAACTTCCACCTGAACAACGAGATGGATCTAGACGAAGCTGTGCTCGAGAAATTTGCGTTCTCAAATGCTCTCTGTTTATCAGGTCAGCTGGATTCACTCTCCATAATACATCATGTTATTCATGTATAGAACTGTATATTCACAATTACTGTTTTTCTTTTACGTCCATAATCTCTCTCTCTCTCTCTTTCCTTTGATTTTTTTGCAGTAAAGCTGGCCATATGGGAAGTTTCTTTAGACAGTTTTGTGGAGTCGATTCAGTCAATCCCAGAGGTAGGCCTGCTGAAAGTAATAAACAGTTTGGACATCCACTCATTAGAAACAACATCAATCTCAGACTTGAATCTAGAATTATATATAATTCATGAATCACTAATGGATGTTTGTACCAGTAAAACTTGTCACGCAAGAGCATATAATGCTGAACTACTTTAAATGGCCAGACATGAACATGTACAGTCTGGTGGATGTAGTGCCACAGCCTACTGTTATCAGAACACTGAGTATCCACTGAGTCTATGTAAAAAGGCAATGTCTGGAGACCAGTAACATTGTTTCAAAAGGTTTCATTGTCACAGTAAAGAAAGTTACAGGTACATATTAATGACGATCACTGAACCCCAAATTGCTCTCAGTGATATACTACCTTGCATGGTAGCTTGCCGCCATTGGTGTGTGAATGTGTGTGTGAATGGGTGAATGAGAGGCCGTTGTAAAGCGCTTTGGATAAAGTAAAGTGCAGTCCATTTACCATTTACGATCAAAGAACTGTGTACTTCCAATATCCAACTGAGATTAAATTAAAACGACGTAAGATTCCACAGGATCACAGGATTAAACTAACGGAGCGTCTAAATTAGGGGTATTTACACAAATAAGGTATTCGAATGCACTTATCAATTACAACAATGCAATTAACTAGTGACACAGATGAATTAATAATCCAATAACGAAATAACACATTAAATATTTGCCTTTTCTTTGCTTATGGCTCTTACTGTGGGCTAGGCAATCCCTATGTTATTCTCTCCATTGTAACCAACCCCAGGTACTAGTTTGATTCTGAGATAAATACCAACTTTTTTCTTCTTCCCCCAACAGACGCTGAAATCTGGTAAAAGTGTTAAGTTGTCTAGAGCAGAGGTCATGCAAAAAATTGGAGAACTGTTTTCTCTGAGGTAAATTAGACGATCTTAAAATGTCTAAACTGATCAGATGAAAGATGGGATTGGCAAATATTTTGATCATTATAGTTTGGGCAATGTGACAACAATTTACAGATAGTACTTTGTAATCTGTCATTGAGACTTGCAATTTTGTTGTCGTTTGTTGGTGATTGTAGACACTGTATAAACCTGAGCTCTGACCTGCTCATCACACCCGACTTCTACTGGGACAGAGAGAACCTGGAGCTGCTCTATGACAAGACCTGTCAGTTCCTCAACATCAACCGCAGAGTCAAGGTAGGTTGAGCTCTCATTGATCATGTTAACACGGTTTTACACAGTCGTTTTTGGTGGGATGTTCAACAATAAGAAAACTAGGCCTACCTTTACCATAGCATACTAATAACAGGGTTCCTGCGCTGGTCTTAAAAAGCCTTAAAGTCTAAAATCCAGCAATCCAATGTATAAGGCCTAAAAAGGTTGCAAATTTCAGTTATTCTGTCTAAAAATGAGGTGCTAGGTCTAAAAAAATTGATTAGATTGTCCTGCAAGGAAATCAGTCAGACCACATGTATTTACGTGTAAATGAATCAAGCTGGAACCAAAAAAAAGGCAATTCTCTGCGTCCGGGAGAAATTATTGGCGAACGAAGGTACGGCTACAGCTACAGTATCAGTCATCTGGTTGTGTTGTAGGTTGTGAATGAGAAGTTGCAACACTGCACAGAGCTGACAGACCTGATGAGGAACCACCTGAGTGAGAAGCACAGTTTACGGCTGGAGTGGATGATTGTCATACTCATCACTATCGAGGTGAGGAAGTCTCATCCGTTCTCTCACTCACTGCTCACTGCTCAGGGTCTGATGGTGACGATGATCTCACTGCTCAGGGTCTGATGGTGACGATGATGGTGATATTTGTCATGCCCGTACACAGAACCTTTTGTTTTATTTGTTTTGTTGCCTTTGAATTCTAGGTGATGTTCGAACTTGCCAGAGTGATCTTTTGAAGAGCTGCACCAGCGGGACTTCCATGATGGAGGAACGGTGGGTTGTCACTGATGAATGGCAGAAGAGTCAGAGTAAATAATCAGATATTATGAATGTGCATGAGTAAATCCGTTACATCATGATTATATTGATAATTCAGAAAAAAGCTTAAAATGGACATAAACTGTGATATTCCTCATTTATAACCATTTATTATGGTTTGGGATATTGGCCGTAAGTTTTCACTTTTCCTAAGTGATTCAATTAGGCCTGATTCCATCACTTAGCCCAATAAATAATGATCATTGTGTTGCTAAATACATTCTGTTTTAGTCACAAATTACAACCTGTTATTTGTTTTACATGTACTGACAAATGTGTCTGAATGTTGTCATTGATGGACATAAATTATGTGAATTTGAGGTATATTTATTTACATGTTGTTGTTTTTTTTATTTGATTTAACAGAAATACCTCGTGTAAATAAGTATTCAGACCATGCTGTATTTGCACTAAAAGTAATGCTTTGTAGTAAAACCAAATAAACAAATTTCTAGCCACTGTCTTTGCTGGATCACCTGAATTCATTGCTGCAAACACAATGAGGATGAGAGGTTATCTTTGGCCACTTGGTTTTGACCAGTTTTGTAGACTTTTGTGACTGAGATGATTTCTCTCAGCCAATCAACATTGTCGTCTCCCCAGGCCTCAGGGCAACGTTCCTGACCAGTTGTGTTCCTCTCCATCTGCTGAGTTTGTAATGACAACCTGATATACAGTGTGTAATTGATCCCTATGCAAATCAAACACCCTGTAAAAACATTGATGACATTTTTGCATTTGAGCTCATTTTAAATGTCATAGCAAAGGATCTGAATGAATATATGAGGTGTTTCTCCTATTTCATTTTGCTTTCTCATTATGGGATATTGTGTGTGGATTGATGGCAAAATAATTTAATAATCCACTTTAAATTGAGTCTTAACACAACAAATGTGGAAAAAGTGAAGGGTCCAAATACTTTCCCATGCCATTGTATATGTTTATTTTGTGCCAACATTTTCTTTTGTGTTCTCTTTGTGAATATCAAAACAGTCAGAGGTCTCATTACATCAATATGTCACTGCATATTACACTGCATATTAAATTGTAAACTCAAGTTGGCAAGTCAACTAACAGCAATAAAAGGTGGTTTAAAATTGTAATATTTCATGTTAAACGCACTGAACAGGTGCTACGCCCCTAAATTTCGTTGTTTGGTACCTGTACTGTAGCAATGACAATAAAGTCCATTCATTCATTCATTCATTCATTCACGCCGTCTGTGTTTCTACCACTGAGGATGGGGGCTTTGTGCAGAGATATTTGACCAATGACATTTGCTTGATATTGTCATACTGGAAGTTCTGGAACTTCAATAACAGTAAGAGTATTGCTGTCAGAACAAAACACTCCACAGATTTTGAAGACTAGATTTATTCAAATGAATTTAAAATAATTTGCATTTATTTCATGAACAGCTTGGAAGTATAAAAATGTCCATGCAACTCTTTTAGATTTTGCATTTAGTTATTAGTTATTATAACATTCTTTAACATAGACCGGAATATAATCTCCAAATGCTATCAGGTTCACATTGTGTCAAAAGAAAAAAACAAACAGACTTCCCTCATACACATCTCACACACACACACACACACAACTTAATAACTTAATAAATCAGGGGTAAAAACAAGCTGCATGAGCATTTTAAGGCTGTGTTCTGCTATAATAAGGTTGAATAACCTTTCCAAATATGTTTTCTATTTATATTACACTATAAAACACATGAAGTGTTCTGTGCCAATCAGTAGTAAAATGTAGAACAAAAAAACATCAACTGAACTTGAGTTCTTGTTTAAAATATTTGCCAGTACAGTACTTTAGTAAAAGTCTAGTAAAGTTACTAAAGCAGTAGAATAAAATGACAAATAATTATAGTGTGTAACACAAACAGTTTCAACCTGACATACATATAGCTATGGACACATAAACATATTGTCTCAGTATTCCTGTATACTGCAATGCAACTGGCTATTTCTTTCGGATGAAGAAAAAAGATGGCAGTATTTCATAGGAAAGATTTAAATTGCATGCAATATTACAATGAATTTGATTCAATACACATTCTTGAGCAATTGAGCTATGAAATGCTCAATCTAGTGAGCAGTGGTGTACGGTATGAGGAAAGACAGTGATAGACAAGGGGTGGAACATATACCGGCAGCCAACCTGTCACAGTGCACTCTGGTCAGCAAATAATTAAGATTATGGGAGGATAATTTCTTCCACTGAATGTAATGTTATGTGTAACAGTATTATTTTGTCAAATTAAATGTTAGGCAACATACTGTAATCTGTGAATTGCGTTCTGACTAAATACAAGAATAGAAAAAAAATGCTAGTTACTGATTTAAAAGCAACATATAGGGCTGGTTTCACAGACAAGGATTAAGCCTAATCCTAGACTAAAAAGCATGTTCAATAGAGATTTTACATTGAAAGTGTGATTTAGTCCAGGACTAGGCTTAAGCCTTGTCTGTGGAACTGGCCCTAGGTTTGATCAATGCATCCAACAATAATCTGTAAATACTTGGTATATTACAACCTCAGACCAATATTTGAGTGTTCTTAATGTATAATGATGCTCTGATACATTACGCATAGCCTACTGTATGACTGACAAGCACAAACATTCTTTTTAGAGTTTTCAGTCTTAATTCAAACATAAATAATATGTAATACACACTATTGTACCTCCAAGATCAGATAATGAGACATGGTTCCTCGAAAAAGGAACAAGAAATGTACTCAATGAAGTACACAGGTAGTCATACAGTTTACGTTTGATATAGTAACAAATCAACATTGCATTGAATAACAACCAATATGGGGTGAAGGTGTTGAAGACCTGATGAATGTCTCCAGAGCCTGGGTTGGTCGTACATGAAGGCCCATAACAGAAGGTTTACTTCTGTTGTGGTAGATTGTCCTTTGGTGTTGCCTTTTACTTTGTCTGTTTGACTGTGTTGACTCTTTAAGAGGCGATTTGGTTGTCCTGTCCGCCTTTTAATTGTTCAACCTGTCAGGAGAAAATTGCAGAAGGACATTATTCTGTATCCCTACAAGGCATCTATCGAGAGGACATTGAAAATTAAATGTACGTCTTATATTTCCTCATCGTGTCATTGTTGTAATTTAAAATGTAAATACATGGCTTACCAGTTGTGTGTCTCCGTAGCAGGTTTCACCAACGTTGCGGCTCATGTGCAAAATCAAAGACCTCTGCATCTTCACCTTCCATTCTGTTTGTGGCATATGCATTCAGTGTTTCCTGACGACTCTCCTCGCCTCCCTGACAGGCTAGAGCTGGTCTTGCTGTGATACCTTCCTCAGCGTCAAGCCACACATCTTGGTCATACTCTCGGTTGTCTTGATATAGTCTAGCATTTCCAGTTTCTTTGGGTGGATTTTGATCAATACTTTGATAAACCATAGTTTGATTTTCAGGGGTCTGAACAATAACTGACACTTTCACTTCCACAGACACCCTTCTAGTGTCGTTGTATTCATCCATGTAGGAGGCGACCGTCTGTGTTGACTTCCACTCGGTGTCCTCTTCTTTTTCTTCCACTGAAGATTCCTGTCTTGATTCTGCTGACGCTGACTTCTTTTTCTTTTTCTTTTTTCTTTTTTTCTGAACAACCTCAGATGTGGTGCTTTGAACCTCAGATGTGGACTCTGAATATGTGTCAATACCTTTAATCTCCTCATACACTGTATCAACTTGAACAATTGAGGGCACTGTGTCTTTGTCTGACGGTTCCTGCACATCCATATCCATTTGTCTGACGCTTCCTGCACACATATCAAATTCACATTGTTCTGATAATTGTATATTCTCTTGTTCCTGTACAGCTGTATAGGTTGATCCAACACTTTCACATCGATGTTCCTCTACATGTATTTGACTGTCTGTCTCGGAGAATGTGAATGTCTCGGGAACAAGATAACCCTCTGATGCTTTTGAAACTTCTGCTTCACTCATGAATTCACTTTCAGCCCATACATCTGACTGAGACACAACACTGAGGTCCCATGGTGATTCAACAATCACTCCTTCATTTGATGTTTCTGGTGAGTTCTCCATTTCATGCTGGATGTAGTACTCTGTAGTACTCTGGCTTGCCTCTTCAAGAATTTCATCCTCAACCTCCAGCGAGGCAGACGCAGCCGCTCCTTCATCATAAATTTGTTCACAAATATCCATGGCTTGTATGATTTCAGTTGAGCCCGCTTCAAGCACTGCCGCAACAATTGCTTCAGTTGAATTCATCTCAGTATCCGTCACCTGAACTTGAATGTTATGGTCGCCAACAAACCGCATCGATGGAACATTTACCATCACATTTGTGTTGCCTAATTCTGCCGTCTCAAACATACCAGTTTCTAAGAGAGGGCTTAAAATACTCACAGCTTCATTAGTCTCATTAGACTGTACTTCTGGTGCCACTATAGCTATATACGTTTCAGGGATGTCTGTTGCTTCTGCTATGGGAGTATCAGGCATTGAAGCTGTGATATCTTGTACCTCATAAGTCATGATTTCTGCCAATTGTGCATGCTCAACATCAACAGCATCCTCCTCAACGTCCATTATCTGCTGTTCTTTTTCCATTTCAAGAGTGACTTCAGTGAGATGTGTTGGTTGTATGACAGGTTCATCTGTGACTGACACCGTCAGACTCTCTGTATCAGGCATCGGGATGTTCTCTGCAACAAGCATCCCTTCATTTACCTGAACTCCGCCCCCTTCTGAATTAATGTAGGCTACATATATAGGTGTTGACTCTTGGAACTCATTTACTAATTCAGTTTGTTTGTCGTCCTCGTCTTCTATTGGCATGATTTGGGTGACTTCACCAATGTTACTCTCTAAACTAAACTGTTCATTTTCCTCTTCATGAAATACTCCATTCTGAGAATCATATATTTCGACAGAACCTTTTTGGAATTCAGTTTCCATTGAATATACTTCAACTTGATGTACGTTTTCTGTAGAAATTCCAGCTGCATCAAACTTCTCTGTTTCATCTCCAGTTGCCAACTCTGTGTATGTTGTCTCGCTAACTTCATATATACACTCCACCTGGTGCTCCATTGGGCTTTCAAAACTATCATCAACTTCTTGAGACTCTAGTCCTGTGGAGATTGCACCTGCATCATATATTTCCTGTGACTTCAAACCCTCAGCTTGATTTAACGCATCTGTAGCAATTCCAGCTGCATCAAACATTTCTCCATCCTCTTGTGCCAGCTCTGTGTATGTTGCCACACTGACTTCAGATCTACAATCCACCAGGTGCTCCATTGGGCTTTCAAGACTAACATACACTTCGTTAGATTCTAGACCTGTGTAGATTGCACCTGCATCAGATAGTTCCTGTGGCTTAAAAACCTCAGCTTGATGAAACTCATCTGTAGCAAATCCAGCTGCATCAAACTTTGCTTTATCCTCTTGTGTCAGCTCTGTCAATGTTGCCTCATTGACTTCAGATACCCAATCCAACTGTGGCTCTACAGGGCTTTCTAAACTATCATCAACTTCTTTAGACTCTAGTCCTGTGTAGATTGCACCTGCATCAGATAGTTCCTGTGGCTTAAAAACCTCAGCTTGATGAAACTCATCTGTAGCAAATCCAGCTGCATCAAACATTGCGTTATCCTCTTGTGCCAGCTCTGTCTCACTGACTTCAGATATACCCTCTACCTGGGGCTCCGCTGTAAATTCATCCATTACATCAAATGTTTTGGTGTCTAAACCGGTGCAGATTGTAATTGCATCAGGTTGTTTGTGTGCTTCCAAAATTGTTACCTTCTGCTGAGTGCATCTTTTTAATAAGTGTGGAGAAACGGATACAACAACTCTTTCCGGACTAGCATCTTCAGTTGTTATTGATAAAGCATTTGGGATTACGCAAATATTTTCAACAACCTCTTGGATAGGTGCCTCTGTTTCCTTTACATCATACTCTGCTAGCAGTGGTGTGACGTTGCAGACCTCCTGCTGTATGCATCTTTTTAATAAGTCTGGAGAAACTGATACAACAGCTCTTTCCAGACTAACATCTTCAGTTGTTATTGATAAAGCATTTGGGGTTACGCAAATATTTTCAACAACCTCTTGTAAAAGTGCCTCTGTTTCCTTTACATCATACTCTGCTAGCACTGGTGTTGCATTGTCAGATGTTTTCGATGTCTCTGTCAACTGTGAAACTGCTGAAACCATTTCTGTCATTTCCTCTGCAAGGTAGTCATCCAAGACGTTGCAGACCTCCTGCTGTGTGCATCTTTCTAATAAGTGTGGAGAAACTGTTACAGCAACTCTTTCCTGACTAGCATCTTCGGAAGTTAGTGATACTGCATTTGGGGTTAAGCAAATGTTTTCAACAACCTCTAGTAGAAGCGCTTCGGTTTCCTTTACATACCACTCTGCTGGCACTGGTGTTGTGTTGCCAGATGTTTTCGATGACTCTGTCAGCTGTGAAACTGCTGAGACCATTTCTGTTGTTTCCTCTGCAAGGGAGTCATCTATAGGCTCCAGGGCAGTGACTGCCTCAGATGTCAATTCTATCATATCCTCAGCTATGGTGTCATCGCGAGTGGTGTCCTCAGCAAGATACACTGGTGTGGCAATGCTCTCCTCTGTTACACCTTCCTCAGGTATATCACTGAGATGTTTACTTATTAATTCTGTTAGATCTTCAAAGTCCTCCATAGCAATAGGGATTGTTGATGCGGCGAACTGTGCCACAGTATCATTGGTGCCTTGAACCTTCTCTGTCTCAGGGAGCAGGGGGTCATTGGGGAAGGCCAATTCAGTTACCTGACTTGAGAGGTCTTTCTGGGTTTCTTCTTCTTCTGCTTTGTGTTTTGAACGGTTTATCAACTCCTGAGTTTGTAAATTGTGGTCCTCCAATTGATACACAATTGTATCATATTCGGACAAGGGAACCACAGCTGGGGTTTCAGAGTTCTCATCATCTGAGAATCCAACACCCTTATCAGCCTCATCTGAAGATATTTGCTCTTGCTTTCCATCATACTTTCTCTTTTTGCGTCCGTGGATGAGTTTCTTTATTGAAAACGAAGACTCATCTTTAGAGATCTCACTATCGGATGGTATTTGGTCGGGTGAACTAGCTTTACATGCCTCTTCAGTTTTTAGCTTCTTTTTTGGGGTGACAAGCCTTTTAAGGGAATTCCATGTGGACCGCCCATCAGCTTCTAAGGGACTTGCAGCATTTTCTGCGGAAGAGGTAAAATTCTCATAATCTACTTCCTGAGAAGTGTCCAAGGGAGACTCAGCAGTGTTTCCAGCTTCATCACTTGACTTCTGATCATAAGTCATGGGCATGTCATCCTCAGAGTCGGAGGTTTTTCTGCTCCTCTTCTTTCCAGATCCACATAAGAAAGCATCCCAAGAAGAAGAATCTTTCTTTTTTGCCTCTTCTGTGCTAAGCTCTATTCCCTGATCACCTTCAACTGCTGCCTCGTCCTCACTCTCAGGTGATTTTTTTGCATGTTGTTTTTGGGGGGTCACAAGTTTTTTGAAGGATGCCCAGGTGCCGTCCTTCTTCCTTTCACCATCAGAGTTTACATCCCCTTCAGATCCGTGGCTTGTCTCTAGCTGAGCATGACCTTGCTCTTCTGGTGAAGAGGCGGAGCGTTCCCCTCTCTGATACTCTGCTGACTCAACAGACGACTGAAGCAGCTCAGCAACATGCTCGCCAGAAGCTGTCAGCTTAGTCTCTGCTGCTTTCCTGCCTCTGTGCTTTCTAGAGAGTTTCTTTAAGCCAGACCCAGATAAGAGCTTCTTGAGTGGACTTCCTTGAACTTTAGCTTTCTCTTGAGATGAAAGTAGTTCAGCTTCATTTGAGATGATAACTGAGGAGAATCCCTCAGGAGCAGACTGTCCTTCAAGAATATTATCTCTGTTGTCACTGAGTTCAAGGACATTGGTTATCTCAGCTAGCAGGGATTCCGTTTGTATCTCTGACGATGTGGGCATAGTTTCAACTTGGAATCTATCTATATCTATCTCATTTTGTTCCCCCTCAATGGCAGGTGCCGTTTCTACACCTGAACTGATCTCTTCTTTCACTTGTTCCTGATCTTCTCCAGCTTCCTCCTGTTTTCCAAAGGTTTGCAGTTCCCTCTCAACAGGCTCATCTTTAGATCTTTCTTCCTCTAAAGCCTTTTTCTTTTTCTTTTTTAAACTAGAAAATATTCCCTGAGTGAAGAAACGTTTCACTGGGGACATAACCTGTTCTTCATCCAGAGTGGTTGGGGCTGGTTCCTCTGCCCCTTTATCAGATGTTACCTCCTTGTTTGATTCTACTTCATCAGCTTTGTCACTTGGTTCTACTTCATCAGATGTGACTTCCTCATTTGGTTCAACTTCATCAGATATGACTTCCTCTCTTGGTTCAGCTGTCTCTGTCAATTCCTTAACCTCTCTAGTTGTGATATCTGTAGTCGTACGGGAAGAGGTTGAATCATCAGCAGGGTCCTGTGGTGTGCTCTGCTTAATATTCTGCTCAGCTTCACTTGTCATCTCCTTGGTGTCCTTGATATCTTCTGGGCTACTTGCCTCTCCCTCCTCTTTCTCTGCTGATATTTCCGTCTTCTCACCTGTGTCCTTTTTCAGTGTCAATTTCAAACCAACTTTACTGAAAAATCTTTTAAAACCTGTATTGATTTCATTTAATTTGACTTCTTCACTTGTTGATGTCACATGGTCAGCAGGTGAATCAGGTGATGTCACGTCATCAGCAGGTAACTCAGGTAACTTCTCATCAATGTCATTTGCCAGAGGAACCTCGTCTTTTTCCACTGTCTCTGGAATGTCCTCTTTCGGAGCCTCAATGGCTGAATTTGTTTGACAAACTAAAAATAGAGAACAAATATGCATTACTGTTCAATCAGCTAAAGGTTCAAAATTGGTCACACTTTAGGCCTATATTCAGTTGCCCCTGTACCTGTGTAGTAACTCTGTAGTTATACTAGAAACAACATTGTATAAACATGCTGTTACATAATACATATTGATAAGGTATTTGTAATTGCATCGTAATGGGGTTGAGCAGTTTATCTTAATACACTCATTATGTTTAATATTCCTTATTCCACCTGTGTAACACAAACCTCTCAACTCCATACAGTATGCTATATAAATCAATGTACAATTGTATATTCTCTCATTCCATCGAATCCACAACTTAAGTGTTGTCAGCGCCATGCTCTACCAACTGAGCCACAAAGGACCGTACAAACATGGGACTTTTGGTATCCGAACATGATCAAATCACTATTCGACATCATCTTACATCTTATCCGTCACTTGTGCTCACATTGTGTTACTTTACGTCTATACCTGTCTAAAAGCTTTGGCACAATCCGAATGTGGGCACTATCTAGATAACAGACCACATGTCAATATCATGGGTAATGCATTACAATGAGCATGTCCTCTGATTTCTACCTCCACCAGCCTCCCCCTGAACCACGGCCAATGTGAATCTGAACGACAGACTGATGACGGCAGCTTACCCTCAGCAACGGCCATGTCCTCACAAAGACCATTAATCTCCTCAGCCAGGTCCTCTGTTTTTCCATCTAGACCAGAGATCTGTCCACTTTTTGGGAGTAACTGAAAAAAAGAAATAAACAGTTAAGCTATAGCTATAGCAGTCAAACGGAAACAAGAGGTCCAGGTGTTTTCACATTGTTAACATGATAATCAGGCTGGTTAAGAGTTAAGACCCCCATCAACTCCACACTACCTGTCACACTGGACCAACTGCCGTTGTATACTGCCCCACTGATGACACCATTGCTCTCACCTGACCAAGAGGGATACCTATGTGAGAATGCTATTCATTAACTACAGTTCAGCATTCAACAGCATAGTCCCCTCCAAGCTCAGGAACCTGGGTCCGGGGGAAGACCCCTGGTGGTGGTGAGGGTAGGCGGAATCACCTCTTCTACAACAGCATGTTTGGATACTGGATTCTGATTGGCTAGCAACAGTGGTAAATATCCCAACAACCCACTGTTCATACTGCATTTCCAGTATCAATGCGCCTCCCAATCAATCTGATTAAGAACACCTGTGCTGACCTATAATGCAATGGTTGATCTTGTTTATGGGACTATATTCTGTGGCAGAAGGATATAAGTATTCTGAAACGATTAATGATTGTAAATACATTAATTTAATGTTACAACTGTGTATTTATTTGTTATATTATGTGGTGGCTGTTGTAGAAAAGCAATTTACCATTCGAGGGCGGGGGTTGTGGACTCATTTACCACTGTACAGGGTTTTACACAACCCTGTACCAGTGGTAAATTAGGACAACCCCCGCCCTCGAATGGTAAATTGCTTTTTCTACAACAGCCACTGGTTACAGTCAAAACAAATTTGGAAATACTCCAGTAACAACATTGTTTTTACATGTTCTTACTTAGTAATTTGGTAATCACATGGCATATCTAACATCACTTTTTGATATAACCTCTATTTATAGATCTGTACATACCATACCGTGCATAGCTACCTTAACTGTACATAGCTCATAACTGTATACCTCTATCTACCATACTTGCCATACTGTACCTATCACTATCATTGTCATGTTTTATATCATGTTTTTATATCACTATTTGCACTTCTGGTTAGATGCTAAACTGCATGTCATTGTCTGGTACTTGTACTTTGCAATGACAATAAAGTTTAATCTAATCTAATACGGAGTTCAGTGGTTGAGTAGTTCTTGCTATAAAATTGTATCGTAACAAAAACAGAGTCCAGTCCAGTCCGAGAGTACTGTGTAACATAATGTTAATACAATGTTGTTAATGGATTCATTACATCATTACTACTCTATGTTGTGACCAAAAGCATTATAAGGACTGAATATCTTGATATATTGTATACTGTATAGGCTTGACTGGACTATAACTACTGAATCATATCCATCCCTGTGCTACAATAGTACAATAGTGCTACAGATGGTTTCAAAAGGCTGTATGCTCAAGGACACACACACACACACACACACACACACACACACACACACACACACTTACTCAGATCCCCACTTAAAAAGCTCTCTGAGCAACATTTGTAATCAGCAACAACATTGACATGACATAACATCACAGCAGAGAGGTTTGTTGTTTTCTTGGAGTCAATCATAAATTACATTTACATAATGTAATTACATAAATCAGGCAAACAACGGGTAAGTAAAATGTGAGTAATATTTCAAGATAGATTCAAGATTGTTCAAACAAAATTCTATTAAACAAATCAAAAGTAATAAATGAAGATCCTCTACCAATCTACCAACTGCCAAAAAGACACACTGAGAGCATCTACCAGACTTCCTGCTTGCTCTACCTGACCTCATCATGACTTACATAGATAATCAATGTAGCCTTGTAGAGAGTGCTACTGAGAGGAAATTCCATCTTTCTCTAGGGATGGGAGCTTTACTTAGATACATCTAGGAATGTAAGGTCATAACCCAGTTTCTACATCTTCAAACAGTTTTATCCATAACAAGGGTTCAATCTGTAAGATTTCTTGCGATCACAATTTGTGAAACAGAGCTATACCAATTTATTTTTGAAGGACAGGACTAATTCATTCTTAATGAGCATAGATCATCTATCTTATCTTTGTATGACATACTACACTGTCTGGTTATGTTTTTGTAAGGTTGGAGTTTGTATTTCCCCAGAAGCCCACACCATCAGTTTACCAAACATTGTGGCAGAGTCAGGCTGTTTTTCAAAATTGAAAAACAATGGGGAAAAAAGCATTTGCATCCTCTCATATACAAAAGATCCCATTGAGATTCATTTTTTATTTATTTATTTAACCTTTATTTAACCAGGTTACAAAATGTATAGAATAGAGCCTAGAGCGAAACAGATAAGGAACAATTCAGAAGAATAGAACACAATAACAACAGACATGGAACAGATGAATATTACAAATATGTTAAATATTTTAAATCTTTCAGATTATTTTTTCAGAAGAGACATTGTCTACAGTAGCCAATTGATAGCAACAGAACAGATGAGATGCAATAATTAGCACCCAATTGTAAACCAAACATTGATAGTAAAGTGAGTAAAAAAAGACAGCAAGAATGTTATACAATGTTATGTAAATACCGTATATGATCCCGAAGGGTATTATTTGTTGCCTTGTCTTTGATCGCCAGGTATTTCGGCAGCAACTGTAGGCTCTCATGGCTATGGCCAGTAACACAAAAAAGTATTCGGGATAAAGCTAGTTTTGGGAAATTACTTATGAATATTATTATTATTATTATTATTATTATTATTATTATTATTATTGTTATTATTATTATCATATTATTAATATGAATATTAACCAAAACCCTTTTCCCTGTAACTTGAATACTGAATAACTTTTGACAGAATTAAATGACGGTGCGAATTTATGATAGAAGTGATGATTATTGACATGGAACAGACTGAGACAACACATTGCAGTAAGTGACACACTCCTCTAAGCAACTGTGACCACGTCGATAGACCTATCATCGAAGTAGACAGCGTGTGTAACACATGTGAATGTGTGTTAGTTTTACCTTGTTGTCATCAATATTCTCGCCGTCCTGGACATTGTCCACCTTCGCACTTTCCTCGTCAGCCACTGCGTCTTCCTGCGCCTTGCCATCGCGTTGCGCAGATTCATTCGCTCCCATGATGTCAACCTCAGCAGACCTCTATCCTGTGCAATGGTACAGAATATCCCTGATGAAAACAGCAGCACCGACGGATAGCTCCGGGACAGAGGGATCTCAAGTGGTGCAGTCTGGCATCCCGCAAACTCTTTTAGAAAAACACCTCCCCGCTGTATCACATGGACAGTGCGACTCCGGCACGCCTTGCTGCATCAGAACATCTGCGGAGAGAAGAGGAGGACGTGTCCTGAGACGAAGAACACATCTCAAGAGACCAATCGCACGTATCTATGCTTTTAAGTCGGATTGAGAGGGTAATTTAAATCCAGAGCTCTGAACACCGAAGTCATTCTCTCTCTCTCTCTCTCTCTCTCTCTCTCTCTCTCTCTCTCTCTCTCTCTCTCTCTCTCTCTCTCTCTCTCTCTCTCTCTCTCTCTCTCTCTCTCTCTCTCTCTCTCTCTCTCTCTCTCTCTCTCTCTCTCTCTCTCTCTCTCTCTCTCTCTCTCTCTCTCTCTCTCTCACCTGATAGGCTATAGATAGAAGAACTCAGTAATTTAGCCTGGGGTGGTCCAGTGGTCTAGCACCGCGGTGTACAATGCATGCATTGCTGCTGGCATGCCCTCTTCTCCTTACTTTCCTGTCTATCTCTCCGCTCAATCCAATAAAATAAAAAAAATAGCAGTGGGGCTGTAATACATTGAAGCACTGATCTCCAGTGCTAACGGACATCTTCAACACCTCACTGGTTGAATGCACCTCACTGCTTCAAAACATCCACCATCATCCCCGTTCCCAAAAATGACGAGGATCACAGGCCTGAATGACTACAGACCAGTCGCCCTGGCCTCTGTGGTGATGAAGACCTTTGAGCACCTTGTGCTGACCCACCTAAAGACCATCATCAACCCCCTTCTCGACCCACTGCAGTTCACGTACAGAGTCAACTGGTGTGTATGTTACGATACATGTGGGAAAACGGTACATGTGGGAAAACTAGGGTTAGGTGCTAGGGTGCTACGGTTAAGGTTAGGGTTAGGGTTAGTGGTAGGGTTAGGATTAGGGTTAGGGGTAGGGTTAGACATGCCAGCATGTACCAAGTGGACGTAGCACCTAACCCTTATCCTAGTTTTCCCACATGTACCGTATTCCCACATGTACTGTAACATGTAGACGACTCAATATGGGACTCCACTTCATCCTCCTCCAGCACCTAGACTCCCCCGGGACCTATGCCAGGATCCTGTTTGTGTTCTTCAGCTCCGCATTCAATACCATCATCCCAGCTCTCCTCCAGGACCAGCTGTCCCAGCTGAGCATACCTGAGCCAACCTGTAGGTGGATCACTGATTTCCTGACAGACAGGAAGCAGCACGTGCGGCTGGGCAGCTTGTCTCAGAGCCCCAGACCATCAGCATTGAAGACCCTCTCCTCTTCTCCCTCTACACACTAACAGTTGCACCTCTATCACCTTCAGGTTGCCTCACCTTCTGTCAAACCCAGCGCCAACCTTCCCCAGTCATTCAGATTCTTGGGGACAATAATTTTGCAGGACCTCAAGTGGGCCCCCCCCCCCCCCATCACACACACACACACGCACACACACACACACCTCCACACACACACACACACACACACACACACACACACACACGTACACACGCACACACGCACACACGCACACATACAACTGACTGTGTAATTTATATTAGTTTTACATCTATTCTAATTTACAGCCTACATCATTATTGATCTATTGCTCTATTTGCCATTGTTGTTTAAATTATCTTTGTTTTTTATGTCCTATGCACCAACCTCACCAAGTCAATTTCCTGTATGTGCAAATATACTTGCCAATAAAAAGAATTCAGATTCTGATTCTGACATCCAGACATGTGATGTTCAAAAAGTGTGTGTGGAATGCTGTGGAGACAGTTAACTCTGCTACTGTTGTTGTTGTTATTTGTGTGTTACCTGAAGTTACAGTACCCTAAATGCTATACAGTAGCCTATTGCAACACGTGTAGGCTGTTATTTACAAACGGCTAATGTATAGCTCAGGCATAGTATGCAAAAACAGAAATCACAGCTCCATGCATGTACTACATACTACACTATACTACCCCATACTCCATACAAGTACTACCAGGGGTTTAACTGGCCAACAGCATGCTGAACATAAGAGTCTGTTTTTTTGCATTTTGCGTTCTGTCGGAAGCCCATGTTTTTCTTGATACCGTATGTCGGTGAGATTTTCATATCCTTAGAAGAATAGTGCATTCTATTATTTCTCATGGACTTACTGTATTATTTAACGTAACTTTGTGTTTCTGAAAGATATACCTGCATAAATATAATGTTATTGTGCTTTAGATACATCTTGTGGACAGTCTGTTTGACCATTGTTTTAACCTAGTTGACCTAGAAGGAGGTCTAGTGGATAGTGAGTTGGACTTGTGATCGGAAGGTTGTGAGTTCAAATCCCGCCTGAAGCCACACCACTACTAGTGTGCCCTTGGGTAAGGCACTTAGCCCTCAGTTACTCCAGGGGGAATGTCCCTGTAATTCGTAATTGTAAGTCGCTTTGGATAAAAGCGTCTGCTAAATGGCAAAATTATTAAATTATTAAAATTATTAGAAGGTTAATTAGACTTTAGCTCTAGCTGTTAACCGGTTTACTTGAATCCATCATGACCAGTGTAAAAGAAAAGGTAGCCACCCACACTAAGCCACTGTTCTGTTCACATTAATGTCAGTAGGGAGCTTGTTGTGACATTGTGAGTGTATGATTTAAAACATGTTTTTGCTTTGATTCGATTTACAGTTCTTAGATTTTAGAAATGTAATATTATAAGCCCCCTTGTGCATTTACATCTAAATGGGCTTTTACCGCATGTTATTCTGAGAATGTAATGTCATTAGTTTGAAGACTACGGAAATATTTGTTTCTGATGCATAAATTCAGGGTGTGATTTTTTTTCATAAATAGAATAACCATTTAAAACATTATTTCCATTCGTGTATTGACATTCTCTAGTCACTTCCTGAGTTGAGGTTATTGAATTGAAATTGACCCCAACACTGTAGTAGTATACTAAACAATCACAGCTCTATGCAGGTAAGTACACACTACCAAGGGTCTGGACATGGAGGGTCTAATGTTATTAAGAAAAGCCATTCTACATTAGTCCTATGGTGGAAAAGACAAAGACGTACAGATCTGCCAGGGTTGACCTCTTTCTAACCTCAGTTACATTGCTGTAATGATTAAGTCTAAGACAGGGACACTGTCTTGTTTTAATCTCTTACACAACCACACCTTTTTTATTTTTCCATATATCTTTCATTTTATTGGACAGGCATAGTTAAGACAGACAGGAAAGTAAGGAGAAGAAGGGAGAGAGGGCATGGGCCAGATTCGATGTGTGCACTGTAGACCGCGGTGCTAGACCACTGGACCACCCCAGGCCACAACAACCACACGTTTAATTCACCATGAAACTCGAACAATAGATGGTTGATCTTGAGTAAAGTAAAGCTTTATTTATATTTTTATTTTTATTTTATTTAACCTTTATTTATACAGGTAAGAGACACATTGAGCCCCAAGGGCTCATTTTCAAGTGTGACCTGTTCAGGCATACAACATCCACCACAAACAAATACAATACAAAACCTGGCCTACATAGTCTAAAAACTAAACTAAAAACTACATTGTCTAAAACTAAAACTAGTCTAAAATAGTCTAAGATAAACTAAACTTTCTGTCAGTATAGACTAAAACTAAACTAAAACTACACAGTCTAAAACAAAAACTAGTCTAAAACAGTCTAAGATAATCTAAAACTAAGCTAAAACGACAAAAACCTAAAACTAGACAGCTAAAGATCTAGGGACAGGGAGGGGTCAGTAATGGGCAAAAGGGAGGGTCAACTTAATAGCAAGAACAGATCATGGACTCGCACTGTATGTCTCTCAGCAAGAGCTTGAAACTGGAGAGAGGGATCAGCTGAGACAGTTTCAGACTCTGCTGTAATGAATTCCAAGAGGAAGGGGCTGCAAATGAGAACGCCCTTATATAGCACCTTTCATACAAGAAATGCAGCTCAAAGTGCTTTACAACAGGAATAAGAACATAAAGTGAATATAAAAACATATATAAAAACATAAAACATATATAAAAACATAAGAGAAACATAAGAGAAGACGCTCCTGATCCTACCAGTGATGGCAGGAGTCTATCATACGGCTCCAGTCAGCCCCTGCACCTGCACTGCTCTCCCTACAGTACCACAACATATTTTAAGATAGAGTAAAACTAGTTTTCAGAATAAGCAGTTTAAGTGGGAAAGCAGTTGAAACCAAAAGCACTGCGTAAACATTGCTATGGCAGGTTGGACTTGAGTTCCAACCTGTTTATTTTGTTTAAAAAATAGCCTGTCTGCTAAGCTAACACAACAACCATGATACATGAACTAAAAGATGTCTCTGTAAAAACAAAGGGGCATGTCAGGGGGCAGAAGCATGAAAAGACTAAGAATTCTGCCTCAAAATAGACAGAATTAAAATCAACTGACTGGTCAAATGTTATTCTGCAGTGAAACATACTTATTCCTAATGACATTTGGAGATTAAAGAGGGACAAACAAGTGAACACAGAAACATCACGAGCATGGTAAACATCCCCACATAGAACACTCTGAGATGCTGCTCTCATGTCGCTTGCCTTCTTAGGATTTCTTTGATAATTCAATGTTCATCAGCTGAGAACAAATCCATCTGTGTCTGGAAAAAGCATGACCTGGCTTCTTCCCAAACGGCGGTATCTGCCGCTGTGATACGAGTGCTTGGGAGATGATAGTGTCTTCATTTATTACTGTCAGACGTTTGTTGTTTGGCTTAATGTACGGTACTGTGGATAAAGGCTTTTTTTTGCTCAAAAAGGTGCTCAAAATCACTGTGGCTATCTCATGGATTGCCCTTGTGCCGAACTTCCCATCAACACATGCCGGTCGGCAAGCTCTCACGGGCCACCGTCTTTTCTCTCTGCCATTTCTATTACGTAACATGAGGATAGTGATCATGTTCTGATCATTAGCAGATGACAGAAGGAAAGAGAAGAGGCCAGGTTTAAAAAAAAACTCGTGAGCTTGAAGCATGGGCTGGGTCATACAATTGAAAAAAGGTGATCTCCAAATGTACCATGGTGCTAGGCTAGGAAAAGCTTTATATTATTATTATTATTATTTTTAATGTAACAAACAGTCATAAGCATGCAAAACATGTCTAGGGAAATACAGAAACAGAAACAGAACACATGACAAACATAAATGTTAATTCAATAAAAGGGCTTGAAACACTGGTGTTTCTGTGTAAATCCCCATACTAAGCTAATGGGATCAGTTAATTAGAGTCACAACTCACAGCTAGGGTAACTGAAAACAGCTGATGTTTTCCTCAGTAATTACACAGCAGAATTACCCTGAAGTCGGAGGCGATATGATATGTACATGTACATAAATCATAAGCAAGGGTACTCACCTGTGCAGAATATCTGTCTGTCTAATTGAAATACTATATCTGTCCATCCACTTATCCATCTCATCTGTCTCTCTATCCTTCCATATGTTCATTGTATTTAGTCTAGTATCACTGGTCACTATCAACAGTGCAAGTATTTCAAGCATGTAAATAATGTTTGGAAAACTCTTAAAAGCCTCATTACAAAAAGAGGCAGAGGACATCTGTTGAAGAGTCATCCACAATCTCTTACTGAAGCAGATGTGCGGTCCAAATGTAATTGTACTAACTGGTTTATCTCTTCAATCCCTGGATTCCTTCCTCCTTCTCTAAGAGGGGTAAGGAGGTACCGGTGGGAAAACACGACTGGACATGTCACAGAATACATTGGCATGATTGTGTCTAGCTGTACAGTATGTTCTCTGTATGGATAAAAAAAAAACGTTTGAAAGACCAACATGTCTTTGTTGTCTATCCTGATGGACAGTGTGCAGCAATGCTGACGAGTATTTAACTAGATCAATTCTGAAAAGGTCAGAGTATAGCCATGTGAATTCACTGTATGAGAAGCAGACAGAGAGGACAGATTTTGACTTGTCATCGTATCTACAAAGAAATCTCTGTCATACAAAGACTATCACTCATCAATTTACTGAAGGTTGATAAGTAAAGAATGAGTGTGTAAGAGTGAAGTAAATCAAATAAATTAACCCGTTATGCCTGACATTGGGTCAATTTAGAAAATGGAGGCCATAAGAATGAAAAGTAGAAAAGTTGTTCTCCCATCCATGCCTGATATTACAGTTTTTTTACGGTCGCTAAGTCACAGTGTTCAATACTGAAGTCACAGAGTCACAACTCTTCATACAGTCAGCAAAGCAGAAGTCCATGTGGGCCAATCACTTCATTCATGTCTCAAAAGAAGCTCGTTCAATCTATTTGGGGAATAAAATGAGTGTCATCTGACTGAAAATTACTCATTTGATTTGTAGAGTCGAGTACTGCATTGCACTGCTAATACAAGAGAAAGATGCAATGATGGTAAATATAAACCAGTCCATACTTATATAAGCACCACTTGATACATCTAATGTGACATATTATTAATGGATTGAATACATCTTGCAATTCACTTAAAGGTGTCAATTAAAGTTAAGGACGCCATTATTAGGCTTGCCAAAATCAACAGTTTGGAACGTAATTAAAAATAAATAACCACCCTCCCCAACCTGCAGGACATCTATAACCAACGGTGCAGGGCCAAGGCTCCTCAGGGAGCCCCCAGCCACCCCAGCAACAGACTCTTCTCTCTGCTACCCTCAGGGAGGTGTTATCGCTGCCTGAGGACAAAAACTGAGAGGATGAGGAAGAGCTTCTTCCCTCAGGCCATCCGCCTGCTGAATGAGGACTGTGCTTAGCACATACACACACACACACACACACACACACACACACACACACACACACACACACACACACACACACACACACCTCCATCAGCCAAAAATGGACTGCCACTGCACTTTGCATTGTTTACCCTGCACTCACATGAGAAACTAATCTTTTAAATTCCTTGTTGTCTGTGTCCTTTTAAATCTTCTTAAATATTTTTATCGCCGGACGGGTACACAAAACATTTCACTGCATATTATACTTGTATTTTGAGTATGTGATTAATAACATTTGAATTTGAATTTTAAATAAAGCACTGGTGAGCTCAGCCATCTCAAATGGGCTGACAGGCCAAGGAAGACTTCTAAAGACTTCTAAAGACGTCTAAAGTGGATGACCAAAGAATGCTCACCATAATTTCTAATTAGAAAAAAACAACTCTCCCACAGTTCAGGAACATTCTCCAAGAAGTAGGAGTGAATACGTCACCACCCACACAGAAACATCTTGTCTGCTGGAGTACAAGCAAATGCCTCCAAATTCACTGGATCGTGCTTCATCATACAATGACCAAGAACATACTGCAATAGCAACTATGGAGTTGCAGCCAGGCCCTACAGTGTACTGGAGATGACCTGGCCGAACCAAGCGCAGCCGCGCTCGCCTGCTCCATCCACTGGAGGGACGTGATATGAAGATGGCCGGACACGATGAAGAACTAGGGAGTTTTTCAGGGCCAAATAGTAATACTACACGAGTGCTTAATTTCATTCTATTTTAAATAAAAGCTGATAATCAATACTTTAACCTCATAGTAATGGTTTGATTTAAAATCCAAGCTTTTGAAGTACAGAGCCAAAATAAGAAAACATAATGTCAATGTCCCGTTACGTGTGCTTGTGCTTGTGTTACAGGGTGCTGGATATACATTCTGTAGATTGGACGTTTCTGCTAAATGTACTATTTCTAGTAGTTTAAAATTAGACAGTAATTACATAGACACATACTCTCAAGATAACATTATATATCCTTCAAAAACAAAACTGATAATATTGACAACTTCAGTGTAGAAAATAACAGTCATGTAGTGAATTATAGGTTCCAAAACAGAAGTCATCAACACCTTTTTGATAACACTACCTGAACTGTCCTGTCTGAACTGTCCTGTCTGAACTGTCCTGCCTGAACTGTCCTGTCTGAACTGTCCTGCCTGAACTGTCCTGTCTGAACTGTCCTGTCTGAACTGTCCTGTCTGAACTGTCCTGTCTGAACTGTCCTGTCTGAACTGTCCTGTCTGAACTGTCCTGTCTGAACTGTCCTGTCTGAACTGTCCTGTCTGAACTGTCCTGTCTGAACTGTCCTGTCTGAACTGTCCTGCCTGAACTGTCCTGTCTGAACTGTCCTGTCTGAACTGTCCTGTCTGAACTGTCCTGTCTGAACTGTCCTGTCTGAACTGTCCTGTCTGAACTGTCCTGTCTGAACTGTCGTTGAAACTTGGTTTGCTCCCAATTAACAATCCCCTTCCTGTTCCCTTATATCCCCAATATTCATTCATCCCAACCACAAGGGGGGAATGACCACAAGGAACAATCTAAATAACATAAAATAGGGAATATAGACTTAGAAGCAAATATTATCATAATTAAATTAAAGCAATCAATATCATAAATCAATAATTCAAAATTAATATTAGGAAATTAACATAAATAACATGTAGGACTAAAATGGCTCCTACACTACCTTTTTGTTTGCTGCAGAAAATATGATATTTCACCACTTGTTAACACAGGACTTTGCTTCGTTGGATCCATATCCGAGTTAGCAATGGAAATACACACTTTAAGATAATAAAGCATTTCTACATTCATATATATTCATATTCATATATACCCTCCATCCCTGATCTCATAGCTCTATCGCCACCTTGTGGCAAAACTGTAAAAGGATTCTCAATTGTTGTGTTGAATAAGGTTTTGTGGAATGTTTTTGTAATATATATATGTTACGGTACATGTGGGAATACGGTACATGTGGGAAAACTAGGGTTAGGGTTAGGTGCTAGGGTGCTAGGGTTAAGGTTAGGGTTAAGGTTAGGGGTAGGGTTAAGGTTAGGGTTAGGGTTAGACATGCCAGCATGTACCAAGTCACCCTAGCACCTAACCCTAACACTAGTTTTCCCACATGTACCGTAACACACACACACACATATATATATATATATATATATATATATATATATAGGCTACATGTAATATATAATAATATATAGTAATATATATAGGCTATATGTAATATATAACAAATATATTTTGTGTAATACATATACAGTATATGCTCTGAAAGGCACAGTTTTCTCTTGTGCATGTCCTCTATGGAAAGACATGGGTCACTTGAGAACTTATTCCTCCTACTGCCTGAAAAACACATCCTATTCAACCAGTGATGTGCATCAAGTCCAATGCATTTTTTGGTGAGACCTAAACCACATCAAAAGCCCCTGTGACAAATGCAAGCAGCATGACCTATTCTTTAGGTTGCATGGGCATTACCAGTGTCTTACACTCTGGAAATGACAATGCAACACTGAACTGCTGAAACATCCTCATTATTACCTGTCTCACTTCCTCATTCCCTTACACTTCAACAGCTTTTGACTGGTCAGCTGACTGATGAGCACATACTTAGCCACTTGTAGTTCATGGGGTTACACTAACATGAAATACTAACGCTGAACTAAATCTATGGCAAAACTCTGAATTTGTGTGAAAGATAGTACAGCAGTTTAAAGCTTTAAAGTATCTTAATTGTGGTTATTGGTAAAATAATAAAAGTTATCCTGATAAGAAAACTTCTGTCATGTGTTGTTGTACATTAACTGTTTTGTTCCTTTGACCACTCCTTCTTGGTAGATTACATTTCTGCAACACTTCCTCCTGTTTTTCTCACATTCTTTTGGTGTCCAATATCAGTGTGTCATGAACTGGTAGATTGTATCTTCAACACATTTGCCTCTCAGTCAACTTTAAAAGACCTGGGTTGTTCAATGCAAATACTGTATCTCTACACCTGCCACAACACCCAGTCATAACAAAAACATGGGTAATATCTTGAACAGTATCAAAACCATCATACAAACTAAAAAAACTGTGAGTTGACTCGGCTGAGGTGGTGTTTAGGACTTGTGTTGATGGGTTTAAGATCCAGTTTAAGATAATAATAAAAAAAGGTTCCATCCTGTCATAGATTTTTGTCTCAAAAACAATCTCTTTATAACAGCATGGAGGCATGGCCTGGACTCAATGTGCTTCATTCCATAGTTTCATGTGACGTGACAGAAATGTTGTCCGAATCTAACCTGGCCAATCAGCGATGACCGCTAACATGACAGAGTTCACCTGCTCTATAAAAATTACATTTACCTGCATTGACACATAGTTTTCCTGTGGTTTTAATGCAGCTACCAGCATCCTAATATATCAAACATAGATGGTGCCTAATCCTCATATTGGAAAGCTAATAACACTGAACATTGGGATCTTTTGTTTTTGTAGATGAAGTGGTACTGCAATTAACAAGGTAAGTCATAGTGCATAGTATATTCTTGTGGATATAGTACCTCAGTTTATCTGACCTTACTGTGGGGGGAAAGTTATACAACAATCTAAACCATGATTTACAATTGTATGTACTGAAAGAGGACTCCCCAGTTTGTGGTTGACCATAACAAGTCATTTGTATGACAAAATAGTTCTGCTTTTGCAAGATTAAAAAAAAAAAAATCCCAATTCAATGTTTTGGTATATTATTCAACAAGAGAGTGAAGTTCATCAACATGTATTAATCAATCTATCCGTTTGTAAGAGTCAATGTTGTCAATATACTGTCAAAGTCAACATGTACAACCATTCAAAGCAAACCATTTTCTATAGAAATGGAAGCAAAACAAAGCTTATGCATGTGATCTTTATCATCAGATCTCTTCAATAGAACAAACTTGTTCAGTGAGTTGCATCATGACATGTTTATCATAAGAGGGGAACATGGTCAGAAGGATCTGTGTTCATTACAGAATATCTAAATATCTAAAGAGCATTTTGAGAATACCAAAGTACATAAATATGATATTGTAAATCACGCTACTTCTGGAAATATTGCAGATTTTCATTGCTTCTGTGCTAGCTTTAGATGCATGAGAGCAATTGAAGGCCCACCACTCCTCCTCAGCATGTAAGGGATCCACAATACTGTACTGCATGTGCTTGTTCATTACAACACCTACAGTGCTGCTTGAAAGTATGTGAACCCCTTGTGCAATTATAGAGTTTTGTACCATGAAATCTTTATTTAATCAGAACCAGTCTTTTTTATCTGACAGAAATATCTCAAAACAGATGTCAGAGACTGATTAGTGGCTAAACGAGACGTTTACTCCAAGATATTGCTGCTAATGGAGGTGCCACAAACTATTGACTGAAGAGGTTCACTTACCTGCACTAATTTCTTTATGATTTAGTTTTGCATGATGCATGATTCCCTCTAAACAACAAATGGAATTGGTATATATAAACCTGTTATGTCAGATAAAAAAGGCTAAATAAAGATTTCATTGTAAAAACAAAACAAAATCTATAATTGCACAAGGGGTTCACATACTTTCAAGCAGCATGGATATATATATTGACCACTGACCGCCCCTCCTGGTGCCCCCACGGTTGAAAAACGTCTTGCTTAGTTGCCCTTTTGAGTGGCAAAAATACCCTTTTGAGTGGCGAAAATGAGAGGACGTGCCCTATTGGTGCCCCTCCAATGGTCTAAAGTTGACCATGTGGCCCCACAGTTGAAAAATGTCACACTAAAGTGCCCTTTTGAGTGGCAAAATTAGAGGATGTGCCCTATTGGCTGCCTTTTCAATGGTCCCATGTTGTGCAGTAGGTGCCCTTTCTTTCTTTTCGCCCCTGCCCTTCAAACAGCCTGAGTCCACCACTGACATTGACTCTCCCTTTTGGTTTCAGATAGGATGAAGGACAGATTCAGCCACCTCCAGGAAGTGTTGAGTGAGCCTGGAGTTGGGGCCTCTACCTCTGAGGCTTTCAGCACTGTGGAACTGGATGACTTGTCAGAGCAGCCAGCTGATCCAGACCATGACCCAGATCTGGACGGTATCCTCCAGGAAGCCCAGGACGTACGCCAGGAGCTCCAGCAGATCCAACACCACATTGGGCTGCTCAAAGACCAGAACTACCACGTCTTGAACGACGTGTCTTACACCAGCGACACGAAGCCAGACTCCAACGCCATCGGAGCGGAAATCAAACACAGAGGAGAGGCCGTGCTGCAGCGACTACACAGGATGAACACACTGAGCAGGGAGCTGGAGGCCCAACGGGGCAGCACTGACCCTGTGGTACGCATCGCTCAGACGCAGTACATGTGTCTGAGCAACTCTTTCCGGGAAGTCATGTTCGACTACAACGAGACAGAGATGAGCCACAGAGAGAACTGTAAGAGACAGATCCAGAGGCAAATGGAGATAGTGGACAGAGAGGTGACGGCGGAGGAGCTGGAGGAGATGATGGAGAGTGGGCAGTTGAACGTGTTCAACACCAACGCCCAGGCAGACGGGCTGACGGCTCACTCAGCACTCACCCAGATAGCGAGTCGGCATAAGGACATGCTGGAACTGGAGAAGCGCATCCTGGGTATCCAGGAGCTCTTCCTGGACGTGGCTGTGCTGACAGAGGAACAAGGGCCTGCGGTCAACAACATCCAGAAGAATATCCAAAACACAGACGCAGCCATCAAGGATGCCACGGTCCAACTTGAAAATGCCCAGAGATACAACAAGAACAACCCTATGAAGAGACTATTCTGTTGCTGCTTTCCTTGTTTAAATTGACTTGATATACATACAGTCTTGTAGAAATGTAATATAGAGGTATTGATTTGGTTGTAGAAATACGATTTTTTTAATGTTGCCGTGCAATGAGAGGTACAATTAAAGGCCAGAAAATAACACAATTGAATATTTGGCAATGCTAGGTGTAAAGAAAATAACTGAACAATATTAACTTCAAATAGTACTGTTTGAAACACTTCCCTCTGGCAGGAGGCTGCGGTCCATCAGGACCAAAACCTCTCGCCACAAAAACAGTTTCTTTCCATCTGCAGTCAGCCTCATCAACAAGGCCTGGGACACAGACTCGTACCCGCCCCCATAGGCACTATGGGCCGGTTTCACAGACAAGGCTTAATCCTAATCCTAGACTAAAAAGCATCTTCAATGGAGATTTGACATTGAAAGTGTGATTTAGTCCAGGACTAGGCTTAAGCTTTGTCTTAGAAACCGGCCCTAAATATTGTAAATATTCATTCATTCATATTTATATCTTACTTTATTTTATATCTATGCTCCTTGACGTTTTTTGCACTACTTGTCTTCTTCTTCTTATTATTATTATTCTTATTATTATTATTATTATTCTTATTCTTATTCTTATTCTTATTATTATTATTCTTATTATTATTATTATTATGTTGCCTGTTTGCACCAACTACCACAGCAAATTCCTTTGGCGAATAAAGTCATTCTGATTCTAATACAATACGTGTAACATTTGCACATCTCTAAATCACACCAACAGTTTTGGCCCTGTTTAAAATGTACAGATAAGCAAAGCGTTGGAGGGTTTTACAATGCAGCAGCAGCATGCTTTTGTAGGTTTATAGGCAGGGTTCGAGTTATGTGGGAGCCAATGGGAGCTGAGCTCCCATAGAGATGGTCTGAGGCTCTCTGAGCTCCCATGAAGGCAGTAAAATCAAAAATCTGTGGGGGTCGCTAATAATACATTACCACAACTATTATTTGATCAAAATGTCAATGTAATGAATATTATTTAATTTATATTATAAATATTGTAAAATAAACACGTTTTTCAAAAGAACTACGCGCACCATTCATCTCCTGTGAATGACAGTATGCCTTTGACTGCCTGCACTTCACCACCAAGACACCATGGGGCGCAGTAGAATATTGTGCAACAGCAAAAGGTTGATTAATCAGCTGTGTGGTAAACCGTTGGAACACACAGTGCACAGCTGATTAATCAATTAAACCAATAGAGTGAGACACCAGTTGCCTTTCAGGAAGTAGTGAGATCGTGCACCTAGCCTATTATTGAGAAGCAAACATTCATTAATTAGCTATACAGGAGTATATACATACAGTAGCTACCATGCCGCCCAAAAAAAGGCCACTGCTGCCGACCGGGTCATCAAGCCTAGAAAATGTCGGGTTTTTATCAAAGAAACCTGCTATGACACCTAACGTTAGCCCTGCTGCTACTACTGTTACTACTACTGCTGCTACTACTGAGGACTCTGCTACCTACTGAAAACAGACCACTCAGCCTACTGAAAACAGACCACTCAGCCTACTGAAAACAGACCACTCAGCCTACTGAAAACAGACCACTCAGCCTACTGAAAACAGACCACTCAGCCTACTGAAAACAGACCACTCAGCCTACTGAAAACAGACCACTCAGCCTACTGAAAACAGACCACTTTGGTCTATCTTGTCTCCGTAAAGGTAAGGTGGCTTTTACTTTTTACTAACCTAGTGTACTAACCTAATGTATTTTTCGCTCCTTCTGTATAGCAAAAATAACAAAATTATTGGCCGAGATACATGTGTGACTATCGCTTTTATAGCTGTTGTTTCATGTGGGGCTGTTGATGTGGTGAAATGAGTAGCCTGCAGCTGTAGCGTCAGGATATGTTGGGATTTGAGGATGAGGATGATGTTTCTGTACCGGTACCGTTTTTAAAGTATCGATTTGTCACCGGTATCGAATAAAACCCAAACTGTACCCAACCCTAACTATATGTTTACATGCCAACTAATTAGCTAATTCATTTCTTTCATTTAGAGCTGAGGGGAGCAACAGAGAGACGGACAACAGGACAGCAACAGAGAGACAGACAACAGGACAGCAACAGAGAGACAGACAACAGGACAGTAACAGAGAGACAACGGGAGAGGAGAGCAATAGAGACAGAACTGAATGCACTGAACTTTTTTTTATTCTTTGCATTATTAACACTGTTGTGTTATTGTGTTATTAAAGTGTTTAAGTGTTTTATGGTAAAGCATTATGAGTGGTGTGTGTGTGCAGGGTGCTCGTGAGTTGTATATTTTGGGGAGGGGGGAGGCTTGTGTATGGGGGCGGGGGGTCCTCACACAAAGGAGTAGCCTAGGGCCACTGACCACCTTAATCCGCTACTGCCTATAGCTAATTAAAACTTGTAAGTCCCATCGCTGTGTGGGCATGATTCGCGCGTGCATGAGAACATTTCGCACTGTTATTTTGGAGACCCCCACAGAGTTCAGCTTATAACTCGAACCCTGTTTATAGGTGTGTCGGAGACCTATTGTGAGAGTTGACTGTTTTATGTGTGTGTGCCGTTTGTTCTCAAATTATATCAAAGTGTTGGTTTCTGACTTTCTGGAGAACATTGTGTATTGTGGATGGAAGTGCCTATACCGTAACTCTATGTGACAATCAGAGTATATTGGATTACGTGTGTGCAGTGTTTTGTTCAAAAGTTATCATCATTTTGTTTTCAGACTTTCTTTTGACAATCTCTCAGAGAGCTGAATGTCCTTCCGCAAATACCTGCTACTGATCTGCGACGCCAGGCGCGTGGTCGTGGATGAGCAAAGTCAACGCAGCCGTGAAGTTGGGAAGTCCCATCATGGGCCAGTTCCTGTCAATGTTGACATAAGTAATGACTGTACGAACAGAAAGGGGGAAATGCTTCTTTGAGCATTAGTCTGCCCTGTTTTAATTCTTTTTCCATTATAGCCTACACCCTACCTACAGTCTACTCAGAACAACATAAGGTAACGTGTTTTCTCATTTGAAGATGTGCGAGGTTGAAGCAATTCATCTAATTGATGATCAGGTCTGGTATATGAGCGTACATTTGAGGGATTGTCGATTACCGTTACATTTATTTATTTATAAAATGAACGTATTCTGTAATGTTGCCATTGTCTGTAACAATAAATGTCATCAATTGTGTGTGCAACGTGTTGTTAAAATCAGACCTTTGCTTTGCTGGGGGTACAAAACTGTTGACATCGCATTGTCATTATTGTCATTTGTAAAAACGTGTTATCGATATCCAATGATTGATTGGGCTGGACAATATGCTTCATAACTAACTTCTCAATGGGTTCTTTGATTATGTTTGGAAGTCACCGCCCAATGTAATAGTGTCATGTAAGGGAAGAGATTAATAGCAGTACTTTACTGCTGTGAGGAAATGCGTTCCACTTCCTATCAAAGGATGTAGGCCTATCTATGGGTCTCTCTCGGTCCTTCAGTGAACAGTCTCAACACCAACATAATACAGGTGCTGGTCATATAATTAGAATATCATCAACAAGTTGATTTATTTCAGTAATTCCATTCAAAAAGTGAAACTTGTATAATGTATACATTCATTCCACACAGACTGATATATTTCAAGTGTTTATTGCTTTTAATTTGGATGATTATTACTGACAACTAATGAAAACCCAAATTCAGTATCTCAGAAAATTTGAATATTACTTAAGACCAATACAAAACAAGTTTTTTTTAAAATGTTGGCCAACTGAAAAGTATGAACATGGAAAGTATAAGCATGTACAACACTCAATACTTAGTTGGGGCTCCTTATGCCTGAATTACTGCAGCAATGCGGCGTGGCATGGAGTCCATCGGTCTGTGGCACTGCTCAGGTGTTATGAGAGCCCAGGTTGCTCTGATAGTGGCCATCAGCTCTTCTGCATTGTTGGGTCTGGCGCATCGCATCTTCCTCTTCACAATACCCCATAGATTTTCTATGGGGCTAAGGTCAGGTGAGTTTGCTGGCCAATTAAGAACAGGGATACCATGGTCCTTAAACCAGGTACTGGTATCTTTGGCACTGTGTGCAGGTGCCAAGTCCTGTTGGAAAATGAAATCTGCATCTCCATAAAGTTGGTCAGCCGCAGGAAGCATGAAGTGCTCTAAAACTTCCTGGTAGACGGCTGCGTTGACCCTGGACCTCAGAAAACACAGTGGACCAACACCAGCAGATGACATGGCACCCCAAACCATCACTGACGGTGGAAACTTTACACTGCTGTGCTGTACTGGGGCTGCGCCCCGGGCCGATGTAAAAGTTGGATGGGGGGCGCATTATAAATGAAATTAACATAACATAACATAACATAACACTGGATTTCAAGCAACGTGGATTCTGTGCCTCTCCTCTCTTCCTCCAGACTCTGGGACCTTGATTTCCAAAGGAAATGCAAAATGTACTTTCATCAGAGAACATAACTTTGGACCACTCAGCAGCAGTCCAGTCCTTTTTGTCTTTAGCCCAGGCGAGACGCTTCTGACGCTGTCTCTTGTTCAAGAGTGGCTTGACACAAGGAATGCGACAGCTGAAACCCATGTCTTGCATACGTCTGTGTGTGGTGGTTCTTGAAGCACTGACTCCAGCTGCAGTCCACTCTTTGTGAATCTCCCCCACATTTTTGAATCGGCTTTGTTTCACAATCCTCTCCAGGGTGCGGTTATCCCTATTGCTTGTACACTGTTTTCTACCACATCTTTTCCTTCCCTTCGCCTCTCTATTAATTTGCTTGGACACAGAGCTCTGTGAACAGCCAGCCTCTTTAGCAATGACCTTTTGTGTCTTGCCCTCCTTGTGCAAGGTGTCAATGGTCGTCTTTTGGACAACTGTCAGGTCAGCAGTCTTCCCCATGATTGTGTAGCCTACAGAACTGGACTGAGGGACCATTTAAAGGCGTTTGCAGGTGTTTTTAGTTAATTAGCTGATTAGAGTGTGGCACCAGGGGTCTTCAATATTGAACCTTTTCACAATATTCTAATTGTCTGAGATACTAAATTTGGGGTTTTCATTAGTTGTCAGTAATAATCATCAAAATTAAAAGCAATAAACACTTAAAATATATCAGTATATGTGTGTGTTTGATGATATTCTAATTATATGACCAGCACCTGTATAGATAGATACAAGACTGTAATTTCATCTCAGATATTTCAGATATTTCATATCTCACTTTTGTTTCTATGTCGCATGATCCCTCCTGCTGTTTGCATGTTGAAGGCTCAGCATGATATTTATTCCTTCTATTGCAGGTGAAATGAGAGACAGACTGTGTGACTTGGAGGAAGTCATAAACAAGCCTCTGGACTCCAGGGACTATGGAGACAAGGGTGAGATGGAGCAACGTGCTGTGGTGTTCGAGGGGGAAGACCTGATGGCCACCATCTTCAAAGAAGCCCAGTCAATACGCAAGGAGATAGCCCTGGTGAGGATGGACGTGAAGCGTCTAGGCAAGCAGAATACTCGTTTCCTCACCTCCGTCAGACGGATAAGCAGCATCAAACGAGACTCCAACGCCCTCGCCCGGAGTATCAAGGGGCGAGGGGAGGGCATCTTCGCACGGCTAGAGAAGTTGGGGGCGCAGAGCAAGGAGCTAGAGGAGAAGCACGGGGCCCATTCAGCTCTGGTGCGCATGGTGCGCTCCCAGTACGTCTCTGTCACTACCTGCTTCCATAACGCCATGTCTGAGTACCACGAGGCTGAAATGGGCCAAAGGGAAAACTGCAAGACCCGCATCCAGAGGCAAGCGGAGATCATGGGGAAGGAAGTGACCAGTGAACAGATAGAGGAGATGATTGAGACAGGCAAGTGGAACGTGTTCTCTGAACACCTCCTACCTGACGGGCGAACACATCGATCGGCTCTCAGTGAGATCGAGAACCGCCACAAGGAGCTTGTTGACCTGGAGAGTCGCATCCGGGACATTCATGACCTCTTCTTTCAGATGGCCCAGCTGGTAGAGGAGCAGGGGTGTATGCTGGACAACATAGAGTCAAATGTAATCGCCACGCAGGACTATTTAGGCACGGCCACAACTGAGATCAAAATGGCTGTGAAATACAGGAAGCAGAATCCTTGCAGACGCTTCTTCTGTTGTTGCTTTCCTTGCTGGAATAAGTGAGATGCATATCAGTGGTAATTTATCTTGAGAAGATTTTACTACCATTTTCTCTAAAAATGCGTTTTCATAGCCATGAAAATGTCTTTTAAAAACATCAAATCAATATTTTATGCACCAGCAAATGTATGCTGGTTTATATATTTATGTTGTTTGAATGACAATGTATTGCATATGTAATGCAGTTATATAGCTTACTCTCTCACTTGAAGATATTTTACATTAACACCCTTGCAGAGCTTTGGAGAAAAGGCCCAGGGTTTTCCAACCACAGGGTTGCTAGCATGCAAATGAGTACAGTGTGATACAGGGTGTCTATGCTGTTCCATTTCTAGAATGTAATAGCATTTATTTATTTTTACATTTGCATGATGCTACTGTAGTAAAAAAAAAAGAGAAGGAATTGGAATTGAGGGCCGTAAATGCCAGTTGCTGTCAGTGAGACACATGTAGTCCATTAACTTTCATTTGTCTAATATTTGATTTGACTATAAAATGTGGATGTTTTGTATTTATGTGTTTTAGGTATTGTGATATATGACATGGTACTTTTATCAAAATAATAAATGCTCTAGAATTGCCTTTTAATTTGTATTTGAGAATTAATCAATGAATCAATGCACAGGTTAAAATCATGTTTGTGACAGTTGAGTTTCTTTGGAATATTACCAGAACAGTTGCAATAGGCGTTGCGATTTCATGTGGTTCAACCTTGTTGCTACATGTTACAATTCAGGGAACCCAACCCTCGTGACTCATCGGCGCTTTTCATAGTTAGGGTTAGGGCTAGACAAAAATACGTCTGTCTTTCCATTGTACTGTGCATATCACATGAATATCACATGCAGATGATGCTATATTTTCAGTGTCCAATATTAGTATTGTTCGACTCACACAGCCCTCGTAGGCTGCATTGACTTGTAGTTTTCCTCTCCCACTGTTGGGGGGGGGGGTATTTCAATTTGCTCTTCAAAATCAACTCCATGCGCCTTACTATCACACATTCATAGCAGTTGTTAAATATTACAATAGAATGATCCATGCTCATGTTAATCTTTCCAAGAAGGTTAGGCATTAGTGACGCTCTCTCAGGGTGTAAGCGCCTGTGTTTGTAGGCTGTGTCGGGCAAGGATACTGTTTGAACTAAAAGAAATACGTTGAAGGGACAAGACTCGACCCAGACTCGACCCACACCAAACTAGTTCACTTGTTATTTGTTTACGTTGCTCACTGTCGCTTCCGCGATCTCGCTGCAGCTCCGAGGATGTACCAGTATTCACTTCCAGCTATGATGACGTTATTGAGAAAACGTTTCCATTTATATCGGAACAAATAACGCAATATACATTATTTGGTTTGTAATCGATTTGATAATGACATTATCTATGTATTGTTTAACAAGGTTTGTCGCCAACCAGGATGGCCGAGTGGTTAAGGCGTTGGACTTAAGATCCAATGGACATATGTCCGCGTGGGTTCGAACCCCACTCCTGGTAGAGTGCAAATTTTGATGAAAAGCTACATGCTACAATGTTCAATTAATGAAGTTACCTTGATTGTACCCTGATTGCGATGTTGTAAAACTGAGTTGAAGCGGGGTCAGTAGTCTGTCTATCAGTGTATGGGTATCTACTCCGCCCTGTAGGCTGCTAGGAAAAAATTCAGTGCATCACAAACTGTGATCATAAATCTCTAATCATGTTAGAAGATAATATTGCAAATATGATGTGTCGGCTTGTGTTGTGTGTTGCTGAATAACGATTCTTCTTCAATGTCGTCTGGTTATTATTATCATAATACGTTTATATAGGATGACTAAATATGAGAACAAATGTGAATGTTTTAAATGATACTGTTGTGATTGTGAACATTGTTAATATTAATTAACCTTATAGTTTTCGCAAAAATCTAAGAAAATAGTGTACTTACAGAGCTCTTATGGCCAGAAGATGTCAGTATCACACAGAAAAACACCCTAATCAATTATATTCATGTTTAATACCAACAATACTGTGGGTGATGATAGCAGACTGTGAGTGTTTGAGAAATAGGGGTACAGACACAGGTACAACATGCTGTTCATGTAGAAAACATACGTTTATTTATTGGTGATGCTTTTGATGACATAATTTGAAAGGCCAGACAATCGGCCCACCAAAACAAAAGATGAAACAAAAATGTGTTATATAAAATTGTTTAAAGATACAACTTGTGATCTCATAGTTGCAGATGCTACCATGCAAGTAAAGACAAACCCAGCCCAGTCTATCAGGCCCTGATACACATAACCTTGAAATTGTATAAATCTTATGGATTGATCAGACTTTTAAAACATTTTTTTGTCAAATACTATGAAAATAACTTTCATTGAGTGTGTTTAATAAGAATGAAAATCAAACAACAGTATGTTGTGAGTTCTAACAATACCAGGCGAAGATAATAAAACACTAAATGTAATCAAACAACTTCCAAAAAAATGCATCAAACCAACACACAAAAACGTAAAATGTTCACTGTATCAAAATGTTTTTTGAGTGTTAATTTCATATAACATGCGCTTTGATAAGTTTGCACCTGTTATTTGCAAGAGGGAATACAGTACGTAATTTCATTTTTTAGTAGGCTATGTCTCTTATTCCTTTCTAAAAAAAAAAAAAAGATATAAACTGTAAACACAACTGTGTCTGACCCTCAGTTTTCTGTCCAAACTTTGTTCAAATCAACAGTAAATAAATGTTTATTCAACACAATTCTATTGCAATCCAAGACCAATACATTCATATTCAATCTTGCAATACATATCTCCAAAAAGATTTTAAACTCAATCAATTTAAAGTAAATCAGTTAAAAATGATGGGGGGGTGGTAATTGATCATAATTCTAATATTGAAGATACGGAATATGTCAGTCCAACACTGCAACAACAAACATTTATAATACTGAGCGGTATATCAGTCCTAAGGAGTCGGACACACTATGAACATGACAAGCTTAAAGTGACTGACTGCTCAATTTGTCGACTCATGTAGTATCTTTCACACATACAGTACGAGATGGCCAGCACTTATTGATGCAGCTTCATGTTACAACCCTGAGACACCAGCAACATTTCAACACAATGAATATGTAGTGTGAAGAGACAAGTATAAGATTTAAAAACACAAATGCTAATTACCAAAGGCTAGTTAGTGTGTGCCCATTTTATACCTGACCCGCAGGTTTCCCAATACATCAAACTATGCACACAATGGTTTAACTGTACCACTTCGTGAGCTTAGAATGATAAGGTTCTATCTCCGTTTAGGGTAGTTCAGAGATATTGAGCGTCAAAGTTTTTACATTCCATTATGTTTTGTGAGATGGAACCTTTGTATTTTATGAATTACTAACTCAAAAATGTCAACATTTTAAAAATAACACCACACAGGCATTAATAAACACCTAGGGATCAGATTATGTAAAAAACTAAATTTTGACAAAAATGGAGATAGAACCTTATAATTCTAACGTCACGACTTGCATCAGATGAGGAACGTAACAATAGACAAAGATAGCTTCACACACATCTACCTAAAAAAAAACACAACATAACAGTTAACGATACGATTTTAGTTCTACCAGTCAAGTCATCAAATGTCAATAGTTCTAAAAACCTTTAACTAAAATGTAATGGAGGGGTAGTGGGCTGGTGATGGTTAGGAGAATTAAATATCTACAGAACACTTCCCTTGCTGACAGATTGATCTGTATCCTACAATGCAGAGTTGAAGTATTGGCATCCTAAAATATCATTATCAGCCGACTATGACTGAACAAACTGATGATCAATCTAGGTAATGGGGTAAGTGTGTAAAAATTGTGCAAGACAATAAGATAATATAAATCTGGGGGGGCAATTGAAAAAAAGGGATTTGACTATGTTGCAATTGAAAAAAAAGGATCTTCATAAACCTCCCATGACCAGAAATCAAGTGTTTATCATAAGTTAAGGCTCCACTTTTCTTTCGTCGTCAACTCAGCACAGTACTAACTTGTCCATATAAAAATACAAAAAAATGTAACATCAAAACATTTGTTTATTTACACATTGACAGAGTATGTAAAAGTAAATCATCTTTCTTCAAATTACAAGTTTCATTGGAACAGTTCAGGCTCTTTCAGTCCCAACGGAAGAAATAAGAGCAGCACTTATATTTGCTTGTTTGTTGCATCACTCATGCAACCGGCTTGAGGACTGAGCGCAGAGATCGTCCCTCCTTGGTGTGCCCCCTGGTGAAACACATGCAAGGCAGAGGGACGGCCTCCTCGCGGCGTGAAATTGTGTTAAACTTGCACTTCTTGAGATGGTCAGCCATGCTGGCGATGTTGGCAAACTTCCACTCGTTCACTGTACCGAAAGCTGTGCTGAATCTCCACACCTGGTTGACAAACATAACAGCAATTTGTTAGTTACCATCAAATAACGACACGGGTGTAGTTAAGTGGCCGTGTGTGTGTTCATTATTGTGTTCATTCATACAAAATCCAATCCTTTGTTTGTATTTAGATTTAGTGTATTTAAATCATATGAAATGTACTATAAAATAAAGTTGTTGGATTTAGTGACTAACCTTGTCTTTTATCTGCCATGACGAAGAGCCGTCAGCATATCTGTTCTTCCCCCACAGCAGGACAACCATGCCCCGCACCTGCAGGAGGCTGGAACACACGTCCCTCATGGTGTGGGACACTCTGGAGAGCTGGCACAGGCTGAACCCATCCAGGAAGGTCGCTACATGCTGCAACAGCTCGAAGGGAAGAGAGGTCAGGTGGTCACACTGGGTGCCGTAGCGGCAGGCGTTCCTGGGCACCGTGTCCCCCTCCCTCGGCGGAAGGACGGGCTGCACCCCGAACGAGCCCAGGTGCCTGTCGTGAATGATCCTGGAGCCCTGTACTGACGGACAGAACCGTCTTTGGGAGTAGGTGCAACCGTAGTACGCCAAGGGGCAGCGGTGTTCCATCCATCCGTTGAGTCCGGCGTGGATATCTCCGTGGACGTTTTTGAAATGAGAGGAGAACTCATCTCTGCGGAACAACTGGCCGCACACGAAGGTGAACATGGAGCGCTGCTTGGTTTGGTAGCGGGCCACGCACTCCAGCACTAGGTCCAGCCTGAGGGTGTGGAAGGGGCTCGGGTTCGAGAGCTGCGGGCTGGCGTGGTCGCAGGCGGACGCCGAGGCGATGTCACCCACCATGGTGTTAGTCGCCAGTATGGCTGAGGGGAAGGAAAACGTCTGAGTACCAAAGTCGATGCGGTAGCCGTCTACAAACCTGCAGTCAGAGATCCCCCGTCCTCCCGGGGAGTCGCCCAGACAGAAGAGAAGGGCTGCGGTGATGAGGTCGATCCCATGGAGGCCCAGTGGGTCTTCAACAACCTCCAGATCGGACGTATCCACCGCCTTGTCCTCCATCTTTACGCGAAACAAATACGGGACCGGCAGCAGGCTGTATGTATACATACGGAGCTTGCGCTCCAGGCGTCTATCACCAATCTCCATGGGCAGATGGTGTAACACATTGCTCTGTATCAGATCCGGCAGCGGAATAGGAAAATGAAGTGGTAGTGGTAGTGACGGTGGGTGGGGTCCAGAGGACTCCCGCGCTACAATAGACATGGAAGGAAAAGGCATCTCCGGTCTGACTTCAGAGGACCCGTTGATCTCAGGCCGTCTCGCTTCCGCTCTGTCCAAATCGATCTTGCGACGTCTCAAGTGACTGTGGTTACTTCCTGCTTTGTGAAAGCCGTTACAGAGAGGAGGAGGCCCCTCTGCGCGACCCATCACGTCGTCATCCTTCTCCACTTTGTCTAAAGACTCAATCAATTCGTTTTCCTCTACCCAGTAGCTCGCATCTCCCGCCCCCGCATCTGTCCCGACTCCACAGTCCACCACTCCCCCCACTGCTCCGAGCTCACACTCTGATTCAGAATCACTTTCCTTCATTTCGACATTCTTCAAATCGTCAACAACATAATCACCGTGATTATCCCCATCACCATTACGGTTTTCTCCATTGTGGAGCACCCCGTTTCTTTTTTTCTCAGTCTTTTCCCCGCTTAGATTTCCTATGATCAAGTCAATCTCTTTTGCACTAGTGAGAATATCCAAGGTAGCCGCAAAGCTCCTGGTGGTTTCTACCGAGGCCTTGTACAACTCACTACTGTAGGACTCCTCGTCCATATCCACTGTCCCATTAGTCAGTGCCACCGCCTCTGGCACACTCGACAGTAATGGCATCGTTTTCGTTTCACTTTCACTTTTCACAGCTTCCTTATCCCCGTTCTTTGACGACACAGTGGTCGTCACTCTAAGAGACTCTAGTAGCATCCTCTGGTCCTGCAGAGCCAAAGCCATGTCTAGCTGGTCCACCACATCAAAATCTTTGCTCAAGTTCTCGTAGGATTTGTGGTCGGCGTAACTCACAGGCCAGCGGTTCCACTCCATGGTGCAGCACACCACGCTGGCCGGACACGTCGCCAGGTGCTCCGCCAGCTTGAGCCGGGCGATTGTGAACGGGCATCCGAAACCACTGTTCAGACAAGGCACTCTTTCGAACGGGCACAGTAAACGATGTTCGTCTCCTTTGCATTTGTGGAAAACGGCGCCACAGACGAGAGGGCAGCCGATGAGGTCACAGGAAACGCCGGTCTCTGGCCTTAACGTACATCTCCTGTTTACACAGTTCAGGCAGTGGACGTGTAACTCCTCCATCTTTGTGTTTGTGTTGGTGATTCTAGAGGTGCTTCTGGCAGCAAGGGGCGAAGTTGTCAACCCTGAAAGAAAGAAAAGAAAAAAGTATATTTCAAAACCTGTATTAGGCCTTTTAACTGTACTTATGGGGGCGAGTAGGTAATGAACTCAATTAGGACAAATTCAATGACATAAACCAGTTGTTCTGGTGACACAATATCCGATACAATATCCGATTGACATGATCTTATCAGCCTGGGCTGTCCAACAAACATGTGGCAATGAAGTCCTGTGCTTTAAAGGGCAGCATGTTCTATAACTTTGTGTCTGACTGTAGTCTCTGAGTATGTTTACTCAATCCCTAAGCTGTAGCATGACATTGCACAACAGTACTTGGGTTACATGGTCGTTGAGAACTGGAGGGAACATGACCTTTCACCCTAGGCTGTAAGAAGCGGCAGCCTGTTTATGACGCTTGGTGACAACAAAACAAAACCAGGACAGGACCAGACTGTCAGCTAGCCATGGTGATGACGGAGAGAAACGTCGAGACTTGACTGGCCATTTAACAAGATGTCACCTTGCCTAACGTTCAGACTAGAGACGTGGGAATGTGGAAATGTACAATACCACTGGCGTGTTCAGTGTTGTTCTTACACATGATGACATGGCGAGCAATCAACCCAAACATTTTGGCTAGGCTTGATAATTACTGATGTTGTAATGATTATCTTTAAGTACAGCTTATATGTTATATTTTCTTGTTAAAACCACTGCCAACAATGCCACTCGTTCTTAGTCCGACACCCACTCAGCCCTGCCAGCTAACCTAGCTTGGAAGCTAACTAACTAACTGCGCAAGCCAAACAAAAACAATGTTGTACGGTGTTAGCCTTACAAGCTACTGTGAGTCAGCAAGCCTAGCAATAACCAGCTGGTTCACCGTGGACATCACTAGTAGCACACTAGCCACGTTCAACCGAAGCTGATGTAGCTAAGCTAAGCCTAGGCTAGGCAACGGAGAGAACAGTAGCAGGAGCCGGTGGCCCCTTAGCCTAGCCTGAGAGTAGCTGAGACAGAAGAGCACTGTGTCCAACTCTCTGACTGACATAGCAGCTCGCTGCTGGCTAACTTTAGCACTTCTAGCCAGAGATATCTGAGCAACAATAGCTCATTGGCTAAGCGTGAGAAGGCTAGCTCTCAAACTAACTGACTAAAGTTGTCTTACCCGTAGAAAACGAGACACCCAACCGCTGTGTCGTGTCTTCTCCTTCTCTTTAGTGTTCGGTTTGCAACACTTTGCTGTAGTTAACATTAAGTTAACAGTATTAGATGTGTCGACTCCACGTCTTGTCTTCAGTCTGGTAGTCGGTGTTGTGTTAAAACGCAGGTCAGCTAAATAAAGTCGGGCGCGAGTGGATTGCGTCACTCACTCTGCAGCGGCCCAGTAAAGTTTTGTTGATGCGTATGATGTGATGATGGGACTGAAAATAGACTGGGAATATCCCCCCCTAGAATATAGATTTTCCCACATGACCAGCAATGTATTTCTTTGACGACACAATATCATTCAGAATCATAACCAGCTCTTTTTCAACATCTTTATTTCTTTATTTTCCTTACAAAAACGGTGAAAAACTGGTTCTAGAAACTAGGCTGGTGATATTGATAATAATACATTTTCATTGTTTTCATCAACTTCAAGTATTTCCACACTGACGACTTTGACTTTTTATTTACATTCTAAACTGTGTGCGTGCTTGCTTGCTTGCTTGTGTGTGTGTGTGTGTGTGTGTGTGTGTGTGTGTGTGTGTGTGTGTGTGTGTGCATGTGTGTGTGTGTGTTCTCAGAGCAGCTGGCTCAGGAGGCCACCTCTGAGATGTGGTGAATGTTGGACAGGGTCAGTTGCGCGCCGTGGGCTGGGTAGGAGCGCCTGGAGCGCAGCCACAGCCTCCCGAACACCCCGGTGACCAGGAGCAAGACGGTCAGCAGGCCTCCAAGGACAAAGGTCTCCACGGGAGGGACACCCCCAGCATCTGCAGACCAAGATCAGACAGGTTACACCTTAACTGCTCCTCCTCCTTCTACTACCCCCAGCACTGCGTCTCCTGAAGACACCCGCTTTTCCCCCTTTACTGTGTCCCCTAAAACTTCTATTGCCCCCCTTGTACTGTTTCTCTGTTTCTCCAGTGTCTATATAATAAATAAATAAAAGTCTAGGTTTAGAAGATGGTGAAGTAGATTTTTCCTTCTATCACAGAGACTGCCAATGGCCCCGGGCCTGAGCTGGATTATTCTTCCTGCTACGACTGGTGGATTGATGATTCACTTGCTTAGTCAAATGTATTGATTGTAAGTCGCTTTGGAATAAGTATATCTGCTAAATGCCAAAAATGTAAATGTAAATGTCATGGCTCTAAGTGTATTTTAGCGTTACACCTGTGCTAGATGTGAAGGACCTTTGTTCTTTACTTGTTCAAATTAATTTCAGTAGCTTTCACAGTATCATCACTGCATTATCATCCTTCAGTTGATGAAAAATAACCATGGCAACCATTGGACACATACTCAGGCTGGGTTGGTCACTTTCAGCCAGGAGTCGTTTGATTGGTCCATATGATACTGTATGGGATAAGGGGATATCTCTTCGTGTCCGCCCAAATCCTTCCTCACCAGAGCAGTTCTGTCACATGAAGGGTAATAATGTCACCATGCATATCAATCATAGAAACAGCTGAGGAACTTAGCGATTTAAACTTAGCGAGGCCGGTGAGAGGGAAGGGGTTGGGATCACTCACAGGCTGACAGACTCCGGGCGTGTTGTGACAGATCTGGACGTTGCAATGAAGAAAGACATCTCTGTAAGAACTGCCCACAAACTTGAACATTTGTATCCTGAACATGGCCTCTGGACCTTGGCCATTTCTCAGCACCGTCAATGTCTGTTCGTTTGACAACACCGGGCAGCTGAGAGACACACACAAAGAAGTCAGGGGATTTACACTTCAGAATGTGTTGGTTGACTTTGACACAGCACAGGAAATACATTCAAATAACTCACTATCATTACTGGTGTGGGCTATATCAGCATCTTCAGTGTAAAAACATCAGAGCAAACTGTCTGGACTAGTCATTCCACAACATGAGAGTAAATCACTGTCGTTGTAACAAATCCCATACGTCTCCCATAATGGAAATGTACCGAAGTGAAGGTCAATATGAAATGATTCCAGGCAGCATAAGACAGAGAGACCACCCTGGTCTTTTTCTCCTCAGACACGGTAAACAGAACTCCCAGGGCATTTCATTGCTATGCTGTTGCTAACAATACAAACCACTCTCTGGTTGTCAAGGTCATGCACAGCTGTTGAACTGAAACGCATGATGGCCTCAGACAGGGGTCACATGACTAGGGCTTGAACGTTGTTGTGTCACCATCTCTGGAAGCGACTTGCTCTTATTTCATATTTCAACAATGTTGTGACTAGACGACTGTGTGCTGTTGACAGGTGTGGTTGAAATAACACAAACAAAAACAGACTTTGTACATGGCGTATGCACTGTGTAAACAATATAGAACATAATCATAACAAGATACTTGTTACAGATAATATCTGTATATATTATCACATATTATGTGGTGTCATGTGCATATAATGATATCGGCCTGATGTTCTAGTAGTTCTAGAGTATCTAGTATTTTTTTTATCTAGTATCTTTGTATATATAGTTATTTTTTAATCTTGTTGTATCATATGGTTATTTAGTGTTCTTGTTATACACCGTGGATGAGAGGGAAACGCAATGTCAGCCCTCTGTATGTCTGTACATACAGTATATTGCCTCTGTATGTCTGTACATACAGTATATTGCCTCTGTATGTCTGTACATACAGTATATTGCCTCTGTATGTCTGTACATACAGTATATTGGATTGACAATAAAGCTGACTTTGACTTTGACTTTGATGTTTCATCTTTTACTGTTATTTGATCAAATGGTTTCACCCTCCAATACAGGACAGGCCTGATACAATTCAATACTATTCCTAACTTTTAATAGAACACAAACCTAAAACTGTCTCTGACTCTCTGACTTTCAATATATTCAAGATCAGACTCGAGACCCCTCTGTTCAATCTTGCCATTCTACAGCATGGCCTGGGTCCTGAGGAACACTATTCTTGATCTTGATTCACCATTTTTGATCTTGACAACGATTTCATATTTTCTTTTCTTTTTTCTACAGTGTCCTAGAGTCTGAGAAAGAAAGGCGCTTTTAAATTAAATCTATCATTATTATTTATTATTGACTGTTGATGAGAGCAAATCTATTCCACCTGTATTTGGACCAGTGGCGGACTCAGGCTGTTTGAAGGGCAGGGGCGAAAAGCCTACTGCACAACATGGGACCCCATCAGTGCACATGGTCAACTTTAGACCATTGGAGGGGCACCAATAGGGGACGTCCTCTCAAAAGGGCATTTTTGCCACTCAAAAGGGCATTTAAGCGAGACGTTTTTCAACTGTGGGAGCACCAGGAGGGGCGGTCGCCCCCCCTGCCCCCCCCTTGAGTCCGCCGGTGATTTGGACAGACCTGTCATGGATGAAGGTGTACTGGATGTTGCTGTACGGGTCGTTAGTCGGCGTCGCCCAGCATCTCTCCACGCGCAGCAGCAAATGAGCTGGTATCTAAGAGAGAGAGGCACACAGGGACTACAGTCAGTGATACAAACATTAACAAAAAGGGGAAAGGGGTGACACACACAGTCCTTCAAGACACTCATTGACATTTTTTTCCAAGTCAGCAGATGTACAGTGAGAGAGGGAGTAGAGAACCGTGGGGGGCTGTAGGCCCTGGGAAAAGCAATGATGTGGAGAAGCAGACAACCACAGAAGTGTACACAGTATCTGTTATGGCGGGGGGGGGGGGGGGAGACAGAGAGACAGAGATGCATTTACATTACATTTTTACATTTTTGCCATTTAGCAGATGCCTTATTCCAAAGTGACTCACAATCAATACATTTGACTAAGCAAGTGAATCATCAATCCACCAGTCGTAGCAGGAAGAGGAATCTAGCTCAGGCCCGGGGCCATTGATAGAAGGAAAAACCTTCCTCTAAACCTAACCTTTAATTTTTAATATATATATATATATATATATATATATATTTAGACACTGGAGAAACAGAGAAACAGTACAAGTTTTAAATAGACGTTTTTAGGGGAGATGCAGAAATAAAGATGCAGAACGGGAGATCAAGAGAAAGTAAGAAAGAAAGAAAGAAAGAAAGAGAGAGGCATGGCTTCTGACCACAGCAGGGAGCAGAGCTGCAGCACTCAGATTCTAGACAGAGTACTTGAATACCTGAATACCTGCATAACAGCCCCTCGGGTCAAGGCCAGGGATAACATAGAGTTTTAAAGCAGAGCAATGCTAAAGGGAGCACAACAAAGCACAACAAATGACCCTCTAATACAATTCAAAAGGTGTACGGTAACTACTATAGTTTAATTATCCTACACCCCATTGATCTACACCCCCATTTAAATGTAGATGTATTCAATTGTTAGCAGTTATGACTAACCATAAAGACTTTCACATAGATGTTGTCCTCCAGGGTTAGCGAGGGAACAGTCGTCCATTTGTCCTCAAAAGCCTCGTCTTTGTACAGCAACATGGACACTGAAAAGTTCCCATCTTCTGTGTTTAGAGTGATTGTTCTGTTGAGAGGAAGGTAGTAGATTATTATTATTATTATTATTATTATTATTATTAATCCTTTATTTAACCAGGGTAGTCATATTGAGACAGTAGCCTCTTTTTCAAATAAGCCCTGGCCAAGAAAAGCAGCACTTAATTAAAAAGACACCACATACAGTATAAAAACATACAATATACAACAGAAAATAACAACAGAAACAGTGAGCAGATACAGCCTATAAAAGATAACCTATAAGCACATTTGCATGTATGATTCAAAGTCTCTGTAACATGCAGTTTAAAGTCAGAGAGTGGAATGAACATGTTAAGTTTCAACTTTTTCTGAAGTACATTCTACGCTGAAGGAGCATTGAATGTGGTTTTACCAAATTCAGATCTAACATTTGGCACATTAAAGAGAATGCTATTATTAGACCTGAGGTTATATCTACTGTTTACTGCCATTGAAAAAACTGATAAGTAAGATACAGAGCTTTAGCTCACAAGGGCTTAGATTGACGTATTCAACAAAAAGTAAGCACAGCATATAGCATAGGCTTCTACAAGAGAGTAGGAATAGCTGCACATGAAAGTTGAGGTAATTTGTTATGTCAATTTCAAGATTTGGATTTAAGCCCATAGCTTACTTGACATCCACTCTGATCATATTTTCACCATTGGGCTGTTGGACCATGTAGTTAACAGGGTAGCGGCAGACAAATGTGATGTTAACGTAGTTCCTTGTGACGACATCAGAATCATTATTGCGTATGGTGTTTATGAACATCATGTGTGTATCATCAGAGGCCTACAAGAAAAAGAATGAAAGACAAAACTTAAGGTTACAAGGGTTAACAGACAGGTATAGCTTTGACATCATCTACCACGGCTAAATGAGTCACTTTGAAAGTAACTGGAGACATGTGATGACACCTGCAGATAGCCATGACAGGGTACGCTATGCACAGCTCACTAACCCTATAACCTTCACCTAACATCCATGTGTCATGGGCTTCTCTTTCTCAAACACCACCGTAACCTAGTCCTTCCAGACACTGTAAAAATGTGAGTAATACAGCATTATGTTTAGTAAAAGACTACTGACGTAGGTGAAACCATAAAATGGAGTTGAATGAAAAGGTTGTGACAGTGTTGTGTCTGGCCCCTGTTGAGTGCAAATTGAAGATGGGTTCTATGGCCATTGAGAACGATGAATTGCCCCTTGCCCTAACTGTCCAGACATGTTTTATTGCCCCTTGATAAATACACAACCCCCCACTATGCCCAACACTGACTTGGTTCCACACAGAGAAAATGGTTAGGTATTCGTAACTGAAGGAGAAAATGTTATACTTTTATGTAGAGAAACATGTCTTTGATTTAACTTTTTGGTATTGACAAAAGAAAGATTGAATTCGAAACTCCAAAGACAAATTATTCTCTCATTCGTTTTTTGTTTTTGTCAGTGGTCATAAGAGGGTCTACTTACACACTCTCAAGGTGAAAAGGAGTTTGGTAACTATGGCATTCCCTTTTTTCTGAAACAGCATCTAATCCAAAGCAGGCTTACTTTCTCCCGGCTGGTATGCAAAAGCCTTGTAAAACCCGCTGAGGAGGGAGAGAGAGAGATTTCTCCCCCTCAAAGCTGTGTTAACCTTTTGCGCGCTTTACAAGAAATGCCTCTGTGCATTCTAAGCAAGCGTTTCAATGACACTAGACATCTTAAGTACAGATTTATACCGTGCCAAAGTTAAAATTGTCCTCTAGGCAGTGTCTGTATGAGAGGGGCTGAGGGAAAAATAGTAGGGGGGCTACAAAGTCAGCCAATGAATGATGGTCTGCCTATTCAATGGGCCTGACACACGGTCATCATTTCCATGTAAATCCTGATAATTTAGAGCCTCAAGGCCATTCTCTAACCCCTGGCTTCTGTGAATAAAGTGCTCTTAGGGAGAAGGAACAACACTTTGCTTATTCCTTGAGATATATGCCCCCCCCTCTCCCTCTCTGTCTGCCTCTGAGTGTGTGTGCCTCTCGCTCCCCGTCTCCATCTAGGCTACGTCCCTCTGCATACTATGAGGTCATTTCATTGTAAAGAGCTGAAAGATGAGGTCCACACTTAACTTTAAAAAAGCAAAACAAAATTGGTACTTTTGCACAGTGATGCATGCAAGGTATTTTTTGCCTTACATATGTGCAAAGTACCATTTTGTGAGCTTAGAATTATAAGGTTCTATCTCCGTTTAGGGTAGTTCAGAGATACTGAGCATCAACGTTTTTACATTCCATTATGTTTTGTGAGATGGAACTGTTGTATTTTATTAATTACTGACAAAAAAAAATCAACATTTTAAAAATAACACCACACAGGCATTAATAAACACCTAATGGATCAGATTATGTAAAAAAACAAAATTTTGACCAAAAATTTAGATAGAACCTTATAATTCTAACGTCACGATTTATATCTCACCTCATTAATTAGTTTTTTGGCTCAAAATAATGATGTGAGGTTGTACAAAGCACCAGACAGTTCCTGTTCCCAGAACAACTGAGGGTATCGTAACATTTTATAATTTATTATCATGGAGATTTTATGTTGCTACTAAATGGGAACCCTCCAGTAGTTTGTCTCCATGTTGGTAGAGCTTATGTCTTTTTCCATTGTCAGAGTTGCTCTGAATGGCAACGTTCACTTTGGTTTACAGTCTTAAATCCTTCATAGTTGGCGTGGCCAAGTAGCCATACATTTTCCTAAGCAATCACCATAGACATGCAATGTCACACTTAAAGGGCATATGGAGTAAAAGTATACTGCACCACAATTGTTCCACAGTCTGAGAGATTTGTCTTGATACTGAATACGTAGTCGTCTTCAATCTGAACGCCACGACATTCAGGGTCGTTTAGGTGCAAATCCCAAACCTACGGTGGAAGAGACATTATTAAATTGAATAGTAAAACACATCATCTAGTTTAGACAATATCATAATGCCAAGTACTGGGAAAAGTTACAACTAGGCGACACTTACATAGACGGGAGGAACTTTGTTGAGAAAGAAGGCACTGGGAATGACAACCTGCATCTGGTCGTTGGTACAAATGACAGTTTCATTGAGCTCTAGGAGAAAGGATGGGGGGACAGTTTACATCTTAACCTGAAACAACATTAAAGTCTGTTATGGGCCTAAAATGTATTCTTTTACAAATACGTTGGTACAAGAACACCTTTAGCATACATCAAACTTGTGTTAACTTTCCTGGCAGGTAATTTAACTGTACAGTAGATTCCAGTCTCTATCTTGATATACTCAATTGTCCATATGGTCCAATTACAAACCAAACAGTTTCCCCTCATACAAGACGATGCTACTGGTGTCATTTCGAAGATTGTACCTCATGGTTGGGAGAAATGTACCTACATAAACAGCACACTCAGATACACATATTTTTTTTGGGGGGACTCAATATTTGCTCATCACAGAGGTGAACTCACCCTCCTCCTCGAGCTCAAAATACACAGCAGAAGTCCCAGTCCTCAGTGTCAGCAGGAACCAGGCAAACACCAAGCAGGCAGGTGGCATCTTCAAAGGAGTCTCACTCTGGCTTCTCTTCCTCAGACTCTTTGGGCACTCCACTCTCTGTTTTGGCCCTTTCCCTCAAACCTGTGAATCTTCTGACCTATTCACCACAGTTAGTGCTGTCACTTGTAGACGTAGTGCCCCCCTCTCACTCCAGCCCTCAAAACACAGCTCTAATGAACTGGGAGCCTCCCTCCAGCCTTAAAACACCAGCTTGAATGATGTCCCTACCAACAATGAGATTCTGCACATGAATAGGGGGAGCCGAGGGGAGTCCCAAGGTAGCACATATACAACTGGCTATTGCAGCGATGCCCTCTTAGTAAACATCTTACGGTTACGTCTTACTGCAGATATCAATGTCATTAACATGCAAAGAGAGACAATGGTGCGGGGGTGGCACTCCTTTTCGGTCAGTATCTTTTGTCTGGACGTTTTAAAGGGCATGGCAAAATGTTTACTGGTGCGGGAATCTCAGTCACTGAGGATGAGAAGAATCCCTACCGTTAAGTCAAGGGCAGTTCACTGACATTGTGAAAGGCCAGTGTGTGGGTGTGTGTGTGCGTGTGTGGGAGAGAGAGACCAGGAGAAAAGGAGAGCAAGGAGATCATGAGGATAAATATTTTACGATCGAAATAATCTAAAAGCAGAATTTTTAAGGACGAATTGCAAGAACGCGATCAAGTATAGCAGTCCTTGAAGTAGAGGATTCAGTCGTAAAGTGACATAAATATACCTTTTTTAAAAACGTGGATATTACAAATCCACTACCCATTTGTAAAGACTGGATCCCTGTTAAGATTTGCAATTGACAAGTGTCATCCCTACATGCCACCAGACGTACACTGGTACAATAGAAACTTGAAAGATTTTCTTTATTCCCATTCTTTGGAATTTCACTTTTATGAGTTGACTTTACAAGAAAGGTTTTATTGACTTTGAATCATGTGCTTTTTTTGTCTTGCAAATAAGACTAGCCAAACAGTTAGACGTGATTGTCTGTCATTATCTCAGCAGACAACCATCTTAAATGGATCCTCTGAACGGTAGAGAGTCCTACAAAAGTCTAACTTTCACTCATGTTGTAAAGGTCAATGGCTTTCTTCCGGCACTGCCCACGTTTTACAACATGGAAATGAACAACCTTGTCTACCAAATGTCATACAAAAGGAGCAGGGCAAAAAAAGATTCATAAACAACTGCCTTATGACAGCCTTTTATTCTTGGAAAAGGGAGAAAAATACCTCAAACAATCACCACAGTGACTCCACATCTAATCAAATATAAAGCAATAAGCTATAACACATACCGGTACTTCTTGGAATCTGTAACAGTATGTGAGCTAAATATATAACACAGAGAGCACCGATAAGACTATTAACATGTTACTTTAAGTAAGTTTAAAAGACACAGAGTAATATTTGATAGATTCTCTATTTCATACAACGTATATAGGTTGACCACATAACTTACTGATGACTTCAGAACGGTGACAGTATCTAAAAGTGGAATGTGCGAAACAAAGAAAGACTTCATCTTTATTCTATGTCAGTCAACACTGTAATAATTTAATAATTAATAATTAATTAATAATAATTAATAAGTCAACACTGTGTGTACTGGATGTGTGTGTACTGGATGCAGCGGGATCTGATTGGTCTGTGGCCTGTGGTCGGCGACCCAGGGTTGCCGTGGGTGACAAGTTCACTCCAGGCCCTCGCTGTCTTCAGTGAAGAGATCGGCCAGGTCGGCCACAGTCAGGACTGCAGCCTCCGAGTGCTTCATGGCAGCAGCACTGTGACTGGGAGATGACAACACATGTTCACAACTACCAGCACCATCTCTCACACAGGGTTCCTACAAGTTTCAACAAGTTAAATTTAATTTGACCTCTTTGGATATCATTTTAGACCTATTCGCGACACCAGATGATAGCTATTTGTCATCCTCGAGGTGATGAAATTAGGGATGTCACTGCCATACAGACAAAAAAGGAAGCAAATTGGCATTTTTTTGGTTCCAGCTTGATTCATTTCCGCGTAAATAGATGTGGTCGGTCTGATTTCCTTGCAGGATCTCGGTTTTAAGACCTAGCCCCTCATTTTTAGACCGAATAACTGGCATTTGAGACCTTTTTAGGCCTTATGAGTTTGAATGCTGGATTTGAGACTTTACAGCTTTTTCTATAAATTAGTTTTTCTGATTTTTATCCCTTTTTCACCCAATTTGGTATCCAATTGAACCCAACCTAGCATCCAATTATCCCCTGCCTATTGCGTAGGATCCGCCGCACGACCCCGTGGCCGGCAGCCCCAGAGGAGATCGCCAGGCAGACTAGCTGACTGGCTCCTCGAGCCCGACACCGTTACTCCAGCACCAGACGGGGGCGGTGTTGCGCGACGGATCCTTGTCCGGAAATAGTCCTATACCCCCCTTTTGGGAGCGGCCGCTCAATATGCCGCTCCCTGTGTGCCCCGGACATATCCGGGTCTGGCGAGACCGGGATTCGATCCCAGTCCCCGGTGGGCAGCTTGCACTAGTGGCTAATGCTTAGACCGCTGCGCCACTGCGGGGCGACTTTACAGCTTTTTAAGACCAGCGCGGGAACCCTGCTTACAGGAGCCGGTGTAATCTAGTTATCGTTCAGCATTCCACTGGCCGTTTACATTCTAAACTGTATGTTTGGCTCTATCGTACCTGTGGTCCTCTGTGGCTCAGTGGGTAGAGCATGGCACTAACAACGCTAAGGTTGTGGGTTCGATTCCCGCTGGGACCGTATGTACTGAAATGTATGCACTCACTGCAATGTAAGTCGCTTTGGATAAAAGCGTCAGCTAAATGCCACATATTATATTTATTATATTGACCTAACTAACGATTTGGTCTCTCTTTTTCCAACACCAAGAGGCTCTCACCTTTTCTCTGCAGTCTTCAACATCGCCTGCATTCTCTCCTCAATGGTGGATTTGATGAGGAACCTATGAACATAGGTGGGTCTGGAGGAGAGAGAGCGTTAGTTATTAGGAGATAGTGCTTGAAATGATCTCATACTGTCGGTCTTGAGCAGAAGAGACATGATGATGATGCAGAACCCCAGGAAGTCCCTTGTTTGTTCTCACTTGGTCTGGCCGATGCGATGCACCCTGCCGATGGCCTGGAGCTCGTGGGCCGGGTTCAGGATGGGTTCTACCAGCAGAACGTGAGTGGCCTCGATGATGTTGAGTCCGTTGGAACCCGTGTGCAAAGGAAGGAGCAGGATGTTTATCTTCTCCTCGTATTTGAAAGAGCAGAGGTTCTCCTGAAACCGTTTAGTTTGATATTAACAGTGTTTCATGTGTTAAATATGCAGAGAAGCCATAGCAAATTAAGGTTGCTTAAAAAATTAGGGCAAAGGGATTTGTGGGGTTTGAGTCCGAGGTAAAGCAGGCAGCTACAGTGTTACTGAGGAGTTGTGTTAGGATGTTTAACTGACGGTTAAGAGTGCAGTGCAGACCTGGAATTTGTGAATCCCATTGATTTGAGAGAACTCCATATTGTTGTCAAAGAGAGCTTTTGCAATGATGTCCAATACGCTCTGCCACTGCAAATGAAACAAATACCATCAAAAATATGTGAAGTCAGTCAGCATCACCAAAATACAAATCGTGAGCTTAGAATTGTAAGGTTCTATCTCCGTTTAGGGTAGTCCAAAGTTTTTACATTCCATTATGTTTTGTGAGATGGAACCTTTGTATTTTATTAATTACTGACTGAAAAATGTCAACATTTAAAAAATAACACCACACAAGCATTAATAAACACCTAATGGATCAGATTATGTAAAAAACTCAATTTTGACAAAAATGGAGATAGAACCTTATAATTCTAACGTCACGAAATATGATCATAACATGCAGTGTGTTTACCGTGGAGAAGACGAGACACTTGGCCCCGGGGTCAGTCAAGTGAATCTTCTTCAGGGCTCTCACCAGGGCCTCCACTTTGGTAGAGTGGCTTCCCTGATACACACAAGCAAAGGTTCGAAACATGATTGACAGACAAAGCAACAACACTGTATCAGAGCAGATTTCTATTCAAGCTACACTTAAATTAGGCCAAGATAGCAGGGTTCCTACAAGTTTCAACAAGTCATATTTAAGACTTTTTTAGACCTTTTTTGGACCTCTTTGAATAGAAGACCTATTCGCGACACCATATGATAGCTTTTTGTCATCCTCGAGGTGATGAAATGAGGGATTTCACCACCATACAGACAAAAAAGGAAGCAAATTGGCATTTTTTGCGTTCCAGCTTGATTAATTTCCGCGTAAATAGATGTGGTCGGACTGCTTCCCTTGCAGGATCTAATTTCTAAGACCTAGCACCTCGTTTTTAGACCGAATAACTGAAATGTAAGACCTTTTTAGGCCTTACGAATCGGATTACTAGATTTTAGACTTTAAGGCTTTTTAAGACCAGCGCAGGAACCCCAAGATAGAGTAACGGTCTCAAACGGTCTGGTTATTTGTTTATAAAATCAGCCGGAAAAGACGAGGTCTTTCCCATGCCTCGTGGTGTGATATTTGGCGTTGACTGACATTGACAGGGATATCCTGGCCGTGGCTGGCTTCCTGGGTGGTCACATATGAGATCTCAGCGTGGGATGTGGTCTGCCTGCAGATGGCACACTTGATGGCTCGCCGGCGGTTACCCTCGCTGTACTGTCCCACGATGATGGCGATGCACTCGTTACAGAAGCAGTGGCCACAGGTCAGCACTGCCCACTAGCAGAGAGACATAGACACGTTGTTACATTAACGTACTACACATGCAGAATGCCACATATATACACATCTCCAGTAAGTAAAGTGAAGTTATCGAACATTAAACATTACTCTAGTCAGTACTAAGTCATTTGGAATGTGTACAGTCCAGAGAGTTTCATGTACTGTACGTGTGCACAGGTAACTATAATCTGTTGTTTTCCCAGACCAAGTCTGTCAGAGAGGGGATCCGATTCAGAATAGATGTAATTACATTCCAAGACCAGGGCCTGATTAGCGAGTTTGGCAGACTGAGAGGTGTACTGTTTCCTTTTCCTCGACTGTCTCTGACACATTTGGCCTAGCTGTCTGGCTGCTTGGCAGAAGAGGGTAGAGAGAGCTGTTCTTTTAAAATAACTCCAGCTCAAGTGGACACTGCAAATAGACATTATATAAGTCTGACAGATAGAGAAGACTTTGAAAACTTGAAGACCATTAATAAATCGTCTGCCTCTGTATCTCAACTACACAGCTCTGGTCCGTAGGGGAATGGACCGAGGCGATCAGTGGGTACTGTGACCAGGGTTCCCACACCTTCTGAAACATCAAATTCAAGCACTTTTCAAGGACTTTCAAGACTCAATTCCAAGGACCCAACACGGCATAGTTTGAGACATCTAGATGAGAATTTATATAATAGGAACTATCCGCTCACAGACAACAATTAAAAAGAGAGGCTTTTGAATGTGTGAACACTAGATGGTCTCTTGCCTTCTCTACCACAGCACAGCAAAACAATATATTGTTCAATATGTGTAAAGTTACTGTGTTAACTTAAGCAATACAGAGACTTATCTACTATAATTATGTAAAACATTCTTTTGAATATATATATTTTTTTTAGAGAGAGAGAGAGAGGGGGGGGGGGGGGGGGGAATTCAAGCACTTTCAATGACCCATGTCTATTTTCAAAAACTTTTAAGGCCTTGATTTTTTTCTTCTTCTAATTCACAAACTTTCAAGGATTTCAAGGACCCGTGGGAACCCTGAGTGTGTATTGTACTTTAAATTAGATTAGATTAGATTCAACTATATTGTCATTGACAGATAGAGAAGACTTTGAGAACTTGAAGACCATTAATACATCGTCTGCCTCTGTATCTCAACTACACAGCACTGGTCCATAGGGGAACGGACCGTGGTGATCAGTGGGGTTCCTACAAGTTTCAACAAGTCAAATTTAAGACCTTTTTAGACCTTTTTTAGACATCTTTGAATAGAATTTTAGACCTATTCGCAACACCATATGATAGCTTTTTGTCATCCTGACGTAGCCAATAATTTCTCCCGGGGGCAGCGAATTGGCATTTCTTTGGTTCCAGCTTGATTCATTTCCACGTAAATACATGTGGTCGGACTGATTTCCTTGCAGGACAAGCTAATATATATTTATTTTTTTAGACCTAGCACCTAATTTTCTGGACCTAATAACTGAAAGTTAAGAGCTTTTTAGGCCTTGTAAATCGGATTGCTGGATTTTAGACTTTAAGGCTTTTAAAGACCAGCGGAGGAACCCTGAGTGATAGCTCACCTCCTGGCCCAACGGCCGGGAACAGATAGGACATGGTTCTGGGTTCAGTCCTCCAGTGGCCTTGTCCTGAGACTGTGAACAAGTGAAATGCAGAACAAGTTAATGTGTCCTAAAAAGATCAAACATTATACTGCTCCTAAAGCCTTTCTTCTAAATAAATGAATGTGAACCAGACAAATATAGACAATCATATTCGACATTCAAAAGTGTACTTACCGAAGCAAGAACTACTGAATTTGCTGGAAACCGTACAGTCGCATAACAGCTTAGTAGGCTTACCTTCTCTAGATTGGACAGATAGAGAAACTGGCCAAGCTTCTTTTGGAGCTGGGACTTTGCCACCGCCCTATCGTTTAACAGCTTCACTCGGTTCTGCTCCACCTGGTCACACAATGCCCAGAGGTTGGTAGAGGACAGAGGTTAGAGGTGGACAGAGGTGCCCCCACTGACTCCCCACTGCCCACTCCCCACTGACTCCGGACTAAGAACAATCTCACTTCATGCATACATACTGTACATACAAGCATACCTGTACTTTAGCCACTTTACTGTATTATACTGAGCCAATTACCACTATTGGCACTGTTCATATTGTATTCCACCCCTGTACATTGTACCGCACATTTCAAATCTTTTATCTAGTATTTTTGTATATATAGTTATTTTTTTAATCTTGTCGTATTATATTGTTATTTATTGTTTTTGTTTGCTATGCACCGTGGATGAGAGGGAAACGCAATTTCAGCCCTCTGTATGTCTGTACATGTATTAGATTGACAATAAAGCTGACTTTGACTTTTGACTTTGACTTATTAGAGTAGGCAGGCACACTGTCTCTCTATGCAGAGTCAATTGCATATGTTGTTTTACATTGAAATCAAAGTCTATATATCATTTAGTTTCCTCATGTAAAAAAAGGCCAATCAGCATCCTTGAACCTGTAATCCTTTTGTCCTTCGTCCCGCTTCCAACACGTGTAGCTCACCTCGTGTGGCTCTATGATGTGCAGCACTTTGGGTTTGGGTTCATCGGGCAGACGAACACGGAGCCTCTCTGTGGCCATGCCCAGCTCGTCTATGGCCGACACGTGGTCCCGCAGCACCATCCAGTACTCATGCAGCACCTGAGGAGGGAGAGAGTTGGGCAATGAAGCGTCACGTCTCTTCACAACACTGGCTCCCCGCTGGTGGAATGAGCTTCCCACGGATGTCAGAACTACAGAGTCACTACCCATCTTCCGTCGTAGACTGAAGACCTCCATCTCTTCAGGTTACACCTTAACTGCTCCTCCTGAGACATCTACTGCCCCCCAGCACTGCGTCTCCTGAAGATACCCGCTTTTCCCCTCTACTGTGTCCCCTAAAAACTTCTATTGCCCCCCTTGTACTGTTTCTCTGTTTCTCCAGTGTCTATATTAAAACAATTAAACAATAAAAAAGGCTGGGTTTAGAAGATGGTGATGGGAGAAGGTTTTTCCTTCTATCACAGAGACTGCCAATGGCCCCGGGCCTGAGCTGGATTACTCTTCCTGCTACGACTGGTGGATTGATGATTCACTTGCTTAGTCAACTGTATTGATTGTAAGTCGCTTTGGAATAAGGCGTCTGCTAAATGCCAAAAATGTAAAAAAATAAATAAATGAAGCATCTCTAAAAGATCAACACTCATATATCTTAGTTGATATGTGAGCGAGGTACCATGAGAGAATGTGTGGTGTTATGTAAAACATTTTAAGCATTGAATGGTCCTGAATTGGTTTAACCAGTAACCGTATTATAATAAATGATCTACTATAGCATGTTTCTAACGTGATGTAAGTATGTATTACCTTGTACTCTTTCTTCCAGTTCTCGAACAGCTCCATGAAGGTGTTGCCCTCCTCCACCAGGTCGGCATCCATGCGGCGGGCTTTGGCGAAGGACAGGATGGCCTTCAGGGAACGCTCCGTCTCGCTGGCGGCCCACAGGCCACGACTGGTGGTGGGGAGGCGGTCATCCACCAGCCCCTCCTCCTCCTCGATCATCTCCTCAAAGATGGCCGTCTGCCCCTTCACCCTGTCAGTCAGACATGGGAGAGAGAGAGAGAGAGAGAGAGAGAGAGAGAGAGAGAGAGAGAGAGAGAGAGAGGGAGAGGGAGAGGAGAGAGAGAGAGAGAGAGAGAGAGAGAGAGAGAGAGAGAGAGAGAGAGAGAGAGAGAGAGAGAGAGAGAGAGAGAGAGGGAGAGAGGGAGAGAGAGAGCACAGTGATGCTGGGGTTCATTTAACACCACCTAGTGAAAAAAGAATAGCTTTTCTACAACAGCATGTTTGGATACTGGATTCTGATTGGCTATTTACAGTGGTAAATATCTCAACAACCTTCAGTTCAGACCGCATTTCCAGTATCAATGCGCCTCCCAATCAATCTGATTAAGAACACCTGTGCTGACCTACAACGCAATGGTTGATCTTGTTTATGGGACTATAGTCTGTGGCGGAAGGATATATGTATTCTGAAACGATTAATGGTTGTAAGTACATGAATTTAATGTTACAATTGTGTATTTATTTTTATATTATGTGGTGGCTGTTGTAGAAAAGCAATTTACCATTGGAGGGCGGGGGTTGTGGAGTCATTTACCACTGTACAGGGTTTTCCTACTCGGCTTCGCCTCGTGCCACAACCCTGTACCAGTGGTAAATGAGTCCACAACCCCCTTCCTCTCATGGTCAATTGCTTCCATAATAAAGGCTAGTAAATATTTTTGATAGGAAACAAGGTGTTGGTACCCAACTTACGTGTGAGAAAACAGCTTGGACTCATAGTCGGTGAAGAGCTCATCAGCTACACAAAACACACAACTAGAGAGAGAAGAGAGTTACTGTACAAGTGAAACTGGCGTGCATCATTCTAAACATGCCAAACTAAGGCACGTGGGAAGGTCTTACTTGTTGAGTGGCAGACGCACAGGCCTAAGGTGACACATGGTGGCCTCCTCGATGACTTCCTGCGAGGGCGTGCCTTCGAGCCTCTTCACAGCGTCCTGCACGGTCTTCTGGGACTTCATCAGGTCGTCCATCTGAGTGCTGAGCAGGAACTGCAGACCGCGGCCATCTCGGAACCTGCCGGAAATCAATTAGACCCCTTTTAAGTGCACACCTTCATTGTGAGGGTAGAGACACATTCATTTCACGTTGAAGAGCAGATGTTACTTGTCAGCCATGGAGAGCTTGTTTGCCTGCTGTTTATAACTGCAGGTTAGCTCATTCTGGATACGGGAAACCAGGTCGTCGTCAATGGAGTACTGGATCGACCGCTCGATAGTGTCCAGCCACCATGGGGTGCGCAGATTGACCTAGGAGCAGAGGAAGAGGGGGAAATACGGACATATAAGTGGATGCATTTACATTATATTTACATTAAAAAATGTGGCATTTAGCAGACCCCTTATTCCAAAGCGACTTACAATCAATACATTTGACTAAGCAAGTGAATCATCAATCCACCAGTCGTATCAGGAAGAGTAATCTAGCTCGGGCCCGGGGCCATTGGCAGTCTCAGTGATAGATTTTTAAATATATATACTGTATATATATAGACGTTGGAGAACAGAGAGACAGTACAAGGGGGGGCAGTAGAAGTCATAGGGGACACAGTAAAGGGGAAAAGCGGGTGTCTCAGGAGACGCAGTGCTGGGGGGTAGTGGATGCATATACTGTATGTGCACATTAGAAATTGACCTGCATTATATAATGTTTCTGAGTTTAGGTGAAGAGGCTCTTACTTTGCGCTTCAGTTCTTTGATGTTCTGTAGTACAGGCTGCAGGGCCTGCTGGGCCTCGGACACCTCAGAGTTAGACTTAGTCATGTAGTGCTGCCGCAGCTGCTCCGCCTACAAGACAACACAGGGGGAGAACAATAGTCAATATTAGGGTGTGTTCTCACTAGAACATTTGCTTCCCTTGGAATCAGAGTTTTGGATAAAGTTCGCTTTGCTCTGCGTCGTTTGGAGCTGTGAGAACGCGCATTCGAAGTCACTCCTGGAGCAAACAACCGACGCATGCTCCGCCTAAAAAGGGTGGTTTCGCTCCGATTAGAAACGACGCATGCATCACTTTGCTTTTGGTGAGAACGCTGCTCGAGGCTGTCCATAGGAAAACAACAGCGCAAGCGTGTTGATCTGGATAAGAGCAGGACGAACGGGCAGATCTGCCTAGCAAGCCGAGTAATTTGCAGGTGGTGAAGATCTATTTCCCGCTCATGCTCGTATTGATCTTGATTTGCCATAATCTGGCACCAAAACCAAAAAGAAGCGCCAGAAGGGCGAACGCCATGCGTTGTTGTGAGTCCTCATCATTCGTGTCTTGACCAATCAACTACCACGTCTGTTGCTTCGATTGCGTATGTTACTTTGTTTACATAAAGGGCTGTGAGAATGCAAATCAGAGAAATAATTTATGCAACAATGTTGCAAACTCATCCACTTGCTCCGGGTCATTATTCTGATTTTCATGTGAGAACATGACCGTAGTCATTAGTCAATAATAGAAGTCATAGGATACAAACATTCATAGTCATATGCTAATCATAATGCACAGCCCAGGTCTAATCATGGAAACAATAGAAAGTGTCTTAGGAGAGGAACTCAACATATCCAGACACTCACCTCCTCTTTCAGACACTCACCTCCTCTTTCAGCCGGTCGTCTCTCAGAGTGGGGGGTATCCCAGGGTGCTTTGCGTTTAGCAGTCCCATCAGATTGTGTGTCGCATGAAGCCTCTGTGAGGATAGAGACAGGAAACAAAACATGAGCACGCCAGCTGGATTTTCTTTGCCTGTGAATGTTTGTTGTCCTGAGTCTAACGTGGGCAGCTGTACCTGTAGTGAATCAGTCTTCAGTTGGCCTTTGTGTTCCTCTGAGGAGCGCAGGACGTCCCGGTACATCTCCACCGCCTCCCCAAACTCATCTGCACACAAGTAGCAAAGACAATACCTCACATTTATGTTATTCAGTGCATGCTGAATAGGGGGGGGGGGTTAGGGTTAGGGGGTCCACTACAAAGCAAGTTAGGACAAAGGTGAGGAATCCTCATGTGATGAGATCATTATTACACAGTTCATTAGGTTCAGTTTCCCATGGGAAAGAGGGAGGAGGAGTGAGATGGGACAAGGAGGAGAGACAGTGTTTTAATTCTACCTCTGATGATGTGGATCCCGGCCAGGCCGTTGAGGGCACACACCAATTGTCTGTGCGCCTCCTCACACTCCACTCGACATTTCTTCTGCAGGGACTTCAACAGCTCCTCCATCGTCATGGTGCTGCACGAGGCGAGGTCACAGTCTCAGTGATACCAACCTTTCAGCAAACCTCATTAAACAAGCCCATATCCACCCCATAAATATACTACAGGGGGGGTCGTCTTTGAATCAACAAGACCTGTGGCTGTGCACCACACAGTATGTTGTTATTACTTATGTCCTGTACTACTACTACTGTCGTTTACTTTCATCTTGAATCGTGTTTCCGGGTCCAACGTTGGCTGAGGCGCTCTCTTCGAAATGCCGCAGTAATAATAATAATGAATGATATTTGTATAGCGCTTTTCCGATGCTCAAAGACGCTGACAATATGGGAAAAAACGGGAAAGTGCTGTGTCCCTTGTTGTATGAATAGATCTGAGTCTAAAAAACGATTGAACTGTCATTCTACCGCTTTAGTACACTGGTACTCTGGTGCGGGGAATTTTTTATTTGGACCCGGAAATTGCTAAACGTCACGTGTGACGTCAGACTTAACAACCGAATTGCCTTATGTCTTGTGCTGCAATGTCAGGAACCAAAGCCTACACATTTTACTCTCTTACACTCCAGTCATTTGACATTATAACAATAAACTTGTTAAACTTGGAAGTTGAGGTTTGTCGTTACCTCTTCTGGAAAGGCAGGAACTCCCCCCGGACGGCCTGGGGGTGGCAGCAGGCCTGGCGGAGCCGCAGCAGCGGGTAGAGGATGGTGTTGACCGTGCGGCGGTCCAGGCTGCCCAGCTTCAGGGTCCAGTCAGAGATCTTGCGGAGCTTGAGCAGGGCGTCCTGGGAGCACACCTCGTGCTGGCGGTGGTAGAAGTGGCCCTCCACAGGGGAGAAGTGCAGCCAGTGTGTCTCCTCGGTCTGAGGGGGGATCTGGATCTGGAGGGAAAGGAGAAGTCGTGAGCTAAGGTTCGGAGATAAGGTTCTATCTCCGTTTAGGGTAATTCAGAGATATTGAGCGTCAACGTTTTTACATTCCATTATGTTTTGTGAGATGGAACCTTTGTATTTTATGAATTACTAACTAAAAAATGTCAACATTTTTAAAATAACACCACACAGGCATTAATAAACACCTAATGGATCAGATTATGTAAAAAACTCAATTTTGACAAAAATGGAGATAGAACCTTAGAATTCTAACGTCACGAAGTGTGGTTAGGTTAGGTTAGATTAGATTAGATTCACTTTATTGTCATTACATAGTACAAGAAAATGCAACAACATTATTGTGCGTCTAACCAGAAGTGCAACAAATAGCAATTATATTGCAGTGATAAGTAGCAGTATTTACAGCAATCTATACAGTAAAGTGCAAATAGTAGCGTGAGGTGCAATGACATACCATGTCATACAATGGTGACTGGATGTATATGTGCAGTGGTATGGTATATATAAATTGAGATTATATACAATGTGCAATTTTACAGGCTATGATACATATGATACATATATGATAAATATGTTGTATATAGTGAAGTATACAAAAAGGTTAGGTGGTCGAAATGCTGACATGTACTGTAAACTGTATATTTTTTACCTCATAATCATTCCGGCACCATGCCAGTGGTCCTACATATGAGAAAATGGATGTGTATGTATGGACATAATTGATGAGCCAACCTGATCAATGACATCTTTCTTTGCAGAACGCCACATTATTTGTCCAATCAGGTTGTAGAGTGGCTCTGTGTTTCCACGGCGATAGGGGCGGTAGAGCAGCTGGTCCCACCAGTATTTGACCCAATACGGGTCGACGCCCAGGAACAGAACCAGACCGTACAGATCTGTGGAGCAGAAGAGGGTTCCCTCGGGTTAGGATTAAACATCTCACAAACTTCACTGAGGGTTCCAATGGCTTTATAAAGGCATTTAGGGGCGCTTAGGTGGCGTAGCGTAGCGGACTAAGCGCTGACCATGTAACCGCAGGGTCCCCGGTTCGATTCTGGCCACAGACATAATATCCTGCATGTCATCCCTTCTCTCTCTCTCACCCATCCTTCCTGTCAGAAATCTCTACTGTCTCTGTCACAATAAAAATTTAAATATGAGTGGGACTGCCCCACTCAGAAAAAATAACTTAAAAAAATAAAAATAAAGGCATTTTAAACATTTTGCAGTAAGATTCATAAGCCCATTTGTAATACTGGCTACATAGACATACTGTAGACACGTATGATTTGTGGTGATTTCCAAATTCCCCCGGGAATTTGAAGCACCATGGTTAGATTAGATTAGATTAGATTAGATTCACTTTTTTGTCATTTCATAGTACAAGACAATGCAACGAAATTATTGTGCGTCTAACCAGAAGTGCAACAAATAGCAATTATATTGCAGTGATAAGTAGCAGTATTTACAGCAGTATTTACAACAATCTATACAGTAAAGTGCAAATGGTAGCGTGATGTGCAATGTCATACATTATACAACAGTTAGTTCCGACCAAGTAATTTGATTGGACAAAAGGCATTCCATGAGTTACGATATATAGTATAACAGCACTGGGACTTTTAACTATATGTAGCACTCCGCCGCACAGGTGTTAAATTACCGTTAATTAGACTACATTGTTACTAAGAAGACATTAGCCAATCAGCGCGCAAAGCAAAACTCTCCGTTTTTAAATCCTCAATTTTGGCCGCCATTGGCCAAAAGCTGTAATTTGGCTCTACAAGTGTTAATATATCATTTTATGAAGTTTTAATATGTTTTCAGGCGAGAAAGTAACCATATATATTCACAAAATGTATCCGGTTTATCAAAATAACCCGTTTATATATCTGATCTGACGTTTTTTTCCCCACTTCTGTGGGAAACTTCGCTACTCGGCCTGGCGGCCTCGTACCTACGACCGAATCACAGCCGTGCTGATATTCAGTATAACACACACCCTCTCGTGTGATATTGCTTAAATGTCATACAATGGTGACTGGATGTATATGTGCAGTGGTATATATAAATTGAGATTATATACAATGTGCAATTGTACAGGCTATGATACATATGATACATATATGATAAATATATAGGGATGGGCTATGTACAGCATGATCTACACAGAACACAACTTCTGACAACTTCAGCTCACCTTCTAACCCTCTCTGCACGGGAGTCCCACTGACACACCAGCGGTTGATGGACGTGAGACGCAGAGCCATCTCTGCTGCCTGATGGAGAAGGAGGAGGATACAACAGAGGTTGGAGACCCTAAACACACTTCTTCTGTTCAAATAGATGACATACAGAAGCACAGAACATGACTTTAACAAGCCCAACAGTCATTTATTGAGGAAATGGATCAAGGCAGGCCAAGTGTCACCTTGGCAGTAGTGCATTCCACCATCTGAGCCTCGTCCAGACAGATGCGCCACCACTCCACCGCCACCAGGGGGCTGGGCACGGCCATGTAACGCTTCTGGTTGCGGAAGCGGCGTCCGTCCTTGCTGTTGCTGTGGGGGATGTCGACGTAGTTGAGCTCGGAGCGCAGCACGTCGTAGGTGGTGATGACCACTTCCTGCTCTGCCAGGACGTGAGGCTGGATGAACCCGTGCTTCTTCACACCCTGATAGACCTGGGACACAGTGAAACAGGGACAGGGACAGGGACAGGGACAGGGACGGGGACAGGGACAGGGACAGGGACAGGGACAGGGACAGGGACACAGTGGGACAGGGTGAACCAACAGGACGCAAATCATGTGGGGGGGCAAATCATGTGGGGGTGGCTGTGGCTCAAGAAGTAGAGCCGGCACCTTATGATCACAAGATCGGTGGTTCGGTCGGTGGTTTGATCCCTGGCTGGGGACACCACATGTCGGGGTGTCCTTGGGCAAGACACTGAACCCCAAATTGCTCCCAGTGAGCGGGCCGGCACCTTGCATGGTAGCTTGGCCGCCGTTGGTGTGTGAATGTGTGTGTGAATGGGTGAATGAGATGCCGTTGTAAAGCACTTCGGAGTAAGGCGCTAAATAAGTCAAATGGCAAATCAACACTTAGATAACACTGCGCTGTCAGCAAAACATTACTGATTATAATAACGTGGAGGCAATGAGAAAAACATATGTGCTGGGAGTTATGCTCAGTCACATAAAAAATTAAAATATATAGCCCAGTCAGTGTGTGATAAAAAAACAAAACAAGGATAACATAAAAATCTGAATGTGAGTTACATAGATTAACACTAGAAGACCCTGTGAGTAAAAAAAAAAATCTATCTTTGCACTCCATCAAATTTCAGGACCCTCCTTTCATGACTTTTCCTAGATATGTGCGTTCTACCACCCAGTATCCTTACATTTTCAAAATCACTTCAGGATAAGACAGTATAAAGCTGGTTTGCAGTGTAGGAGGCAGGCTAAAAAAAGATGCGCCCTCTAGTGATCTCTGTGTGTAAATAGCAGATTTACATTCTAAAAAAATAAAATAATTGACCCCCAAGGCGGCTCTACTAGTAGGTAAAATAGGCACGGCTGTTAAAGTAGTGTTAAATGATGATGACGAAGGTGGTCCTTACCAGCACTCGTAGTGATGAAGAGCTGATGTGGCGGTTGATCTCCTCCACCCACTGGTGGCAGATGGAGCTGGGGGAGATGATGAGGGTGGCGCCGGTGGGCACGGGTGTCATGGCCACCAGGCAGTGTGGGCAGTAGAAGGGAGTGGTGTTTAGGCTCTCCTCCTTGTAGTTAACACACTCTGCGTGCTGCCACAGCTGGCAGTTCAGACACTGGACCCGCGCCTTGTAGTCTACGAGGCTCAGCTCACCACAGATACACTCTAAGCGGTAGTCAGGGGGGTTGTGGAAGGGGACCGAGGGAGGCGGCGTCTCCTCCTCAGCAACAAGTGGCTCTCGCTGCACTCTCTCTCCCTCAGAGAGATCAACCTCTCTCTCCATCTCTCCTTCCTCTGACTTGCTCTTGTTCTTGTTCTGGGAGATGTTAAGAAGCATGTCTTTGTCCTCCTCCTCCACATTGTGGTCCGTCAGAGTGACAGGTGAGAGGTTCTGTGATGTACTTGGCATGTCACTGCGTGTTTGTTCCTGTTCACATTTAGTTCCCTCTTCTTCCAAGGTAGGGCAGTCTGGTGTGATGCAGTTCTGGCTATCTTCTGTATCTTCTGTAGGATAGACGTCGGGGAACTCGTTTTCCGTTGCTCCCTTCTCCTTCCCTGCACGCCTTAGTGATGTTCTCCTTGGCGTACTGTCACTGTTGGTGTCTTTTTGCTGTGGAAATAGACAAAATAAATGTTTAGAGACCATACAAGAAAACCTAGGTTTAATAGCAATGTACCTGCAAGTCTGTACTCAGGACAGTTATAACAGCTTTTAATTAATTAATTATTTATTTGGAAGATATTGTACCCAAGAGAAGATAATATAACAAAGCCTACGATATTTCTGCAAGGCCTTCCACACTTACAGACTTGGCAGGGCTTGTCCTTTTCTTGTTTTTTTCTTTGTATTTCTTCCCAAGCTTGAATGATCCAGCCAAGCCTCGACCTTTGACCCGTTCCACCAATTCTTCCTCAATCAGCTTTCCAAGGGTCCTCTTGATATGGTTGCGGTTCTTTAAGAGGTCACACTGGTACTGGGTGCGAATGTAAGCGAAGATAGCATTGACTGACGCTCCTTTACCCACCCGCATTTCCTTTATAGCCGTGAGCAGCATCACACGCACAGCTGGGAAAACAAACAAAACAGAGTCAAAAATCTAAACAATAAAGACTACACTTTCTAAAAGTTGGTTTGTTTTTCTAACCATTTTTGGAGTACCGGTACACTAAAAGTGGGTTAAAAAACAGGGTTCCTACAAGTTTCAACAAGTCAAATTTAAGACCTTTTTAGACCTTTTTTAAGACATATTTGGGTAGAATCTTAGACCTATTCGCGACACCATATGATAGCTTTTTGTCATCCTGCCGTAGCTTCGTTCGCCAATCGTTTCTCCCGGGGGCAGTGAATTGGCATTTTTTGGGTATAGTAGATAGATGTGGTTGGACTGATTTCCTTGCAGGACAAGCTAATCAAATTTTTTAGACTGAAACTTGGGACCTTTTTAGGCCTTGTAAATCGGATTGCTGGATTTTAGACTTTAAGGCTTTTTAAGACCAGCGCGGGTAACCCTGAAGTAAAAGAGAGATATTTCTAATTTCTCACTGCGTTGATAACGGCCTTACTTGGGTGGGACACTTTCACTTTAGGCGGCGCCTCGGACTTATCGAGAATGACATCCTTTTCCCGCTCTAGTCGTGGAGGGGGAATAAAATAATTCACAGATGTTCCCTGGAAAACAACAATCAAGTCAATGAACACAACATAATTTGCGACTTCTGAATGATCTCTGTTGTTGTCAGTTATGATGGGTAAAAGAAATACATGCAATTCATGAATTTCTACTGTGTCGTGACGTTAGAATTATAAGGTTCTATCTCCATTTTTGTCAAAATTGAGTTTTTTACATAATCTGATCCATTAGGTGTTTATTAATGCCTGTGTGGTGTTATTTTTAAGATGTTGACATTTTTGAGTTAGTAATTCATTAAATACAAAGGTTCCATCTCACAAAACATAATGGAATGTAAAAACTTTGACGCTCAATATCTCTGAACTGCCCTAAACGGAGATTCTAGAACCATATCATTCTAAGCTCACGGTATGTTCTCACCACAGGTAGTGTGAGGGCTTTCTGCTCTAGGCCTTGACGGGTGTTGTACAGGATCAGAGCCAGGACCTCCACAGTCTTCCCAAGGCCCATCTCATCTGCCAGGATCCCCCCAGGCCACTCCAACCCTGCTAGGGGGAACTCCTGGATCAGGCTGCAATAGAGACAGTTGACAATCAAATAGATTGGCATAATTACCTGACCATGCCATGCAAACTGGTGATGGCCCAAAAAGGTGACAACATTTTTTTTTGTTGCCTGAAAACAAAGAACATTTATGAAAATTGTTGACCTATTTTGAGGTAAAAACGGCTAAAACGGCTAAAAGGTGACAAGTTTGCACCCCTGCATGCAGCAAGAACTTCAAGTAATCACAACAGCTTACAGACATCAGCATCTGGTACTACTCAAAGTGACTTACCAGCCTGTATAGGGGCTGTAAAACAGCTTCTTTCCACACAAAGTGACCAACTCCTGCCATAGGTAATGTAGTGATTGTTCTGGGGAGTCAAATGTTATTGGTGAGAGGACAAAATCACTGGCATACATTTCCTCCACAGGTGTGATACTGAGATGCACACATTATAACTGAGAAACACAAAAACACTATAACACTACAACTATACCTTTAGGGCAATTGTTCTTATATTTCTCTCTCCTTAGCATCCAGTTGACAGCCTGAGTCTGGTACGGTCTGAGCACTGGTATGAGAGCCTCGTGCTGAACGTCATAAGTCACGTCTGGGCTCTCTCTCTGGTGGAGGTGCCTTACATAATCATAGAGCTCCTCCACATTCTGTCTCTCTAGATCAGTATCACACTCCTCCTCCTTGTTCTCCACCACTTCTATGACAAGAGAAGACAAACAACAGAGAGAGAGGGGGTCAATGGAGCATCAGCATGTTGGCATCATGCTTGACAACAGCCACAGATCAGCATAATGCATGTGGAACCTGCAATCATAAGATAATAGTTACCAGGAATGATGAAGTCATAGAAATGCTCCATTATTTTCTGCATCAGCTGGTTTGCTTTCCGTATCCGTCCACTTCCCTCGCTGAGGAATTCTGGCTTCCCCAGCCCAGACTCCAGCAGATAGATCCCCATCTGACAGGAAACCCAACACACATTAGACAAAACACTACTTTTGACCAAATGTAACCCTAACCCTTAACAAATAAACACAACAAAAAGACAGGTGTACTTGAGACATTAAATCTATATTAATGATCAATCCGGAAGTGTATTGTCTGTATTGTGTTTAAGATGAAAATATTGCTTGAAAGTATGGTATGAGGACCCCAGGAAGAATAGCTACTGCATCTTTGCTGTATCTAATGGTGGATCCAAATAAACAAACCAAACCAAACCTTGACCGAGTCCTCTCCTGGCCGGTGACATAACTGCACGACTCTCCTCTTCTGCAACCAATCCAGGTCCTCCAACGTTATCCCACCAAGGCTACACTCGACTTTGCAGGTCCCATCCAGAGCTCTCAGCTCTGGTCTTGTGTTCTCATCATTGATGCTGGTGAGACAGAGGCACAGCTGACCACTGATCCTATGGAGAGTGAATCCTCTCTGCTCTAAGCCAGGGGGGACCCACGCCAGCCGGAGGCTGAACTCTCCGATCAGGGCCTTCCAGACGTGGCCCAGCTCAGCGCCAGGCACCACAGCGAGGGCCAGGGAGGTGGAGGAGGAGGAGGTGACCTCTGAGGATGAACCAGGGCGCTTCTCTGTCAGCTCTGAGAACAGAGCATCGCTCGGGCAACTGGCCTTCAGGTCCTCCACAGCAGCTGACAGGATGGAGTCAGTTGGGATAGTCTCCTTCTTCCTGTCCTCGTGCATGTTCCAGTTCAAACTCTTCTTGGCCTCGTCCACCTTCACCGGTGGTGCCCTCTTCCTTCGGTTGCTCATTTTGAAAGCCTAAGAAAGAGGAGAGGACAAACGACAAAGTTATTATCACTTCTGGGATCATAAGGAGGTGCTTCTTAAGACAGCTCTGTTAATAGGGTATGTTTGCACTTGTTTACAATGGGGAATCAATTCTACCATGTTAGAGTAAAAACAACACCACAAATGAGAAGGAAGTTATTTGGCTGCAGAGCAAATGAGTGTACTAAATGGTTACTATCGAACAACAGTGTCAATGTCGGCTTTTATTACTACAAATGTAACACATCGAAATGTCTTATCTTGGTTGCTGCAACAATGTAACATAACACAGTACTTAAATACGAGCGACAGTGTAAGGAGATGTACGGCATCATGCAGTCCTGTTTCATCCTGTGGCCACTGCATTGTTATTGTCGTCTGGCTTGTTTGAATGATAACAGAAATGCTAACTGGCTAAGAAACATTAACAGTAATAAAACAGTAATAAAAAAGTATTAGCCTACTTTTTTATTTCTCACAAAAACGTCGCCTAGTTCCCGGTCACTACAGACGATACAAGAGACTGGTCAAAGACAAGACAAGCATGTTGAATTGGAGCTTCACAGACTTCTCACAAGCTAGTCCCACTCTGCTGCTGCGCCATGTTTAAATACTTTTAACCGTTTAAATGCATAGCGGAAGTGAGTTCGGATCATAAACTGCAGACTGGTGTGAAATCAAGAAATAACCACTAGATGGCAGCAGAGATCGATAGGTTTTCCCCTCAATTTGCAGCAGACAATGCATTGCATTGCAAGTGCACGAAGGAAGCTATAATGAGGTACACATTTGACATAAAGTTGTCATAGTCTCATTCTGCCTGCTGGCTAGGTTTTACATAGCGTAGTTTCCTGTTCAGTGGGCTTGAGCAGACTTCATGAATTGTAGCCTAGTTTTCGTCATTGCATAGGTGATGATGCATTTGTTTTTCTGTCTCCAAAACATTTTTATCAAAGCTTATCTGACTGTGAGCAATGACTCTATTATCCGTTTAATGAAACTGTACCACTGAATATGCAGATATCTCTGCCATGCATCCGGTATGGCTCGCATTAGGTCTGCCTCAGAACAGAGACAATTATAACTTGATAGCAAACTCGAATGTGCATTTATCCCAGAGACATCCATCCATATGAATATTTCTGCGTGCTTTCTTCTATCGGGGCCACACTGCAGTCTCAGTGACCCGATTTTAAGATGCAGTGATCGAGAAGAAAAGAAGGGGGGCACCCATGTACCCTTGTAGAGGAATTCACTATTCGCGCGGCAGAGGCTCAACTTGACTTCAGACAGACCGGAGGTTCAGCAGGAGATACACGATGTTCCGAGGTGCAAGGTGCAGGTATGTCTGGCTAATATTTCACCGACAGTCATTACATTTTAATTTGTAGCATTTTATATTCGAATAATGTTGCTCTATTGTGAAATGTCATATTTCACAAATATGTTTAATGTGGCTATACTCTATAGGCTGGACTATATTTGACGTTTTTAAAATTCGCAATCAGAAATAAAAGAGTAGAGATCATGGGAATATGTGATGTGATAGGCCTATCCATGGGAAGTTTTAATCGTGTAGATTTGGGCTAAATGACGTAAATCGTGAACCGAAACGCAATCAGAGCAGTACAGTCTACACGGAGCTGTCCACGGTGCTGAAACACTCAGGCATGGTCATAATCCCTCCCCACGCTTTCACTGTTGACAAAGTTTCGTGAGGCGCATTCATATGGTTTGGCTACAATCTTGCATTAGGCTATTGCAATAATTGTACACTTATGCTGTTACTATTTGAATAGACGACCTTGACTTGATATGGTATATTGTGGTATGCTGTGGCACGAAGATAACAACCATTCTCTGTCTCAACTGCAGGAAGGACATCATAGAAAGAAGGATGGTGAGGAGTTGATGATGGTTATCTGATCAAACTTGGATACTTTGCTGCCCTGCATGTGAATGGCGAAGCGGACATGATTCTACAATCAAGACCGTTGACACGACGTGGAATATGATGTATCTGACTGCAGTCAGTGTTTTATATATTCCCCTTTTAATCTTTGATGCGTTCGTTTCCTCCGACAACATCTATGAGAGGTCGGCGGTGCCCAAGGCCGGGGGTGGCCGCTTGGTGGCTAGGATGGACGGGGACATCATAATTGGTGCGCTATTCTCTGTCCATCACCAACCCTCCGCTGACTGGGTTGCCGAAAGAAAATGCGGAGAAGTGCGGGAACAGTATGGGATTCAGAGAGTGGAGGCGATGTTCCACACGTTGGATCGGATCAATTCCGACCCAAACCTCTTGCCCAACATTACTTTGGGCTGCGAGATCAGGGACTCCTGTTGGCACTCATCAGTGGCTTTGGAGCAGAGTATTGAGTTCATCAGAGACTCCCTGATCTCTATCCGTGATGACAAGGATGGCTCCAAATGGTGTATTGAGGGAGTACCTTCAAATCAGCCACCTGCAACCAAGAAACCTATCGCTGGCGTCATTGGGCCTGGGTCAAGTTCAGTGGCGATTCAAGTTCAGAACCTACTGCAGCTCTTCAACATCCCCCAGATCGCATATTCTGCAACCAGCATTGATCTAAGCGACAAAACCCTATTTAAGTATTTCCTTAGGGTGGTACCCTCTGACACACTTCAAGCCAGAGCCATCTTGGATATCGTTAAACGTTACAATTGGACCTATGTGTCAGCAGTGCATACAGAGGGTAAGTTACTCATGTTTGTTTCTTGATGAAGTCATTGCATGCAGGTCACACGTGTGCCATCAGTTTGATTTGAAACACAATCAATGTTATGTTTTGGCCTCATCACTTTGGCTGAGAGTTAGAGGGATCTGGGTTGGTCTGGTCCTTGACTTTCCTCATCAAATTAAATCATAATTGTCCAAGAGGAACAATGGCAGTCATTGGTCATTGGCTTAATAGATCCCACAACTCTGGTCTACAGAAGGAGCGGCTGTGGCGCAGCAGGTAGAGCCGCCATTTAATAATCACAAGGTTGGCAGATCGGCGTTTCGAGCCCCGGCTGGCCACATGTCGAAGTGTCCTTGGGCAAGACACTGAACCCCAAATTGCTCCCAATGAGCGGGCCGGCTGGCGCCTTGCATGGTAGCTTGCCGTCATTGTTGTGTGAATGGGTGAATGAGAGGCCGTTGTAAAGCGCTTTGGAATAAGTCAGTCCATAGAAGGGTTCTTGAAGTGCCTCATCTGGTGTGGGGAGGAGTTTCAAGTCAATGATGAAAGGAAGATGTTCTGAACTCAGCTTTAGGAGGGAATATCAACAGGCCTGAGGTCAGCCCAGGATGGTGGCAGGCCAGGATGCAGAGCTGTCATTCTCACAGACAGCAACGAATAGTATCAGTTTACATGATTAAATTACTTTATCTATGAACTGTTACAAATAACAGTTGTATTACAACTTGCTATTTTACATAGACTGAAAGGCATATTTTGGGTAGATTATATTTGGTATTTCTTTCAAACTGTTAGATTTTTTTGACGAATCACAGCACAAGTACACACAAGGAACAACTGATGGGTACATAGATGGACAAACAATAAAACATTGGGAAATCATATGAATGAATACAGAAATGCTGAAGCTGACATGTTGTGCTTTTTCATTTATAGTCCAATTTTATTTAATGACAGTAAATCATATAGCAATCAGAACTATTTCACCTCCCAAAACGAAATAGTACTAAAGAAGCTTTAACATGACGGTATCTCTTGGAACGGCTTGTGTTGTCAAAGATATCATCTTGTTTTCTTGGTCTTTCATGGCAGTACCATCAAATATTTACAACCTGCATTTGACCTCTATTTTCAGCTCTGAACTGCACTACAAATGACTGTGTTCAAAAGTCATTTAAAGATGTATGAGCTCTTCAGATCTATCCTCACCAAATACTCTGTAATATTATGTCATTCTTATTAAATTAATTTATGTTATGTGGAGAGTTTCTGGATGGAATACAGTTCTGATTCAGAATTTAGAGTTTTGAGCACAATGTTGATTTGAGAAACTAATACCTCAGGTTATGTGTATTGTTTTGCATACAGTTAAAAGAGCTGAAGTTACAGTAGAGCTAGTTATGTAGCCTATGTGTATGGATTATACAATAATTAAAATGCATGTCTCTGGCAATGAGCTGGAATGACATCATGTTCATAACTTTCAGATATGCACACTCATAGCCGCCATATTCAGAGTGCTCTGATCTCTTTTGCTCTGGGACCCAACAAGCACGTACAACTTGTTTTTTTGCACGACAAGATGAATATGGATAAGAATGTATTCTGTGTTTTTCTCTTAGGCAACTATGGGGAGAGTGGAATGGAAGCTTTCAAGGAGCTGGCGTCTCAGGAGGGCCTGTGCATCGCCCACTCTGACAAGATCTACAGCAACGCAGGGGAGAAGCACTTTGACAGGCTGCTGCGGAAGCTGCGAGAGCGTCTGCCCAAAGCCCGAGTGGTCGTCTGCTTCTGCGAGGGCATGACCGTCCGAGGGCTGCTCATGGCCATGAGACGGCTGGGGGTGGCAGGGGAGTTTCTCCTTATTGGCAGGTAGAGTGTTCTTTTTCACAGACCTTAGAATTATTATACAGGGGCGGCTGTGGCGCAGGAGGTAGAGCCGCCGTCTAATGATCGCAAGGTTGGCCACATGTCGAAGTGTCCTTGAGCAAGACACTGAACCCCAAATTGCTCCCAGTGAGCAGGCCGGCGCCTTGCATGGTAACTTGCCGCCATTGGTGTGTGAATGTGTGTGTGTGAATGGGTGAATGAGAGGCCGTTGTAAAGCGCTTTGGATAAAGGCGCTATATAAGTGCGGTGCATTTACCATTTACCATACATTTTTCAGTATCAGTCTCAGCAATAGATGTAGTAGGATTCATGTTCATGTAGTAGATACACTGAACATAGAAGGCTGGTTTGACACAGATGCAGTCTAGTCCTAAACTAAACAGTTAAATGGAGATTTGCCATCGACTGTGATTAAGTTCAGGACGAGGCTTCATTCTTTCTCTTTTTCATCTAAGTTTGATTGCCGTGACCGCTGCCCATAACAAGCTGCTGCCCCTTGAGGTCCAACAAGTTCAAATGGAAGAGAGGCAATTATTCTAGCTGGAGTCTAGTTTGTCTGAAAGCACTCATGAATAATGCATCCACCACAGCGAGATCTCTCTCTCTCTCTCTCTCTCTCTCTCTCTCTCTCTCTCTCTCTCTCTCTCGCTGTCAGATCACAGGCAGGCTGAGGTAAAATGGGATATCACCTCCGGCACAGGCTCACAGATGAAAACTACTGAGCACCAAAGTTGCTTGGTGTCGACATTCCCTTGTTATTGTTGTGTTTCAGCAAGGACGCAGCTCGCCTTCAGCCCTGTCAGGAACACTAGTGAAGCAACACGTCAAAGGGGGAGACTCACTTCCCTGAATAGACTTAGATTAGATTCAACTTTATTGTCATTGCAGAGTAACCAGACAGTACCAGACAATGAAAATGCAGTTCTCTGAATATAATTACAGGCTTGACAGTCAAAGGGAAGGTAAGGAATGTGACACTTTTTTGACTGATCAAAATATGTTTAATTCTGATATCAATTCCAAAAGCTCTAATGATAAAAGCACCATTTTCCTCTAGAAGCATGAAAAGCAGGCGTGACTCTCCGCAGTTCAATTTGTGCTGCCTGTGAACTCTCCATCGAGGATAGGAGGACATCAGTTTGGTGCGGCTGGGTGTTTTTCTGGGTCAAGGAGACTACAGAAAAAGACTGTTTTTAGAGCAATGCAGCAAGTGAACACACAGCCCTGTGCCATGGGCCGTTCAGGATGCCAGTGTAGCTGGTCAACCGTCCAGGGCTGAGGAGACAGGTGGACCTCATTACTGTGATCTCAACCACAGGGCTCTTTTGTTGGACTCTGACACTATTACAATGGTCTTTAATCTTTGGCACATACACATTTTTCTTGAATATGTACCTGAGAGAGAGCAGACAATTGAACAACAGTAGCTGTAGTATCCCAAGTAAATGTGATATGGCCCGATATAGTATGTTTTAATTAAAGCAGGGTTGTTTTAATCTATATGTATTAACTGTCTCTATCTCTCTCTCTCTCTCTCTATCTGTCTCTCTCTCTCTCTCTGTCTCTCTCTCTATCTCTCTCTCTCTCTGTCTCTCTCTCTCTCTCTATATATATATATATATATATATGTATATATATATATATATATGCAATTCTATAATACTGCAACATTGGTTGAAGCCAAAATTGACAGTGTAGATACAATGATTTACACAGAGAGTGGTCTGTATGATTACTTCTACGTTCTGACGTCAGAACAGCAGGTTCTTGGCAAACAGTGTGTTGGAATAGGGAGTGCATGATGCTGTGAAACAGATGGCCAGATACGGTGTGTAGCCCCACAGGAGAGCATTTGTGTGTCCATTCTTTGTGGGCTAACAAAATATGGGATGTGATGAGCATTGAAAAAGATACAATAGAGTAAAATACACATGGGAGGGTTCTATCATCTGTAAATCCACTATATTTTGATAGAATTTTATTATAAGCAGAACACTGAAATACCTCACTGTAAGTTTGTCTCATAAGCATTATCTCTTGAGAGTAGATTTAGAATTCAAAGCCCTAAAATAAATATATATAGCTTTTCTGTAATCCTCAAAACAATACCAGCAAATTCACTGTCCCTCTCTCTATTTCTCTTGATCAGTGGTAACAGCAACTAGGAATGCCATTTAGCTGACGCTTTTATCCAAAGCAACTTACGTTACAGTGAGTGCATACATTTTTCAGTATATATGGTCCCAGCGGGAATTGAACCCACAACCTAAGCGTTGTCAGCGCCATGCTCTACCAACTAAGCCACAGAGGATCAACTACCCCCCCCCCCCCATTACCTCCAGTAGGCATTTATGTGGGGTGGCTGTGGCGCAGGAGGTAGAGTCGGCGTCTAAAGATCGCAAGGTTGGAAGATCGGCGGTTCGAGCCCTGGCTGGCCACATGTCGAAGTGTCCTTGGGCAAGACACTGAACCCCAAATTGCTCCCAGTGAGCGGGCCGGCGCCTTGCATGGCAGCTTGCCGCCATTGGTGTGTGGATGTGTGTGTGAATGGGTGAATGAGAGGTCGTTGTAAAGCGCTTTGGAATAAGGCGCTATATAAGTCAGTCCATTTACCATTTATGTAGTTGGCCCCAAACAGTCCAGTACTTTGTGAGAGGCCTATGAGAGGCCTACGCTCCTGATGAACGCTCCTGCCTGTGTCCCCCCCCCCTGCAGTGACGGCTGGGCTGACAGAGATGAGGTGGTGGAGGGGTACGAGCCGGAGGCTGTGGGCGGCATCACCATCAAACTGCGGTCTGCTGAGGTCACTTCCTTTGACGACTACTTCCTGAAACTGCGCCTCAACACTAACACCAGGAACCCGTGGTTCCCAGAGTTCTGGCAGTACCGCTTTCAGTGTCGCATCCCAGGACACCCTCTAGAGAACATGAACTACGTGAAGAATTGCACAGGTAGCTTCATTGAAAAGACAACGATATTGGTTTATTCTTTAGGGTTGATGATTGACTAACATTGTAAACTAACATCTAATTGAAGTGTTCTACTGTCACTACAGTAAAGTAATATCATGTTTTTTTTGTAAACTAGTAAAACCCTCAAATGGTTAAAGGCTAGTGCTGGGACATGTTCTCTTATTTTAGATTGACATTTTTTAGGGATAACATTTCTATGCATCGATCCATAACAATACGATAACGTTAAATATGTTGTTGTTGTTGTTTTATTTTCGTATCTTAAACACTCTACCCGCTGACAAGAGGGTGACCTAGGTAAATTGAATTCTTATGGCGCATTGGCTGTCACAAAGAAGATGGCCACACCCACAAACACATTAACTAAAGCTCTTGTTCACTTGAAACAATGCTCAATAAGCATGTTTTAAAAAAAGAAAAGAAAAGAGAATGTCATCTATCACTTTTGTATTATTCCTTTTGAACAATATATTTACGTTTTTTCAAACTTCGGTTACCATTGCTGTGAAAACCCAGAGGCATGACTCATGTAATCAAGTATTACCAATAAATATGTATGTGATGCACAAAAATAATAGAATAAAGGTAAATGTAAATATGAAATGATGCATGCAATAATTATACAAAATGTTTTTTTTTTATATTACTTCAGACGTTTCGCATGGGTCAGGTGTATGACCTTTTTTTCTTTTTTTTATGTAGCCTACACCCATTTTCTTTTTTCATATTTTTTTGCAAGAAATACTTCTCTTCCTTCTCATTCACACATTTCAAGCACCAAGCTATTTTTATACTCTCTACACACTATCTTAAAAAGCACTGTTAAGAAGGACGTTGATGATTTGTGATAATCAGAGATTTAGAGTTATAGTGTGCTGTTCTGTTACTTCTATTGTTTCTTTGTATAGAGCTCCAAGACGGTGAGTGTATTCTTCTGAATGAACTTGTAGTACTTCACTCTGGCAATATACATAGAGGTCGACTGATTATGTTGTCAAGGGAAAACCTCAATGAGATTCTGATAGCTAGCGAAGTGATCATTGATTACTAATTATATTCCAAAGGCTGCACAAAGAGTGATATCATTAATACCTTGAAATGAAATACCACCAATGTATATCTGTTGACCTCTAATATATAAAGCTATTGGGATGTTTTTATGCATTGCAGCGAGAGCACAACAAGTGGTTTCTGTGTGCACTGTGTTCTCACATTCTCCTGCTTTTGAGACTGGTGTATAAAACAGCCCAATAACATCTGAAGAAGTAGATGCCAACTGGCCCGTCTGCCCGATCCTGCATGTTCCTATGGACATTGGCCCAATAATCTAAGCTACCACGGAGTTACTGTACACACTGTACACTAAGCAGTAGGTTCCCTCATAATACAACTAGTTAGTAGTGGTTATTTCAGGTTTTTTTATGTTACAGTTATGATATGCCCTCCAGATGAGACAAGCAAGATGGAAATGAATCTGATTTGACAATAGAATAGTGGTTGTCTGTATGCATGCAATGAAATGAAATACACTGTCACTGAAGCAAGGCGGTGTGAAACTCACGGATTCATGACAAGTACAGTAGGTAACCACCACAAGATCACGTCTGAATGTACAATGCTCCCTTTGCCTGCCACTACCTCACTGAATTGATTGGTATTGTATGTGTTGGTTCACATTGGTGTCAATGAGATAAACCTTTCAATAAACCCTCGTCTGATTCAAGAAGCCTGCGAACAAACACAAATGGATACTATGCAACCATTATACCCAAAAGGATTCTGAGCTAGTACTATATGGCATAAACGTGGACAGTATAAAATATAATTTTGATTGTCTATTGTTGGCTAGAATCTCATTTCTATCAGCTATGTGCTTACATTGCTTTTAGTTTGTGTGATACTGAATTGATATGGTGTCCTTGGACATAAACGTGTATTCTTCATTCAAAATCTTAAGATTTAAAATCTAAATCTTTAAGCTTCATAGACATGGAAATGTCAATTAAACAGGCTAAGTCACATGAACCAGCCAAGTGTGCCAGGCAAGGAAGGAACTGGGGGATGGGCGGAATACATTTGAATAACTTGTTTATTTCCTCTCTAAATTAGTGATAATATCAGCATAATGTTTACACCTAATTGAATGAGGAATTGAGAAGAAAATGCATGGTCCTGCCATGGTAACAAGCATTCCTTTGATGTCTGATTTTAATGGTGCCTGTCCTTCGATGCACTCTCTCACTGAACAGGAGAATATCCCTGTCTCCAAGAATAATAACATATCTCTGGACACCCTATCATTTCTTTGCAATGTGCAGACCTTGCAAATAGACATCGGATGACCCCTTCGACTGTTTCTTATCCAACATTGAACAGTACAGTACATCATATTGCATAACAGACTGTAATAGTATTGGATAAATGCTTGTGTTATGCTTGCAGCACTGAAAAAAATGCATCGCCAATATAGAACTTTCACTCACGGGATGACAGGATGATTAATAGATCTTTATCTTGATATGGTGTTTGGATGTAATCGGCAGGTTATGAGAATCTGGAGGATAACTATGTTCAGGACAGCAAGATGGGCTTCGTCATCAACGCCATCTACGCCATGGCCCACGGCCTGCACGACATGCACAGCCACCTCTGCCCGGGACACGTGGGCCTCTGTGAAGCCATGGACCCCATCGATGGCCGCCAGCTGTTGGACTTCCTGCTTAGGACCTCCTTCGCTGGGGTGTCTGGAGAGGATGTGTGGTTCGATGAGAACGGAGATACACCTGGCAGGTACAGCAACTCGTGACGTTAGAATTATACGGTTTTATCTCCATTTTTGTCAAAATTTAGTTTTTTACATAATCTGATCCATTAGGTGTTTATTAATGCCTGTGTGGTGTTATTTTTTAAATGTTGACATTTTTGAGTTAGTAATTCATAAAATACAAAGGTTCCATCTCACAAAACATAATGGAATGTAAAAACTTTGACGCTCAATATCTCTGAACTACCCTAAATGGAGATAGAACCTTAGAATTCAAAGCTCACGAACTCTCTGTACCCTTGTTGACTGAATTCAAATAGTAGGCAACTCAGTATGAGTGAATCACTTTTCAGAGCAACTATGCTATTTTAGATATGAGCATGTTTGTAGTATAAATACTACTATACAAATACCATACTGTACATACAGATAACACTATACATATACCAAAAGTATTCTGCAATAGTGAAAAATCAAGTCTAGTTGAAAGTCTGCCCCTGTCTTTGACCATAATGGACTGCACTTATATAGCGCCTTTATCCAAAGCGCTTTACAACGGCCTCTCATTCACCCATTCACACACACATTCACGCACCAATAGCGGCAAGCTACCATGCAAGGCGCCGGCCCGCTCAATGGGAGCAATGTGGGGTTCAGTGTCTTGCCCAAGGACACTTCGACATGTGGCCAGCCGGGGCTCGAACCACCGATCTGCCAACCTTGCGATCATTAGACGGCAACTCTACCTCCTGCGCCACAGCCGACCATCGATCTTAATCTGAGGCTTTGTCTAAACTCTCAGGTATGACATCATGAACCTGCAGTACGTGGAGCCCGGCATGTTTGACTACCTCACCGTGGGCTCGTGGCACGAGGGCGTCCTCATCATCGACGACTACATGATCCAGATGAACCGCAGTGAGATGGTCCGCTCCGTCTGCAGCGAGCCCTGCTCCAAAGGGGAGATCAAGGTCAGGAGAAAAGACAAAGGTTCTACAAGTGTGAAGCACTGTGGGTCTTTGATTATCCAACAACAGCATGTTTGGATACTGGATTCTGATTGGCTAGCAACAGTGGTAAATAGCCCAACAACCCACAGTTCAGACCGCATTTGCAGTATCAATGTGTCTCCCAATCAATCTGATTAAGAACACCTGTGCTGACCTACAATGCAATGGTTGATCTTGTTTATGGGACTATATTCTGTGGCGGAAGGATATATGTATTCTGAAACGATTAATGATTGTAAATACATTAATTTAATGTTACAACTGTGTATTTATTTTTGATATTATGTGGTGGCTGTTGTAGAAAAGCAATTGACCATTGGAGGGCGGGGGTTGTGGACTCATTTACCACTGTACAGGGTTTTCCTACTCGGCTTCGCCTCGTGCCACAACCGTGTACCAGTGGTAAATGAGTCCACAACCCTGTACCAGTGGTAAATGAGTCCACAACCCTGTACCAGTGGTAAATGAGTCCACAACCCTGAACCAGTGGTAAATGAGTCCACAACCCTGTACCAGTGGTGAATGAGTCCACAACCCTGTACCAGAGGTGAATGAGTCCACAACCCTGTACCAGTGGTAAATGAGTCCACAACCCCCTTCCTCTCATGGTAAATTGCTTCCATTATACACACAGTCCACCCGCAGGGTTATATCTCATACATGTCTCAATGTCTTTCCACAGGTGATCAGGAAGGGGGAGGTGAGCTGCTGCTGGATCTGCACGGCGTGTAAGGACAACGAGGTCGTCCAGGACGAGTTCACCTGCAAAGCCTGTGATCTGGGCTGGTGGCCTGACGTAGAGCTAGAAGGTACAGCACCACCCCTCGTTTATCCTCTATTCACGCTTTTATGTTTCTAGAACATATCCACACAGCTACTGAAGGCAGAACATCCAGTTAGTTAGTTATGTACTTATAAATTAGTAATTTGTCATGACGTTAGAATTATAAGGTTCTATCTCAATTTTTGGTCAAAATTGAGTTTTTTACATAGTCTGATCCATTAGGTGTTTATTAATGCCTGTGTTTTTTTTTTGTTTTTTTTTCCCCCCCCACAAAACATAATGGAATGTAAAAACGTTGACGCTCAATACCTCTGAACTACCCTAAACGGAGATAGAACCTTATAATTCTAAGCTCACGCTATTACACCCATGTAGATTATGACATACCATTATTTGCAATGAAGATTCAGATGGATTAAAGGCTACATTGCTTAGAGGTTGGAGCCTTTTTGTATGTCTGTAAGTTAATTGAGAGCAAGTTCAAGTTCACAGAGGAACCTGGTTGAACCTGGTTTCTCTAAGTTATTTGGTAGGCACCTCAATATATTTGAACCTGGCTGACATGATTCTCATAGCACTATTTCACAAACCTGTGCTGTCCTATTTTCCAAGTCTTCCCATGACACCTGAGAACCATTCATCATCCTTTACCACTTATCAGACAGCCCTACTTCACTTACTACTTCCCTGCCCTACTTCCAAAGGCATTTTGTGCTGCTCAAAGACAAGACATTTTTTTAACAGCTCTTCCTATATTTTTCATCCAAAGTTTTATGCTTTACATCATGGGCCATAGACATGACAAACCCAGATTTTTTTTTTTTTTTACTGAACAAGGATTATATTTATATATTCAAATTATATTTGAAAACACTTTGTTCATCAAGTTGCCTCTATACCCATATAGTACCTATTAACTACTAACTATTACTCAATTAATAAAACCACAAACAGGTAAACTCAATTACAATGTAAATACAAAGCAGTATATAAGTAACATACTCTGTAACAGCATGCTAATACAATGTACATAGCATGGATGTTTCATATCTAGTAAAATATGGAGTTAACATTCCTTAAGTCATACAAAGACTAGCAGGAACAACATGGCCAATAAGATATGAATGATAGCTAATGTTATTAGCTAACATTCAGCATTTCGTGAGCTTAGAATTATAGGGTTCTATCTCCGTTTAGGGTAGTTCAGAGATATTGAGCGTCAAAGTTTTTACATTCCATTATGTTTTGTGAGATGGAACCGTTGTATTTTATGAATTACTAACTCAAAAATGTCAACATTAAAAAAATAACACCACACAGGCATTAATAAACACCTAATGGATCAGATTATGTAAAAAAAACTCAATTTTGACAAAAATTGAGATAGAACCTTATAATTCTAACGTCACGATTTGTTAAACGTGTCAGTAGATGTTGAAGTGGTTGTGGATGCTTGGACTAGTGGTAGGCTGCAGTCCTCCTGCTGCAGTGGCCTCCCCCTCCCCTGGCCATGCTCTGTATTCAAGCCTATCCCTCCCTGAGTAGAGAGGGGATTTATTTATAGTTGAGCTGAAAACCTACTTTAGTACTTAGTGTGTTTTTTAAACAGGAAGCAAGCAGCGGTCACAGACTCAGATGGCCAGTTTTGTGAAAGTACATGCTACATCTATATCTTCATATAATAATGTATACCGAATTATGCATATTCCCCTCACTGTATCTGCATTAGCATATCTAGTCAAATATGGAGTTCAAATTCCTCAGGTCATACAAAGACTAGCAGCAATAACATGGCCAAATAAAAATCGATGATGAAATGTAGGTCGATTTTTTTGTGTGTGAAGGTTTAACTCTATCATATTTAGATAATGAGACATAGGTGTACATTGTTATTGCACTGTTTACTTCTGAGGCAGAGCACCCAGCCAAGAGGCTCAATCATGAGGACCACACTTGTTACCATAATTATAACGTAATAGACACCGGACTTGGTTAATTTAGCCCCTTACAATACAGCTACAGCTACAGCTACTTGAGACATCCACTACCCCCCAGCACTGCGTCTCCTGAGACACCCGCTTTCCCCCTTTACTGTGTCCCCATTGACTTCTACTGCCCCCCTTGTACTGTCTCTCTGTTCTCCAGTGTCTATATATATATTTTTTTAAATTCCCTTCTATCACTGAGACTGCCAATGGCCCCTGGCCTGAGCTAGATTATTCTTCCTGATACGACTGGTGGATTGATGATTCACTTGCTTAGTCAAATGTATCGATTGTAAGTCGCTTTGGAATAAGGCGTCTGCTAAATGCCAAAAATGTAAAATGTAAATGTATTGTCACTTGTTTTGCGTGTATTGCACTTGTTTTATTGACTGCATTCTCATCTTTCTGTTGATCCAGGTTGTGAGCCAATCATCTTACGGACCCTGGAGTGGGGGAACCCAGAGTCCATTGTCCAAGTGGTGTTCGCCTGCATGGGCATCCTGATCACCTCCTTCGTCACCTTCATCTTCGTGCTCTACCGCGACACACCCGTGGTCAAGTCCTCCAGCCGCGAGCTCTGCTACATCATCCTGGTGGGCATCTTGCTGGGCTACATCTGCCCCTTCACTCTCATCGCCCGCCCCACCGTAGCCTCCTGCTATCTCCAGCGCTTCCTGGTGGGCCTCTCCGCCGCCATGTGCTACTCCGCCCTAGTGACTAAGACCAATCGCATTGCCCGGATCCTGGCGGGCAGCAAGAAGAAGATCTGCACCAGGAAGCCGCGGTTTATGAGTGCCTGGGCCCAGGTGGTCATCGCCTTCATCCTGATCAGCGTCCAACTCACTCTGGAGGTCACCCTCATCATCATGGAGCCCCCAATGCCCATTAAGTCCTACCCGAGCATCAGGGAGGTCTACCTCATCTGCAACACCAGCACGGTGGGTATGGTGGCGCCGCTGGGCTACAACGGTCTGCTCATCCTGAGCTGTACCTACTACGCCTTCAAGACCCGCAACGTTCCCGCCAACTTCAACGAGGCCAAGTACATCGCCTTCACCATGTACACCACCTGCATCATCTGGCTGGCGTTCGTGCCCATCTACTTTGGCAGCAACTACAAGATCATCACCACGTCCTTCTCCGTGAGCCTTAGTGTGACTGTGGCCTTAGGTTGTATGTTTACGCCGAAGATGTATATTATTCTAGCCAAACCCGAGCGAAACGTGCGCAGCGCGTTCACCACCTCTGATGTCGTGCGGATGCACGTAGGCGATGGCAAAATTGCTTGCCGGAGCAACAGCCTACTCAACATGTTCAAGCGGAAGAAAAATGCAGGAAATGCCAAGTAAGTTCATCTGAATCATTTCATCAGTCCTGCTCCTGAGGCACTCCTGGGATGCTGGTTTTTTGTCTGACAGTAATTCACTTTCTAAAAGCTCCTGTTACAGGGTATGCCAGATACAGGTCAGTGTTCAATTAACAGCACCCTTGACATTTGATCTGGTAGGTACAATTAAAACCAGCATACCCATGTGTGCTAAAGGACCACAATAAGGAAACATTTGCACCACATAATTTGGATTCGCTGTTCGTTGTCTTTAAATATGAAATACATGAATACAATCCTCAGTAAGATGTAATTGTTCAATGTATTATCAAACCAATATTTCACTTTTAAACATAAACAATATAATCACTTTCAACATACTTTAGAATAGCTGTTTAGAAATTCTTTACATTTCTTTTTTTACATGAACCAGAAATGCTGTTGTTGTCTCCACCATTCTGGGTTCCTGTGAAATAACAGCCATCTTTATTCTGTTCATAGTTCTAATGGAAAGTCTGTGTCATGGTCTGAACCAGGTGCAAGACATCCTCCAAAAGGGGATCACATGTGGCACAGACTGTCAGTGCATGTGAAGAGACAGGAAGCAGGTTCCAATCAGATGGCTGTCATCAGACCCTTAACTAATACCTACCATAACACAGCCCTGGAGTTCTCAGACCTCAGCACCAAGACTTTGTACAATGTGGCCGAGGAGGACGAGAGTGACGCGGTCAGATACAACCCTCCCACCAGTCCCCCCATGATGGCCTACGGGCAAATGCCTGCTAGCGGGCCTATGAAGGTGTTGGGCGGCGAAGAGGTGGAGTTCTATACCCCTGAGCACCTGCAGCAAAACAACAGCATTCTGTCCCAACACATCATCATGGACCACCTTCAGGAGGTGGGTGGAAATGTCAACAACACTGATATTATTCCTGAGCTCAACGACATGATTAGTCTGCCTGAGTCTGTGAGTGTGGGCAGGCCTGTTTACCACCAGCCTCACCTCATCCAGCAGCACCAGATCCTGCCCATGCAGCTAGACCCCTACGAGGAGGAGGCTACCTCCACCATAGAGGAGGAGGAGGAGGAGGAGGAGGAGGAGGAGGAGATGGAGGAGGAGGAGGAGGAGGAGGAGGACGAGCAGTTCGGCCTTCTTCATGGATACATGTACGACAACGCTCAGATTCACGACGAGGAAGAGTTTGTTCCGGTCAAGTTAGCGATGGAGGATAATCTGTCCTTGATGCCGCCCTCACCATTCAGAGATTCTGTGGGCTCGCGGAGCCCCTTTCCCACCTCCCCTGGGTCTGAGTCAGTGTTGTGCACCCCTGTGACATACGCCTCTGTCATCCTGAGAGACTACAAACAAAGCTCTTCCACGCTGTGAAGGTGCTACTGTAGATATTGTATAATAATGCAATTTTTGTAGCTGTAGACTTGTATTGTCTATATTTGGTTAAGACCAGTAAGAAATGGCAAAAAAACAAAAATGTCTTGAGTAAGTAATTGAATGACTGTGTAGATAATCATGGTTGACGCATGTAACACTTGCGTCAATGTGTTTTTGTTTACAGGGAAAAGCAACAAAGTAGAGAAAATAATGGAATCATTTTTCCATTACAAAATATATTACATGTACATCCATGTATGTATACATGAGATAACGTTTTGAACTCACTTTAGGCTTTATGCATATTAGAAAAGCAAAAAGCTAAGATTGTCTTCTGTACTGTATTTAGGTATTGAAGACATATAAGCACCAGAGATTAGAATAGAATGTACAGTGCCGTGTACATTTGATCATCATTAGTTATAACTACAACGATTTTGTTTGTGGAGGCAACCCCCAATTGCTTTAAATAGGATGGTTTACTACTAGACTCAGCAATTATGTACAGTACACACTGTGTATGCTTTGTTATAGAATTATAACCTTACAATATAGCTACTGTAGACTTTTTGAGGTGAATTTGTCCTATTATTTTGCTCAAAACAAGTTTGGCTTCAAATTTTAAATGATTTGAATTATAGGCAACTCAGCTAGTTTTCATGTTGCCTAGAAGAAGTATTCTGAAAAAGCTAAATAGATTGTCACTATGTTTTCATCAGATGAATTGAGAAATGGTCGATGTTGCAGGTACTACAACAAAACTACTGTACTAGGAATGGAGAAACTAAATCCAGGAGGATATGATAAAGTGTCACATTACAGTATGTTTGCCGTGATTTTTTTTCCTCTAATTTCTATGATCTATGGTCATATTGTAGATTGTTGTTTATATCTTTTATAAACAGAGTCCTTGAAATCCATAGCCTACTTACTACAGTGTTTTAAGGTACCGGTAATGTCATTATCAAAAATGTAATAGAATGTCATACGTTTTGTGAATGTATGAATTGTGCATCCTATTTTGGTACAGTATAACTATTCAGATGAGTTTTACAAAAAGCATTAATACCTGAAGTTTAATTTACAATTTGTAGGCTTGTTGCTTCTAGTGCCTGTCTGGGTTGTCTACAGTATAATACATTTAGTAATGAATATTCACTATCTATATAATGTGATAAAATAATGGCTGTTACTAGGCTATATAGGCATTCAGTAACCTACATAGAGTTGAATAGACTTTAGTATTTCCAGAAAAAGTTGGTTGTCGTTTACACACTGAAAGATATGTTTCATTAGAGTATATTAAATATTTTTTTTCTACTTTAGTGTACTGTCATTCATGTCAGGTGTAATCTAAGAGTCCTAAAATCATTTCCACCACCACCAAAATTCTGAATTTCTCCTGAACACTTGCAATAGTGAAGTGAAGTGAAGTGAAACTTTATTTATATAGCGCCTTTCGTACATGAATGCAACTCAAAGCACAATAACAGTTAATGTCCTTCCCCACTGTTTTCACTGATCTCATCTAAGTCCTGGACAGTGTCCATGGAAACCCACACACTGATTTTATTTTAGAAAATGGATGGATGTTGCTTTACCTTTGAATTATAGTTATTGTAGCTTCATGGAGAGATAACGAGTTTGCTTTCCATATGATTTTCACCACACAGAGTACCGTAATACTTGGGTTAGGATGTTTTCTTAACATGAAGCTTTCAATTGAGATGGGATGAACAGAGCAGATATTATCAACCCTTTATTTTTCTTTCTTTATCAAGGTCAGGAGGGGTCAGGAACATGAGTTTACTCCAGAGTTTACTACAAGGAAGCAATGGGGGCATTTATAGTCTTTGATATGACAAGGAAGGCCACAATTGGGGTGGCTGTGGCGCAGGAGGTAGAGCCGCCGTCTTATGATCGCAAGGTTGGCAGATCGGCGGTTTGAGCCCTGGCTGGCCACATGTCGAAGTGTCCTTGGGCAAGACACTGAACCCCAAATTGCTCCCAGTGAGTGGGCCGGCGCCTTGCATGGTAGCTTGCCGCCATTGGTGTGTGAATGTGTGTGTGAATGGGTGAATGAGAGGCCGTTGTAAAGCGCTTTGGATAATGGCGCTATATAAGTGCAGTCCATTTACCATTTACCAATTGACGCTGTCTCAGAGTGGAAACATGACGTGGAGAGCAAGGTTAGACTGCCCAGTGGAAGCCCTGTCCCTGTAGGCCTCCTAGCCAACACGTGTGACCAGACAGAGGGAAACAGGGAGCTGTTTGATGGACAATGTCTCCCTGGGTTGGTTTGAGACTTCAACACAGGTATGTAAGATCTCAGGAATAGTAATGACATTTGCAAAGACCTAATACAGTACACTATGAGGAGGATAACAACAAATATAACCAGTGATTGACAACGTCTTCTGTGTAGTGAGTGTAAAAACTGTTAAAACAATACAATAGCCAATAAGAGTTTGGACTTAAACACTGTAACAACACAACAATCTGCTCATAAAATGTGCATGTAAACATTAACACAAGTAATGTTAAAGTTCACAACATAGTCACCCTGCTACCTTTTGGATAGAAATCCACAAATCGAAGGTTTTAGGGGTTAATGAAACCACTGCAAGCTTGATAGTGTTATCTCTGTGTAGACTGGGGTTAACATGACTAAGGAATAGGAATACTGTACAGCCATCCTTTTTGAATAACATCAAGATGAATGCTTAAAGCATGTGCCTTTTAGAATGTTCATTATTTACCATGCTTGTTTATGTTCATCTTAGGACAATATCAATGTTGATGAAGCAGGTGCCTGTGAAGAGAACCATTCAAGATTCAAGATTCAAACTTTATTGTCTGTCACACAGTGACAGAAATTCTCCTTCGACAGGCAGAAGTGCAGCTCAAGAATACAGTTCCACATTAAAAACACACATAGGTCACATACATTAATACATACAATAAAAACAGACAGACATAGCAGTGTTTATAAAATGTAGTGCCTAAAAAATAAAAATAATAAAAAACAGTGTTATGGTTTAAAAAGCTAAAATATTGTGGTTTAAAAAGAAAAACAATGCGCTTTCTATTTTAAAATGTTCAGGGCGATGGTTGCAGTTGGGATGAATACAGTGGAATTCTGTAACGGCGGCCTGATGGAAGTAGCTGAAATGATTGGTGGAGGGGGTGAGAGGGGTCCTGTGTGATCTGTGTGGCTTTCCTGATTAATGACCGGTTGTATATTTCAGACCATGGTGACGGGATCAAAGTCACTCAGGTGTCTGGGGCAACACTGTGCCAGTACTCGTGCTGTTAGCTCCGTGGACACACGGCCTCATAGGCAGGCAGAGAGCCAGAGAACAGCTGGGTACCTGCTCATACATACAAAAAGATGTCCTGTTTGATATAGAGCAATGCTGATTCTGTAGCATGCTTGCATACTGTGTTGTTCTGCATATGAGCGTTTAGTGAGACTTGTCAGTCAGTGTCATTATCAGTGCACCGGCTGCACCCTTACATAGAATATCATTTTTTATTTAGCCTTAATTTAACCAGGGTCGGTCCCATTGAGATACAATGATCTCTTTTTCAAGGGAAGCCTGGCCAAGACAGCAGCTCAGCATCAAGTTTCAACAGTTAAAACAAACAGCACAATTACACAATAAAACAACACCAGATCAACAACAAAAAATAGACTAAATACAATTTGATCAGAGCAATAGGATAAAATAATGGGACTTTCATATAAAATATAAAATATAAAACAGGAGCAAGAACGATATGAATAAATAGAATAACAGAATCTCATATCATAGGCTACTAACACGCTCAGTCCTGAGTACCTGGTCTTTGCAGGACGTCTCATAAACACCTTTTGTGTGACAATTGAGCTAATTTCCTCTGCTAATCCACTGATACTGTCAGCAGGCTAATAAACAGACCAGCATGACTATACAGTCTGCTGTGAGAAGGCTGCAACACTCCCTGTACACACTCCAGATTTACTCACATGAATCACCCACTGACTTTTTGATTTGATTTGATTTATTGTGGAATTAAAAAGACAGTTTCCAAGGGATAAAAACACATGATAAAGTGCAAGCACTTATTTCCATCATGGTCCCTGATTGAGGACAGGGCAGACAGTTACCATAAAACAAATGTACAGAACATGATAAAAACCATAAAAAACAAACATAGATAGTTACACAAATTCCCTGCACTCCCTACCTATGACGTGTTTCTACTCTGTCATTTCACTGGCTAGCCAGTTCTTTGCCGCACGTTTAAAGCTTACCTCTCTCCCTCTAAGCTTTTTAGGGCCACTGGAAGCTTGTTCCATCTGAAGCTGCTGTAAATAAACATTTATTAGTACCCATTGCTGTTCGGAATTTAGGTAAAATAAAGTCTGTATTCCCTGACATGTTGTTATATGACACGGATGAAATACGCCAATCGGTTAAAATGTTTTTTTTTAAAAGACTGACCAACAAGAGCTGAAATCAGTATACATTTTACAGTATAAATGATCATTCATATTTTAGCGGAAGTGTTACTTGTCTTTTTGGTAACTCTTAACGCATATCATTATATCAGCATGACCCAATTTGTGCAATGCTTTCTTGAAGAAATATTTGAAAATGCAACATACTGCTACATCCTCAGGAGATGTGTGCTATATTAAGTGTGCTATATTGAGTGTAGAAGGCTAATCTCAGTCACTGTCTAGATGTAGAACATGTTCGAGCAAACATCACATTCTTCTGCTGAAACTTCAAATCCTTATTCATACCTGTGGCTGTGAGTTAGACAGTATTGATTGTGCCCTTTGGTCATGTTTGGTACCTGAGTGTCACAACTGTCAATCACTGACTTGAATTTAGAACATTTAAATGTAACTGATTCTTTTCATTTTTCATAATGAACTATTATTGTCGGGTCGGGACTCGGGTGTGTGTGGCGGCTGGGGGGCCGCTGCTGTGCACGGGTAGGCAAACTGGTAGTAGTCGCTCTATCATGCCCTCATGTTTGGTACCTGAGTGTCACAACTGTCAATCACTGACTAAAACTTGATTTGATGATTTTGATTGAATGGGTATTGGGGTGAAATTGATACACTTGTTGAAATCATACATAGTTTAAAGTTCTAAACACAACACACATTTAGTTAACCAATCGCAAGTTGTATATCTTCTCCCCACTATGACTAACACTTCCTGTTTCACAGTTGATATGGCAACAATGCCATTGCTGTTAATTGGTCACAAATTGTATTTTGTTTCTGATTTAGAGAAAGTAAAACCTTGACCCTTTATTTCGCTGACATCCTGTATATTAGAGGGAAGTTATTTTTATACACCCATCTGTTCTTTGCTGTCCTGTAGTTTTACTTTCCAGTGTCCTCACCGGGCGCCTAGGGATCTGTTCTAGATCCTGGTTGCTGTGCCTACATTCAATAGCACTTGTCCACGTTCAGGTTTCTCTGGCTGAAGAAGGTGTGTAGGCTACAGTTTGTCAAGAACATGATATTGTGAAGATTTTCTTTGAACACTGTGATTGTCATGGCACCTTGATGTGTATATTCATCATGCTCACCTTTGCAGCAGCGTAGGCACACACACATGCATTATGGTAGTTGACCTCATGTGGTACAGTAAGTGAGCCTGAGGGAAAGTGACTGAGAAGTAACACAACTTCTAAATATGGATAAATGTCCTAGATAGGAGACCTAGATTCAGGAGTCAAGCAGAGATGTTGGCCTAAATATTGTTCTCTTTGGACAAACACAGCTCTAATGTATAACACAGCTCAACATTGCGTGAGCTTAGAATTATAAGGGGCTATCTCCGTTTAGGGTAGTTCAGAGATATTGAGCGTCAAAGCGTTTACAGCGTTTACATTACATTATGTTCTGTGAGATGGAATCTTTGTATTTTATGAATTACTAACTCAAAAATTTCAACATTTTAAAAATAACACCACACAGGCATTAATAAACACCTAGCAGGGGTCCCCAAATTACGGCCCGCGGGCCGAACACGGCCCGCCCCCACACTTGGACCGGCCCTTTGAACAACGTGTAATTTCTAACTGCAATTGCGGCATTGCACCGACGTGGTGGCGGGGGCGCTGTTTCGCAAATAATTGGAAATACATTTCCACCATAAATTGATGCAGAAAGGGCACAAATTGCATCTAAATTCACCAGAATGCAAGAAATTAAGTGTTTGATGCTCGTTTAAGGACCCCCAGACAGCCCTGCTTCATGGGTCCCCCCGTGTATGATGAGGGTCCTCCCTCAAGTATCAGACTGTAAAACTGATTATATTTCATTGACATATCACTATAGGTATAAATTCCATCCAAATTCAACTGTTTAGACTTTGTTTGCATCCACCAGTGCTCTCCTGCGCACAATTGCTTTGCGCAACCGCCTCCATTCCACTCCGTTCCATATTATTTTATGTTAGAGACCCACCCAGGCCCCCCATCACAGAAAGGAAAAATGATGTGGCCCTCACAGAAAAAAGTTTGGGGACCCCTGACCTAATGGATCAGATTATGTAGAAAACTCAATTTTGACAAAAATGGAGATAGAACCTTTTATTTCTAATGTCACGATTGGTTAAGAACAATGAGACAAGCAGAGAAACCCATATGTTGTCCTATTGTATTTCATTATTTACAGTAATTCCCCTCTTTTCATTCACTCCCTCCTAGTGCCCTTCTCTCTTGGCATCCTACGCTTCATGTACTGCACGTTGATGATTTTATGGCAAATTATAATTAGCTAGACTGAATAAAGACAGAAAAAACTTGGCCCATTGACAAAAAGGCCAAGAGCACGAGATCGATGCCCCAGACAAGCCTGAAAAGAGACAGACAG
>NC_137674.1:26327284-26587284 GCF_963989245.1 Nansenia antarctica | reverse complement strand
TAAATGCTTTACGTAAGCAACTCCTCAACACTCAGACAACATCAATATCAATTTGCAGTGCAATGTTATAATAATAACAAAATGAGGGACCAATAATAATCGCATTGTCGGCGCCTTAGACATGATGCCAGCAACCCTCCAGTCACCATCTCATATCCTGCTCCCTCCTGGGGCAGAGATCAAAAACATGTTCAAAAACTGTTTTCCCCCCTCTGCTATAAGGACTCTCAACACCTGACTCACTGCACTAACCCTGCCAGACGTACTGCACTTTATAAATTGTAAATATTGACTATGTTCTTGTCTTGTGGTTATGTGTGTGTCCGACCTAGGTCCGACCTAGGTCCATGTGATAGTTATGTGCAATGTGTGTATGTTTTTGACACTGCTGTATTGAGCTTTTCCACCTGTACCGAAAACAAATTCCACCGACCTAGGTTGTGTGGTCATTAAACGATTCATTCATTAAATGATTCATTCATTCATTCATTCATTCAAAACAGTGACCTACAGATAGCTGGCTGGCCTCTCTAACCTAGGCTACATGCCACCCATATTGTTCATGTATTTGAATTGAATTACAATACAGTATACAGTACACAATGGGCCAGCTTTTGTATCGCTGTCCATGGTGCTGACTTTCTTACATTTCGGCTTGAATCTAAAACCCTTGTTGTGGGATATAATTCATTCTTAATAGATTTAGTAGAAAATATAAAGCACAAAGAGCTTAGATCAATTGTCTCCAGAGGCCTTTTATTAAGCCAAGTTACATGAGCGCAGAGATAAATGAGCAGACCAATAAGCAAAGTAATAGCCCAAAAGCAAGAAGCAGCCCCCAACGATGGGTGCGACTCATATTTATAGAACTGTCCTTGGTCATGAGGTCACTATTCTTGGGAACCAATCATATTATACAAGTCTGTGATTACACAAGTTATGGGCCCTGTCCATAGTCAGAATTATTCACCGCGCCACAGATCTTGGCCCATCCCTTCCAGGAAGGAAATGGGCCTTCCTTGAGTGCTAGATTTGCCAAACTGTAGAGAGACTTTACATTTCTCAGCAGGGCTCTCAAGTCTCACGCATTGGGCATGAGACAAGGTGTGGCGTGTGAGCGTGTGAACGGGTTGAAATGCGTGTGTCTCACGCCCAATGCGTGAGACTTGAGAGCCCTGTCTCAGTATAACATGATATAAAACCACTACACCCTCCATACATTACAACTATCAATAACAACTGTTTTGAGAGGAGCGAGAACTTAAGATCTCTCTGAGATGTGCTCTGTGGAGCTTCTGCTGAGTAGATATCACTGTGCGGTCAGGCTCAGGACACAGTGGTGGTTCATGTACTTGTCTGTGTGTAACACAACATGTAAGAGCAGATGAGGGAGAGGAAAGAGGGAAAGAGGAATGGGGATTCTGTTGGCAGAGCCTGACCAGGAGAATAGCTGGAGGGAGATGGTGATCATAATGGAAAAAGGAGAGACAGGGTTCCTACACGTTTCAACAAGTCAAATTTAAGACCTTTTTAGACTTTTTTTAGACCTCTTTGAATATAATTTTTGACCTATTCTCGACACCATTTGATAGCTTTTTGTCATCCTCGAGGTGATGAAATTAGGGATTTCACTGCCATACAGACAAAAAAGGAAGCGAATTGGCATTTTTTTGGTTCCCCAAAAAATAAATAGATGTGGTCGGACTGATTTCCTTGCAGGATCTCATTTTTAAGACCTAGCACCTGATTTTTAGACCGAATAACTAAAAATGTAAGACCTTTTTAGGCCTTATAAATTGGATTGCTGGATTTTTTACTTAAAGGCTTTTTAAGACCAGCGCGGGAACCCTGGAGAGTCTAAATGTGATGCACATGCACAAACACACAGCTATACATGAATGAATGAATGAATGAATGAATGAATGAATGAAAGCAAAGCCCACACAAAGCCCACCTGTACCACAAATTAAATCACACACCCTTATCTCATTGATACTACCAATGGTCATCAAAAGATCATGATCCCCTTTGTGTTTTTGTATTTATTAATGAAGCACAATAAGGGTTACTGGTTGGTTGGTGGTAATGTTGGTCAATTGTGCCATCTAGTGTCTATTCTTTCCACTGCTCTCTGTGAGATGAGTGTGTATGTATCTGAATGTTTACACGACTAATCCAATACTTTTAGATCTGGGGGGAGTGAACACGTATAATATTTGGGGAGAAGGATAATCGTTACTCATCCCAGATGTATGGAAACTGACTGTTGCCTAGATGTTCACGAAGCAATCCAATGTTTAAAAAAAAAAAAAACTTGCTGGGGAAGGGCACTCACTCCAGGGAGAAGGGTAGAGAATGACAACGGGCTCTTGACATTACGTGACGTTAGAATTATAAGGTTCTATCTCAATTTTTTTGTCAAAATTTCGTTTTTTTACATAATCTGATCCATTATGTGTTTATTAATGCCTGTGTGGTGTTATTTTTAAAATGTTGAAATGTTTGAGTTAGTAATTCATAAAATACAAAGGTTCCATCTCACAAAACATAATGCCTGGAATGTAACAACTTTGACGCTCAATATCTCTGAACTACCCTAAACCCTAAGATCACGATTATTTAATAACCAGAACAGAAGCATACTCAATCATTTCAGCTGATGAAATATAAATATGCAATACATAGCCTGGAGGTGTAGGCCTACTATAGTATAGAGGTGTATAGCAAGAACTGAAAATGATTTGCAACGCATCAGATTAAACGTGCTTGGGGGTCATCTTAGAGCATATAACGCAGTCAGAGACAATAAAAAAAATAAAAATAAAAATAAACTTTTTTTTTTGCCAACGGTACCACAACATCCTCTCTGCCTGTCAGCCTGGCCCTGCTGCCTGACAGCTCGAGCCCTACGGCACATCCGGGTGTTCTGCGCTCGAGTCTCGTCGCTGCAGCTCACTGCGTTTCCGTGTTAGTGAGCTAGCCGTCCTAGCTAGCAGCTCAGCTCGGGGGAAACCATTGAGTGCGGCTGGATTAATAACTACAATATCGATGCATACTAATTGATATTCGGAAAGACTCAATTCATGTCTATATGCGTAACGTGTGTGTTTTTGCATTATGACATGGAGAGTGGGATGACAAGACCCTCCATACCATGTGAGATTAGCAAGGCTCTGAGATATTAACTGTGCGTATTTAGCTAGCAGCTAAACTAACCCCCCTATATCAATTGATGGTGGCTCGGTTGATGCATTGTTTCTGTTTCATCGTCTCTGTATCGGGGGAAAATGAAAAAGTTCAACATCAGAAAGGTACTGGACGGGTTGACGGCGGCTTCCTCCTCTTCCTCCTCATCTGCACAGCCGGGGAACAGCAGGGAGAACGATGTGATCCAGGAGACTCTGCAGTCCGAGCATTTCCAGCTTTGCAAGGTGGGCTTCTCCTTAATACCGCTAGCTGCTAGCTCGTAGCTGTCTGGGAGTGATTGGCTCTGTCACATGCTAGTCGAATGACAGCGCGTGATCTAAATGTCTCCAAATTATTAGCTAGCTGGTTATGAGTGGTAAATCTGTCAACCTACGCTTGGAAATGCCATTGACAAAGCTGTCATTGTGTGTCTGTATTAATGTGCTTGATGGCTACCACTGCAGCTAGCTAGAACCATCAGCAGAGGAATGTAGTCATCAGCTGACGACCCCTTGCATTGCACACTAGCACACTAACCTATTGCATTTCCACTGCTGTTTGCGTTGCATTGAATTGAATACTGCCTTTAGCTAGTTACTAAGGCAAACTAAACGTCTGCATAAGTTCAACAGAAAATACCATATCCTGAGGCCAAAAATTAAATCATGTCAACTATTGACTTGACTTAACTCTGTGCCTCTTCCTGTTCCAGCCAATACCACACACAGCTGTTGTTTTGACTGTCTGGTTGTTTTGACTGGAGGGCTTGCTTGCATGCCTACTGTATCCAGAGAAAGGATTGTGAACTAAATGTGAATTATTGTTCTGTCCTACAGACTATGCGACATGGCTTCCCACATCAACCCTGCTCAATGGCTTTTGATCCTGTGCAGAAGATCCTGGCCATCGGGACACAGGGTGGAGCTTTGAGGCTGTATCTTTTTTTTATTTATGCAAATGAAAACAAACAAAAAGAGTGTGAACACTATTGCCCTAGTGAAGTGAAGTGAAACTTTATTTATATAGCGCCTTTTGTACATGAATGCAACTCAAAGCACCATACAGGTCGGTGATAGTCATCATACAAACTGCAGACATTGATACTAGGGTTTGTGTGTGTTTGTGCCATGGTATAATGTGGAAATTCCTTTGAACATGGTCTCTCTTAAACCTGCCTTTACCAAGTCAGAAGACATAGAGACAGTGTGCACAACACCTCAGAGGTTTATCTGGTCATCCATGTATCTAACATTTAAACAACAGATCTCAGGGGCAGGTGGTTCTGTACTGTATGACCAAAACAAGTTGCTTAGATACTAACAACAATATGTTAGTTTTTCTGTCTAGGAATTGACTTTCCTCCTCCAAATGATGACCCCCTCCCTACATTTCATATTCATCCCCTACCTCAAGTGGTAGAAGTACTGTAGAAGGTTATGATTGTGTTGAGTATTGTAGAGTACCGGTACCACGTGTTTCTCAGTAGCAGAGTCTTATTTCTTGAGGACCAGGCTCATTAATAATATCTCTACCGTCAGTGGTATGAACAGCTCTTCTGCCATATGCCAGGGAGCCAACCTCATCAACTGTGCTGCCCGGATGCCACCTCCTATGTGCTGTAAACATCACTGATCTCGCTGTGCACGGCTGTCAGGTCCATGTGAAATGCCACACAGCCAAGCTGCTACATGCTGTAAAGTCCACAGGCCCAAAATTTGATTTGATCTGTGTTTGTCAAATAACAACTCAGAATAAATGATCAAATAAACCAGGTGAGTTATTATGGATGTTAACAAGGCCACTGGATGTGGTTGGAATTCTCTGAAGGCTCAGCTCACCATGCTTATGACTTTGAGGTCATGCAATTTCACCAGGTGGCTAGCATTTTCCATAGAGGGCTTTTTTTGGCATATCCAACGGTAGGCTTTTTCGTTTTTGCGCTGCTCAGACCCTGCCTATGTGAGGCCATCTGCTATAGGTATCTAGGTATCTGTCCTAGTGTGATCCTAGTGCCTTGTGTTTAGAGCTTTGTATTGATGGGCCGACTCCCCAAGAACATACATCCCTTCCATGTTGTCTTAATGTGCATGGCGGAGTCGGTGGGATTACTGTCATTCAGGCAATTGGTCCATCTATCAAAAGGCAGGCTGTATCGACCCGCCTCATTGCCCCCAGAGTTTGGAAATGCTGCCACAGCTCAGTAGACTTAAGCTCAATGAGATGGCTACAAGCAATACATCTGTGTTTACAATATCTGTCGCTGCTACAATCAGTGTGTTATTGTGGACATAATTATAATTTTTTGCTCTCGTCATTGGAGTAAACTTTGATCATTCTCCAATGTAAGCTTCAATGCTATATTGGCAGTTTGATTTACTGTAATTACTTTAAAAATCATGTCAATCATCAGTGATTGCTTGTCATGTTAAAACACCTATGACAATTGGTGCATATTGCTGTTGAGTTTATGGACAGGATGAATAATCATTATGTCACTGCATGCAAATAGATACCACCATGTTTGTCATTGGTCAGATCGCTGGTTTGATATTATGAAATAGGCCCAAATCTGTGGACTCATGTTTTGCAAATCTCATGTTTTAGATGTTTGTATTGTGATAAAACAACAACTATGCTAGTTGTGAAATGTTTCAAAGACGTTACCATGATAGTGAGCTGACCCAGCCTTACTCTGTGGTTATTCTAAGGAACTCTGGTAGTGATCTATCTAGTCAGGAGTTGTTATCATGGGGGCTAATGTGCATGTGACTTCACTCGGCTTCCTGTTCCTTGACATTCCAAAAGCATGTGTTTTGGGTTTTGACTCATCTGATTTCATGAGAAGAAGTGCAGTACCGTGAGTCTAAAGAATCTTACTTTTTCCACAGTGAATAATGAATACTGTGTAGTCTGTCAGCTGTCGTCTGAGTGACTGCCCAACCTCAAGGAGCTGCGTTTGATGTGAAGGGTGGATGGACAGGGGCTCAGAGCTAGAGGGAGATCTGGCTATCCTAAGAATGGTGTTAAGACAGTCGCCCCGAATGCATAAAAACACGAGGAAGCTTCACACTGTTCCGTGATCTCTGCTGGCATTAGCAATCAAGTGAAATGATAACTATGATTATGTACATCAGTACATCATCTCGTATACTCTCAACAGTATGTTTTCATTGATTTTCCTGCAAGCATGAATGGTATTGTGTTCCTGTTTGTGAAGTTCCCTGGGCGGAATATAGGTTAGATATAGATAATAATAATAATAATAACAATAATAAATAATAATATCTTGGATTTATATAGCGCCTTTCTAGACCCAAGGACGCTTTACAGATTTCATAGACAGACAGAACAGAAAAACAAAACAAAGAAACAAAGACAACGAGAGTGACAAACTACACTAGAGGCCAAAGGCCTTAGAGAACAGGTGAACAGTTTTGAGGGCTGATTTGAAGGTGTCCAGGGTAGGGGGGAATTGCGGATCGTTGTGGGGAGAGAGTTCCAGAGGGTGGCTAGCTGCCACACTGAAAGCTCTGGCCCCCGAAGCTCCGTAGGTTTGGTGCGGGGAGTGGATGGTTAGAGAGAGACGGTGGAGTCACTACCTCCCACAGTCCCTGGCGGCCTTCCCAGGTTGGGTTTGTCCTCTAAGCCCCGTCCTGCCTGCCTTCCACAGGAGAGATGCCCACTGTGGAGAGACTAGCAGGCTGCTGCTGTAACCCCACCTTAGTTTGTTCAAGGTATTCATGCTTGTTTGATTACAGCTTTGTTAATCCTGTTCAGACATATCTTATTTCAGTGTGTCAATTCTAATTGGACACTGTAGCAAACAATAGGCTACATTTTATCGTGAACATGGTGTATGGTGCTCTTTTTATTCTCACCAGGCAAATACACGCTCGTTAAGCCAGTCAGGGTGCCTACTGTATGTGTTCCTAGTTGTCTGTCTGTCTGACACTCTGCCTCTGTCTGTGTATTTATTTATTTATTTATTTTTTGCTATCCCACTTGCTGAAAGGGAGCAATCTTTCGAGGTGAAATGCAACTTGTGAACTACTCTTGTCTGTTCAATTGAGAAGTTGCCTATCAACTATCAACGGTCAGCTGTAATCAGGACAAGCATCTGTTAACTTATCTTGTAAGCATTGATAACAGCCTAATTGTTTATCATTAGCAACGTCACTAAACATTGGCAATTGGGATTGGGGAAATTGTAGTTTGTCCATAGTCTTCTATTCTTATGCTGTTGAGAGACATTTTCCCTATCTTCTTGTGTCTACTCTCAAGGATATTAATTTACTTCCTGAAACACCTGTCCAGCCAAGAACCTGTACTTCCACTTACTTCCTCATTCCACCACGTCCTGTCCCCTTGTTTCGTTGGACAACATCTAAGAATAGCGCTTTCTCTTTTTTGTTCTCTCTCTTTGTTCTGCCCTCTTTCACTCCCTCTCTTCTATTTACCTGTCTGTCCAGTACACCTACTGTGACCTACTACTCATTCCGTGGAAGAAGTGTCAGTGATGTTTGCTATGCTTCCTTCTTGTCCCAACATAACAACATAACAGTCCAACCACTGATGGCAACAGTCCAGTAAGGCTCAACTGAATTAATTCCTGACTCTGACAAAAAGTGTTTTCCTTTCCCATTTGACAACATGATGCATGTGGGACTTTTATCTCTTAAATACGCCTGTACTCTATTCTGGGACCGCTGTGGTGTAGAGTATAGGTTGTGTGTTACTGTATGAGTGGTGCCCTATGCGCTGCTCCCACGGTCGTGAGGTAGAGGGATGTGAATTAGTGGCCTTGGGGTTATAGTTGGACAGTCGGAGCAGACAAACAGAGTGAGCTGATTCCCAACTAAATCCTGCTGCTGCCATACAGGCTGGCACATGGAAATATGAATAAATAAGGCTGTCATGGTCCACTAACTTTTATTTATATCTTTGTATAAATATTTGTATTCGCTGGGTTTGCTTTGTGCCAACTTCAGTGACAGCAGCTATATGTATAGGTGTTTTTGTATGCAATGTTATATTTGTTTTTCTGTGTCCAGTTCCCAAAATTGTATCAAGGTCTATATTGTAATGATTCCATCTTTTGCTTCTTTTAAGCCTCATCAGAATTATTATTTTTTTCATATCTATCTTAATACTTTACTTAGGATATCGTTTTTCAGGTTTGTAAAGCGTCTATAATTTGTTTATTATAGACTGTTTACTATTAGTTTATGAATAGTCTTTTGAATCAGTCATTTGTTTCAAAGACCATCACTGAACTAACTGTTAACAGTCTATTAGGCCTAAGTAATAATAACAGTTTTAGAGACCCCCATGTAAAGTGTTAACAAATATTTGAATGGCATAAAACCATGTTGCTGTGTTACGGTACATGTGGGAATACAGTACATGTGGGAAAACTAGGGTTAGGGTTAGGTGCTACGTCGACTTGGTACATGCTGGCATGTCTAACCCTAAACCTAACCCTAATCCTACCCCTAACCCTAACCGTAGCACCCTAGCACCTAATCCTAACCCTAGTTTTCCCACATGTACCGTATTCCCACATGTACCGTAACAGCTGCATTTACAAGATGCTCAGCTATCAAATCAAACGACCCTGTTCCTTGACTGAGTCCACCTCAGCTTCGGCCGTGCTGGTGTGGAGTGTTACTGCCAGCACGAGAGCGGCGCGGCTGTCATCGGACTCCAGTTCCTGACCAACGAGGTGAGGTGGGCCTTTAGGACGCCCCCGTTAACCCCCAACACCACTCCTCTCCCCACACATCTGTCTTGTCTACTTGCCTGTAGCAGCTTGCACTATAGCCCTAGTAGTCATTGAGTGGAGGTGCTCACTCAATGTTTATGGACCATGAATCTCAACTTGCTGTTTAAATTGTACCTTTAGTGAACAAATTGATTAAACAGTAATGAAAGCCTTTTATGATCCAATGGGCTGCTGTAATAGGCTGTTAATCGTGTGGTAAATGAATGCTGTTCTCATGCAGCACTTATCCCCAGGCTTTCTCTCTGTGTTTGCTGGTGTATGATGCAATGGGAGGTTTGTAAACCTGTCTTTGGCCCTGTCCACAGGGGGCGCTGGTGAGTGCCTTAACTGATGACAGCGTCCACCTGTGGAACCTGAGGCAGAAGCAACCAGCTATTCTGCACTCTCTCAAATTCAACAGGGAGAGGTAGGAACAGTAACTGGTCTGAAACAAGCTAAAGCTGTGCATACCAATGACATTAAATGTTTTATTTTTTTTGCATTTAGCAGACGCCTTATTCCAAAGCGACTTACAATCAGTACATTTGACTAAGCAAGTGAATCATCAATCCACCAGTCGTAGCAGGAAGATTAATCCAGCTCAGGCCCGGGGCCATTGATAGAAGGAAATACCTTCTTCTATTACCTTCTTCTAAACCTAGCCTTTTTAAAAAAAAAAAAAAAATGTTTTAATTTGTATTATATAGACACTGGAGAAACAGAGAAACAGTACAAGGGGGGCAATATAAGTTTTTAGGGGACACAGTAAAGGGGAAAAGCGGGTGTCTTCAGGAGACGCAGTGCTGGGGGGGCAGTAGAAGTCTCATCAATTAGATGTAGGCTGCATGCAAAAGTTGTATTGTAGGTTTTATAAGAAAAAAAACTGTCTTTCCTCTCTCATGACTCTTCTCAGCTGATAGACACCCACCCAACCTGCCCGGCAGCCTCTGTCGCTGCTGGATGCTATAGTAACCACCATGTTACCATGTAGTTACCATAGTAACCATGTTCAGCCTGCTGTTGTACTGTTATCATGTGTTTTTATTCAAATGATATACTTTTTATGGACCGGTGTCTTTCTGCAGATGATAGAATACTGTGAGATGTCGTGAGTTTAGAACTATAAGGTTCTATCTCCGTTTAGGGTGGTTCAGATATATTGAGCGTCAACGTTTTTACATTCCATTGTTTTGTGAGATGGAACCTTTGTATTTTAAGAATTACTAACTCAAAAATGTCAACATTTTAAAAATAACACAACACAAGCATTAATAAACACCTAATGGATCAGATTATGTAAAAAACTCAATTCTGACAAAAATGGAGATTAGAACCTTAGAATTCTAACGTCACGACATTGTGTCCTGGGCTCTTACATGGTTTTAGTGAATACTTTATATATACTTTATAGATCAAAAAACTATCAGGTTGTAATTGTCTCTAGCACTCTATTCACACTTAATATAGGGCTTGTTTGTTTAAGTCACTAGTCACTTAAGTCAGTAAGTCACTAGTCACTTAAGTCAGTAAACGATTCAAGATTCAAGATTCAAGATAGCTTTATTGTCACAGTGACAGAAATTCTCCTTTGAGAAGTGCAGCTCAAGAATACAGTTTCCACATTAAAAACACACATAGGTCACATACATACAATAAAAACAGACAGACATAACAGTGTTTATAAAATGTAGTGCCTATTTAAAAAGTCCAGTCATTTAAAAATAATAGTAAAAAAATGTATTATGGTTTAAAAATCTAAAATGTTGTGGTTTAAAAGAAAAACAATGCGCTTTCTATTTAAAAATGTTGATGATGATGAAGTCATGATTAATTCTGCTCTCGTCCTGCAGGATCACATTCTGCCACCTGCCCTTCCAGAGTAAATGGCTGTACATCGGCACAGAGAGAGGAAACATCCACATAGTCAACGTGGAGTCGTTCACCCTCTCAGGCTATGTGATCATGTGGAACAAAGCCATCGAACTGTGAGTCTCTCTGAGTATCTTTTTCTTTCTTTTTTTAAACAAAGTTTTTATTCAAAGAGTACATATGAAGTATACACAAATATCACAAATGACTCTTTCTTTCGTGTTTTTCTTTTCTAAACATGAAAATCTAATAACCTCCCCCCCTCCCTCCCTCTCTTAATTACATACATTTAAATGTTTTCTTTTTCATTTTTTTAAACAAACATTTTCAACATAGACAAGAATTAGGCTAGACATTTTCCTCATCATATCAGTAATACAGAGAGAGAGACAAATAAAAATCAAATAGTACTCTCTGAGTATCTTATCGTCACCACCATCTATCTACCTGTTTTTCCTCATTTACATTCTTTCCTTGTGTAACAGTATACTTCTGGCAGTTAGGAATGTTTAGAGCGAGGATTAGGTGAGTGAGGATTAGGTGAGGCCGCTGAAGTGGAACAGATTACTGTCTGTCTGTGTGGGATGGAATGCGTAAGAGCAGTTAGAGGGGGCGGCTGTGGCTCGGGAGGTAGAGCCGGTGTCTAGTGATCGCAAGGTCGCCATGAAATTGCATGGTAGCTTGCTGCCATTCGTGAGTGTGTGTGTGTGTGTGTGTGTGAATGGGCGAATGAGAGGCCGTTGTAAAGCGCTTTGGAATAAAGCCACTATATAAGTGCAGTCCATTTACCATTTACCAGTTAAAGGCCGGGACCACAACACAGATTCATGTACTGTAGCAAAGAGACAGTCAAACGTTTTCATTTACTGGCAGCTTCTGTAGTGAGATGAGAATTTCAAGCCTAAAGCAAATGAAAAGTAAGTAGTGTTTAAGCATACTGTTATATAGTGAAGGGTTCTTTTTTTAGCTATGTGAGCCACCGTAGTTGAATGAAGAAAAGCTGTATATAGCAGGGTTCCCGCACTGGTCCTAAAAAGCCTTAAAGTCTAAAATCCAGCAATCCGATTTATAAGGCCTAAAAAGTCCTACGTTTCAGTTATTAGGTCTAAAATTTTTGATTGGCTTGTCCTGCAAGGAAATCAGTTCGACCACATCTATTTACGTGGAAATTAATCAAGCTGGAACCCAAAAAAATGCCAATTCGCTGCCCCCGGGAGAAATTATTGGCGAATGAAGCTACGGCAGGATGACAAAAAGCTATCACATGGTGTCGCGACAGGTCTAAAATTCTATTCAAAGAGGTTCTTAAAAAGGTCTAAAAAAGTCTTAGATTTGACATGAACCCTGTATAGACATAACACATACTCTATCCACAGGTTCAATTATTTATGCTTTACCACCTCTACCCAACTTTGCTGACGATCACTATTGTTACTATGACGATTACTATTGTTACTATGACGATCACTATTGTTTCTCTTTTTTTGTGATCAAGATTTTTTGATTGCTTTTAACAACACATAACAATGACAATACAGAACAAGAAAGGAAAGGAGGGAAAAAAGAAAGAAAACAAAAAAGAAAAGGGGTAGTGTAGCAGACATGTCATAGCCAAATAGTAGAAACAATCCGGATTGGGGTAAATGGAAAATCTAATTACAGAGTAGTCAGGTTGGTCAAGTTCAATGAATAAGCCTTCCACGCATCAACTGTACTGGGCCTCGCTTTGTTCAATCTGTTCGTTGTCCACTCAAGATTCACAATCCTCTGTAAAGAGTAAAACTATTGTTTCTCTGAAGTTTAGAACCGGGTTGCAATAATGTGGGTCTAGAAAACACGTCCAAAACATGTACACGTGCAACACGCTCACACACTAGAATACACTCAAGCCCAGTTTATGCTTCTGCGTAAAATCTACGCCGTAGGCTACGCAAGGCTACGCGGGCCAACGCAAGCTACGCCGTAGCCTACGCCGTCGATTATCGCGCACCTCTCCAAAAATGTAACTACGCGTCAGTTTCTACGCAACCGTAAGCTCTGTGATTGGTCCGCTTGGTAGCACATGATTCCGACAAGATTCCGACTCTCTCGTCGGCCAAAATGCGGAAGCCATGACAGAAATGTCATTTACTTTTTCTGTAATTACTTCCTAATAAAGATTTGAAAAAGTATGATAACCATCGTATTATCTTAGTTTAATGTAATTTCAATGCATCATAGAACTTTTATTTACAACAAGCATAACAACAAAAAGATCGCTATTATGCCACTTTGAGCTCCGTTGAGTTCCTATGGAAGCGTCAGGCACAGCCTTCCTATAAGGAGCGCGATTCACATTTACGAGATGTACAATCCTGTTTATTTAGAAATAAATAATTAGTTACATGGCTGTTCGTTGGGTTTAAATTATATTTATGATAGACATATTTAATGTTAAGTTATCTATAAGAACTGTGATTGGTCCTCTTGGTAGAGTCACATTCAGACTCTCTCGTAAATGCGGAAGTCATGACAGAAATGTCATTTACTTTTTCAGTAATTACTTATTAATAAAGATTTGAAAATGTATGATAACCATCTTATTATCTTAGTTTACTGTCATTTCAATGCATTATAGACATTTTCTTTACAACAAGCATAACAAAAATACGTTTTTTGATCGCTATTATGCCGCGGACCAACGTAGAACAACGTAGAACTATAAACTTGGAGACCCCTTACGTAGGCTACGCAGGCTACGCAGGCTACGCGTGTAAATTCGACGCAGAAGCTTAAATCGGCCTTCACTCTCACAACAATCTGTTAATGGACATAGATTGGGGCCTGCTTGTCAGGTTGAGCATATTGTGCCATCGATCACAAGGACTCGTCAACAACAACACTTGTTCCTCGTGGTGGAATCCACATCACTCTCAGCCATGACTCTGCACTTTAACACCAGACTGACTTCCTCCCTTCTCCACTTCCACCTCCATGCCTGCCTCGCTCTGTCCCTGTTGCCATGGTGATGCTGCTGTGCCCTCCACATTGCTCAATGGCTCACCATAATATTTCTCTTCACATGCCCCCACCCCTTCTCTCTCTCTCTTCCCGGAATCCCTCAGGTCCTCAAAGTCTCACCCCGGTCCCGTCGTCCACATCAGTGACAACCCCATGGACGAGGGGAAGGTACAGTAGGAACTCATTTACATTTCGTGACATTAGAATTATAAGGTTCTATCTCCATTTTGATCAAAATTGAGTTTTTTTACATAATCTGATCCATTCGGTGTTTATTAATGCCTGTGTGGTGTTATTTTTTAAATGTTTACATTTTTGAGTTAATAAAATACAAAGGTTCCATCTCACAAAAACATAATGGAATGTAAAAACGTTGACGCTCAATATCTCTGAACTACCCTAAACGGAGATAGAACCTTATAATTCTAAGCTCACGATTTGACATTTTAACCATTTAGCAGACACTTTTATCCAAAACGACTTACAGTTAGAGATTACAGGGACAGTCTCCCTGGAGTAATTTTAGGGCTAAGTGCATTCACTCAAGGGCACACTAGTGGTGGTGTTCCCAGGTGGGATTTGAACACGTGGTCGTCTGATCACCTGTGGCCACCACTACCCCACAACTCAACAACTGTACACAACATGCTTCTTAACACTAGAACAGCCGTGCCTTTTTACCTACTAAAAAAGCCGCCTATTTTTCAATGCTAAGCTGCTATTTACATACAATGACCACTAGTTGGCCGCTTGTAAATTAGCCTGCTTTCTACACAGAAAAACTGCAAAATAGCATTATACTATCTTATCCTGATGTGATTTTGAAAATGTAAGGATACTGGGTGGTAGAACGCACATATCTAGGAAAAGTCATGAAAGGAGGGTCCTGAAATTTGATCGAGTGCAAAGATATAAACATTTATTTCACTCCCAGGGGTCAAACGACCCCTTAAGTCTACATGATGTTTGAGCTCATTACAAGTATGCAGTTGTGTCAATAAGATGAAGATGATAAAAAGTAAATATTGAATCGCCCCCAGGGACTATAATATGATGTTATGTCATCTGGCCCAGTACAAACACACAGTGCTATGTTTGTTCCTCTTTCTGTGGCAGCTCCTGATTGGCTACGAGTGTGGGATTGTGGTGCTGTGGGACTTGAAAAGCAAAAAGGCTGACTACCGATACAATTATGATGAGGTAAGGCATCAGGTCATGTGGAGTTCACAGTGTCAGTTCATTGTAGGATGTATGCATTGCATTATGCATTGTTTATGCATTCCACCCAAATTGTGGAATGCACTGCCAGTTTACATTAGGGATGCAACCTCAGCAAATATGTTCAAGTCAAGACTAAAAACCCATCTTTTTAATATTGCCTTTAAATGACTAAATAATTAAATTAAGATGATAAAAACCCATCCTTTTAATATTGCCTTTAAAATAATTAAAATAAAATTAAGATTATATAATGATTAACGCACTTTGAGCTGCAACGTTTGCAGGAAAAGCGCTATACAAATAAAGTTATTATTATTATTATTATCTGCAGAAATGATCATAGCCATCCCATGGACACTGTTGAAGTGATAAACCCCACTGCATAAAAGTACTCTATTATGAGTTGTACTGTATGTGCGTTTTTGCACATTTTAGTGCTGTGTAGTCACAGGAAATTTTATCCATGTTGCTCCCTCATATGTGCCTTGCTGCCTTGATAAGTAGTCACCATATGCTCTGTGGTGGCTCCCCTCCCTGTGTGCCGTGCAGGCCATACACTCGGTGGCCTGGCACCATGAGGGGAAACAGTTTGTCTGCAGCCACTCAGACGGCACGCTCACCACCTGGAATGTACGCGCCCCCGCTAAGGCTGCACAGACCATCACACCACATGGTAGGCTCTGTTACACACACACACACACACACACACACACACACACACACACACACACACACACACACACACACACACACACACACACACACAGACCATCACACCACATGGTAGGCTCTGTTACACACACACACACACACACACACACACACACACACACACACACACACAGACCATCACACCACATGGTAGGCTCTGTTACCACACACACACACACACACACACACACACACACACACACACACACACACACACACACACACACACACACACACAGACCATCACACCACATGGTAGGCTCTGTTACACACACACACACACACACACACACACACACACAGACCATCACACCACATGGTAGGCTCTGTTACCACACACACACACACACACACACACACACACACACACACACACACACACACACACACACACACATATACACACACACATACATGCAGTACATTTCCAAATCCTCAGTAAATTTTTCTATTTGCCCAGAAAGTTGACACTTTTTTTGTACCCTCAGGAAAGCAGCCCAAAGACGGGAAGAAGCCAGAACCCTGCAAGCCCATCCTGAAGGTGGAGTACAAGACCACCAGGGCCGGGTGAGTGTGAGGGGGGAGGCTGGGTGGGTGAGTGTTAGGGGGAAGGCTGGGTGAGTGTGAGGGGTGGGGGCTGGGTGAGTGTGAGGGGGGAGGCTGGGGGAGTGTTAGGGGGGAGGCTGGGTGAGTGTTAGGGGGGAGGCTGGGTGAGTGTTAGGGGGGAGGCTGGGTGAGTGTTAGGGGGAAGGCTGGGTGAGTGTGAGGGGGGAGGCTGGGTGAGTGTTAGGGGGAGGCTGGGTGAGTGTTAGGGTCGGGGCTGGGTGAGTTTTAGGGGGAAGGCTGGGTGAGTGTGAGGGGGGAGGCTGGGGGAGTGTTAGGGGGGAGGCTGGGTGAATGTTAGGGGGGAGGCTGGGGGAGTGTTAGGGGGAAGGTTGGGTGAGTGTTAGGGGGAAGGTTGGGTGAGTGTTAGGGGGAAGGCTGGGTGAGTGTGAGGGGGGAGGCTGGGTGAGTGTTAGGGGGAAGGCTGGGTGAGTGTTAGGGGGAAGGCTGGGTGAGTGTTAGGGGGAAGGCTGGGTGAATGTTAGGGGGAACCTGCAGCTCCCATCCCTGTTTCCCATCACGTGACGTTAGAATTATAAGGTTCTATCTCCAAAATTTAGTTTTTTACATAATCTGATCCATTAGGTGTTTATTAATGCCTGTGTGGTGTTATTTTTGTAATTTTTGAGTTAGTAATTCATAAAATACAAAGGTTCCATCTCACAAAACATAATGGAATGTAAAAACTTCAATATCTCTGAACTACCCTAGACAGAGATAGAACCTTATAATTCTCAGCTCACGATCATCAGTTCCAGTCCCTGTGTTTTTGTGTCTCCCCCTCCTAGCATGATGGGTAACCATGTGATGTGTCTTGTCCAGGGAGCCCTTCATGGTTCTGTCCGGGGGCCTGTCCTACGACACGACGGGCAGGAGGGCGTGTCTGACTGTGATGCACGGGAAGAGCACTGCTGTCCTGGAGATGGACTACCCCATCGTAGACTTCCTGACGCTGTGTGAAACACCATATCCAAATGGCAAGTGGTAGTATACGGCTAGTATATGGGTGGCTGTGGCGCAGAAGGTAGAGCTGCCGTCTAATGATCGGAAGGTTGGCAGATCGGCAGTCGAAGTCGAAGTGTCTTTGGGCAAGACACTGAACCCCAAAATTGCTCCCAATGAGCGGGCCGGCCGGCGCCTTGCATGGTAGCTTGCCGCCATTGGTGTGTGAATGTGTGTGTGCATGGGTGAATGAGAGGCCGTTGTAAAGCGCTTTGGATGAAGGCGCTATATAAGTTACCGTAGTCCATTTATCCATTTAGTATACTGGGAGCACTGTGTCACTACTACATTCTGGACAGTTTGTGACGTTAGACTTATAAGGTTCTATCTCCATTTTTGTCAAAATGTAGTTTTTTACATAATCTGATCCATTAGATGTTTATTAATGCCTGTGTGGTGTTATTTTTAAAATGTTGACATTTTTTTGTTAGTAATTAATAAAATACAAAGGTTCCATCTCACAAAACATAATGGAATGTAAAAACTTTGACGCTCAATATCTCTGAACTACTCTAAACGGAGATAGAACCATATAATTCTAAGCTCACGAGTTGTTGAAGTGTACATTGCTTGCAGGATTTTACAGTATACTATATCTCAGTTCACCATTTGTAACAATATATTTTCTTCTTTGTTATCAGATTTCCAGGAGCCGTATGCTGTGGTGGTCCTCCTGGAGAAGGATCTAGTTGTAATCGACCTTGGACAAATTGGGTGAATATTAGTGTTGGAGTCACTTAACACATAATGCTGTTCAAATCAAACACCAGTGCCCTACAACCACAGATGTTCCCTTGTTTGTCCTCAGGTACCCGATGTTTGAGAATCCCTATCCTCTGACCATCCACGAGTCACCGGTGACCTGCTGCGAATATTTTGCCGACTGCCCTGCTGAATTAATACCTGCACTTTACTCTGTGGGCTCGCGGCAAAAGAGACAAGGTTACAGCAAGAAGGTAGCCCACTTTGCACTACAATTGCATTTATACATATTCTTTAGAACTACTTTTACATTCTGGTACTGTATAATATGATGCCTGAAGTCCTATTTGGCTGTTTTTGATCTATGTTATTTGTGGGGAATTCATGATATTATTGTGATAGCATCCAGTGTCCACTAGGACCTCTGAGTACGCGGTGTCTTGAAAAGTATTAAAAGTTGATAAATCAATTTTGGGAAAATCAAGACCCTTAATAAGTATTAAAAAGTCTTATCTCGATTTTATGAGGTCTTGAATTTTGTAGGTATTTTTCTGAATTAGACTCTGTCCAAAGAGTTTGCATCCTAAAAACTTTTAGTAAAAGTTCGTGAATTTATTCGTTTTATTAAAAAACTAAGGTGAACCGGAAATTCTGTTGTATGATAGTGGTCTAGTCCATTGCAAACTAAAACTGTTACGTTAAAGGTGTCACTGATGTAAACGGTTACAGCTCGAAGTGGCGGTGAGGTCTGGAAAAATATTGACAAGGTCTTTAAAAAGTCTTAGAAAGGTATTGAAATTAACCACAAGATTCCTGTATATACCCTGAGTACTGTAAATGCTTTTTCTTCTGTATAGGAATGGCCCATTAGCGGTGGTAACTGGGGCCAAGGGACACTGAGCTACCCCGAGATCATTATTACAGGGTGAGTCCACCTAATGGTTAGGACAACACACACACACACACACACACACACACACAACACTTATGCAAACATCAGTTGTATTTAGGAACAGAGAATGATTTCGACTGAACTAAACAGAACTATTCCATCCAATATGCTAAAGTTGACTATGTGTGTTTTTGTAGACACGCTGACGGGTCAATCAAATTCTGGGACGCTTCTGCAAGTGAGTACAAGTGCTTTTCAGTTGGATGTCACATACAGTATATCAGTGGAGAATGTTTACTGCTTAATATGAGACAACAACAACAACAACACGGTAGCCACAGCCAGTCTTGCTTTCATTGATATTGACAGTAGAGACACAGAGCATACTCCTAGTTATAATCAGGGTTCCCGCGCTGGTCTTAAAAAGCCTTTAAGTCTAAAATCCAACAATCCGACATATAAGGCCTAAAATGGTCTTACATTTCAGTTATTCGGTCTAAAAATGAGGTGCTAGGTCTTAAAATTGACATCCTGCAAGGAAATCAGTCCGACCACATCTATTTATGCGGAAATTAATCAAGCTGGAACCCCAAAAATGCCAATTCACTTCCTTTTTTGTCGGTATGGCAGTGAAATCCCTAATTTCATCACCTCGAGGATGACAAAAAGCTATCATGGTGTCGCGAATAGGTCTAAAATTATATCCAAAGACCCGTTTAATGTCCCTTCGCTTTTTGTTTTCTCTCCAAGTAATGCTTCAAGTCCTGTACAAGCTGAAGACGGCCAAAGTGTTTGAGAAAGCTCGTAGTAAGGAGGAGAAACAGAGCACAGACATCGTAGACGAGGACCCCTTCGCCATCCAGACTCTGTCCTGGTGCCCTGAGAGCAGGATGCTCTGTGTGGCCGGCGTCTCCGCACACGTCATCATCTACAGGTTCAGCAAGCAGGAAATCACCACTGAAGTCGTGCAGGTAGCAAACCCTGACTAGGATCTTCATATGTACTGTTTCACCACCTACAGGGATGTGTGCAGTCACATGGGTCTATCTCTAGTCGTTTATCTGTTTTCCTCTATGTTAGTTGATTTGGGTTGTCGGGGGCGGCGGCTGTGGCGCAGGAGGTAGAGTCGCCGTCTAATGATCACAAGGTCGGCAGATCGGCGGTTCGAGCCCCGGCTGGCCACATGTCGAAGTGTCCTTGGGCAAGACACTGAACCCTCAAAATTGCTCCCAGTGAGCGGGCCGGCCGGCGCCTTGCATGGCTTGCCGCCATTGGTGTGTGAATGTGTGTGTGAATGTGTGTGTGAATGTGTGTGTGAATGGGTGAATGAGAGGCCGTTGTAAAGAGCTTTGGAGCAGCAAACAAGGCGCTTATATACAAGTGCAGTCCATTTACCATTTGTCTGTCCTCAGCTGTTGGAGGTGCGTATGCAGTGTGAGCTGAACGACGTGGAGTCTCCTGACCCAGGAGGAGATAAGACCCCCACTCCCACCTTACCCACCCCAGGGGCCACCTCCTCCTCCAGCCCCCAGGAGAACGACCCCCCCCCCGCCCTGCTCTCCACCGGCAGCAACTCCTCTGACGGACACCGGGACAATGTACCCTGTCTGAAGTATGTATGGACTGGGCTGTGTGAGAACAGTAAACAGTATGCTGCAGATGTAGTTGGGGAGTCTTAAATGTGGAGGATTAGGTTCAGGAAGCAGGGTTCCCCGTCTTAAAAAGCCTTAAAGTCTAAAATCCAGCAATCCAGTTTACAAGGCCTAAAAAGGTCCCAAGTTTCAGTTGTAAAAACGAGGTGCTAGGTCTAAAAAGCTAAAAATTAGCTTGTCCTGCAAGGAAATCAGTCTGAACACATCTATTTACATGGAAATTAATCAAGCTGGAACAAAAAAAAAGCCAATTCGCTGCCCCCGGGAGAAATGATTGGCGAACGAAGCTACGGCAGGATGGCAAAAAGCTATGGTGTCACGAATAGGTCTCAAATTCTATTCAAAGCGGTCTATAAAAGGTCTAAAAAGGTCTTAAATTTGACTTGTTGAAACTTGTAGGAACCCTGAGTAAGAACCATTCACTGTCCTTGGTGTGACTTGTTGTGACTTGTTGTGACTTGTTGTGACTTGTTGTGACTTGTTGTGACTTGTTGTGACTTGTTGTGACTTGTTGTGACTTGGTGTGACTTGGTGTGACTTGGTGTGACTTGGTGTGACTTGGTGTGACTTGGTGTGACTTGGTGTGACTTTGTTGTGACTTGGTGTGACTTGGTGTGACTTGGTGTGACTTGGTGTGACTTGGTGTGACTTGGTGTGACTTTGTTGTGACTTTGTTGTGACTTGGCGTGACTTGGCGTGACTTGGCGTGACTTGGTGTGACTTGGCGTGACTTGGCGTGACTTGGTGTGACTTGGTGTGACTTTGTTGTGACTTTGTTGTGACTTGGCGTGACTTGGCGTGACTTGGTGTGACTTGGTGTGACTTGGCGTGACTTGGCGTGACTTGGCGTGACTTGGCGTGACTTGGCGTGACTTGGTGTGACTTGGTGTGACTTGGTGTGACGTGGTGTGGCTTGGTGTGACGTGGTGTGGCTTGGTGTGACGTGGTGTGGCTTGGTGTGACTGGTGTGACTTGGTGTGACTGGTGTGTTGTGCTCGGCAGGGTCCGACTTGGTGTGACTTTGTTGTGACTTTGTTGTGACTTGGCGTGACTTGGCGTGACTTGGTGTGACTTGGTGTGACTGTTGTGTTGTGCTCGGCAGGGTCCGAAGCTCCCCTCTGAAGCAGTCTCCGGGGTACCAGGTGGAGCTGGTGATCCAGCTGGTCTGGGTTAGCGGGGAGCCGCCCCAGCAGATCACCAGCCTGGCTGTCAACTCCTCCTACGGCCTGTAAGTCCACAGTACTAATAACCTACACCCAGTACAGGTGCATCTCAAATAAACATTTGAATATCGTGGAAAAGTTAATTATTTTCTGTAAAGTGAAACTTTTATATATTCTAGATTCATTACACATAAAGTTAAATATTTCAAGCCTTTTTTTGTTTTAATGTTGATGATTTATGGCTTACCACTTACCCTTACCACTGCACAAGGCACAGTCAACTCAACAAAGATGATGCATTAATGGAAATGGGCCTTCTGTTTCTAAGGCTATTTTATTTTACTTTTAACTAAAAAGGCATTCCCCTTTTGTCGATCATGCAGACAACCTCAATACTGAGTACGGTAAACATAATATGTTTTTAATAACATGCTCTCTCTTTCCCCTGTCATGTCATTATTGTATTGCAGTGTGGTGTTTAGCAATAGCAATGGTCTCGCTGTGGTAGACTACCTTCAGAAGACTCTCCTCCTAAACATGGGCACCCTAGAGCTGTACAGCCCCTCTGACCCCTACCAGAGACAGCCGCGGTCTCCTCGCAAAACACGACAGATCTCCGGAGGTGAGATGCGCTCGGCGTTTACCTTCTATTATGTAGGATGATAATATTATTCTAATATCTTCTTCATAGGGGATAATTGGAATAATGAAGCCAAGTAGATAAGTTGTGATTTTTTACTCTGGTCTGAAAGGTGCCGATTATCAAATTCCAGTATACTGTTTGTCCTTTTACCCCTTTAAATGGTTAAATGACGGTACGCTAGCTAGAGGAGCAGACCTCACACTTGGCAGCCAGTTTAGCTTGAGCCCCCCACCCCTGGCATTAGCATCTCTCACTCAACAGGGGGAATCACTAGTGGAGTATCCATCTGTTCAGCCGCTCAGGCAAAGCCCAGGGAAGCGAGCTGTATTTACTTACATTGAATGAAATGCCCTGCTTTTATTGCACCTGTTAAATGTCAACTTTTACTCAATGTTATCTTTTTTATGAACGCAAAAAATAGGGACGATGAGCTTGGTAGGATTGCTTGCGACAGTCCATGTTATTTGTGTTGTGTCTTTTGCCATGCTCTCTGTTTGTGTTGTTGTTCTGTCCTACCACTCATCCTCTTCACTCATTTCCGTCTGGGCTTAGTGAGGCCTAGTGCTGCGTTCAAGACTCCTTTCTAAAATTTTGAACGAAATATACAGGAAGATAATATTTACAAATCTGCAAATCGTGAGCTTAGAATTATAAGGTTCTATCTCCGTTCCGGGTAGTTCAGAGATATTGAGCGTCAAAGTTTTTACTTTTTGTTTTGTTTTGTGAGATGGAACCTTTGTATTTTATTCATTACTAACTAAAAAATGTCAACATTTAAAAAATAACACCACACAGGCATTAATAAACACCTAATGGATCAGATTATGTAAAAAACTCAATTTTGACCAAAAATGGAGATAGAACCTTATAATTCTAACGTCACGACATGGTGCCATTGTTTTGGACATTGTAATATATTTGGAGTGAATCCAGGCGCTAGCCTCTGCCTTTCTCTTGCGTTCTGCTGTATTATTTCCTATCATTGTTTTTGTCTCACCTTTTTTCTGTTGGTCTCTCTCTATGGGTTTGTAAAGACATTCTGCCTGTGACGTCTTGCATGTCCAGACTTTCTAGATTATGTACCGTGTCTGTGAAAAAACTACGCTTCTCTCACCTCAGTAAGTCACCTCATGACTCTCTTCTCTTCTCTCCATCTCTCTCTCTCTCTCTCTCTCTCTCGCTCTCTCTCACTCTCTCTCGCTCTCTCTCACTGTCTCTCTCACTCTCTCTCACTGTCTCTCTCTCTCACTCTCTCGCTTTCTCTCTCTCACTCTCTCTCGCTCTCACTGTCTCTCTCACTCTCTCTCACTCTCTCTCTCACTCTCTCTCGCTCTCTCTCTCACTGTCTCTCTCTCTCTCTCTCTCACTCTCTCGCTTTCTCTCTCTCTCTCGCTCTCTCTCTCTCTCTCTCCATCTCTCTCTCTCTCTCTCGTGCTCTCTCTCTCTCACTCTCTATCTCTCTCTCTCTTTCTTTCTCTTAAAGCTGATTCCTCTCATTTTCTTCCATCTCCATTTGTTTCTCGTCTCCCACCCCTCCCCCCTCCCACCCCTTCTTTCTCTACGTATAGTAAAAGATTACTGCATTGATAACACGATTTACATAGTCGTATAAAGGAATGTGGAAGCCTGTAGTTTATGTAAAACAATTCATAGAGGCCATAGGCCCATTACTTCCTGCCTCAGTTTCCTTTTAGGGATGCAGCTCCTCTCGACAGATGCATTAGACCGTACATAGATGTCAATAGAAAGTTGTTAACAGTGTAGAACCAAGACCTAATTTACAAGTAATGTAAGTGTGCTTGACTACTGTCAGCTTGCCTGAAGACTAATTGCACCTGGCACTAGTGGAGTAGAGGAGATGGCAAGGAGTCCCTCCTCCCCTTAAAGTAGGCCATAACTCAGGTCTGACTGTGGGACCTGTCGGTCTAAGATGTGTTGTCTCTCCTCAGCCGTCTCTGAAGCCAACGATGGATCCAACGCCTTAGAGGATCGATCCAACAAATCGCCGACTTCAGGTAAAGTCGTGTTCTTCATCGCACAGTTAACACTACAACAGCCGTACCTATTTTACCGACTAGTAAAAATTGACCCCCTTTTTAGAATGTACATCTGCCAAGTGATTTTGAAAATGTAAGGATACTGGGTGGTAGAACGCACATATCTAGGAAAAGTCATGAAAGGAGGGTCCTGAAATGTGATCGAGTGCAAAGATAGAATTTGTTTTACTCACAGGGGTCACCGTGACCCCTCACGCCTCTTCTAGTGTTAACCAACAGGTATGGGAATGAGAGACGTATGTTCATCTGTACAGCTGTGTGTGTGGGTATTAATTCAGTAATGAATGTCAGATTAAATGACCTCTGCTAAAATGACCTTGTTACCACATAGGCTCTACCTCACCCTGCAATTCAGATGATGAGCATAAACCCCCAAGATTCATAGAGAAGGGTACTGTCACTGCCGTAACATACCAACAGACATTCACAACTGCAAAATTCAAATTTCTCTGGAATTCCAATCTGTTACCATGGTAACCTGATTACATTTTACTCTGTCTTTTTTAAAACAATTGCAGTGAAGTCCAAAAGCAGACGATTTTCCAAGACTGTTGCCAATGACTTTGGTACTGTATGATGATCCAACTGTGTTAGACTCCGCTGCTCTCTCACGCTCTGACTCTTAGTGGCCGACACTGGGCTCCTCCTCTAACCAAAGCTGTGCTCTAATTCAACATGGCGAAATGCATCTTGTTTGCTAATGACTTGAGATTCTGGCCAATCACAAGGTGTTGGGTGGGTTCACTCCAAATCAGAGGCATTCCATCAGTAGAAAGGAATGAGGCTGATTGTCCAGTCAAAGTGCATCTTCTGTACTTTGTCAACTTGCATGACAGAATGGTGTCCTGTCCAAGTCTCTTGTTGCCAGGTTTTCTATGCTATTTTGCACTCCGACTTAACCTACTGTTGCACCTTTTAAGGAATGGAGTGTGACCATAAAAGTAGAATAAAGACAGTCCCCAAATCTTAACTGTTCCATTGTCTTACAAAAGAAGAAAAAAAGGGTAACAACACTTAGCATAGAAAACCTGGCCAGCCATCTTTCACAGCATTAATGTCTAACCAGTTCTAACCAATGGTTGAGGGATCATTTTTGTCGTCTTGATTTCAGAAAGCGTAAAATACGTAATGACAATGTCATATTTTCTATTGCAGGCTCTTAAAGTTTAGATGACTTGATTACTCACTTGAATGAGTTTTCCTCCCTCTCCTTTCCAGTCCTCTAATTCAATTCAAACGTCCCCCCTCTTCCTCTCTGCCTTTTGTTTGACCTCCTTACAGGCGCTGTGACTGTGCGTTTGATAATGCTAAGCTCATTGTCACTGTTAGAGAGTGCTTTCCCCTAATCTCATAGCGAGCTGTTCAGCATGATGCACTGTCCTGCTCCTCCTCCAGGCTGAATGTCCCTTTCCCCCTTTTTTCCCACTGAAGGATGACGCAAATTAGTCAGTGATCAAAAGTAGTTTTTTTTGTTGTTGTTTTTTTTTTATTCAAGAGGAAATAATTGTCACTTCTTGGCTAGCCTCAAAGTATTGTTTTAGTAAAGTAGGGGTCTTATCTTTTGTTTTTCTTCCAGCCAAGATGTCACGAAAAATTAGCTCTCCTAGTGAGCAAAAGCCAGATTTGGGTAAGCCTCGACTTTTGTTTCCAAGTGGCCATTACGTTTTCTTCCAGGTGCTGCTCCTCCATTGTTTAATTCTAGTGAACTCCTCCTTTCAGTTTCAATGTCCTTAAGTGCCTTTGTGTGTGTGGGTATGAGAGTGAAGCTTGTTTGAATGAACAATGTCAGTGCGTGTGCGTGTGAAAATACTGTGATCTGGTAAGCTGAGACACACTCTCTGTTTGCGGTGTGAGCAGAGGAGAGGGTGCGACGCCAGCGCTCTCTCCCGTACAAGAAGAGCTTTTGTTGTATGAAGGATGGCAAGGAGCCACGCGCGTCCTTCAAGGTGGACGTCCATAGGACGCTCTCAGACCCAGTCTCCAGTGAGTGGACCAGTCATGGTCTGACTTGGGCAGAAGTGGGATAACTGGTACTAACCCCCCACCCTCCTCCACCACCACCACTGCTGGGGCTGTTTTGACCCTCTTTGACACTAATTCTCCCACTAACGTGTTTCCTTCTTTCTTGTTTGAGGAAGTTCCACAGTGACTGAGCTCAGGCTTGAAATTCCTGCTTTTCTTGTTGACAGTTATTTTCTGAGACACAGTTCATCCAGTGTAACAGTGTGTTTGCCAGTGGGTTTTTCATGCTACTCTATTGCATTAGAGTGTCTTTTTTTGACAAATTGTCCCACACACATTTGTTATATATTAACAAATGTGTTTGCTATATTATATTTGCTATTAATTAAAAGTAATTAGTTGATCAATCTATAGCCCATCCTTCTGGGTTTGACCCACTAAGTGGCATTATGATGCATGGAAGTAGGAATCTTGGAAAAGTTCTCTTCAAGTCAAATGTTACTATACTATGTTGTTGGACGTTTCACATTGAGAATGCTCTTCTTTAGCCAAATTAGTAATTTTGTAGTAGGCAAATTCATATAAACATAATATGAACATAATATAAACATAATTTGTTTATATGAATAATCCATAATAATAATAATAATAATAATAATAATAATACAATTCAAAATACAGAAACAATTTTGTTGCTAAATCAAGAGCCTCTCAATTATGAAATTCCATCTGTGCACCTACTAGAATTGCTGTTTTAAAAGGACAGTAAATGGTGGTATTGTGGTATTGTGGTACTTATGATGGGTGTTTCGTGTGCTCCTCCAATATGTTAAATGTGAATAAACGTTTGGCTTGGATGTACCCTTGTTCTAAACACTGGTTAACTAAACCTCCACATGAGACAAGGCAGGGCTTCTTTTTTCTTTTCATCAGAGCATCTTATCGAAATTAACAAATCAAACTTTTCATCGGTGTGGTCATGGGTTGTCAAGGGGTAATTAACCACCCTTTCTTTCCATTTCTGCATGAGGTATCTTTCTTATGTTCTTTCATATTTCCCTCACATTTCGTGTCTTTGTTTCTTTGTGTCTTCTGTGTCTCTTCTGTCCACCCAGACGCCAAGGACAACGCCTTCAGCCGCTCACGCAGCTCCAGTGTGACTAGCATAGACAGGGAGTCTCGGGAGGTCATATCAGCCTTCCACTTCGGTGAGAGTTTCCCCAGGAAGACCGACACCAGTGTCAGCCCCTGCCTGTGGATAGGCACCAGCCAAGGCACTGTGTTGGTGGTGACCCTCAGTCTGCCCCCTGGTGGAGGGGACCAGAGGCTGCAGCAGCCCATTGGCATCTCCTCCTGTGGTAAGACATCAAAAGAAAAGTACTGTACCTTTAAACATAATGATGGTCTGTCTATGGTCATCTGGAAGTGACTGGGATAGTTTGATGTTTGGAGTGGGAGAAGGAAGCAATTTACCATGAGAGAAAGGGGGTTGTGGACTCATTTACCACTGGTACAGGGTTGTGGAAAACCCTGTACCAGTGGTAAATGAGTCCACAACCCCCGCCCTCCAATGGTAAATGCTTCCTTCTCCCACTCCAAACAACAAACTATCCCAGTCACTTCCAGATTACCACTTCCAGATTGGTAAAACAGCCACCACATAATATAAAACATAAATACACAGTTGTAACATTAAATTCATGTATTTACAATCATTAATCGTTTCAGAATACATATATCCTTCCGCCACAGAATATAGTCCCATAAACAAGATCAACCATTGCATTGTAGGTCAGCACAGGTGTTCTTAATCAGATTGATTGGGAGGCGCATTGATACTGGAAATGCGGTCTGAACTGTGGGTTGTTGAGATATTTACCACTGTTGCTAGCCAATCAGAATCCAGTATCCAAACATGCTGTTGTAGAAAGAGGGAGAACTCCTCAGAGGTCTAACCAGGGTTCCCGCGCTGGTCTTAAAAAGCCTTAAAGTCTAAAATCCAGCAATCCGATCTATAAGGCCTAAAAAGGTCTCACATTTCAGTTATTCTGTCTAAAAATGAGGTGCTAGGTCTTAAAAATGAGATTAGCTTATCCTGCAAGGAAATCAGTCCGACCACATCTATTTACGCGGAAATTAATTAAGCTGGAACCAAAAAAATGCCAATTCGCTTCCTTTTTTGTCTGTATGGCAGTGAAATCCCTAATTTCATCACCTCGAGGATGACAAAAAGCTATCATATGCTTCTGCGAATAGGTCTAAAATTATATTCAAAGAGGTCTAAAAAAGGTCTAAAAAGGGCTTAAATTTGACTTGTTGAAACTTGTAGGAACCCTGTCTGAGTTGTGTCTTTGTTCGCCAGGTACGCTGATCAGACTAAAAGGAGGCATCTTGACCATGGCCTTCCTAGACTCCACCGGGGCCGTGCTGCCCCCTCAGTACGAGCCGTGGGTGGAGCCCAACGCGCCAGACGAGCGGGACGAGAAGGAGAAGAGCCGGAGGCGCAGGCCGGCCTCCCCGCCCTCCTCTCCGGAGGGGCAGGACAGCCAGTACGCCGTCGTCTGCTCTGAGAAACAGGCCAAGGTGGTGGCCCTGCCCTCCCAGACCTGCGTCTTCAAACACAACATCACAGAGGCCTCCTTCGTCCTGAGGGCAGACGTGGTGCAGATGGCGGGAGGGATCTGCCTGGCCTGCTTCTGTGCTAACGGACACATCATGACGTTGAGGTACCTCCCCTTTAACACTCAGACCTTCTGATCAGGGTTCGCACTGGCTTCCTTTTTTGTCTGTATGGCAGTGGAATCCCAAATTCATCACCTCGAGGATGACAAAAAGCTATCACATGGTGCTGCGAATAGGTCTGAAATTATATTCAAAGAGGTCTAAAAAGGGCTTAAATTTGACTTGTTGAAACTTGTAGGAACCCTGTCTAAGTTGGTCCTAAAAAATCTCAAATCCAGCCAACCGATTTATAAGGCCTAAAAAGGTCCAGAGTTTCAGTTATTAGGTCTAACAAATTAGGCGCTAGGTCTAAAAAATTAGATCGGCTTGTCCTGCAAGGAAATCAGTCCGACCACATGTATTTATGTGGAAATCAATCAAGCTGGAACCAAACAATTGCCAATTCGCTGCCCCCGGGAAAAATGATTGGCGAACGAAGCTACGGCAGGATGACAAAAAGCTATCACATGGTGTCACGAATAGGTCTAAAATTATATTCAAAGAGGTCTAAAGGAAAGGTCTGTAGGAACCCTGTTTGATGCTGTCTCACAGGCATAGTTTGTATATAACAGTGCCAACCTACCACAGTGCCCCTCATACTCTGTTCTCTCGCTGTCACAGTTTACCCAGTCTAAGACCACTACTGGATGTGAACTATCTGCCCCTGACTGATATGCGGATAGCGCGGACGTTCTGCTTCTCCAACCTGGGCCAGGCCATGTACCTCACCTCCCCCACGGAGGTCCAGAGGATCACCTACAGCCAGGAGACCTGCGACAATCTTCAGGTGAGTCACAGTGTGTGTGTGTGACTATAGGTTGTATTTGTGGTAACAAATGAACCTATGAAAACAGTGATGAGCGCTCAAGCCTTTTTTATTTGATCTGAAAAATGTGTACACGTATTCTTTTCCAGGAGATGCTGGGAGAGTTATTTACCCCGGTGGAGACACCAGAGGCTCCCAATAGAGGTTTCTTCAAAGGCTTGTTTGGTGGCGGAGCACAGTCACTAGACAGAGAAGACCTCTGTGAGTATTATACCCCTCACCTTCACACTTAAACTGTGTTCTACCATCATATAATTGGGACTGAAATTCCATGATATTTAAGGACACTTTAATTATAAAACGAGTAGCGTGAGACGGCATTACTAAGCACTAACATGAGGCGTCTCTCTTTGCCTTTGCTAGTTGGTGAGACCGCTGCAGGCAAGGCCTCTCGTAGCCTGGCACAGCACATCCCCGGGCCCGGGGGCATGGAGGGCATGAAGGGGGCAGCCTCTGGTATAGTGGGAGACCTGGCCCGGGCACGGATAGCCCTGGACGAGAGAGGACAGAAACTGGGTGAGCTGGAGGACAGGACAGCGGCCATGATGTACAGTGCCGACTCCTTCTCCAAACACGCCCACGATGTAAGTAAGAACCACTGAGGAGGGGGGGAGGGGGGGGGGGGGGGGAGGGGAGAGACGCCTTCTCTCCAGGGTTCCACGGGTCCTTGAAATCCTTGAAAGTTTGTGAATTTGAGGGGAAAAAATCAAGGCCTTAAAAGTTTTTGAAAATAGACATGGGTCATTGAAAGTGCTTGAATAGCCCTCTCTCTCTCGCCAAAAAATTATATTAAAAAAAATGTATATAGTAGATAAGTCACATTGCTTAACTTAACACAGTAACTTTACACATATTTCACAATATATTGTTTTGCTGTGCTGTGGTAGAGAGAAGGCAAGTGTTCACACATTCAAGCCTCTCTTTTTAATTGTTGTCTGTGAGCGGAGAGTTTCTATTATATACATTCTCATCTAGTTCTGTCTCAAACTATGGGTCCTTGAATTTGAGGGAATTGAGTCTTGAAAGTCCTTGAAAAGTGCTTGAATTTGATGTTTCAGAAGGTGTGGGAAACCCTGTCTCTCTGTGTCTGTGTATTTGCCATATGAGTCCGGCGGTCCCTCACCCTCTCTCTTCCTCTCTCTTCCTCACACAGACGATGCTGAAGTACAAAGATAAGAAGTGGTACCAGCTCTGATGGCAGCGTGAGGAGTGAGTGGGACTCGGTTACGACGCGCGACACTTCACCCAAGAGCTGCCATCCCTCCTTCTCCTTCTCTCCTTCTCTCCTTCATCCTTCCCCTCCGCAGGAGTGACTCTCTACAGACTGATGCTGTTGTTTCTTAGCACAATATCACAAAAACTGCATTACCTCAGTCACCATGATATCACTGAGGGAGTGGACTAACAGACACGTGGGAGGAGAAACGGAAGGAGAGAAGTTACTCTGGATATTTATTTTACTACAGTTATGTGATCAGAAAGGGAGGATGGTCCATCGTCCTAGCGCTCGGTTACCAGAGGAGAGGGGACACGCGTGGGACGCTCTTGTGTTTCATTCACATCAGTCTGGCTCTCATCTGTACTACTGTTCTGTTGTTCTTCTAAAATAGAGGAAAGACAATTCTACAAAATAAATCCCATTGGAGGTGGACCTCTGCAGAGGCCAGTTAGATAGATAGATGGTTTTTTCTGCTCTTCACAGAGTAAACACACTGGAACGCTGGTGGAGGAAGTCTGGTGGGGAAACCTCCCTATGTAAAACCTAGTCACGGCAATGCTCCCGAAGTCCCTATATCTATAGCAATCGTAATGATTGGATGAATCAAGGATTCACCCATTTTGTTTTGTCATCCTAGTCTTTCTTTTCTTTTCTTTTTTTACGTGTTGGTGTTTGTGTGGTCATCGTCGCACCCTCAGTCCCAGTGAGTCTTTATTTGTCAACTTGATTTCCATTTATTTTTTCAGAAAGGAATGCGTCAAGCACTGACTTGTGCAGGGGTTTCAGTAGACATAGTGAGATAAAGAACATATCGTTTTTCCTTACAAAGGGCTGGTAGTACACTAGTATTCAAGCCATAACTGGGGTCATTTTCATCCGATTTGTTTTGAAGCAGGAAGAAAAAACAACTCTGTTCCTGTTTCACTACACTTATTTTTTCGCATTTCTTTTGAATGATTCATCGGCATTACAGAGAATTAAGTATGCAGCTGTGTGTTTTTTTTTCAGGGTATAGATTAGGAATTCATTTTCTGTTCACTAAACGTGTCACCTGACAGCCATGTGCAGGACATGTTGAGTTCCCCTACCCAAAGTCCACATGTTGGACATGGTTCATCTTGTACACTGGAAGCTCCTCTGAAGTTTCTACGGTGCATCTTTCTCTCCTGAGGGGCTGGAGCTACTGCCAGTAGTGTGAAGGATGATCCTCAGTGCCAGTTTCCTCCAGTTACGGATGCCGACTACGACGTTTGTAGGCTACAGCCTAAAGGTGTTAGGCTAAAAGCTTCATCCTCAAATGCATTTAACAAGGTGATGCGATTGTAATGCTGTGTATGTTGGGTAACTTCTCTTTTCATCCCTTGGGAATACTGATTCTATCTATAGGAAGTTTCATATCTGTCTGTCATGGCTTACATTAATTTTGAATAGTTTTTAAATGTTTAGAAAAGAAAAGCATGTGTCTCTCTTACAGCCCAAGGAAACAGATATATTAGTAATCTTGTATTAGTAGCTGCAGTAGAAATGATCAAGCATCACTAAGTGTTCAGTAAATCTCCATTGGCCATTTGTTCTCTCTTCATCCACTCACAAACACTCTCTTCTCTGCCTTCGCTTATCATTATGCATATATGCTAACCTCTACCTACAGTGTGTGTATATCTGTGTGTGTTTGTGAACGTACATATATTCAGGAATATGTGTATGGGCACATATATTTATACTTACTACATAAATACAGTATATTTCGAAGGATGTTTTGAAAATATTTTTTTCTTAATAGTGTTTTTCAGTGTGACTTAACTAGACTTCTATTCTGATTAGTTTTTTTTTAAGACGTGCAAGGAAAATGCTGCTATTTGTGTTAAAGTAGAAGCATTTTCTTTTGGTTCTTTATTTTGAAATGAGAGAGAGAAGTTTGTTTCACTCCAGGTTGCTGCCAAATGTTGTAAATAGAGGGACAACCGGAGACAGATGTGATTGTGATGGTTTAGGCAAAGTGACATTGGTCAGTGGCCATGCTCTTTTCTGACACCAAAGAGTTGCTTGATTTCACGGAGTTGTCTTGATTTTCCGAACTGCAGGAGTCTGTGGGTGTGATGCAGGGCCGGTCCTAGGCATTTATAGGTGCCCTAGGCGAGAGTATGATTTGATGCCCCCCCCCCAAACTTTAGGGGCGCCACCACCACCACCACCACATTAAGCCACCAGTACTGCCTCATCACCACCCACACATTCAACAGTAAAAATATGGACAGCAATGGTTTCAAGACAAAAATAGACTGTAGGCTGAGACATATTTTCATAGAGACATGTAGTTCATAGAGTTTTTTTTTTTTTGGGGGGGGGGGGGGGGGGGGGGCATTTGGCGCCCCCCAGGCATTTGCCGCCCTAGGCGACCGCCAAGTTCGCCTATGCCTAGGACCGGCCCTGTGTGGATGTGATGACTACATAACTATAGACTATATAAGAGATGGTGGAACGGCTTCTTCATGTGTCACCCTTGCCATGCCAAACTGCTGTACAGACTTGTGTGGTGAAGACACAAGGAAATGGGGATTTCAAGTTCGCAAATTTAACCTGACTCTACTGTATACTACTGAGCTAAATTTGAAAAGATTCTATTATGTGGTTTGCACTATTTTTTTATTATTTTTTTTAACCACTTTTTTTTTTGTCAGTATGATTTTTTCCTTTTTTAGTTTTTCCAGAAGGACCAAATATGATGGAAACATTGCTTACTGTGTAATTTTGCCAGTTAAACCGATTGGCTTCACGTTCAGATTTGTTCATTGTCAATTCAATGATATTATTATATATTTATATATTTGAGAAAAAGATATATACTTTTAATTTGAATATATTACAAATAATTTAAGAAAAGAATGGTGCATTTTAAGAACACAATGGTTGTACATATTGCCCACTATTGAAACATGAAAATAAACATTTCTGGTGATATATTAAATGTGTGCATCTCAGATTCCACTACGCTGTTTTAGGAGGTTTGTCTGTGGAGGTTTGACTTCTTCTGAAAGGCCTCCCAGTGTGACCTCCACTAGAACATACTGTATGTCCTAAATTTACTCTTGCACAATGGAGGATGCATGATATTTAGTGTTTACAAACTTGAAACAACCATGTATTATTACCCCCACACGGCGGATGATGTTTTACCATCGAATTGAACAAAATTATGAAACTTTTTCAAAAATACTTTTTTCATTTTTATCAGTTGAGTATGGTAATTGTATATCTCGAGGAAAAAGACAAATATTTATTTTATGAGATCCAATAATTTGTTCCTGTGTTCCTCATACAGGCTCTTTGCTTACCTTCTGTAACATTGAAACTGAAACCATACTGTACACAGACCGTGCAGGAGACGAGACGCTAGGGTTTCTCTGTCGCTATGCTAATCTATCTTCTGAGATTAATATCTGTGGAGTTGCAGTATTTTCTCATTGTAGACAAACAATTTCATGTACAGTTTTATGAAAATAAATTTCACATGGATGTCTTGACTTAATCTGCTGCCACAAACAATTTAGACATGATGTAGATATATAGATATTACTGTGCAATGGACAAATAAATGTAAAACAAATCATTCAAACCCACTTTGTGTCACGTTTTTTTGTGTCTTGTTTTTGTCTGAGGGCCCATTACTACCGGTATATCTAAATTAGGTAAGAAGTGTCCACAACATCTATAAATAGGTGAACCATAACCCCTCTGAATAACAATCACCATCATCCTATTTACAAAGACAATTGTTACTAAGTGCTTTATAACGACACAACTCACTTTGAACACCCCGATGTGTCCTCCAGAGGGCGCCAGAGCGCACAGCATCATTGTCCACAGAGACCCAGACGCGTGAATGGGATTAGGAGCATCGCAGCCTGGTCTCGAACAGACCCAAAGTTACACTGGGAGACCAGGGAGAGCATCAACAAGCCAACTGGGGGTAGGTAAGGAAGGAACACAGCTGAAACTGAAAGGCTTCATTCTACATTTGCCTTCACTCTTTTTCAGTGCGTTGATGAACGATGAGTAGTACAGCGATGTAGACGATGCAGACGGAGAAACAGCTGCGGGAACAGAAAGAGAATCAGAAAGGACAAAGACCAGACCAGGGCTGCTCGGGCGCTGCTGGACTCCCAAGTGCCGTCGATCTAACCGAGTCATCCTAGGATTCCTGTTTTGTCTTGAGTGCAGATGCATGGATATTTAGTTTTCTGCTTTGATATCATTCGCGCGTTCATCCCTTCTACTTAAAAGAAGTGCATTAGAAAGTTCAAGTCTGAATTCGCTTGATACCCGTCCCAGTTTGCCATCATCAGTGCAGTGAGGTGTAGATGCAGATCACCTGGCTTGAATCAGTTGGTTACAACTTCCTCTTCGGAAATGTAACACAACGTTTTCATGGTAGTACTTGGTTCCACTAAACCTGCGCTGGGTGGGTAACATGGTCATAGTTGGTCTGGATTGTAACACAATGTAACACCATGGCGCAGTGGAGACTGGAGCTGGGTACCATCGGGATGGTGGAGCTGTGATGCCTGATGGACACTGTGGAACTAACGGAGACACGTTGAAGAATTATTCTGCCATATGAAGGACATCTTAGGCGTCTTATCTAGGCGTCTTATCTCAACATCATGAGCCACGGTCCAAAGCTTGTCTTTGAGTGGCTGTACACGCTCCAGCTCTCTCAGTATGTCGAGCCTTTTGTTGACAATGGATATGATGATTTAGAAGTTTGCAAACAAATCGGCGAGCCCGACCTGGACGCTATCGGTGTCCAGGCGCAGCAGCACAGGCAACAGTTGCTCGGCGCAGTGAAGAGGTTGAAAGAACAGGATGACAGAAAAGTCCCTGGGATTTACTTCACCCTGGAGCCCTGGGACCCTTCCACTGGAAGTCAGGCCTCTCACACACCTGAGAGGGACATTGACCGCCAAGGGTCAAGGTTATGTAGAGAGCCAAGCCTGAGGGCCATTGAAGGACACCAAGTGCCATCATGTCCTTCAAACAACCATCAGAGTTTTGTTGACTGTGACCAGTTTGTGACTTACCCTAGACTGAAATTGAAGATATTGATTCGGGATAAACTCGTGAAAGATGGAATTAACCTCAGTAAACCACCGTACACTCAGAAGGTAGGCTATGTTTTTGAAGAATGTTTGTTCATACATTACACACTGTCACATACAATTTCACAGCCTTTCTTTGCAGTTCCAGTGAAGATAGTAGGTCAAATCTCTTTGATAGTGTTTAGTGCCTACCATTAAATCTGCCCTGTCACTCCTCCGAGGATGACTCCCAACTTGTTGGAGTTAACTGTGACTAGCGGAAGATCGTAATCCTTTCATAGAGAAAACAACATTATGGAAGTGCTTTGGGTTTTGTTATTGCTCTGAGGTTAACACAACACTTGAAAGCCCCCCCCCCCCCCCCCCCCCAGAGACCCTTTTTTAGTTTTTGCTGTTATCTGAAGGGACAATATTGTCTGCATATTGTGGAGCAGTGTAACAGATGTTAACTCTGGGGACATGCTTACTGATGACATCAATTACAAATGTACTCAAATACTCTGTACTCGTGTGTGTGTGTGTGTGTGTGTGTGTGTGTGTGTGTGTGTGTGTGTGTGAGAGTGTGTGTGAGCTCACTCATGTGCTTGTGTGCATATGTTAGCGTGCATGCCATCCATTTACATTACATTTACATTTTTGCCATTAAGCTATGCCTTTAACCAAAGCGACTTACAACAAATACATTTGACTAAGTAAGTGAATCATCTATCCACCATGCAGTCATAGCAGGAAAAGGGCATCTATGCTCGGGCCTGGGGCCATTGGCGGTTGTAATGCTATAATCTTGTCTCCAAAGAGCAACAAAGCGGTTGTTGAGTGGAATTTAATTTAAGTTAATTGTGAGAGGGCACCCACATTCAGCATACAGTACCTTGGATGGCCTTGACAAAACTAAATTAGTCCAATTAGTCCTATACTTAGCCCAGATGAGAGGATGACCCAAAAGGGTTGTGTTCAACACTCTCTGTTTGTGTCAAATAGACGCCATTTATGGATGCTGACATTGATGTTACTGTATGTTGAAGGCGAATTGATCCATATAGAGCCACATTATGTAGTACTGTACAATTATTTCACTTACTATCCCCCTTATTCAAAATGTCTTGTATTTCATTTGTTTAAAAGGGGGGCATTCATAATACCACTGTAAGCATACATCATCTAGTTAAACAAAGATATTGAGATATTTGTCTTTATTACACTCGTGAAAAAAAATATTGTGAAAGTAGCTTTTCTTCAGCTGTCCTATTCATGCAGTTTAAATCTGCAGGTAGACATCAGTGTGGTATATCATATGTAACTGAAGGATAGCTCCAGTCATGTTCTCAAAGACTGCTGTAAGGTTTGGCTGGGAACATATCAGATTATTATTTGTTTTCAATGATGCCTCATTCTCTTCTAGATTGTGTCCTATCTCAGTGGATACAAGTTAGAGATTTACCTCATTAACAATGAATGGAAATGATCTCTAGGCACGGCTGTCCAAAATGCCTTAGCCTCTCCAGGATCCAAAACTCTTTGTCTTGGACCTCAATCATTTACAAAGTCAAACTAATGATATTAAGTTACTATAGTTATTCCCCAGAAGTAGAAATGACATACAATGCATGCAGTGCTGTTATGGGTGCCTGTCTGTGTGTTTTAAGATGGTTGTGCCCTTGTGCTCAAATTCTTGTACTGTTCATTAAAGATTCAGGGGCCGCAAACTGCTAAGTGCACTTTGTGACTCACGTATGTCCCTTTATACATTTAAGTCAATGCAGGCACAGGCATATGGATTTAGTTGTTAGAAATAGTTCTTAGTCTTTAGTCTTTAGTCTTTCCCAAGCAACTCATACTGTAGGCTACTGTTAGTCAGCACAATCATTTACTGTGTTTAGGTAAATGGACTGTACTTAGTACTTATATAGCGCCTTTTTTTGCTGCTCCAAAGTGCTTTACAACGGCCTCTCATTCACCCATTCTCACACACATTCATACACCAATGGCAGCAAGGCGCTGGCCCGCTCACTGGGAGCAATTTGGGGTTCAGTGTCTTGCCCAAGGACACTTCGACATGTGGCCAGCCGGGGGCTCGGACCACCCATCTGCCAACCTTGTGATCATTAGACGGTGGCTCTACCTCCTGCGCCACAGCCGCCCCTTTAAACCACAAGAATAACACATTATCATATGTTTACTTTACAGAGGGTACTAAAATAAGGTGTTTTAAAATAGAGTAGTGCTTGTTCTAAGTGTTGGCACTAATGTTCAAGTATGCTACAGAGAGGGCACACAAACTGTCAAAGTCTGTAAACTTTGGTGTTATGTCTGGTAGTTGACCTATGTATGTATGAGGATATTTTTGTTATTGTCACAAGACAAAGATATCCTCGGAGAAGCAGTGGAAGTCCAAAGAGTAGGCTAGAGCTCCGAGGTCTTGGCAAAAACATTTAAAACAATAAGAATGAATCTGCCATAATCAGATTCAGTTTCACTTGGGCTTTTATGCTAGCCTTAAACTGTGTACTTAAAGTAAGTAACCTTTAAAAATAGTGAAATCTTTCTCTTCCACGTGTTAAAATAATTGTACAGTAAGGCTGTATTACGCATTATTTGCTCTTTCATATCTGCCTGATTTCAAGTGACTCGTTGTAACTGACATTTGGAAAAGGACACCATACAACCAACCAAGATTGATCCATTTTCGGAACAGTGTGTCCTTTCAAGTTCAACAGTTTCACTCCATTAAATTGAATGCAGATACGGTATGTAGGCCAGTCATGTATTACCCACTAGTGCTTTCTCCAGCCGTAGAACAGGATATCTAGAGGCTAAGGGCTGCATTCAATCATGAATGCTAGCCATGGTAAGGTAAAGCATCATTCAGACACTGGGAGATGACATGGCATCTCTGACAGGACTGCTGTCAACTGGTTTGTCACACTGGTCATTCAGCTGCCATAGCAGGGCTCAGAAGACTTAACAGAACGTTCATGTTATATGTGCTGTAACACTGTGGTAACGCCAGAAACAGTATTATATTAACATGTTATTACATGTTACATGTTGTTGCCTTGCTGGGTGAGATGCTATCGTATCCATTACTTTAAATGCGTCCATTTGATAACTTTAACGTCCAGATGTGATGTGTTTTGTAATGGTAGCTTATTGTATGCCACATCTGTTCATAACAAATGAAAACACATTTGTGTAGCTTGAGTCACAGCAGTATCATTGAAGGATGTCTAGACAGAAGCTGGTTAATATGTCTGACTATAAGGTAAAAACATGGCCAGTTGTGGCCATGGTCAGTCTCTCTCTCTCTCTCTCTCTCTCTCTCTCTCTCTCTCTCTCTCTCTCTCTCCCCTTTCTCTCTCTGTCTCTCTCTGTCTCTCTCTGTCTCTCTCTCTCTCTCTCTCTCTCTCTCTCTCTCTCTCTCTCTCTCTCTCTCTCTCTCTCTCTCTCTCTCTCTTCAATTCAAAGACATAACAGAAAACAGATAAAGATATTCCAGACTTGCTGACTGATTGTAGTCTTGATGGTTATCGTTTCAGTATTGTAGGACTGGATCAGATCAGATCAAATTAGATTTTGGCTTTTTCCTAGAAACAAATTATTATTATTTAGCCATTGTTTTCTCTGGAATGCTGCATTATTAACTCCAACCCACTGGTTTTGGATCAGTCCTAATTTGGTCAAAGAATAATTGATCTGTAATTACCTTTGCCTAATTAATTGTTAATTGTTTCTACCTCTCAGTGTCTACCTTCCAGTTTGCTACCTGACTATCCTGCGTGCATGGCCAGTTTGCTGCCTGACTATCCTGCATGCATGGCCAGTTTGCTGGGGCTGGCCGGGCCTATTAATCGCTGTTGAAGGGAAAACAATTAATGCGATTAAAGCCGGTGGTAAGTGACCTAACTACTGGCGCCTGGAATAGACGGTGTCTTTCACAGGAGATGTAATTAAAGTGGAAGCCACTGTACTTTCTCACAATGAAGTTAATCAATGGAGAAATGGCTGTTTTTCTCAGGCAAGGCAAGATATTGAGAGGCAAGGACGAGAATACATATATTGAGAGGCAAGGACGAGAATACATATAGAATAATATATAACCTATATAATAAGCATAATTATAATAATTAATGAGAATACATATATAATAATATATAACCTATATCATAAGCATAATTATAATAATTAATAATAATAATAATAATAATTATAATAATTATAATAATATCTAACCTATATAATAAGCATTTCTGTTTGATTCGCATGGAAATATTTGCCTTTGTCATTTAACTGTGAGGCATATGGGGAAGTTGTTTGTCTCACAGAACCCCTGGTGGGATGGATTCCCTCGCTCTTGCTGTCAAAACAATGAGACACACCTCCCCAGAATCCTTTGCTGCTGGGCTGGACTGGAACATTCAGACAGAATGGGGATGGGCTCAATCCCCTCCAGAAGATTTGCCTGTTTTGCGGCTGTTTTGCGGCTGTTTTGAGGCTGTTTTGAGGCTGTTTTGAGGCTGTTTTGAGGCTGTTTTGCGGCTGTTTTGCGGCTGTTTTGAGGCTGTTTTGAGGCTGTTTTGAGGCTCCCAGGACAAACAAAGCCAGCAGGCTCCTTTTGACAGAACCTGCCCTAAGTAAAGCCCGGCTGCTGAATGGACCTGACAAACACACAGGCCATTATAGCAGCAGACACCTGTCTCTCTGTCTCTGTGTTTGTCATCAGAATGGATCGTATTTAAGGATTGAATGGGCAGTTTTTCAGAAATCTGAATTCTTTTTATAGCCAAGTATATTCGCACATACAGGAAATTGACTTGGTGTGGTTGGTGCATACTAGGACATAACGATACAAACAACAATATAACACAAAAAAGAACAACAATGTAACACACAACACTGTATAAGCAAAATATAGTTTAAAAAAGTAGGAAGAGGTGTACTGCTATCCTTCTAATTCTTCTTCTAAGTCATTTGATAAAGAAGCAACAGACTAAAATTGTAATGCATTGGCTATAGAACAAATCTGTCATGGATTCAAGTACCATGTACATAGTCTTATTGTAGCTAGAGGGCTGCCATCATAATGTGTTCAACCAATCTGTTCGTAGCCTTGTGTTGTTATTGTTGGGGGGGCTGTGTTTGATGTTTCCACATATCAGGCCACAAATCGCTTGGAGAACATCATGGACAGAGAAAGAAATATAGAAGGCATGCGCTGAAAGCTGAGATGCAATGACAGTCACACTCTACACACAATCTACACACACGCTCAACACTGTACATCTAATCTGCATGTACCACAAATGGCGAATTAATCTCAAATTACTTCATGAAGCACAAATAATTAATTCTCTCTTTTTAATTAATTTTGTTCATAACATGTTTTTATGACTTTACGTAGACAAATAAATACTCTTTTATACAACATTTTAATATACTCCCATTATTCAACTCATTCGCTCCCCGGCCTGTTCTCTTCTGTTCCGAACGGAACAATGCTGAGCAGGTCTTTGAACATGACGCACACCGAATTTAAAACAGTGGAGAAGAAAAGCTTAATTTGCCATTGCGCCAGACTCGGGCTATTCATAGGCAATTTACTTGAGAAAGGAAGTTCAATAAGAAACGTTCTGCCTCAGAACGATGGTCTTTGAGCCTATTGAGTTCTGTGGAGGGCTGTTTCTTTGTGGTTTTATCTACCCCAGAGGTACGATGGCCATGGGATGTGTAGTAAATACAGTATGTCAGTGTGGACATGGGACGGGGGGACATGGTTGCCTACCAACAGGTGTGGCTTTATGTTTTTGTTTTGTGTGTCCCCCCCGTCCCCCCGTGACAATTGTATATGTGGTGTGCCTTGTGCCACTACTACTTCTTCTTTTCATGTTTCAGGTTTCCTAGACAACCACCTTGCCCACCAGCTGCCAGGGGCTCAGGGAGCGAGCTGCGTGCTGGGGCCCTCCGAGGTTGTGGAGGGTCACAGCCCTGCTCTGTGGGACGCCTTTCAGCCATGCTACAATAACCTTGGTCACGTTCCGCTACTCGCTAACGGAGGGTTTCTGCAGAGCTATGTTAATGAGGATCTGAAATGGGCCACGTTCACAGGGTTAATGGGGATCTGAAGTGGGCCACGTTCACAGGGTTAATGGGGATCTGAAGTGGGCCACGTTCACAGGGTTCATGGGGATTTTCTGTCAATTGAGCAGGGCAGCTAGAGCAGATGGCTCCACAGGCCACTGGGCAGAGAAAAGCACCATTAGCAACATACCGGTACATTCCACACATTAGGTTTGTTGTCATTTATTTATGTTTTACTATGTATTTATACATGTATGTTACAGTACATGAGTGGGTTGTTGGATGTTTGAGCACATTTGCTTTATAATAAGAAATTGAGGTCGGTCAACGTATTTAAGCGGGGAGTGAAGGGAAGTGAGAGTACATAAAGCGTCAGGGACAATCATACACAGGTGCAGGTTGGTGAAGAGGTGGCACAGTGGACGGCTGGAGGGAGACACCTAGGGGCAGCACTGGGGAGTACACCCCCCCCATCCCCAACATTTCAGTTCCAATGCTATTGTAAAGTGACATTAGTTTTTGGTTTCATCACTTGAACTGATGGTTATTCTTAATGTAATGCACTGAAATTCACAGAGATTGCATTTACTTTGTGTCTTCTGTCAGTGCCTTTCTGTCCAAGGCTCTCTCACCATCACTAACACGTTGCAAGTTCATGTCGTCCATGTTACACAGACTTAGAGTAATCATTCGTTTTCAAGCTGTATAGTACAGGGTTCCCGCGCTGGTCTTAAAAAGCCTTAAAGTCTCAAATCCAGCAAGGCAAATTCTAAGCCCTAAAAAGGTCTAAAATGTCTGTTATTCGGTCTAAAAATGAGGTGCTAGGTCTTAGAAATTAGATCCTGCAAGGAAATCAGTCCGACCACATCTATTTACGCGGAAATGAATCAAGCTGGAACCAAAAAAATACCAATTTGCTTCCTTTTTTATCTGTATGGCAGTGAAATCCCTAATTTCATCACCTCGAGGATGACAAAAAGCTATCATATGGTGTCGCGAATAGGTCTAAAATTCTATTCAAAGAGGTAAAAAAAAAAAGTCTAAAAAGGTCTTAAATTTGACTTGTTGAAACTTGTAGGAACCCTGATTGTATCTCTATGGTTTCTATCATACACCTCCTAAGAAGAACTGGTGTGATGCTGTTACCACAAGTGTGTAATTTTGAAGTAGAAATGTGTGACTGTCTCATCCAGTGCAAGGAAGAATCAATGGTTATAGCGCCCAATATATCACCATGCCACTGTTGGCTACAATCCACTGACCAATGGATTTTCCATCATGGACAATCCCTCACATCCCCTACATGTCAGAGTAGCAGAGAAGCTCCTTTTAGCAACAGACTATAACAACTGTGTTGGGGGTGGCGGTAGCCTAGCGGTTAGAGAGGCTGGCTAGCAGTCAGAAGGTTACTCGTTCGATCCCTGCCTCAGGATGCTGACTAGTGACTATGGTTGGGCCTAGAGCAAAAAATACCAAATTCAAGCAAATAAAACATTATTATTATATTATGTTGCACTAAGGGCTGCTATAAGGAAGCAATTGACCATGAGAGGAAGGGGGTTGTGGACTCATTCACCACTGGTATAGGGTTGTGGCACGAGGCGAAGCCGAGTAGGAAAACCCTGTACAGTGGTAAATGTCTCCACAACCCCCGCCCTCCAATGGTCAATTGCATTTCTACAACAGCCACCACATAATATAAAAAATAAATACACAGTTTTAACATTAAATTCATGTATTTACAGTCATTAATCGTTTCAGAATACATATATCCTTCCGCCACAGAATATAGCCCCATAAACAAGATCAACGATTGCATTGTAGGTCAGCACAGGTGTTCTTAATCAGATTGATTGGGAGGCGCATTGATACTGGAAATGCGGTCTGAACTGTGGGTTGTTGAGATATTTACCACTGTTGCTCGCCAATCAGAATCCAGTATCCAAACATGCTGTTGTAGAAGAGATATTTTCTGCCTGCCGCAATAATACTATACAACTCCTCTGGCTGGCTGAGGATGTTAGCTAAATCATACTGAACAGTATAGAATGTTCCAGAATGTTCAGATGTCTATTTCATTTATTTCATTCTATTCTATTATTCTATTGTCACTTTATGTTGTTGTTGTTGTTGTTTGTGAAGTGAGCTGCTGTAACGCCTTAATTTCCCCTCAGGGATCAATGAAGCTGGTAACTGTATCAGCTTAAGTCTCAGTTGCCTCCCATCTGTCTGAGTGGAGGTCAGAGAGATTAGGTTGAGTGTGTTGTTAATGTGATGTTAATCCATCCATGTCAGGGTTCATCTTTATTTCGTGCCCTGCACTCTCAACCGTTTGCAGTGGACATTTTGACTTTTTGTATCCAATTTGTACTGTATCACTGGACTGTATACTGAACTCTACGTCAGTTCGATTCATACAGTGTTTGATCTGTATCACATCCTCTAGCTATCGCATGAAGTGTGTCATACTCATTTGTGTTCAGTGATCAAGCATGTAAGAAATGATACATTCTTATGACTGACCCTTTGTGGCCTGGGGTGGTCCAGTGGTCTAGCACCGCGGCCTACAGTGCACACATACAGTATGCCCATGTCGGCATGGGTTCGAATCCGGCCCATGCCCTGCTGACATGCCCTCTCTCCCTTCTTCTCCTTACATTCCTGTCTGTTTTCACTGTATCTGTCCAATAAAAAAACCTAATGAAAAATATGAGTGGGACTGCCCCACTCAGAAAAAATAACTACAAAAAACAAAATGACTGACTCTTCTCAGGTGCCCTGATACAAGTCATGTAGAAACGGTAGCAGGAAGTAACCATGCATTCCCTCACCAAAAGCTTTGAGTGGCTCAGTCTGTGCAGGGCAGCACTGGGGAGGGCAGCAGGGCAGGTAAATGGAGTGCACTTATATAGCGCCTTTTTTGCTGCTCCAAAGCGCTTTACAACAGCCTCTCATTCACCCATTCACACACACATTCACACACCAATGGCAGCAAGCTACCATGCAAGGCGTCTGCCGGCCCGCTCACTGGGAGCAATTTGGGGTTCAGTGTCTTGCCCAAGGACACTTCGACATGTGGCCAGCCGGGGCTCGAAGCGCCGATCTGCCAACCTTGCGATCATTAGACGGCGGCTCTACCTCCTGCGCCACAGCCGCCCGTTCTTCCTGACGTGCCGTCTTGACTTGGATCAGTTAGAGTAGGTGGGGTGCCTTGGCTGTAGCTGCAAGCCCAGCTTTCATACTGGAATGACATCACAGTACTCGTTGCCTCTAGCAACGCATGGCCAATTACATGGCGGAAACCAAAGGGTCAAACTCCCTCGTAGTTGAAACGCATCAGATTATGACCCACTTTCTCATCTCTTTCCGCTCAGCAGTCGATAGCGAGGGTTTTTCTCTGTTATGAATTCCATATGACAAGTCATATGACACTGTTTAATACAGTACATACAACTGTAATGAACTGTGGGCTAATCTGCACTCCTCCTCCTCCTCACATGAAACATCTGTCGGTTCCGCCACAGAAATATGTATTAATGAATTCACTGTAAAATGAAATTGAGATGATTTCTTTTCTTTTTTTTTACATTAGCCCAATTGTGTCGCTTGTAGGCGACTGAAAATGTTTAAGTTTGCATAATGCAAACCAGCCAGCCGCACATAATACCATAGCTCCCCAGCCATACGTAACACCAGCCAGCCGTGCGTAATACCAATCACAAGAAACTCAAAGACCTTTCATTAACGCTGTGTCATGCTCAGAGGAGCAACTGATGTTATTCTGCTTGACTTCCCACAACTTCTCTTCTTGAGCCTATACATACACCGTTTAATTATCCCTCAATAGCCCACTCTGTCATTTGTACACTCAATTACCCATACTAATGGTATGAGTAGATAGAGAGAATACATACTGTGTACCTTGAAACAGATTGTGGCTGACCCCTCACATCCAGCTCACAGCTTGTTTGCATTACTCCCTTCTGGACAGCGCTACAGGGCCACCAGGACAAAAACATCACGCCACTTGAACAGTTTCTTCCCCAAAGCCATAGCCCTTCTCAATAACTGCTGATCATTGTACCTTGCACTTTACATGTTCTTGCACTTAGTTGTACAGTATTTATTCATAACATTCACTCATATTGGTACTGTATATTTTGTCTTGAGTACTGTCGTGTTGTCGTCCTGTTGTTGTATGTACTGTAGTTTGTTTAGTATGGTAGAATACCAAATCATGTTCCTAGTGCACTGCACATGGCGAATACAGTTGAATTGAATTGAATTGAAAGAATGACTGAGATATTGAGATCTACCGTATACCCGAAAGGCCGGGGGTGGCACAGTCCGTTTCACAGGTCAAGCGCTCCATCACAGTGCCAGTAGTAATGTTTTTCCTATGATGCCCCGCTCATTAAAGATTGAGTACTTTTTTTCTGTGTCTTATATCCAGTATAGTATCCATTATCCAGTAGTGTTTCTCCTGAGAGCACTGTTTTTCCCTTTCTCTTTAGTGTACACGCATGCACACACGCAACCACGCACGCACGCACACGCAAAGACACACACACACACACACACTCTCTCACACACACACACACACACACACACACACACACACACACACACACACACAGATACACTGTTTTCATACATTATGTAAATCCTCAGGCAGTATTGCCATGATTTACCACCCTGCCATCAATGCATCTGAATAGATCCCAAATATTACTGGCAGAGCTAGTAATCTATACTACATATTACTCTGACTACTAGTATTCAGTGTGTGTGCTGTTGATGGTGGACTCCTGTAGTGAAGGTATATCTAATGTATGTACTGTATGTTTCCCCTGGTTTCTTATCTACAGTTAGGAGCTCCCAGGCCACCAGTCTCTTCCATGTCTCCATCTTGTAGTTCAGGAAGTGAAAGGCATTTAGCAACTCTCTGAATAATGGATAACAATGTTACCCCTGCCTCAGAGACTGCGAATAAGGAGTTCCCTCTCAAAGAGCTTCCCGGGGAGCGGGCCTCCTAGCCACTGGAGAGAGCCGATGGGAATCTTAGTGATGGAGGTTCTTGGTTTAGTAATCGTACGGTGACTGATATGATGCAATTTTGTGTGCCTATCAAATATTGCAATACTCATTGTTTAACCTTAAACATACTTTAAGTGTGCCCACTCTCAGTAGTAAACAACATTCTTAGGAGCAGGCATATATACCATATCAAGTAACAGTGAGACCAGTTTAACTCTAAGGACATAGGAGCCTTGCCCAGTGGTCAGCAGGGTAGAACAGCATGGACACAGGATAGAGCCATGTATGGGAACCAATGTCAGTATTGTAAGTTACGAGGTAAAGCTATTCCCTCTCTGAGAACAAGTATATAAGCTGTAACAAACATCAGTACTTTGCTCGGCACCCGCCGTAGCCAGGCTCGGCATCTCCTATGTCGTAGCCATGCTTGAAGCTTGGACTTACAGAGCATGCTGCCTTGGAAACATCTGTACAAGAGAATGCAACCCAGATCTGCCTAATACAATGATTACAATTCAACCTTCTCTCTGAGTCATCAATATATCATTTCCGGCCACCTGACCAAGAAAGATTTCCACATATCAGTGACGGAGATAGCAGTTATGTAGTTTGTAGTATCTGACCTAAAAATAACCCAGTCAGAAAACATTACGGTTGGTGTGTTCTTTTTATGGAATGAAAGAATCAGGCCGAAAAGAGTTCTGTGCCATGAATAAGTGCATTTTGAATGAAATAGTATCATTAAACATTGATAACTATCCTTTTATATCATTTACAGTATAACTGTCCCTTTCTGTACTACAGCAGCAGGGTCTCTAAGGAGTTTTCAGTCAGTTAGTTTTCCCCTGAGAAACTCTCCATTGATATGTATGTACAGTGACATGTTATATTAGCTAATGGGTGTGGGCTACACAGTGGTGCCTTGCATACTTTTGCTAAAATATTGTGTTGCTGTTCTCTCGTTAAGACCATCTCGGCCTATCCAATTCTATAGATTTTCATTTTGTGAGCACTTCAGTTGGTGAATGTGCTGTATTTGCTCTTATGAAATGTGTGTACAATGTGGGGGAGGGCTTAGTGAGGGTTATGGTTGTGATTCTGTAGTGTTGGTGTACCTACGTTTTTAATCTCTCAATAAAAATTCCTATTCTAAATTCCTATTCCTATATCATATATAGGCTTATATCAGTGAAGCGTGCCGTGTACATGTTAACATACAGTATGTGTGTTGTGTGCACATGTTTGTGTGCTAACAACTTCCATAAACATCTCCATTCACAAAAAACACTCTATTCCATCCAGTCTCTCTGTAAGGGAATCACACTATTTTATTTCTTTAAAAATGCTATATTCTGATTTGGTTGCATAAAATTTAGAGACTTGCAGTTGTCTTACCATCTCACTCTCTTTCTCAATCCCTTACTTAGTAACACTGGGATCTGCTCTAATGATGTTCAGCATCCAAGCTACTGTATAATGTAGATAATGTGCTGCGTCTCTAACCTCTCACACTGTTGTCAAATGTTTTGGTGATTCTCCACATGCAGCAGTAGCAGAATATGGAGGGCAGTATTTGGCAAGTAGCCAGGCGCACAGATGGACAGGCAGGGTATGGATGTCACCAACATACTCCAGAGAGCTGGGAATGTTTATGTGTTTCATCCACTTGACCCCTGCTAGCTAAACCCACAGTGGGCCAGGCAGGCATGTAGCTGCCTTAATCCCTCTAGTCCACTCCCACACTGCCAGCTCGTGAGTTTAGAATTATAAGGTTCTATCTCCGTTTAGGGTAGTTCAGAGATATTGAGCGTCAAAGTTTTAAATACCATTATGTTTTGTGAGATGGAACCTTTGTATTTTATAAAAATTACTAACTCAAAAATGTCAACATTTTAAAAATAACACCACACAGGCATTAATAAACAACTAATGGATCAGATTAGGTAAAAAAAACCTCAATTTTTACAAAAATGGAGATAGAACCTTATAATTCTAACGTCACGAGCTGTAGCAGGGCTATGTAGCCGTACAATGGTCATACTCAGGGTTCCCGCGCTGGTCTTAAAAAGCCTTAAAGTCTAAAATCCAGCAATCCGATGTATAAGGCCTAAAAAGGTCTCAAGTTTCAGTTATTAGGTCCAAAAAAATAGGTGCTAGGTCTAAAACAAAATTAGATTAGCTTGTCCTGCAAGGAAATCAGTCCGACCACATCTATTTACGTGGAAATGAATCAAGCTGGAACCAAAGAAAATGCCAATTCGCTGCCCCTGGGAGAAGTTATTGGCGAACGAAGCTACGGCAGGATGACAAAAAGCTATCATATGGTGTCGCGAATAGGTCTAAGATTCTATTCAAAGAGGTAAAAAAAAGGTCTAAAAAGGTCTTAAATTTGACTTGTTGAAACTTGTAGGAACCCTGCATACTATACACCATGACATATGAGTCAATATGTGACAGCAGCTGGTGAAAGCAGGAACAAGTCGGCAACTGACCAAATATTTGGTGTTCCAAATTCGGTGAGTAATCCCCGCTACTCGACACTAACTAGGTAGTAATGGGGATTACTCACCGAATCCTTTGCATTGCAATATTTTGGCTTGACTAGCGAGTGTGTCATTAATTTTCAACAAATTTGAAATGTATTTACATTTTTCCAGAATAAAAGTCTGAACATTTTGATTGGTTGCTGACTTGTTTCCGCTTTCACTAGCTGCTGTCACATATCTCTCCTCCACTGTTGAAAATCTACTTTTTTCCCCACAAATTTCTTTTGATGTACAATCTCATCCTATTCTATTTTGTATCATCATGCCCATGACCATGTTTGGAGAGTTGGTGTGGTACTTTTGACTCTCTTGAATCACATGATCCAAATACAATATCATTGTTAATAATTAGCGTGTTGCCATTTTCATTTACGACAACTCTAAAATCCTTTCAATTGCAGGATTGTAGCGGTCAATTCAAATCCTTTTTAATAATGACACTGTGTTCCATCCAATCATCTATCTCCATCCTAGCCTCCGTGCCTCTGTGTGTGTGGCTTTCATAGGGGTGCTGGTTACCGCTGGTTACCTTGCCTTCACAGCCCATTAGTTATTGATGGGAAATACACCCCCTCTAATTGGACGTACCACTATTTCTATTATTAATGCTGTAATTGACAGTGGCCCTCCCCTGTTCCCAAAGGTTCAGCCACATTTACATGTGTATGACATTACTCATCCCACCTTATCTACAGCCTCAGATAGGAAAGTGCAAGAGAAATAACACATGTTTGGTAGCTCCTGTGTGGCTAGTATCATTCTAATGAGACCTGTTTGCGATGTAACAACAAGTATGAATGGCTTGTTGTTTTCCGAAATACGCAGCCCACAGTGAACTGACTGAATTGTGTTGTGGATTTAATTGATTCTTAATAGATTTAGTCAAACGTATAAAGCACAAAGAGCTTAGATCAATTGTCTCCAAAGAGGCCTTTTATTAAGCAAACTTACATGAGTGCAGAGAGAAACGAGCAGACCAATAAGCAAGAAGCAAAAGCCAAAAAGCAAAAAGCCCCCAACGATGGGCGGGACTCATATTTATAGAACTGTCCTTGGTCATGAGGTCACTATTCTTGGGAACCAATCATATTATACAAATCTGTGATTACACAAGTTATGGGCCCTGTCCATAGTCAGAATTATTCACTGCGCCACAGATATGGTGTGCTTCCTTGAGTGCTAGATTCGCCAAACTGTAGAGAGACATTTCTCAGTTTAAAATGATATAAAACCCCAACAATTGTTTTATTTCACAGTTTCTGTGTTAGTAGATTCATCCGAGATCCAAATGAATAGCATTGACAAAGTTATTTTTTCATAATATGCAACCTTTAAAGGATGCCCACGATTAACTGTGTATGACTTCTGTCCATCTGACTTCAGCCTAAACTAGTTTATCAGCAGTAGAAACTCTTATTACTGCCTGAAGTACTTTATTACACCAGTATTATTACTGAAGTACTTTATTACACCAGTATTATTACTGAAGTACTTTATTACACCAGTATTATTACTGAAGTACTTTATTACACCAGTATTATTACTGAAGTACTTTATTACACCAGTATTATTACTGAAGTACTTTATTACACCAGTATTATTACTGAAGTACTTTATTACACCAGTATTATTACTGAAGTACTTTATTACACCAGTATTATTACTGAAGTACTTTATTACACCAGTATTATTACTGAAGTACTTTATTACACCAGTATTATTACTGAAGTACTTTATTACACCAGTATTATCACTTAAGTACTTTATTACACCAGTATTATTACTGAAGTACTTTATTACACCAGTACAAATCAAGAAGTAGAGCTCAAGCGTGATATGCATTATGAATCAGTGAATGCAAATGTCATGAACATTTGTTTCATTTTTAATTGTAGAAAGCTCTAGTACTGCATGAACGCAGCCAAGCCAGGATATCCTAGCCAATTAATAATATTGGATTTATCTGTGGTAATCTGGCGGGATTATTTATATGCATAAGATTGGTTACCAATACAGAATTATCATGTTGCCTTTATATCATGAGGCTTGACATAAACCAGTAATGAGAATAGGGTGCAAGCTGAGCCCTTTTCATTTCCTTTTGGGGACAGAACAATAATCATAATAACAATTGCAATACTGTTGAGGCAATTCCAATCCGTACTAACCTCTAACCTCTCAATTATGCAACGGCACACAGGGGATTGAAGGAGCCTAAGGAAACATGGTTTGGGAGTCTAACAGGGTCATCTCTGTCTAAGCCTGGAATCCAACTGATCTCTTATAGTTGCTAGAAACCCAACGATCGATCCTTAAACAGACTGAGTGGGGTCCATACACTGATTCGCTGTGTGTGTCACTGAAGCACACCACTGCTCCACATTGTGTGGTGTATTGTGGGTAGTCATTAGCTCAATGACATGGGGGGGGGGGGGTGTAGGAGGTCAGGGCTGGCAGACTGACGGGGGTGTGCTATGACCACTGTTGCCGGCAGCAGTCTAGTGTTCTAGACTGATCCTACTGGCTGCCATCTCAGGGAGTCGTCTGGCTGGACGTGACAACGTCTGTAGCCAGCCAGAGCTGCCTGGGGTTCACCTTTGCATCAGCGGATTAAGGGGTTGGAACACCCTATGGGTATTATCCTGATGTGATTTAGAAAATGTAAGGATACTGGGTGGTAGAACGCACATATCTAGGAAAAGTCATGAAAGGAGGGTCCTGAAAATTGATCAAGTGCAAAGGTATACTTCTTCTTCTTTTTTTTTACTCACTTGGTCAAATGAACCGACCCATGGCTGTTATGGTCACAGTTCACAGTTGCTTCATAGTTCTGCGTTTCCCAGTGCCATAGGTGACCATGGCAACCAACAACCAATGATGATGCTCTAACTAACTCAGGACTCTCAGTGTAAATAGTGCAGACAAACGCCATATGCCACAGTGTGCCAGAGCAACATGTTCCTGCTCCCCTCTGGGCTGTACCAGGTATGACACCTGTGTGCGTCTGCAGCCAGTTGCATTCTGATTGGAGGGGGTGGTATAAACAGGTTTAGAGATCATGTACTCATAGAGTACACATCACCAACGACCTCACCTGGTTGTGTGGTGTTTATATTTTTGTTCCGTATGTGTAGTTATGTGTTTTTAGCATGTTGATGTTCTATCAGCATGTTGTGATGTGCTAAACATGCAGTTAGATGTGCATAGTGATGTTCCTTTTTAGTTACTAGGTACTAGCAGCTGTTTTGCGTGTACTGAACATCAATGACATTTAATATTTTGGTGAAATAATATAGCAGAGCACAGACAGTAACACAGACCTGTTAAAGAGGATGTTTTGACACATTTGTTAATTCAAATTTATTGAAATTAATGTGTTGTAATGTTTACATTACAGGAAAATGTTGTATTTCAGAAAATGTTTGCAACAGGGGGAAAGAGTGTAAAGTACTTTAGGTATGTAGCATTCGTCCTCTAGCAAAACAAGAAACCATACAGAAAGTCCTGAAGAGGCAACAGTGAGAGATGTCTGACCCATTTACATTTAGCTTGTAGCTTTTTAAAGTTCCTCTCACTAGCTTCATCCTTGCAAAAACATTGATTCGAAGCGAAAGACAGTTAGACGGAAGAGACACAGACAGACGCACATAGATGCAGACATGGATAGGAGAGACATGTACAGGACGAGAGAGACATTCTTCAACAGCATGTTTGGATACTGGATTCTGATTGGCTAGCAACAGTGGTAAATACCCCAACAACCCACAGTTCAGACCGCATTTCCAGTATCAATGCGCCTCCCAATCAATCTGATTAAGAACACCTGTGCTGACCTACAATGCAATGGTTGATCTTATTTATGAGACTATATTCTGTGGCGGAAGGATATATGTATTCTGAAACGATTAATGTAAATAAATGAATTTAATGTTAAAACTGTGTATTTATTTGTTATATTATGTGGTGGCTGTTGTAGGCTTCACCTCGTGCCACAACCCTGTACCAGTGGTAAATGAGTCCACAACCCCCTTCCTCTCATGGTCAATTGCTTCCTTTTAACATAGGTTTTGCCATTCATAATTCGTTTTTTTTATTCAATCCTAATATGATAGAAGTGTTTCATACTGTGAGAACATGATTGTTTCCAGTACACTTAAATAATAGAATGGCTAAATTGTTAAACACGGGTGCTGTGAGCTGAAGACTCACCCGTGTCATTCCCTCTCCCCCTTAAGCACCACCATCACACCACACCATCCCAGCCTGGAGAGCACTTATACTGCCTGTGTTGACGGGGGTGACAGAGACTGCTTCAAGGCAGAGTTAACACTCAAGGTCATATGACTCCGTGGGTCGTGTTATGTAGATAGTGTTATGATTGGCTCTGTAGGACGGGTTGAGGTAGTGAGGTTTATGTTAACCCGTGCCAGGCTGTTAGCATTAGCAATTTATATTAGCAGTGAATGATATGCTGGCACTGGTCTGAGTGTGTGTGTGTGTGTGTGTGTGTGTGTGTGTGTGTGTGTGTGTGTGTGTGTGTTTTGTGTGTGTGTGTGTGTGTGTGTGTGTGTCAGTGTGAGTGTGAGTGTGTGTGTCAGCTTCAGCATCGTCTGCTAAATGAATCCAAACCAACCTACATATGATTCAATGTGTCTGGGTTACACAACGACTGTAGTCTTTTTCTTTGTTTTTATTGGATGTTCAGAGATCAGACATGCTCATGTAGGAGGACGCACTTGGGTGGTTTGAGATATCATCTCCAGAGTCCTCCTCCTGCACTGTGAGACGGGCACGTCTGTCAGCATGATGACTGTCTGCTTACTGTATCTCTGTACCGAATGATTCTGGTTCTTCTACCTTTTTAATGTGATCCAACATCACTGTGAGCATCTGAGTGGAAAGAATCAAAGAAACACAGCTGTGGCCGTTGAAGAACATTTCCACTTTAATGACCATTGGACTGGATCCTAATCTTTCCTGTCCCCAGAGGCCCGGCTGATTCAATGGACCTATTATGTTGTTTTCATAAGATATGATTGACATTTTGCCCATTGATATCCTCAAATAACATTTTGTAGCAATAGGGGCATCTCTTTGAATGATGGAGTAGCACCAAGGAGGTTTTGCTAAGGGCTAAGGGCTAATAGCATTGAAGGCATCACAATCACATCTTGCTGTGATGTTCAGTGACTTGTTATCCAAAGACGTCACTTGTGACTTGACCACTGAATGAAGTAGACGGCCATCTTTATCATTCTAATCTAATGTCATCAACGATTGCATTGTAGGTCAGCACAGGTGTTCTTAATCAGATTGATTGGGAGGCGCATTGATACTGGAAAATGCCGTCTGAACTGTGGGTTGTTGTTGGGATATTTACCACTGTTGCTAGCCAATCAGAATCCAGTATCCAAACATGCTGTTGTAGATTAGGCCTTTTTTTTCTCCGCCTCGGATCAGCCAGTCAGCATAAAAAAGGAAGCTGACCCGTGGGTGTTCCAGTGATAGCTCAGATAGGGAGGAGGAGGAGAGGAAATGCAGAATGTGCGTTTCTAGGAGAAACGAGAGGAAGCTGGCTGACAGGTGTGGTATTGAGCTGTCCCTGCAGGATGGCCACAGCAGATAAATCCTCCGTTTCCTCGTGTGATCTGGTGTTCAGCTGTAAAGCTGTTGGGGTTTCACATCTGTGCGCCTCCTGGATGATTTCCTACCCGACCACGGAGGGAAGCCAAACACCCCTGTCAGAGAGAGGAGGTCTGTTTGATAGAGGAGGTCTGTTTGATAGAGGAGCTGATAGTTAGTTTCCCTTTTAATCAAGCTTGGAGCTCCTCTCTCTCTCATGTCTTATCTCTCTGTTACCCCACCATGACCTGTCTCTCTCTCTCTGTTACCCCACCATGACCTGCCTCTCTCTCTGTTACCCCACCATGACCTGTCTCTCTCTCTCTGTTACCCCACCATGACCTGCCTCTCTCTCTCTGTTACCCCACCATGACCTGCCTCTCTCTCTGTTACCCCACCATGACCTGTCTCTCTCTCTCTGTTACCCCACCATGACCTGCCTCTCTCTCTCTGTTACCCCACCATGACCTGCCTCTCTCTCTCTGTTACCCCACCATGACCTGTCTCTCTCTCTCTGTTACCCCACCATGACCTGCCTCTCTCTCTCTGTTACCCCACCATGACCTGTCTCTCTCTCTCTGTTACCCCACCATGACCTGTCTCTCTCTCTCTGTTACCCCACCATGACCTGCCTCTCTCTCTCTGTTACCCCACCATGACCTGTCTGTCTCTCTGTTACCCCACCATGACCTGCCTCTCTCTCTCTGTTACCCCACCATGACCTGTCTGTCTCTCTGTTACCCCACCATGACCTGCCTCTCTCTCTCTGTTACCCCACCATGACCTGCCTCTCTCTCTCTCTGTTACCCCACCATGACCTGTCTCTCTCTCTCTGTTACCCCACCATGACCTGCCTCTCTCTCTCTGTTACCCCACCATGACCTGTCTCTCTCTCTGTTACCCCACCATGACCTCTCTCTCTCTGTTACCCCACCATGACCTGTCTCTCTCTCTCTGTTACCCCACCATGACCTGCCTCTCTCTCTCTGTTACCCCACCATGACCTGTCTCTCTCTCTCTGTTACCCCACCATGACCTCTCTCTCTCTGTTACCCCACCATGACCTGTCTCTCTCTCTCTCTGTTACCCCACCATGACCTGCCTCTCTCTCTCTGTTACCCCACCATGACCTGTCTCTCTCTCTCTGTTACCCCACCATGACCTGCCTCTCTCTCTCTGTTACCCCACCATGACCTGTCTCTCTCTCTCTGTTACCCCACCATGACCTGTGTCTCTCTCTGTTACCCCACCATGACCTCTCTCTCTCTCTGTTACCCCACCATGACCTCTCTCTCTCTCTGTTACCCCACCATGACCTGCCTCTCTCTCTGTTACCCCACCATGACCTGTCTGTCTCTCTCTGTTACCCCACCATGACCTGCCTCTCTCTCTGTTACCCCACCATGACCTGTCTCTCTCTGTTACCCCACCATGACCTCTCTCTCTCTGTTACCCCACCATGACCTCTCTCTCTCTCTGTTACCCCACCATGACCTGCCTCTCTCTCTGTTACCCCACCATGACCTCTCTCTCTCTCTGTTACCGCACCATGACCTGCCTCTCTCTCTGTTACCCCACCATGACCTGTCTCTCTCTCTGTTACCCCACCATGACCTCTCTCTCTCTGTTACCCCACCATGACCTGCCTCTCTCTCTGTTACCCCACCATGACCTCTCTCTCTCTGTTACCCCACCATGACCTCTCTCTCTCTCTGTTACCCCACCATGACCTGTCTGTCTCTCTCTCTGTTACCCCACCATGACCTCTCTCTCTCTCTGTTACCCCACCATGACCTCTCTCTCTCTCTGTTACCCCACCATGACCTGCCTCTCTCTCTGTTACCCCACCATGACCTGCCTCTCTCTCTCTCTGTTACCCCACCATGACCTGCCTCTCTCTCTCTCTGTTACCCCACCATGACCTGCCTCTCTCTCTGTTACCCCACCATGACCTGTCTGTCTCTCTGTTACCCCACCATGACCTCTCTCTCTCTGTTACCCCACCATGACCTCTCTCTCTCTGTTACCCCACCATGACCTGTCTGTCTCTGTTACCCCACCATGACCCGTCTCTCCGACTGACTGAGCCACATCAATGGAAGCACATCTCTGACTCACATCAGACAGACAGACAGACAGAGTGTCTCTGCTCTGCCACACTGTCGTGTAGGGGATGGCAGGGGTTGGCCATGATGGCCAGGAGTTTGGTCCTCATCCTCCTATTGGCCACCTCCTCCACAGTGTCCAGGGTGACACCGAGGACACAACCAGCTTTCCTAATAAGCTTGTTCAGCCTCTTGGTGTCACCCACCTTGATGCTGCCCCCCCCTCCCCAGCATACCACCGCCTACAGCACTGCGCTGGCCACCACTGACTGGTAGAACATGTTCAGCAGAGTCCTGCACACGCCAAAGGACCTGAGCCTCCTCAGGAAATAAAGCTGCCCCCGCCCCCCAGCTGCCCCCCCCCCCCCCCCCCCCCCCAAAGGACCTGAGCCTCCTCAGGAGATAAATCTGGCTCTGACCCCTCTTGTCCAGGACGTCTGTGTTACCAAGACTACTCTCTAAATGTAGAATTCATGCTTCAGATCTCACTTCATATTATGTTGTTTCCTAACGGAATAGACCGATTGTACTTTGATGTGTACTTCAAAGTGATAGAAACGGATAGCAATGAAGAGATAAAGATTCGAGAACAAAGATGGGGGGAGAGAAAAAAGAGAAATGGAAGGAAAAGTATAAAGTGGAGGAAGGGGAGGGAAAGACAGAAGAGTGAGTGAGGAAGGAACATTCAAGGACATAGAGCATGAAGACAAACGGGGTGGACTGAAGTAGTAGAGGTTTCAATCAGGGATGCAATCAGTGGAGCTGCACAATGGGCTGAAGACGAGAGTGATGGAGGAAGAGGGCCACTGCACCAGAGATAGGAAGGAGGACAGGATTTCTCTCTTGACTGACTGCAGTAAATTGATGTGCACTCAATAGCTTATTTTGGGATTCGAAATCGAGGCCGAGAGCATTTCTCATGGTGAAATCGAAAAGTGGCGTAGGCGTAAGAGATCAATTCAATTCAATTCAACTTTATTCGCCATGTGCAGTGCACTAGGAACATGACTTGGTATTCTACCATGCTGAACAATCAGTACATACAACAGCAGGACGACAATACAACAATACTCAAGACAAAAAATACCAAATATACAGTACCAATATGAGTGAATAAATATACTGTACAACTTAGTGCAAGAACATACCGCTGTCCAGAAGGGAGTCATTCAAACAAGCTGTGAACTGGATGCGAGGGGTCAGCCACAATCTTGGCTGACCCAATCTGATCAGATCAGATGTTATGTCCCCGTACCCTAACCCTCACATTCACTGAGAGGTTCTTGCCTAGTGCAATTATATGTTTCATTTTCCAATTAGTTTATAGTAATTCTATAATACTCACTTCTAAATTATTTCGAGATATACACATGATAACAGGAATATGACATTATATGGAATGCTTTTTTTCATCAGGAGAATATCATCCTTCAGGGATTTCAGTCTGTCTTGAATTTTTTAGAGCCATTACACGTGTTGTGTTTCATAAGGAGATCTTACTTCGTTAAGAAGTCGATCGTTTATAATTCATGCCCCTAATCATTTAATTTTTCATTAGCAAACTGCATCTGCTTGAATTATTTTTGGTTTAAGCATTCTGTATTATTCAGTTCAGATTATATTTTTTCTAACCTTTCTAACCATTCCAATCCTGAAGAAAAGCCTTGAAAACTATAGTAACTGTAAGATGTCAATGTACATAAGATGGTAAACTCACTCCCAGGTTCAAATACCCCAACCTGTGCCATCACATTGCTAGGTTTTTGGTTTCCATCGAGTGTCGAGACAGTGTTGTGGAATAAGGAGACTCAAGATAGGAACTTGCTTTAAATCTAGGTATAATATTTATTAAAGAAAACGATCTTTCACAACTCGATTTGGGACAGTCAAATCGACTTCACAATGGGAAGCTCAAAGACTGCCACCAAGCTTTCACATTGTACATTTTATATATTGTCGACATAGTCACAACATTGATAACGAGTCTGCACTCCATCACTGTCCATGAACACAAGGCCCTCAACCAGGGCTGTGTTCATAAACAGGACAGCCAACCAGGGCTCTGTGTTCATAAACAGGACAGCCAGACTCGCAACAATCCCACGGGAAATACTACAGTGTTACACTCTGTGTGAAAATGGATAGACCATGCATACATACAATACATATACATGTTAAAATCCTTTACAAGATCCAGTATAGAGAATTATGAATGGCCATACATAGAAAATCCATTACAACAGTCGTGTGTATTGGCAATGCAGAGGATGCAGGATGGAGATTCTGGGCATAGCATATCTTACACTTATTAGGTATCGTCCCAAAAAATATGTGTGAACCAGGACACGACATTGGTGTATACTACTGTATGTACACAATTTAATTAGAAGACTTGGTTAAAACCTGACAACCAAACATTAGTCCCTCACACAGGATACCATCCTGATATTGACTGAAAAACCAATCAGATTCATGTTTCATGATGCATATTCAATCACTCAGACAGCATTTTCAGCCAAGATATAGCCTATACCATGAGTATGACCGAGTATGCTTCTCGTTAATGTGCTATTCAATATCTAGAAAGTATCATAGAATGTGACATCTGTTTATGATATTATGATCATGTGATATCCGTTTTAGTGTATTTCTGTGAAATCGTATTTTGGAGTGTGATTTCTCTTGACGAGAGTATAATACAATAAAGACGTAGTGCTGGTGATATTTGTGTCTGATATTTGTCTGAGCTTTGTGAGGAGACTGGTTCAATATACTCAATGAATGTTTAGCAGGAGCATATCAGGATGCAGGGTTCCCGCGCTGGTCTTAAAAAGCCGTAAAGTCTAAAATCCAGCAATCCAATTTACAAGGCCTAAAAAGGTCTCATATTTCAGTTATTTGGTCTAAAAATGAGGTGCTAGGTCTTAAAAATGAGTCCCCTCAAGGAAATCAGTCCGACCACATCTATTTACGCGGAAATTAATCACTTAATCCCCAAAAAAAGCCAATTCGCTTCCTTTTTTGTCTGTATGGCAGTGAAATCCCTAATTTCATCACCTCGAGGATGACAAAAAGCTATCATATGGTGTCGCGAATAGGTCTAATATTCTATTCAACAAGGTCTAAAAAAGGTCTAGAAAGGTCTTAAAACTGACTTGTTGAAACTTGTAGGAACCCTGCTGACAGTGAAGAGGGTTTACAGTATCAAACACAACACCTCCTCTCTATCCCGTCTCTGCTTTTATCGTTTAACCATGTTTACTGTCACTCTGGGTTCTCATGCAATTCTTATGACGTAAGAGCATGTTTGGTTAGTGCTCTGCAGTCAGTAATGGATGTCGCCACGGAGCACGTCCTGGGAAGGATGGAGGAGGAGAGGGAGAGGCTGAGAGTTAGTCTGCTGTAGAAGGAAATAAAGCAAGACAGGAGAGCGTGTTGTCCGCTATGTTGGGATGCCTGCCTATCTGAGCTTGTTGTTGTCAAAGAAGCAAGTATCATCAGTGAACAAGTCTCCAGAAATGTCTAAGTACATTAGCGGGGTGTTAAAAGTCAGTGTTCTGAAAAATTTGGGGGAGAACCAAGGCCTAAGTTGGAGTGCTACCACTAGAACCTACTAGAACCACTAGAACCCTAGAGGGACTGTATCTGAGCCTGGACCAAGAAGCAGATTAGGAGACGTCTGTAATAGTCCATCATACAACCGATATAAGGGAGTCAATTAGTTTGACATGAGGGTCAATTGTGGGAAGCTATTTTTAATGATGGTTTATTGAGGTGGATTGACAAGGACAAGGAAAGGACAAAGAAAGGGGAAATTCAAGCTTGGAAGGGGATGAACACATTGGTGTGATCCCATTCATGGGTTACCTCTGTATAGTTACCTCTGTAGGGGAAATGCGGTTACTTTTACTGGGGCGGCTGTGGCGCAGGAGGTAGAGTCACCGTCTAATGATCACAAGGTTGGCAGATCGGCGGTTCGAGCCCCGGCTGGCCACATGTCAAAGTATCCTTGGGCAAGACACTGAACCCCAAATTGCTCCCAGTGAACGGGCCGGCGCCTTGCATGGTTGCTTGCCGCCATTGGTGTGTGAATGGGTGAATGAGAGGCTGTTGTAAAGCGCTTTGGAGCTGAAAAAAAGGCGCTATATAAGTGCAGTCCATTTACCATTTACTTTCTCTACATTTCCAATTGGCATCACAGCAGATCAACAATCTTAGTACCTGCTTGGTACTGCTCACACACACACACACACACACACACACACACACACACACACACACACATACACACACACACACACACAGAGGGAAAATCAACATCCTTCTCAATTTTCACACTGAATGACCTCATTCAGGAGTCCCATCATCTGTCATCCAGTTGTACATGATTGACAGCTGACCCTGACAGAAGGTGAGCTTGTGAAGATGTTGTGGCTAGGTGGCTAGGGGGTGATAGTGAGTAGCCCGACCCAATCCAAGAGGTAGTGAATGGGCCAGCCGTATACTCTCTCTCAGGGGACTGCGGTGCAGTGACACGTTGATAATTACGAGAGCAGAAAGGCAAATGGAATTATTTCAGCACCTCTGAATTAAACATGCCCCACGAGTCACGACCTGGGAACAATCCACAGGCGTCACCACAGCAACAAAGAAAAAATAACCCCATCTCTCTGTTATGTGCCTGAGACTTCTACTGCCCCCCAGCACTGCGTCTCCTGAAGACACCCGCTTTTTCCCCTTTACTGTGTCCCCTAAAACTTCTATTGCCCCCCTTGTACTGTTTCTCTGTTTTTCCAGTGTCTATATATAAAAAAATAATTTAAAAAAAGTATAGGTTTAGAAGATGGTGATAGAAGAAGATTTTCCCTTCTATCACAGAGACTGCCAATGGCCCCGGGCCTGAGCTGGATTGCTCTTCCTGCTACGACTGGTGGATTGATGATTCACTTGCTTAGTCAAATGTATTGATTGTAAGTCACTTTGGAATAAGGCGTCTGCTAAATGTCAAAAATGTAAATGTGAGTGCTGAATGTTAAAGGTGATCTCTCTCTAGATATTTTGGGGAATATCTATGCCCTGTTTGAACATTTTGAAAACGTTAGGCTCATGTCAAAATCCCTATTTCGAGGAGAGGGCTACTGGTGTAGAAAAATGGTGAGCATAACTTTTGTAAATGTGTGTGATCACTGCACTCAGAACAGGTCTGTTGACCTAAATGTAGCCTAGTAGAACTCTATAAAATAATGTAGCTTGTTCGTTCGCACTAAACAAAGAGATTTAAGGTTTCTTTTTAGTATTTAGTATTTACTTCATTCAGCGTTATAGATATACGTTTCAGCCTAAGCCTTTGTCAGTGTTGTCGTTCCTGAATAAATACTACTAAAGATTAACCACAGTGTTTCCTCCAGGATTTTTCACATTAGTGGCGGAGCGGTTATCTTTCGCGCGCAGAGCATAAAACGCGCACTGGCGCTCAAAACAAAGACGTAGTTTCACCAAAAACTAGAGGGTGGCAACAATTATAATTTCTTAAATAGCGGTTAAGTCATTAAAGCCGAGCAGGTGATTTTATATAGAAGGTGATCAAATACCAATATATCCTACAGCTGCAGCGGAACATGCGGAACGCGCATTACACACACACACACACACACACACACACACACACACACAGAAAGATCAATACGAAGTAGGCCTACATGAGAGTACACGCACAAAACCGGCTAACGTTACTCATTAACTGTTTACACAAGTAAAATCACAGTGTGACAGTCAGATGGAGCATTCGGTAAACAACAACAGCAAGGTAATGCTATCAGTTGAGTTAAAGAAAACCAACTCTTACCTTTGAGGACACCAACATGAGCCCTGCTTACCCGTACCTCCGCCGTTCTGTTCGTGGTGATTTTAGAGGCAATAGATTATTTTTGCCCTGCGCATATTGCTATGAATAGTTCGAAGCTAGGTGCTTGCACGTTAGGTGCGAGAATGCTCGGTTAACCCATTAGCGGGAACATTATTTGTTTCACAAAATAGGCTGATTTAATTGACCATGAACATCAGAGACATACATTACGAATGTTCATTTAAAATACTCTATACTGAGCACTGGTATAAGAACATGAACCAGAGAACAGCAGTAAATGCAATAACCCACAGTCGTTGCTGATGATGTTGCATTTTCGATTAGGATACGGGATTAAAGGCACCGGCGACGGGCTAAAAGAGAAATCCAAATGTCCCGCTAAATCGGACCAATCGCAAAACTGTTTTGAAAGCGCGTCGCCTCGCGCCGCGCGCCTGTTGAGAGCGATTCAGTCTCGATTGCAGTGCGAACACAAACGACGAGGTTAATTGCAACATTGTTACATATTGTAAATAACTACGCCCTAAATCGTAACGAAATGTTGGTCTGGAAGCGGCCTAAATCTAGCTTCAATCTGCTTTTTTTCTGTTCTCCGGTCATAATAACTCGCTGCCTTTCTGCGCAGCCTGAATCAAAGTGGACTGTCTGAATCAATTAGTGGCGGAGGAAATTCATTCGTGGCGGCCCGCCACGAATAAATGCATATAGAGGAAACACTGAACCATAAAGGGCTCTGCACACAGCGTGCGATTTCTGTTGCGCGTCAACATTCCATTTTGAAGTTTGAATGGAAGTCTATGAGAACATCGCATCTCAACACACACGCCCCGATTTTAATCGCACGGCGAAAATTCGATTCCATTCATTTTGAATGGGACAAAGCACACGGCGTGCGAGTTTTGTCGCACTGTCAAATTTGTGCTTTTTCCCATTCAAAATGAATGGAATCGAATTTTCGCCGTGCGATTAAAATCGGGGCCGTGTGTGTTGAGATGCGATGTTCTCATAGACTTCCATTCAAACTTCAAAATGGAATGTTGACGCACAACAGAAATCGCACGCTGTGTGCAGAGCCCTTAAGTCTCAGAGTGCAGACCAGCTACATTCTTTTTTCGTTTTCTGTCTTTTGTCATTCTGCGTCATTCCTGTCTACACTTTTTAACCTTTACTTTCTATTCTGTTTGTGTATCTATTGAAGAATTTATACTCCATTATAAATTGATGACCACCCGCTGTTTTGTGGCTCACTGGTTTACTCTGAGAAGTACCTCCCAGAGATGTGTGGCTCAGGTAGAATGTGTCTCTCTGCTGAATCTGTTGGCGTTAAGGAGAAGGTATAGTAATGTATGTCTCCGGTATTATGATGCTTGTCTACTGTCAATACAGAGTTTCTCTTTGAGGGGATGAGAGAAGGGGGAAGAGGGAGTTGGACTGAAGCATTTTTATATGCAGTGTGTGTGTGTGTGTGTGTGTGTGTCTCTAACTAGACAACGTCACAGAGTGGCCCCTCTCATCAACCCCATGCCTCATTTGGGACTTGTTGGAATCCACTTAGCAGTGAGGCTCAGCTGGTTAATAGAACAGCCTGTTTTACCTACTAAAAGAGCCGCCTCGCCCCCTCTTTACAATGGGAAGCTGCTACTTACACACAATGACCACTAGTTGGCCTACACTAGAACAGCCTCGAGGTGCCTGACTGACTGTGGTTTAACACTAGAACACCACATCACCAACTGTCAAATCTTATTTCAAATTTGAAAGTGACAGTTGAATATAAGTGACAGTTAAGCTCTGTCTCTCACTAGAACATCCGTGCCTTTTTACCTACTAAAAGAGCCGCAAAATGACCCCCTTTTTACAATGCTAAGCTGCTATTTACACACAACGACCACTAGTTGGCTGTCTTGTAAATTAGCCTGCTTCCTACACAGAAAAACTGCAAAATAGCTTCATACGAGCTTATCCTGATGTGATTTAGAAAATGTAAGGATACTGGGTGGTAGAACGCACATATCTAGGAAAAGTCATGAAAGGAGGGTCCTGAAATTTGATCGAGTGCAAAGATAGAATTTTCTTTTTACTCACAGTGGTCACCGTGACCCCTCACGGCTCTTCTAGTGTTAAGCTCTTCAACTGGTCCCTCTGTCTCTAGGAAAGCAAAGCCCCCTGGCTCCCTGACACACATGGTTAACAGGACTGTCAAGCACTTAGTTTTTTTTTCAGTTTTGATATTCTCATTCTCAACAGGCTCAGACCAGAGCAGTTGTGGATAACACAGTGTGTCCCTTTACATTAACTGTTACAGGTCAACCATTATGTTCACGTGGTCCAATGAATCTCTACTCCAACACACATCTATTATAGTACTTGTGTGTGTGAAAAGGAAACTTTAAACAAGATCAAACCACATACCCAACCCACCGTAGCAAATCACAGTAGTCATAATTGGGACTAGCCTTACCATATACAGGGTTCCCGCGCTGGTCTTAAAAAGCCTTAAAGTCTAAAATCCAGCATTCCAATCTACAAGGCCTAAAAAGGTCACAAATTCCAGTTATTCTGTCAGTTAAATGAGGTGCTAGGTCTTAAAAATGAGATCATGCAAGGAAATCAGCCCGACCACATCTATTTACGTGGAAATTAATCAAGCTGGAACCCCCAAAAATGACAATCCGCTTCCTTTTTTGTCTGTATGGCAGTGAAATCCCTAATTTCATCACCTCGAGGATGACAAAAAGCTATCATATGGTGTCGCCAATAGGTCTAAAAAAAGGTCTTAAATTTGACTTGTTGAAACGTGTAGGAACCCTGCATATACAAAACAAATGAAAATACAAAACAAACAAATTAATTTGTTGTGTAGACAAAAAGACAGATAAAGAGACAGACAGCGAAGGAGCAAAGCTCAGATGAACACACAACCTGCCTGGTCAGTGCCGATGAGGTCAGGTGAGCGCAGCTGGCCTGGAGACGTTAGATGGCCGTCCGTCCCCTGTCCTCCTGGGCATTAGGGTGACGTCCAGCCTGGCTGTAGCGAGGCAGAAAACTGGCCTTTCTGGCACTAGAGCCATGCCTGCCATGCCCTCTAGTCCTGTCTGTGTGAAGCCCACAACCCTCTCCACCTCCCATCTGCCTGGCTGCATAATCTCCATTCTCTGCCACTGATCTGATGGCATTGTAGTCCTGTTGAAGCGCTATGAAAAGTGGTTTTAAGATTAGACTCAGAGACAGTGGGGTGAAGATGAGATTTTTCCCACCACCACTAATCTCACAGCTATACTATAGAGGCAGTCAAAGGAGGAGGTCAGACAAAGACCACAGATATCCAGCTTTGCATTGGTTGGATTTCAAAATGAGATGTAATTAAGTCCAGGTGTGAAGCGCATCATAATACTTAATCTTACTCATTCAGTGTGTTATGTGTGCTATAGTATTCTCCAAAACAGGGAAATAAACCTAAATTGCATTATGTTGATTAGATGTAGCCTATAATACTGTAGATGTCAGATTTTTTCCAAGATGTTTCTTGACGTCCTTGTGGATAGTATGTTTTTCGTAAAACAAGACTGACAAGAGCAATCGTTAAGCTCTCCCTGTGACTCCTCCGCGGCAAACATGGCGAGTGAATAAAGGCCTTTTGCTGCTCTCTACTGGTCGCTAATAAGCTGTCGAGCTGAACGTTCATCCCTGAACCTTGCCCCTTTCCTGCTCTTACTTTTTACAATCTTTGCCCTATCCACTAGGAGTATCACATATTTGTGGTCAAAATAGTCTTACTTCTACTACTACTTAATGCTGAACCCATTTTCTGTGGTTACAGCTTGTGAAACATCGGGCTTGTAACATGTGCTTTATTCTCTCTATTTTTATCTCTCTTCCTATCTCACTGTCTGTCTCACTGACTTTTTGTCTCTCAGCATCTCTCTTTCTCTCTCTCATACACACACACAGGCACGCACACACGCACTCGCACACACACACACACACACACACGCACGCACACACACACACATGTACACACACACACACACATACACACACACGCACTCGCACACACACACACACACACACACACACACACACACACATACACACACATGTACACGCACACACGCACTCGCACACACACACACACACACACACACACACACTCGCACACACACACACACACACACACACACACACACACACACTAAATTAAACACACATCCTAAAATCCAGCAACGGTGGTTTATTTGAGCGAGTGACTCAGCTAGTCCCAGTGAGCTGCAGCTGCAGCAGGGAGCCCCACCCTTCCACCAGATTTAGCGTCATCTGTGGTTGTCCCCCTGGCAGACCTCCAGGCTGATTTATATGCGCTGGACACTCCACCTCTGTGAGTTAAGCGTGCATTGTTCTCCACTGAGGAAAAGTTGAGGAGAAGTAGCCTGCTGCCATTCCAGCTGTGTGGGATATGGGGAAGGAGGATATATAGGAGTCTTGCTGCCGACTCGTGGTGAGTGTACCATTGAAACCTTTCCCTTACTCTAAAACTGAAACATAAGTCAACTATTGCTGCTTGTTTTGTGTCGGTACTGTATGCTGAGGGGGACTTTTTGTTTCATTTAAGGCTAAGCCTTGTTTCACATGATATATGGCCAAAGCAACGGGATATGCTCATGAGTATTGTTGGATTTAGGAAGAATTATAGCTGTAGGCTACATAGAATGTTTAAAATCCCTCGACAGAAGAAGTTCGTTGTCAATGGCATACTTTGTGATTTCCCCCCTCACCCCATACATGAAAACATGTTGGCATCGGAACTGCTGTTGTGCTTTGTCTGTGGGTCCTTTGCTCTGATCTCTGTTTCCTACTGTTTCAACAAAGCTTAGATGTCTCAGTTGTTCACTCCAAGGCTGTGTTGATACATGTTACAAAGGGATATGAAGTGTGGGTGTTTCACAGATTGACTGTCTGGCTGCTGCATTGTCTACAATAATAGGCTTGAATGAATGAATGTGAAATTTGGGTGACTGGTATTTAATAACTCTGGTCCAACCAATGGTTTATGATTTAGGCTACTTGGAGACATTGGATATTGTTATTTATCTCCTGTAGGCTCCTCAGAAAGCCTCAGCCAGCAGTCTCATCGTAGCTACAGCGTGTGTGTGTGTGTGTGTGTGTGTGTGTGTGTGTGTGTGTGTGTGTGTTTTAGAGCAGCCCCAGTCAAAAGAGGGACGGAGAGGTCAGGTGAGGTGTTCACCATGGTATTGCCCCTTAAAGCAAAGACAGATGACTTGTGAAAGCTCCACCAGATACTCTGGCCTCAGGGCAGGAGGGCTCTTTGTCTGATCTGAGATGCTCGGTTTCCAATCATTGTCAGGATGTAATGTGACAGCGTCCTCTCCTTTTCAGACCTGGTATCAGACATGACATGTTCCAAGGTTGCCTCGCTCACGTTGCTGTGGAGTGCATGCTGCATTTTACAGGGTTCCCGCGCTGGTCTTAAAAAGCCTTAATGTCTAAAATCCAGCAAACCAAATCCAAAGGCCTAAAAAGGTCTAGAATTTCAGTTATTCGGTCTAAAAATGAGGTGCTAGGTTTTAGAAATTAGATCCTGCAAGGAAATCAGTCCGACCACATCTATTTACGCGGAAATGAATCAAGCTGGAGCCAAAACAATGCCAATTCGCTTCCTTTTTTGTCTGTATGGCATCCCTCATTTCATCACCTCGAGGATGACAAAAAGCTATCATGAGGTGTCACAAATAGGTCAAAAATTATGTCCAAAGAGGTCTAAAAATATATATTTAGATAAGAAATGGAACTTTATGTATGGTCATTCATACTCATAATAGCATGTAACAGGACAGGCAGCCTACATAGCCATAGCCTACAACAGCTATTACCAGTTGTTTTGAACAGGCACACATGTACCGTGGCTAACAAGCAGGGGCAATGAAATATCATATGGTCGTGTCACAATAGGCTGTTTATTGGAACTAGCGCTGGGCTCAGGGCCTGGACGTGGCTCCACACAGCGGTGTGCTATACAGTTGGCCACAGCCCTCCGTTCACCACTAGTGAAAAGCATTCGGATTTCAGGCCTTCTTTGACCCCAGGGCACGTCATTTAACAAATGAATGGCCTTCTTTTCTCGACAGTTGAGCCAGTCACAGAGGATCGTACCACGAGACAAGCGAGCCTACAGTGTTAGTGGTCACAGCAGAGCGCTGTTTGGGACAGACGCATTTGCATACACACAGGGAGTGCTATGACTGCTACATAACATAGCTGGTTTTCAGGGCATATGAATAACAGAGTGGCCACTTGCTCGTTTTAAGTGGAGGCATTACATTACACAACAAGGCAGTGTTTCTTTTGTAATAAAGTATTCATTCTCAGCGGTTTGATTGGCCAAAACGTTAAGGTTATGTAATCAACAGTATTCTGCTGGCATTAACTACTGTCTCATCCGGTAATTTGCTCTGACTACTCTACAGCAGATCCTGAGGACTTGCTTTAGTGATCCAGTACGTCAGCCTACCCTGGAGAGGCATACTCACGGTAGTATCATGTACATGGGTTTTTAAAAGCACACACAAATTAACTATGTTGACAGCTTTGCATTCATCTGACTCTTTACAGAGGTACAGTACAGTAGACAGATATAGTGATAATGTACAGTACTGTAGATAGACACAGAGAGAGTACTTGTTTTATTCATTTTGTAACACATATATTTATTGTTTAATGCACAATGTTTAATATGTGAACTGGTGTGATGACAGTGCTGTAGTGTATTCCTCAAAATGAGAGAAATGTTATTATATATTTATTTATATTATTGGATATCTTTAAAGCCTCTGGCAAACTGTAACCATGACGATGTACTAACGAGGAAAGATCTGAGATCAGCATTCATACGGTACTGTGAAAACAGAACACTGTCCATTCACATTTACATCTTTGACAGTTAGCATTTGACTAAGCAAGTGAATCATCAATCCACCAGTCGTAGCAGGAAGAATAATCCAGCTCAGGCCCGGGGCCATTGGCAGTCTCTGTGATAGAAGGAAAAAACTACTTCTATCACCATCTTCTAAACCTAGACTTAAAATTTTTTTAAAAATAATAATATATATATATATATATATATATAGATACTGGAGAAACAGAGAGACAGTACAAGGGGGGCAATAGAGGTTTTAGGGGACACAGTAAAGGGGAAAAAGTGTGTGTCTTCAGGAGACGCAGTGCTGGGGGGCAGTAGAAGTCTCAGGAGGAGCAGTTAAGGTGTAACCTGAAGAGACAGTCCAAAGCAGTCCCCTAGGCTCACTCTCAGTAATGCAAATATACAGTAAAACTACAAACGTATGTAAGTATACTGTACTGTATAATGTGAACCAAATATACAGAAGAAAAGGACATCATGGTCAAGAACAGCTCTTATAAATAGTTTCAGATATACTGCAAATTATGAAGTGCTTCTTTCTCTCCTGGCCACACAACAAAGGGCACATAACGTCAGGCAACACAATACCAGGAAGCGTCTCCGGGGGTAGATGTGGAGTTCTGGGTTCTGTCAGTGGAAAAGGCACCTCTCTTCCTGGTTTGATTGATGGGACACTGAACTGTGCTGTCTCAAGTTTAGCCCTGTTGACTCTAGCAGCTGCGTCACATGGTGCCCCCCTCCCTCGCCATCCTCCTTCCTCGTTCCCAGAAGTCTCAGGTCTGAAGAGAGGGAGTGTGTAGGGGTCATGGGTCAGTAGGGAGAGAGAGGGAGGGGGTGGGAACAGTAGCTCAGAGATACATACTATACCAGGGGTCTGGCTGTTGCTGGTCACACACTCCTTTGGCTCTCTGTCATGCAGACATTCGCAGGGGACTTCTCAAGGGATGTTTTAAACATGGGTTCATACTGAACATGGTCAGTATTTACTGTGCTGTGTTTTGCCTATAGGATGCACTGATTTGGGTCCTTTTGACAAACAAACAGTTTTTTTTACATATTGATGTGGAATGTACAAACCTTCCTCTCTGTTCATGGAGTATTGAGGGGCAGCTGTGGCGCAGGAGGTAGAGTCGCCGTCTGATGAACGCAAGGTTGGCAGATCGGCGGTTCGAGCCCCGGCTGGCCACATGTCGAAGTGTCCTTGGGCAAGACATACAAGCCATACTGAACCCCAAAATTGCTCCCAGTGAGCGGGCCTGGTGAGGCGCCTTGCATGGCAGCTTGCCGCCATTGGTGCGTGAATGTGTGTGTGAATGGGTGAATGAGAGGCTGTTGTAAAGCGCTTTGGAGCAGCTTTGGAGCAGCAAAAAAGTGCAGTCCATTTACCATTGTCTGGTCTCTTTTAGGACGGCCTGTTGGGGAACATTGCTGACTTGGCCCAGGAGTATTCTGAGTATTACAGCACCTCTGTCAACGACGTCTGTGAGAGAATGGAGGAGCTTCAGAAACGCAAGGTTGTACAAGACACAGAGCTGGTAATTACTGTACTCTGTTTCTACCATGTACCGAAGTGTGCATACATACCAGGCCATGTGAATATTCTATATGATAAAAGTCTACAATGATGGACAGCAGAAGAAGACTTGCAACATTTTGTTTTTGCGTTGTAGATACTGTAACCGTGATATCATCAGTAAAACACAGTAGGCTACTGTATGTCAAGATGTTTTGAAAGTTTGAAAGGAATATGCGTTAAGTCTCAACTCTCAACTCAACTTTCTTAGACACTAGTACCCGTATTAAAATGACTCAAATGTTGTCACTGATACTACTGGAAGTATTCATCATAAAAATCATAAAAAATTCTGGCCGGGGACATATCCTGCATGTCATCCCTCCTCTCTCTCTCACCCATCCTTCCTGTCTAAATCTCTACTGTATCTGTCAATAAAATTAGAAAATATGAGTGGGACTGCCCCACTCAGGAGAAAATAACTTCCAGTAAATCAGTAAACACAGGTTAGTAGTATATGTGCACTGGACACACCACCTTATGCCCATATATGCCCATTTCTATATGATGAGTCTAGTACTGACTTCCTTCCCTTGTCTCTGTGTCTCAGGGAAAGGTTGACTCAGTGGTCACGTCCCTCCAGCTCCGCTCTCAGCTCCAGGTGAGTGGCTCCTCTATTGTCTGTTTGACCTCCTGGGAAGGAGGGGCTTCCTGGGCCGTGCGTCAGTACGGGTGGGACTGCCCCGTCATGGTCATCTCAAGGATAACCAAGATGTCGTAAATCGAACAAAATGCCGGTTGAGAGAGAGTACGCTGGCGTTGCTTGTTCGCCGCTTCTCCGCCCCCGAAATCTAGGTGTAATTGCATTATCCAGAGTAGATTGTCCTACAAAGACACTTAGATTTAGATTTAGTCATCTAAAAATTAACTAGACCCCCTATACTTTCTTTTATTTATTTATTTATTTGTTTATTTTTATTATTACTACTCAATCTTTTCAGTTTGTAAAGCGTTTTTGAGTGTCTAGAAAAGCGCTATATAAGTCTAATGTACTACTACTACTACTACTATCAGTGTCTCTATTTCTTTGTGTGTGTGTTTGACTGAAACGGGGGGGGGGTTTCTTTACAGGAGTCTCTAGGCCTCAGCAGTGCGACGTCCACGCCGGAGACTGAGAGAAGGTAAGATGTCAGACTCACTCCTTCGGCAGATATGATCAGAACTCTCGGAGGCATGGCAGGGTGATCACACTGCCAGTCATTCTCTCCCTGTCAGCATGTGGAAATGTGTTGCTTTTCATATTTCCTGATGACCTGCAGTCACGTCACGTGTGTTAAGCATTCCTCAACAAAACCCCCAGGCTTCCTTCCCCCTATTGTACGTTTGGAAGGATGGAGTTAGAGAGAGAGAGAATAAATCTAGGTCATGCTGACTAACAACATCCGCAGTATTGTTATACACATCACCATTCTCAGTGATTTAAAAGGATCATTACAAATGTGCCTGATTTTCTATAGACGCCTAGAAAGTAGAGAGCTTGGACCTCCTGGAAAGTCAGAAACCAAAACATTTGGGTTACCTTACCTGTCCAGAGCAGCTGAGCTTAGCGTTAAACAGGGTTCCCACGGCTCCTTGAAATCCTTGAAAGTTTGTGAATTTGAGAAAAAAAAATCAAGGCCTTGAAAGTTTTTGAAAATAGACATGGGTCATTGAAAGTGCTTGAATTCCCCCCCCCCCCCCCCCCCCCTCTCTCTCTCTCTCTCTCTCTCTCTCTCTCTCAAAAAATAAAATATATTCAAAAATGTTTTATGTAATTATAGAGACCATCTAGTAATTTCAAGCCGCTACATTCAAAAGCCTCTCTTTTTAATTGTTGTCTGTGAGCGGATAGTTCCAATTATATAAATTCTCATCTAGATCTGTCTCACACTATGCCGTGTTGGGTCCTTGAATTTGAGGGAATTGAGTCTTGAAAGTCCTTGAAAAGTGCTTGAATGTGATGTTTCAGAAGGTGTGGGAACCCTGGTTAGAATCGCTGAGTAAAACAATGAGAGAGGTGGCACCCCTTTTAGCTTCCTCTAAACAACAAGCTTAAAGTAACACGACTCCATATGTGCTGGTCGGTCTTTTAGAGCCTTTCACCATCAGCAGCAGCACCAGAAGAACACAAGCCAGGACCATGTTTCTTGGCAAATCCATGTGTCTTTGTCCTAATCTTTGCCTAGGGGACAGGTATTTATTATTATCAGTGTTTCTCAGGTCGCCCTCTTGTGGTCGACTTGTAGACTGGCCCCGGTAGAAGCCGGATAGTCGCTAGCATCAGCAACAAGTGTCAGCTGATGTCAGAGGGGTGAGAGAGGAAAGGAATGCGGTCTGGGACCCACGTGAGCGCTGGTGTTGCAGTAAAACCCAAGGCTGAGTGTGAAAAGCCTCTATTGTTAACTAGAATGGCCACAGCGATCTGACCTCTGTTCAGAAACCCAGCGTGCATCTGTGTATCGACCACTGTGATTCGCCACCACTGTACGGGCCCTTCTGTCATGAGGGACAGAGCACGTCTGTCGTCTGTGTGGATAGGGACAAACGGGCAGGGAGGATAAAGAGTTGTTTTGTGTGGAAAATGGTGGTAGGATAGCAGCATTAACATGAAGAAAACTGCATTGGAAAACAGGTGAGGGTTTTCGATGCTCTCCATGAGTTTGTCTATGACTGTTTTACTTCTTAGATTTTTTTGCAACGGTTTGTGGCGTAGGTTTGACGCGTTATTTGATGATTTCTAGGTTGTCCATGCACAAGTCAAGCTCAGAGGATGGATCGGGGGGTATGTTTTTTTTCTCATAATCAGTTTGAATGAGTTTCTCCAAGCTATGACTATATACAGTTACCATGTACAGCTTTGTAATTACATTGTGGAATGACTCCTGTATATCGCATACCGTGTGTGAAACTTAAATGTTGTTGCAGTGCATGGTATGTGCCATACTCCAGCTCATAATATATGTGTACGTATTTTGTGTTTTTACAAAATGTTGTTTTAAATGATTAGTCTCACTTTATAGATGATCTTTACTACATAGCCATGGGCATTGTGTTTTTTCATGTCTCATTGTTTACCTAACACAACTATGCTCCTGTGTAGAAAAATGCGACGGAAAAAGGAAAAATAAGTCTTTCTGGCAGACTTTCCGGAAGCCTCAGAAAGGAGCCGTGCGACAGACGTCAAAGGGTATGTAGAGAATCGTCTCCGTCTTAAAAACGACATGTACATCACAGGTATCATTGCATAAGACAGGGAACGTTACTTAACCGTTCCTCCTCGGTTATGCATACTCATGTTGTCATGCACTTGCCTTGTTTCTGTTTATTAGGGGAGGATATCGGCTTTGTGGCCAGCGAGATCACTATGAGTGATGAAGAACGCATCCAGCTGATGATGATGGTGAAGGAGAAGATGATCTCAGTGGAGGAAGCCCTGGCCCGGGTACGATGATGTCATCCCCTCTGTGTTCTCTTCTCAGGATAGGGGCGTGTGCTGCCGCCATATCTCCTGCTCGATCGCAGTCGGTCGCAGCATCTAATCAGGGTTTTCCATACCGTCTGAGTTGATGACACGTTGGACTTCTTAAGCCGTCTCTCAAAGCCGTGTCGGACAGCCCTGCTCAGTCATGTACAGAGATATTTATTTATAAGAGTGTCCCTTATCCCTCTCTCTTCTTTCTTCTGCATAGTTGAAGGAGTTCGAGACCCAGAGCAGACAGTCCTGCAACACTGACACCACAGAATGGACTGACACATCCAGTCCGACCACGATTGAATCCTCCAACTGCAACGTAAGTGTGTTAACATATAAACTGGTGGAAACAAGCATCGTCACTCCTTCTTCTTCGTGTTGTTTTGATGTCGAGGCACGTCTTTGGGCCGCGTGCGGTGCGTCAGGGCCTCTCATTATTGCTTTGCAATAGAGCTAGAATGCTGTTGACACCCCCTCCCTCCCTCCCTCCCTCCCTCCCTCCTTTCCTCTCTCTATCTATCCATGTCCTGGGTGTGAACCGGGGCCCCTCTAACCCCCCCACCCCCCAGGCCCTCTCCCAATTGCAGGGCACCCAGGCAGACCTCTATTCATCCTGTCAAAGCGCTAACCCCCTATTGTGCTGTGTTGAGCGGGTGGATTCAGCACAGAGCTGTGTTATGCAGGCCGCAGCTCTTTTATGCGGGTGGGGTGATTAGGGGGCTCACGTTCAGACCACATTTTTCAGATTCGTCTGGATGGCCTCCCTATTTCTCTGTCCTCAGTGTCTCTCTCTCTCTCTCTCTCTCTCTCTCTCTCTCTCTGTCTCTCTCTTTCTGTGTGTGTGTCTCTCTCTCTCTCTCTCTCTCCCCTCTCTCTCTCTCTCTCTGTCTCTCTCTCTCTCTCGCTCTCTCTGTCTCTCTCTCTCTTTCTCTCTGTCTCTCTCTTTCTCCCCCCTCTCTCTCTCTCTCTCTCTCTCTCTCTGTCTCTGCATCACTCTCTCTCTGTCTCTCTCTCTCTCTTTCTCTCCTCTCTCTCTTTCTCTCCCCCCCCTCTCTCTCTCTCTTTCTCTCTCTGTCTCTCTCTTTCTGTGTCTCTCTCTCTCCCCTCTCTCTCTCTCTCTCTTTCTCTTTCTGTCTCTCTCTTTCTGTGGAATGGAATGGAATGGACTTTATTTGTCATTGCTACAGTACAGGTACCAAACAACGAAATTTAGGAGGGGTGGCTCCCCTGGTGTTAGGAAAGGGAAAAATAAATAAAAAATTAGAAAAAGCATAAAATCACAAGAAGGTAGGGAGCTGGTTTACATCAATAAAGGCTATGTACACAATCCACTGTACTATACTGCACAGATAGTCAACTAGGGTTGTCATATTGCACAAAAGTATTTTTCTCTCTCTCTCTCTCTTTCTCTCTCTCTCTCCCCTCAAATTGCAAAACTACCAACAACCAACATATTTGTGCTTTTGAGTTATGAAGCAAAGTCTTAATAATATAATCTTTTGAAATCACAGTTAATCTTCTAGATCCACTCTAGACACTAGCAGAAGGCTGTGTGAATGTACTCACACATTTAGCCATTAGTATTCTGACTGCTCTTGGCTCCATGTAGAACACCTGACTTCAAACTGAATTGTCTGCCATTCTCTCTGCTTTAAAAGAACATGCCAAACAACCACACCACATGCCGTACAGAATTGAACCTAAAAAAGTCCTCTGTACTTATTTAACACCAAACCAATTATTCAGAATGTGTTCACATAACAGGGTTCCCGTGCTGGTCTTAAAAAGCTGTGAGGTCAAAAATCCAGCAATCCAATTTACGGTGACGTGCTAGGTCTTAAAAATGAGATCCTGCAAGGAAATCAGTCCGACCACATCTATCTACGCGGAAATTAATCAAGCTGGAACCAAACAAATGCCAATTCGCTTCCTTTTTTGTCTCTATGGCAGTGAAATCCCTAATTTCATCACCTCGAGGATGACAAAAAGCTATCACACGGTGTCGCGAATAGGTCTAAAATTCTATTCAAAGAGGTCTAAAAAAGGTCTAAAAAGATCTTGAATTTGACTTGTTGAAACTTGTAGGAACCCTGACATAAGTATATGTATATATTAGGTGCATTATTAGGTGCATACAGCTCACCACCATCAGTCTGCATAGTCAACATATTGGTAGGCTATATGAAATAAATGACAACCACGGTATCCGTTTATCTTCTGTTACCTCGCTGTACCTTTCAAATGTGTTTTCTCAGTTCATGATTAGCACGTCTCTGGTCAGCCTATAAAAAGACAGTTGTGTGGGAAAGTTTCTGATCGTGTGTTTGTGGTGCAGTGCACAATGTGTGATGCATTGTGGGTAGTTGGGTATGCCAACCAACCAGATGACTATGGGCCATGCCACATTGTCTCACACTGCTTCACCCGGAGTAACACGACTGAGCAGCGGTGAATATGAAATACGAGAAACTTATTTTTAACTGCCGCTTAGAGTTGCCGTTGACCTCTGACCTTTGTTCATGAGGATAGGGGAATTCCTGCTGGCAAACCTTCTGTTTTCTCACGCAAGTAAGTTCGTCGTTAATCAGCCCTGTCTCCTTTCTGTGTAGCTTGTGTGAGGGCAAACCACAGTGTCTCTACATAGACTTCACGTCTTCACTCTGGTCTCACACTTCGATAGTTATAAGGAGCCCTGAGCTGAAAGGCTGCATGTGGTCTCCATGACAGTCATGAACAGAAATGAGGTTCCCATTGTGTATCTTGTACAACAAGTTTACAATGATGATAGATGTTAATTTAAATACTCTTGGGTCACAACAGCAGAGCTGGAGCTCCCAACTGACATTCTGAACCAACAGCTGCCTGGTCACTGGTACATACATTAGTTGTGAAGCTTTGGCCAACTTGAATTGTACTATACTCTCCTCAACCCTATGATACTTCTAGGACAGTTAATGTCAATTAACAGTGACGTGACAAACCTCTCTCCTATCATTTTTACATTGACATTTTTGGCATTTAGCAGACACCTTATTCCAAAGCGACTTACAATCAATACATTTGACTAAGAAAGTGAATCATCAATCCACCAGTCGTAGCAGGAAGAGTAATCCAGCTCAGGCCCGGGGCCATTGATAAAAGGAAAAACCTTCTTCCATCACCTTCTTCTAAACCTAGCCTTTTTTTTTTTTCTAAGCCGGTCATCTCGTTTTGTTTTACAGTCCTGCGAACTGTCAGACAACGAAGTGGAGGAATCAGTGACCTTCAAGCGGCTCCATAAGTTGGTCAACTCCACCCGCAAAGTGAAAAAGAAGCTGATTAGAATCGAGGAGTCCAAGAGGCCTGGATCAGAGGGTATGAGTCAGAGGATTAGCCAGAGTATTAGGCCAGATCTGATGCTGCTTTTACACAGTATACTGTAGTCCACATTCAACAGCCTGTTTGATACACGTTGGACTACAATTTACTGTGTAAAAGCACCACATCTGCCCTAATAGGCCTTTTTAAAGATGTTGTTTTTATCACAGGTGCACACAGTTGACTTCCATTCCACAATTCCACAGGCGTTCGTTCACCTTTCAGCAAACCTGTCCTTATCCCTGTCACCTTTTGCGTGTGTCTCGTAGAGTCCCTGAGTCTGGAGGGGCCTCCACCCCCTGGTGATGCCAGCGCCTCTCTGTTCTCTGGCCTGCAGAAGAAGCAGACTTCTGTGTTCCAGGTGGACTCCCTGGCCTCGGCTCTACAGGACCAGCTCGCCAACAGAGACAGAGACTCAGACAGCCTCACCACCTCGCCCTCCTCCAGCTCCCTGGACACCTGCAGCAGCCACAGGCTCTTCAGAGCCTTCAGCAAGTCAGGCAGCAGCCCGAGCCGTGCGGAGAAAGGCCCCAGCAGGGAGGTGAGGGCGGTGGGTGGCGGAGGAGGCAGCGGCTCGTCCCTGTCTGACACGGAGGGCGGCTGCTGCGGGGAGGAGGAGCCCAGGATCGCCCGCTCGGTGACGGACGGAGCGATTCGCAGAGCCCTCAGTCCTCCCAGCTACCATGGGGTGAGTGCTGAGTAGAGCCTTTGTTTCGGGAGAATCTATGGCCTAGTGAGGGCTCTCTCATCCAGTCTAAACGTCTACAGTACACAATGAAGTACACAGTTCCGTAATTGATTGACTAAACAGTGACGACTCTCCTGTAGAATGAACAGACTACTCTGTAGATGTTCTTTTTGATGACGACTGCTGACTAAACACCTAAGGACTGATAGATTTGTATCATTTTTCTCCTTAGAGGACCTGTAGTTTCGGAGGGTTTGATCTCAACAACAGATCTCTGCACATAGTCAACTGTGACTGTGATCACCTCACTGTAAGTACTCACATACCGTGATCTTAGAATGATGAGGTTCTATCTCCGTTTAGGGTAGTTCAGAGATATTGAGCTTCAAAGTTTTTACATTCCATTATGTTTTGTGAGATGGAACCTTTGTATTTTATGAATTACTAACTCAAAAATGTCAACATTTAAAAAATAACACCACACAGGCATTAATAAACACCTAATGGATCAGATTATGTAAAAAACTCAATTTTGACAAAAATGGAGATAGAACCTTATAATTCTAACGTCACGATACTGCATCCACTGAGATGTGATTGTCTTTGTGTGTTTCTGATCATATCAGTTCGGTTCATATCTGCATACTGTATCCCTGAATTCTAGAACAAAGATGGAGGCGGCAGTTTGAGAGAGGCAGTTAAGTCTCCGGCAATATCTCGAATCTCTTTGGGCAAGAAAGTGAAGTCTGTAAGAGAGACAATGAGAAAACGCATTTCTAAGAGATACAACAATTCTCTATCTGAACAGGTACAGTACTGTATATCTTGACATTTTACAAATCAAATGTATAAACGTACAGTATAACTTTGTTGTGCCAAAGTTACACCAGTTGCGATGAAAATGCAAACGATCCAGTGAAAACTGTACACTGCAAAAAGTAAATCTAAGGAAAATGAAATATCTTAAATCAAGCAATATATACTTGTTTTTTGTCTGACTGCACTAGTTTTAAGACATATCTAACTTTTTTAAAACAATCTTGGCAAGTGAAATGTTCCTGTTCTGTTGGCAGATAATTTGCCTTATTTTAAGTAATATTTCCCCCATTTTCTAGCATTTTTTCTTGTTTTTGAGAGCTGCCTTTTTTCAGTGTAGCTACGGTTTATGCCTCAGCTGAGTGTGAGTTGTGTCTCTGTCTCCCACAGTCGAGCCCGGGCCGTCTGTCCAGCTGCCCCCAGTCCCCTCAGACAGACAGAGACGCCCTGGAGAAGCCCAAACTGAAGGCTGGAGGGTCTGTGGAGAGCCTGAGGAGCTCCCTCAGCGGACAGAGCTCCATGAGTAAGTGTGTGTGTGTGTGTGTGTGTGTGTGTGTGTGTGTGTGTGTGGGTGCGTGCCTGTTCGCGTCTGCATGTGAATGAATTTGGGTCTAGATTTGGATCGTTTTATTTACCATACTGTAGGAGTCTCTAGGCACAGAGGGAGGTCGACACAGAGGAACAGTTGTAGAATACGTTTTTATTGCGTTCTGCACAGCTCAGCCACGTCACTGACTAGGGTTGGGTACCGAAAACCGGTACGGTACCGGTTACTTTACATTCGGTACCTACCGAACCGAATTGCAACAGAGATTTCGGTTCCTCTCTCGCCCCCTGGTGTCCGAAACGGACGTTACATGCAACCGCACATGCCTGTTAAAGTTCCACTCAGTGCATGTAATCCGAGACTGAATCGCTCTCAACAAGTGCGAGGCGACGCGCTTGCAAAACAGTTTTGTGATTGGTCTGAATTTAGCGGGAAATATGGATTTCAGGAAATCCCTCTCCTTTGCGTCTCTCCATCACTTTAACAACGTTTTATTGGCAGGGGAAAATAATTGGATTTACATGCTGGAAAAACATGCAGCTAAAATTCAGGGAACATTTGGACAATAAGAGACACACGGAAGCTGTGGTCGCATGGTCTTATTACTGGGCAATATGCGCAGGGCAAAAATTATCTAAAATCATCACGAACAGAACGGCGGAGGTACGGAAAAACAGGGCTCATGTCGGTGTCATCAAAGGTAAAAGTTGGTTTTCTTTAACTTAGCTGATGCATTACCTTGCTGTTGGTTGTTTACCGAATGCTTCATCTGACTGTCACACTGTGATTTTACTTGTGTAAACAGTTAATGAGTAACGTTAGCCCGTTTTGTGGGTGTACTCTCATGTAGGCCTACTTCATATTGATGAGCTGATAATCTTTCAGTGTGTGTGTGTGTGTGTGTATGTATGTGTGTGTATGTGACTGTCAGTCACAAGTTTATATTCTACGGATGTTGTTCAGTGCTGTATGCGCGTTCCCGGTTCTGTGTGTACTCTTGTGTACTTCATATTCAATGAGCTGATTATCTTTCACTGTGTGTGTGTGTGTGTGTGTGTGTGTCTTGGGCGTATCTGTCAGTCACATGTATATTATACGGTAACCTATGTTCAGTGCTGTAGTTCCCCATGTTCTGCTGCAGCTGTAGCATCAGGATATGTTGGTATTTGATCACCTTATATAAAACATCGCCGCTCGGCATTAATGGCGTGCACTCTGAAAATCGCGTCAGTGACCACTCCGCCACTGATGTGAAAAATCCTGGATTTCTATATATATATTTTTTTTTAAATCAAAAGTACCGATTTAAGTACCGTTTCGGTACCGTTATTAAAGTATCGATTTGGCACCGGTATCAAATAAAACCTATCACTGACGCGCTGAGCAAGTCTTTTAACCAACGAGGAACAGCAAAGAACCACGGCGTGTGGCCGTCTCTGCCATCACGGCCACCGGCTTCCCCGCTCGGGATCCGCTGCGGCCACTGCACCCGGCGCTGATTCCCCTTTCGGGTCTCAGCTGTTCTGCTGCTGCTTTGCCATCGTTATGGCTCTCTCCCTTGTTCTCTCTCTCTCTCTCCAGCTCGACAGGTTTTCCCCGCCTCCTTCACTCTCCCGAGGGAACAAAAACACACAGGTTAAATAGAACAGTAGGATAACGAGTCTGATCACTGACACCTCTCCGCAATCAGCTCGTCATCCCCCTCCAACGACAGTCTGGCTCCCTCTGCAGGCCAGAACGCGCCATGCTCCCCACACATACCATCTCTCGGATCTGGGGCGGCTGTGGCGCAGGAGGTAGAGCTGCTGTCTAATGATCGCAAGGTTGGCAGATCGGCGGATTGAGCCCCGGCTGGCCACATGTCGAAGTGTCCTTGGGCAAGACACTGAACCCCAAATTGCTCCCAGTGAGCGGGCCAGCCGGCGCATTGCATGGCAGCTTGCCGCCATTGGTGTGTGAATGTGTGTGTGAAAGGGTGAAGGAGAGGCCGTTGTAAAGCGCTTTGGATAAAGGCGCTATATAAGTGCAGTCCGTTTACCATTTACCATCTCTCGGGCGCGTGTTTCCAGGCGGGCAGACGGTGGGCACCACGGACTCCTCCAACAGTAACAGAGAGAGTGTGAAGTCTGAGGACGGGGAGGAGGACGAGCTGCCGTACAGAGGACCTTTCTGTGGACGAGCCCTGGTGCACACTGACTTCACCCCCAGCCCCTACGACACAGACTCCCTCAAACTGAAGGTAGGGGCACACAATGATCCCTCACACATTTTACAAGTTCAATGTACCTCAGTTGAAGCTTCATTTAGACTCTGATAAGGTAAATGCTAGTATCCTGAGATACCCATGCACATTCATCAGGGTTCCCAGCTCTGAAGCCTTAAAGTCTAAAATCCAGCAATCCGGTTTATAAGGACTAAAAAGGTCTCAAGTTCCAGTTATTAGGTCTAATAAATGAGGTGCTAGGTCTTAAAAATGAGATCCTGCAAGGAAATCGGTCCGACCACATCTATTTACGCAGAAATGAATCAAGCTGGAACCCAAAAAATGCCAATTCGCTTCCTTTTTTGTCTGCATGGCAGTGAAATCCCTAATTTCATCACCTCGAGGATGACAAAAAGCTATCATATGGTGTCGCGAATAGGTCCAAAATTCTATTCAAAGAGGTCTAAAAAGGTCTTAAATTTTACTTGTTGAAACTTGTAGGAACCCTGTTTCATATTGGCTGTATAAAATCCAGAGAGTGCGATAGCCGTGACTGATGTTGTGTTGCAGAGAGGAGACGTCATAGACGTCATCAGTAAGCCTCCGATGGGCACGTGGATGGGCCTGCTGAACAGCAAGGTCGGCACCTTCAAGTTCATCTACGTGGAGGTTCTGACTGAGGAGGAGAAGCCCAAACGGACCAGGAGGAGGAGGAAGGGCCGGCAACCCAAACCCACCTCTGTGGAAGAACTCCTGGAGCGCATCAACCTCAAAGTAAACAACCTTGTTGAACTGAACATTAACACTACAACAGCCGTGCCTGTTTTACCTACTAGAGAGCTAGAGCCGCCTTGGGGGTCAAATAGACCCCCTATTTAGAATGTAAATCTGCAATTTACACACAGAGATCACTAGAGGGCACTTCATTTTTTAGCCTGCCTCCTACACAGAAAAACTGCAAAACAGCTTTATACTATCTTATCCTGAAGTGATTTTAAAAATGTATGGATACTGGGTGGTAGAACGCACATATCTAGGAAAAGTCCTGAAATTTGATCGAGTGCAAAGATATATCTTTTTTTTACTCACCGTGACCCCTCGCGGCTCTTTTAGTGTTAAACTGTACATTGAATCGGACAAACTGAGCACACTTATTCTAGTTATTGACACGTTTTTATTGAAGTCTGCCACCTTTTTATGACTGAGTAGATGTTTTCTATGTTATGTTGACCATAAACCCATGTTGACCATCTCGCCCCCCTCTCTCTCTCTAGGAGCACATGCCCACCTTCTTGTTCAACGGCTATGAAGACCTGGACACCTTCAAACTGCTGGAGGAGGAGGACCTGGATGAGCTGAACATCACAGACCCCCAACACAGAGCTGTGCTGCTGACCGCCGTGGAGCTGCTGCAGGAGTACGACGGTGAGACGTACACACACACACACACACACACGTACACAGGCTTTTAGTTGCATTTCATGTACGAAAGGCGCTATATGAATAAAGCTTTACTTACTTACTTACTTACACACACGCACACACACAAACATACACATGCACAGACATACACACACACACACACACAAAGATACACATGCACAGACATACAAATGCACATACACACACACACACACCAGGGTTCCCCTGCTGGTCTTAAAAAGCCTTAGGGCCCTATTATGCACTTCTTAACTTGCCGTCTTAAGTCTTAATTAAGACGCACCGCCAGGTTAAGACCTACCGCCACCCTTATTATGCGCTTCATACTGCTATTATGCAGGTGTCGCTAGGCGCCCACACATAAGACGTAAGACTCCCGTGCATATATTACTCATTGTGGGAGTGTTCGTTATTGAAGTGCGCTAGGCGCCCTGCTATTATGCGATCTGACTTTGCGCCTAGCGCTAAGAAGTGGTTTGAAAAGTTTTTAGGCGGTAGACTTCATGCACGTTTTGAAACACGAGCGCGCCTCCGCGGTTTGCGCATGCGCGCCGACCAACTTGGGTCAGTGCGCATGCGCAAACCGCGGAGGCGCGCTCGTGTTTCAAAACGTGCATGAAGTCTAGCGCCTATGAACTGCATAATAGCATAGCGCTTATGACTTAACGCAGCCGGTTCTTAAAGGGAATGGCACCTGGCACGCTGATTGGGTTGATTGAGAAGACGCCCAAAACACACCCATGACTAATTTCTGGGCTTAGCGCCGGGTCTTAGGCGCCCACTACCGCACGCATAATAGCAAAGTGGCCTTGACCACGCCTCCACGTCTTAAGTTTAGATCTACCGCCTCGTCTTATTGCTTAAGACTTATGAAGTGCATAATAGGGCCCTTAAAGTCTAAAATCCACCAAACTTCTTTTTTGTCTGTATGGCAGTGAAATCCCTAATTTCATCACCTCGAGGATGACAAAAAGGTATCATATGGTGTCGCGAATAGGTCTAAAATTCTATTCAAAGAGGTCTAAAAAAGGCCTAAAAAGGCCTTAAATTCGACTTGTTGAAACGTGTAGGAACCCTGACATTCACACACACACATACACACACACACACACAGAGACACACACATACGTACACATTCACATACACATACACATAGCTCATGTTTTAGCAGTATGGCATTCAGTGACTGAGGCCCTGGGGTGGTGATGTTGGGCTGGTGATGTTGTGACTGATGGCCCTGGGTTGGTGATGTTGTGACTGATGGCCCTGGGTTGGTGATGTTGTGACTGATGGCCCTGGGTTGGTGATGTTGTGACTGATGGCCCTGGGTTGGTGATGTTGTGACTGATGACCCTGGGTTGGTGATGTTGTGACTGATGGCCCTGGGTTGGTGATGTTGGGTTGGTGATGTTGTGACTGACGGCCCTGGGTTGGTGATGTTGTGACTGATGGCCCTGGGTTGGTGATGTTGTGACTGATGGCCCTGGGTTGGTGATGTTGGGTTGGTGATGTTGTGACTGATGGCCCTGGGTTGGTGATGTTGTGACTGATGGCCCTGGGTTGGTGATGTTGGGTTGGTGATGTTGTGACTGATGGCCCTGGGTTGGTGATGTTGGGTTGGTGATGTTGTGACTGATGACCCTGGGTTGGTGATGTTGGGTTGGTGATGTTGTGACTGACGGCCCTGGGTTGGTGATGTTGGGTTGGTGATGTTGTGACTGATGACCCTGGGTTGGTGATGTTGGGTTGGTGATGTTGTGACTGACGGCCCTGGGTTGGTGATGTTGGGTTGGTGATGTTGGGTTGGTGATGTTGTGACTGACGGCCCTGGGTTGGTGATGTCGGGTTGGTGATGTTGGGTTGGTGATGTTGTGACTGACGGCCCTGGGTTGGTGATGTTGGGTTGGTGATGTTGTGACTGACGGCCCTGGGTTGGTGATGTTGGGTTGGTGATGTTGGGTTGGTGATGTTGTGACTGACGGCCCTGGGTTGGTGATGTTGTGACTGACGGCCCTGGGTTGGTGATGTTGGGTTGGTGATGTTGGGTTGGTGATGTTGTGACTGATGGCCCTGGGTTGGTGATGTTGTGACTGATGACCCTGGGTTGGTGATGTTGTGACTGATGACCCTGGGTTGGTGATGTTGTGACTGACGGCCCTGGGTTGGTGATGTTGGGTTGGTGATGTTGGGTTGGTGATGTTGTGACTGACGGCCCTGGGTTGGTGATGTTGTTCTGTGCAGGAAGCAGCGACCCGGAGCGCAGCGGCCAGTCTGGAGGCTCCCAGGAGAAGCTCCTCCTAGACAGGCCGGGTCTGCAGGGAGACTCCCCCCGCGACTCCGGCTGCTACGAGAGCAACGAGAACCTGGAGAACGGTAATGAGAGCCTGACTCGCCTGTGACTGTCCCTTTCAACCTCCTCCTCCTCCTCCTAAAGGCTGCTGTCTCCATGCTTGGGCATTCCACACCAACCTGAGGTTTCATGCTGTTGGGAAAGACTTGGCTTCGGCTCATTACCCTTCTTTGACGCTCATTTTTTTCTGGCCTCTTTTTTCAGTCTCACGTTTTTGTTCTGTTTCTGCAACACAGGAGTGAAGTACTCTGTTTTACAACCAATACTCCCCCCATCAACGCTATGCTTCTGTCCATCTACAATGTATTTTAGTCACCCTCTCTCTTCCAAGTACCATACCATTTTTTCTTTGCACGAATGAACTTTTCCATCCACTCAAAATGGAGGCTAAGTCTATGTCGAAGGGGAGAGAGGTCAATCTTATTCTCATTCTATTACAATTGGTAGACCCTTCTCCGAAACCTGTTCGTCTTGTAGGAACTTCTTTATCTACACAGAAATAGATCTGTCATGGTGTATTGCGTGCGTGGTGGTTTTGCGTTTGCTGAAAATGGTGACTCATGAACCAAAGGTGTGACAGAAGCTGTAGTTTAAAACAAAGACTTCTCAGTATTTCCATATTTACTGTGTATGCTTTCTTTATTGATAATTATAGCATTCTTACTGTGGTTATTTGCTTTGGTTTTAGTCTTAAAGAAAATGTATACATATATAAAAGAATTGTGCTCATATTGAAAGCTCTTGTGAATGTCAATAGCCCTTGTGGAGTTAATGATGTCAGAGTCTTTTCCACACATTATTTCTCCCTCAAGATTCTGCTGTTTTTGTGTGTATATTTTTCTAGTTCAGTACCACATAATTTTGCACAATACTTTATGATGTGCCTAAAAAGAAATTGCTTTATGCAAACCATTTAGAATATTTTACGAAATGGTTCAGTTATACTTGTTAAATGGGACGCAACAATTTTTTGTACTACCATAATTGTGGGTGCATTCAAATGCATAGTTAGGACCTTGATTAAAAAACTATAACAATGTCAGCTCTGATATGATCAGTGAAGTTATGCGTTATATAATTGAGGATTAAACCTGTGTTGAATACAGCTCATGAAGATCTTTGCCATAGGAACTTCTGATAGAAGTGATGCAGGTTTCTACTCCTCAGTCTTTGAACAGTTCTGAAGTGTGCCACTGTCATAGGAGGGCTTGGGGAATAAACTGCACAGTGGTTTACTACACTGGCCTGCCTGCTTATTTCAGCCTCCTCTCTCACTCACTCACTCACCTCTCTCACTCACTCACAATCCATTTTCTCTGGACTTCATACATCATGCTTACTATTCAGTCAGCTTTCAGAAGTCACTCTTCCTTTTTTACACTGCCTTTCCTTTCACTGATTTCCCCCTGGATATCAATGACTTCATATATGATATGACTATATGATATATACTATATGCTGTAGTTGTTCTTTATGCAAAATCACACCTGTTTGTTTCAGGGAGGGACAGAAAGACATCATCTTCCATGAGCAGGTCCTCGTCAGGTTTCGAGTCCAGTCACCTCCCGTCCCCCGAGTACCCCGCCCTTCCCCTGACCCATCCGAATACGAGCGTGCTACAGACCGGTCCGTTGCAACAGTCGTGCAAGTCGCCGTCCCTACAAAACACCATGGAAATCTTTCAAAGCCCTCTGAGCTGTCAGAGGCGCCACAGCCTCCTCACCCACACAGCCCTGGTCAGGGGGCGGAGCTGTGAGGAGCTGGGCGGGGCTAATCCCACAGCCCTGGTCAGGGGGCGGAGCTGTGAGGAGCTGGGCGGGGCTAATCCCACAGCCCTGGTCAGGGGGCGGAGCTGTGAGGAGCTGGGCGGGGCTAATCCCACGGCCCTGGTCAGGGGGCGGAGCTGTGAGGAGCTGGGCGGGGCTAATCCCACAGCCCTGGTCAGGGGGAGGAGCTGTGAGGAGCTGGGTGGGGCTAATCCCACGGCCCTGGTCAGGGGGCGGAGCTGTGAGGAGCTGGGCGGGGCTAATCCCACAGCCCTGGTCAGGGGGCGGAGCTGTGAGGAGCTGGGCGGGGCTAATCCCACAGCACTGGGCCTGAGGTGGCTGAGGCGCTGCGTCTCTCTGGGGGAACTCAACTCAGAAAAGGAGCTCCACCACCCGTTAGATCTGGAGCAGACTCACATCTCCACGTCCAAGGCTGAGGAGTCCACGCTGCTACTATCCAGCCCTCAGAAACCACTGGTCACACCCAGACCCAGCACGGTCCTGTCTAGCACTGTGGAGGTTGATATATCAGATGTTGTGTCTATCAGCACTCCCACATTGGCAGAAATTACTCCATGTGCCACGTTCCACCTCACTCCATCCCTTTCAGTGCAAGGAAGCAGGCTTAAGCATCGTTTGGCTACACCCTCCCTGCCCAACCACCCGTGTATACCATCATCGCCACCTGCAGTGACCTGTGACCTTAGTGATACCTCCAACCACACCTCTTTAGACATCAACTCTTTGGAGGATACAATCGTTACAGCAGCTGCAACCCAACCGTGGATCTCAGACCTTTCGTGCTCTACCCAATCTGAAGGCCAGAGGACACAGTCAACGGGAAGGAAAATGGTATATAGGCAGTCTGTCAGTCTGGAGTCACTTTTGGAGGAAAGGCTTGAGTTGGAGGGTATCGATTTGACAGAGGAGCCCTTCTCTGACAAGGTAAGGTGTCACTTCTACTATACTATGAGTGGTACTGTAATGTTCTTACAATATCATCTGTGTCAAATGTTATCTCTACTATTACATGAGGTATCCCACTTTGTTGTAATGTTTATGACGTTCAAAGTGTTCATAGTCACTGTGTTGCCGGCCTCACTTGTTAACACGCCGTGCCTATTTTACCTACAAGTAGAGCCGCCTTGGGGGTCAAATAGACCCCATTTTTAGAATGTAAATCTGCTATTTACACACAGAGATCACTAGAGGGCGCTTATTTTTTTCGCCTGCCTCCTACACAGAAAAACTGCAAAACAACTTTATACTGTCTTATCCTGAAGTGATTTTGAAAATGTAAGGATACTGGGTGGTAGAACGCACATATCTAGGAGAAGTCATGAAAGGAGGGTCCTGAAATGTGATAGAGTGTAAAGATAGAATTAGTTTTTTTACTCACAGGGGTCACCGTGACCCCTCACGGCTATTCTAGTGTTAAGCCCTGTCAAACCTGGTGTCTCCTGTTCTGTAGTTTGGTCGCTATAAGGTCCCCCGGTCCCTGCTCCTGAGGTTGTCTAGCGAGCTGAACCAGCCTGTGAAAGAGACCGCCTCCGCCATGGACCTGATCAGAGTTCAACAGCTTCGCAAACAGCATCGCATGGCCGTGAGTGACCTGTTTTTATATATGTTTTTATATTAACTTTATGTTCTTATTCCTGTTGTAAAGCACTTTGAGCTGCATTTCTTGTTTGAAAGGTGATATATAAATAAAGCTTTACTTACTTACTTACTTACTTTTATACCGCAGAAATAATTTACCTGATTTTTTTTTTAAAAGCCCACGATCAAATTATCTCTAAAACTCTTTTTCCATCTCCCCAATTACACCCTTTCTCTATAGATCCCGTTTGGAGGTTTGACAGAGGTTTGTCAAAGGTTGCAGTCCCAGACACACCTTGCCAATGTGTCAGAGTAGATTGTGTCTTTGAGGCTGCTCTTGTACTGTACATTAACTCCTTCACTGTGTAGCAGAGCTCGACATGCATAGACACCCTCTTCTTGAGACAAATGGTAAATGGTAAATGGACTGCACTTATATTGCGCCTTTATCCAAAGCGCTTTACAACGGCCTCTCATTCACCCATTTACACACACATTCACGCACCAATGGAGGCAAGCTACCATGCAAGGCGCTGGCCCGCTCACTGGGAGCAATTTGGGGTTCAGTGTCTTGCCCAAGGACACTTCGACATGTGGCCAGCCCGGGCTCGAACCGCCGATCTGCCAACCTTGCGATCAGTAGACAGCGGCTCTACCTCCTGTGCCACAACCGCCCCATCTGACAGGTCTGCATGACATGGGTATGTTTGACAGCATCATTGTACTCATCACTGTAGCTGCCGCTCAGGATTAACTGAGGGATACAGAGCAAGGAAGTTATATACAGGGTTCCCGTGCTGGTCTTAAAAAGCTTTTAAGTCTAAAATCCAGCAATCCAACTCACAAGGCCTAAAAATGTCTCAAATTCCAGTTATTCGGTCAAAAAATGAGGTGCTAGGTCTTAAAAATCAGATCCTGCAAGGAAATCAGTCCGACCACATCTATTTACGCCGAAATTAATCAAGCTGGAATCAAGCTCCTTTTGTCTGTATGGCCGTGAAATCCCTAATTTCATCACCTCGAGGATGACAAAAAGCTATCATATGGTGTCGCGAATAGGTCTAAAATTATATTCAAAGAGGTCTAAAAAAGGTCTAAAAAGGTCTTAAATTTGACTTGTTGAAACTTGTAGGAACCCTGTCTATAGAGAGAGGGATTGAGAGGCATATAAAAAGGAAGGCACAAGGAGGCAAGAGTGACATTACTGGGATAATAAAAGTGACTATAGATTACACTGTATAATGCTGTCGCTTACTGGCTTCTACGTTTTTGTCATAATGAGACAAACATCAGGAACATGATAAAGCATTTCATTTGAGAATATCATCTTTAATTCTGTTTAATTCTTTTTTTCACTTGTGTGCCTATATTGATAAATGAATGCTGAACATTGGCAAATAAACCCATTGTTATATGTATGTTACGTACTGTAAAACAGACGACTACTGACTAGCTTTCATTTAGATCATGAAACATGATGCTGTACATTTGTGGGCAATAAAAACATGCTTTTTTTCTTGAAGCTTAACTTTTATTTAAAATGCTAAATACATACATGAATAAGATATTATTGACAACAATTATTCAATGAAATTTCAGTACTGCCATCTGGGAGAACATGCAGTGTCTAGATGCTCATACTGCATCTAGAAAATAACACTGCACACTGGTAGTAGTGCTGGCTAAAACGGGAGGGATGTAAAACGTAAACAAATAATTTTTTTGATTTAATTGATCATGTTGTCATTGGTGTATTAAAATCAGATCCCATGTGGGGGCTCAAAATCATACCCACGTAAAACAACACATTTTCAGTGTTACTTCAACCTCATAGTGTGCAAATACCATAGAAAATAAAAAGTTTTGACTATTGCCCCTTTAACTTGTAAAGTAGCCTCCCCAGTTATCCCCCACTCATTGTTTAAGCACCACTTTTGATTTATTGTCTAGAAATATTTAGAAAATCACTGACCACCTAAATTGGAAGGTGAAAAATATTCAGATTTCCATGTCAGATTAATCGGTAGATTAATCAACTAATATGAACAAATTAATCAACTTTTTTTAGTTTTTTTGTTCCAGCCCTACTTAATACTTTCATGGCTAAACTTTGAAATTGAAATTGTAGCACTTTGAGATTCCTTATGTAAAGTGCTTTTACAAATAAAATGTATTATTATTATTATTATTAAAAAAAAATATGAGCAATGGCAAGTGTCAGTACCGGTAATTGTGACTCTCAAAGACTGCTACACATTTCCTTATAGTCTGGCCTGCGGGGGCCTCTCTTGGAGACACTTCCTCACCAGCCCCAGAGCGTCCAGGGCTGTGCCCCAGCTCAGGGTGACCCCCCAGCCCCCGTGGCCATAGTTGTGTACAACCGGCACCTGGCGGCCCTGTAGCAGAACCATCTCTCGCTCCACCCGTGGGTTCTTCCTGCTAGGCCTCAGACCCACCCACTCACCCAGGATTGTGGCCCTGCGCAGAGAGGGCTCGAGCCTGCTAGTGCGCTCCATGATGCTCTCTGTGTCCCCTCTGTCCACCTCCAGGCGCCAGTCGTCTGCCTGCCTGGTGCCGCCCACGGTGACACTGTGCGTTCCTGGGTAGATGTAAGTCAACCCGTCGCCGTCCCGGATAAAGTGCTGTAGCCAGGGAGCCTGGACCTTGAGCACCTGGCCGCGGACAGGGTAGACCTGCTCATCCCCCACTAACGACCTGGAGCCCAGGCCTGAGCAGTTGACGATGACGTCATAGCTCTGGCTCAGTGCCTGAAGATTTTCGACTATCTTCTGTTCAATTTGCCCTCCAGCTTTTCTGAATCTGGAAAACGGGATAATTGTGTTGTAAAGACATCTGTATGAATGGGAGGCGTTGAGTGTAGTGTTAAACAGTTTCAGTACATGAACAGATGACCATGATATTCGTGTAAAACAAGCTAGATTTATCTAAGGTGGAGTTTACCTTTTCTCTAACCATGGCAGGTAGGTGGAACATTCACATTTGATAGTGGTGAAAGCTTGGCCAAACTTGTGATTTGGAAACCTTTTTAGTTCACGGTCTGTCAAGGTTCGGAAACCCAGCACATAATCAGACCAGAATGGCTTTTGATTAGTAGGGACGTCCTTGAATATTTGCCACCTTGAGTAAAACACAATTAGATTTGAATTAAGCATTTTTGTCAGCAAAATATCACCCACTACAAAAGGTAGTGTAGTAAGCCAGCCTACTATACAGTTTTAATGCTTACCCTGAGCTTAACAACACCCCAGCCTCTGACGCATGTTCTGAATGAGCAATAGCCAACAGGTGATCAAACGACTCCTTAAACCAGCGCCTCTGCCGTTCCAGAGATATATCTATGGAGAGAGGAGGGGGCGACGTTTAAATCAACAGAGGCTGACCTCGGATCAAGACTTGAACACCCAGTACACTCATAGAATGTGTATTATACAGTAGATCATTCAAAGTTATTAATTAATTGGATTATATAATTTAAGTATTGTAGCGAACGGGAACTGGTAGTGTAACTCGCCCCATGCGGGGGGTCGAACCCCGATCTCCCGCAGATCGGGGTTCGACCCCCGCATGGGGCGAGTTACACTACCAGTTCCCGTTCGCTACACTGGTGTCAGTAGTGGGATGGAAGGAAGGCCATCGGAGAGCCGTGTCCACGTGAGGGACTTGACATAGTGAAGCGTGAGGGCACGCTCTCCCGAACGGTGAGGATAGTGTAATGAACCTGTATAAGGTCCGTTAGCAGCTCCACCAAGGGAGTTAACTCTCTTGGTGTTGTGGTTAGCGCGGCCGGCGGTTATGCGGGAGATCGGGGTTCGACCCCCCGCATGGGGCGAGTTACACTACCAGTTCCCGTTCGCTACAGTATAATTGTTCTCACTTGAGAGTGACGGATAGGGGCAGGACAGGATAAGCCTAGGCTTCATCCTACTCCTTTTCGAACATTGATAGGCCTGTACTCTACATATTAGTTATTTGTTCTTTTATTATTTTAAATCATGTTCGAAATAAAAGATTCATTCATTCATTCAAGTTCAGCTATATATTGGTACATTCATATAATGCGATCAGACATCAAATGTGAGTAACGATCACTGTTGGTCGACTGGTTAAAAAGAGACGGCGTGGTTGAGGCTGAAACACTGGTGCTTTTCCATCTGCAGCCCACGTTAGTGCAGTACGGATCAGTTCGAGGTCAGGTCGGGTCACTTTAGATCTGTTCTGGTTTTCCATTATACACAAACCGACCCGGACTAGTAGGAGGAGTAGACGATAGTAGGCGGAGTTACGCGTCACACGCAGCCTGGCAAAAAGCTTCCGGGTGCACACAGCAACAGCCGTGATTTTTTTGGAGAGAAAGAGAAAGAGAGAGAGGAAGCTATGTACACATAATAAAGTCATGTTTTTTGAACCCTTAAAACCACTGCCTTCACTTGTCTGCTTTATGAACTGTAGTATCATCATCGGGAAACGGCGACAAGACGCGAATCTACCGGCATTTGACTCATGACACAGCCGGTGTTATTCACAGACAAACACGGTGCCATTTGCGGGTTAATAACTTCGGTTTACCGGGGGTTAGGATAACAATTCAAACGTGTCCGGAAAGAGGAGAAGCCAGGGAATTCAAAAGTTTTTGAATGGAGTCGATCCTCCACTCCTATCACCGTGGACACAGCGCGGAGCGAATTCCCTGTTAAAACCGGCATTTGACTCATGGCTGGACAGCACAGCAGCAGCGGCCAGGTGAACTCCCGGTTCATCGAGTTTACGGTTAAAAGCATAACTTCTCGGGGTGTCAGCGCGGTGGTTAAGGGCTCAAAATGACCGTAGACAGATGGTGAAGTTAGCAAAGGAGTATTGTGTTTGTATCACCTCCACAGCCGGTGTTATTCACGGACAAACACGGTGCATAATAGCGATTTTTGTGTTGTGCTTGTTGTAAATAAAAGTTATATGATTCATTGAAATGACATTAAACTAAGATAATACGATGGTCAGCATAATTTTCCGAATCTTTATTAATAAGCTATTACAGAAAATGTAGTGACATTTTCCTAGAGTGAATGTGGTATTTCAAGATGGCGGTTAGTGAAGAAATATAATGGGATGGGACATGGGATGACGATTTCCATTGACCAATCAACGGTGTGCAGCGTCACACGTCACACGCAGCCTGGCAAAGAGACCCGGATATGAAATGTTAGACCCTGGTGTCGATGTGGAGCTAAAGAAGCGAGCTGACCTGGGACCGAAGCGACCTGGAACGACGAATGGAAAAGGGGAACGAAGCGGGCTGACCCGGGTCAGCACCAGGTCAGCACCGTAGTGGAAAAGCCCCACACGTGTTCTCCTCACCAGGGAACTCAGCGGCAAATAGGATCCCGGCAGCCCCGTCACTGGTGGTGTCTGGGGTGAACTTGTCGGCCAGGAGAGTCACAGAACAGAAGGGGAGCGCCTCTGCAATGCACACAGCAGTGGAGAACCCCACCACACCTGCACCCACCACTACCACCTTCACACTCTTCATTGTAGATCAAGTTAGCTATATAAATAAATAAATATAAATAAATAAGCATACAAAAAGTCAAATGTTTCTTGTGTATACTGGTATGCCAGACCACTGTTCATAATCTTGTTTGTTTGTTTTTCCTGATGTGAGTATAAAATCAATGTCAAATAATTCCCTCCACAGTGTTGGTGCAGACAAGAGAACCCCAAAACATGTTCTACCAGCAGGGTATTAGTATTAATTAATATTAGTATTAGGATGCGTGTCAAAAGTGTAGTCTTATATTGAGACGAAAGTCTGTTAGTATGACATTGTATACTCTATTTCATTCATTGAGTAGAAAGATAATTTAGGAAAATTAAAGATCAGGTAAGGCACACGGTTTTTAAATACATTTTGGAGATCGATTTTTTTCTGCTTTTTAGCTGCATTACTTCAATGTTAACTGTCCTTACTGCGCCTTACTACTCCTCTGCGCCCTCTGTCATAGAGACCGGAACAGCTAGGAGGGCTATGGCCCGATCAAGGATCAGTCGGTTGGTCATTATCATGGAATTACATAACAATGACATTGAATTACATAACAATGACATTGTATTATGAGACACCCAATTAACTACTCTATTTCACTCAAATACTTGAATGTGTGTTATGTGTATTTACATCATTAACCCTAACCCTTGAAAATAAAGATCACTTAGGATATGCATTTCTATGCAGATTACTGCACTTTACATGATGTTTGCACCATTGATTACAATCTTGATTGTTGAAGCCAGCAGCAAGTGCTGAAAAAAGCTGCAAACGGAAAAGTTTACAAGCTACAACTCTGTCTAATATCTGCTGAATATCTGTCTGTACAGAGATTTATCATATGTAGACTTACCCGTATACAAGGTTTCAACATTGATTTCCCACATGCATAGTAAACTTGTCCCTCTACTAAACGCCTCTAATGAATGACAGCTCTGAGTGACCCAGTCACTAGTCTGTGTCTGGTCGCGTCACCGCGCAATAAACACAGTATAATAAACAAGACACCTGTGGTGGGGGAGGGTGTGCTTTATTTTCTTTGCCCCGCGACCCACAGATAGATGGCCAGTCTATTGCCCCGCTACTGTCGGGGAAACTGTCTGACAAGTGAACACATCTGACAGATTCTGACCCGGTGTTGTGCCGCATTCTCACTCCCCCGCAGACAACTTGCTAGTTTAAATCTGGAACCCAAGCTATTCAACAGGTAACTCAAGCCCAACACTCCATGATAATGAACTACGAGAGCACTTAAATGCATCATAGTTTACAGTAATACATTGATGTTTAATAATAATAATTTTGACAACCTCTTCTTGGTACCCTAGAAAGCACATGCGTGTAGTTAGAACAGAGAACAAGCGATCGTATATTTTAGGTCATAAACGTTAAGACAAACACATCGCAATGCTAAGCGTATAGGGAGTGAGAGTCTGCGGGGAGTGAGAATTGGGCACAACACCGGCACCGGGAGTTGAACGAGTGCATCCACAGTGCATTACAGATTAGTGGATCTGTACAGCAGCTCATGCGGCCGCAGGCAAGCTTCAAGGAGTCTCAATCGGTTTTGAGACCATACGGTTCGTGACGTCACCATACCTCAGCCTTACTACGGTGGCTGAGGAACCCCAAATAACCACTTTCAACATCTCGCGAGATTTTTTTTTTTTTTTTACGACAACAAGAGAAGGTAAGGTCCTGAAAGCTTAGTATCTTGTTTAAGGAAGTGCTGTGGCTACATTTATCAATGTATTTCAGAGATAGTTTCTTAGAAATATCTTTTGATCGGTTCAATTTGTTTACATTTCACATATCGCTGTAAATGCTGTTTAATAGGCCTGTTTTCTGCTGCTTAATAGGCCCATCGGAATGAAAACGATGTAGCACTCATTGGGCTTTGTGACCGGAGTGTTGTAGCATACGGCGCTGTCCTGTGTACTGTTATTACTGTTGAGTTGATCTGTAGCTGAGCAGTTTATGTGCGTGTATCTGTAGCTGTAATATATCAATACCGAAGTCAATCATTTTGTTTCGGAAAGTACGATAGCTACAATCTCATTAAGGGTTCTCTTGCAACCACAGTTCAGTTGCTCGCACTGTGTTTCTCAGCTTGAATCTCAACATGGTGATGTGCTGCACACTACTCACTTCCACACACATGAATGAATGAATGAATGGTCTTTATTGTCATTAATATAGTACAGGTACCATACAACGACATTTGGGAGGGGGGGGCTCCCCTGGTGCTAGGAAAAAAATACTAAAAACAAGAAGGGAAAAGAGCTGGTTTACATAAATAAAGGCTATATACACTATCCACTATACTATACTATACAAATAAAACACTGTGCTGTACTCTATGCTATGCTATAAATATCCTAACATTTCCTATCTTATGGTGATGTGCTGCACACTACTCACTTCCACACACATGTTGAGATTGAGTTACACTTTGTATTTACAGGTTTTTCTCTTCTTCCCAAAAATGACTGAACACACACCAACCACAACTACTTCCCTCATGGCCCTTCATTCAGACTCCCACAAGGACACAATCCTGAGCAAATTTGACACGCTGAGAAAAAGGGACTTGCTGTGTGACATCACACTGATTGTAGAAGACGTGCACTTCAAAGCACACAAGGCCTTGTTGGCTGCCAGCAGTGACTATTTCTCCCTGATGTTCACCACAGAATGTCAAATCAGCCAGTCCATCTACAGGCTCGACGGCATGGCAGCAAAAACCTTTGCGGCAATGCTTGAGTTCATCTACAGTGCCAAAGTGTCTGTTGAGGAGCGTGAGGCGGACCAGCTCCTAGACATGGCCCATATTCTAGAAATCAGTGACCTGGTTAAGGCCCACACTGACCACAGCAAGGATATGAACACAGACAGAGGAGAAGGAGGGACGGTACTACTGCCAAAACGGAAAAGGGGCCGTCCGAAGAAAAACGGGGACATGTCGGTAAAGGTGTCAGGGGTTCTTCTGGATGAATCCAGTCAAGTGGAAGGAAAGCCTATCAGTAACATCCAGGTTTCAAAGCAGGTTCTAGTCGACGCCACAGTGGACGGTATAGAGTTAGTAGTGGAGTCGAACCATAACAATGACGATGCAGACTATGATCCTAGAGCAGCGGCCTGTAGCCGGCAGAGTAAACGGAAGACCAAGCCGCCTGTGAAGTACAAGGGCTACAGGGTGGGAGAGGAGGCCGCTGCTGAGAGCAGAGAGCCTGGGAAGAGGGGCAGGAAGAGGAAGTACCCCAACACAGAGGCACGGTGTGAAGACTGCGGAAAAGTGTTCAAGAACCACCTCTTTTTAAAAATACACCAAAGGACACATACAGGTGAGCCCTTGGCTTGCTGTGACTTATCTGCTAAATCCCTCTAGACCAGTGGTCCTCAAACCTCTCTTTGGGGACCACCAGCCGTTCCACATATTTGATCTAGCTGTTCCACCACCAGCACACCTGATTCAACTAATCAAGTGCAAAGCAATTATGATTTGTACTTGATTAGTTGAATCAGGTGTGCTGGTGGTGGAACAGATCAAATATGTGGAACGGCTGGTGGTCCCCGGGGAGAGGTTTGAGAAACACTGCTCTAGGAATGATCATGTCATTACAATGTGGGGCTTTATTTTGCATGTCGTCTAAGTGATTCTCTTTCCAAATGTCCCCAACAGGTGAAAAACCTTTCAGGTGCCTTGTCTGTGGGAAGGGCTTTACCCAGAAGCACACCCTCCTGGTTCACCAGCGCATGCACACTGGAGAGAAGCCCTTTGTTTGCACTGTCTGCTCAAAAGCACTCTCCACCAAAAACTCACTGATGGAGCATATGAACCTCCATACAGGTAATATACATATCCATGCAACCAGTGTCATATATGAATGAATGAATGATCTTTATTGTCATTGTAACAGGTACAACGAAATTCAAATGCAAACCCTAGGTGCTAACAAACAACCACAGTCCTAAGATTAAAAAAAAGAAAAAAAAGAATGACATAAATAAAAATAGGGGGATAAGTGATCGGTAGACATCTGAGAATGTATCTATTATGTGAACTTCTATACACTATATGGCCTATTCACAGGGGGGTATATAGACAGGGGGGAGTTAGCATGTAACTGTGTGCTATTATAAACATATGAACATATAAACATATGGACTAGTAGACATATATACAGTATATGATCCTTATCACAAGAATGTATAATATACAATCCATACAACCAGAGAAAACAATGACGTCTAGCTAGCTTCTGCAACAACTCTGGCCTCTTTTCATAAGTTTATTTCAATTCATTGAATAATGGCTCTGTCCAAAACAACCCCTGTTCTATTCTATTGTTGTTGTTGTTGTTGTTGTTGTTGTTGTTGTTGTTGTTTTTTTAACAATCTGCTTGAAATTTTCCAAGTAGAACAAATATACAACAACAATAACATTTGGTAAATACAAGTGACAAAGTAATAGTGCAAGTTTAAGTTAAAAAAACAACAAGCAAAAACAAGACAGGACTAAGACAGGACAAATACAGCAAACTAAAAATAGAATCCAAGACTAAGACTAAAGACATGAAAAAAAAAAAGAAAAAAAAAAGAAGATAAAAAAAGAAACAGTGTGTGTAATGTAAACATAAATCACTGTTGGTCAGTCAGCTGCCTATATGTCACAATTCAGCATTGCTAAGATACTTCACTACCGGTACTATCATTAAGAGATATCTGGCATGTCCAGCTCTCGTACATACTGGAAGAATGGGTCCCACATCTTATAAGATTTCTTCAGGGAGCCTGTTGTTATTGTTAGGGTTAGGGTTATGTTGTTGTATTAAGTGCATTCAAATGTGAGATGCTATTATGTTTTTTTTCTCAATCTCAGAGCAGAAATCTTTCAGCTGCGATAAATGTGGGAAGACTTTCAGCCAGAAGAGACAACTGAAGAGCCACTACAGGATTCATACTGGTAAGAGCCCATGACTGAATCATATGACTGAATCATATGACAATCATACTGGTAAGAGTCCATGACTGAATCATATGACTGAATCATATGACTGAATCATACTGGTAAGAGTCCATGAAGAGTCCATGACTGAATCATATGACTGAATCATACTGGTAAGAGTACATGACTGAATCATATGACTGAATCATACTGGTAAGAGTACATGACTGAATCATACTGGTAAGAGTCCATGACTGAATCATATGACAATCATACTGGTAAGAGTCCATGACTGAATCATATGACTGAATCATATGACTGAATCATACTGGTAAGAGTCCATGACTGAATCATACTGATAAGAGTACATGACAGATATTACATTATAAATCTTCATGAACCTTTTAAGACTGTACAAGGTATGGCAACCCATAATACATCAAATTATACTTTATTTGTTCTTCTTTTGCAGGTAAATCTCTACCAGAATGTGCACACTGTCATCATAAGTTTATGGATGCAGCTCAACTAAAGAAGCACCTAAGAACTCATACAGGTAAAGTGTTCTGTTAATTTTTTTTTTTATTAATTTATTTATTTTACTCCAGGTGTAATAACAGTGTTATTGTTACAGGTGAGAAGCCATTCACCTGTGAGATCTGTGGGAAGTGTTTTACAGCCAAGAGCACACTGCAGACCCACATCAGGATCCATAGGTGAGTCATGAGTCATAGGTCAGAGGTTAACTTCCTCCACATGGCCTTGTTTTCACGTTTGCACATATTCTTTTGTCTTTGCAGAGGAGAGAAGCCATATATCTGCAGCTTCTGCAACAAGTCTTTCTCTGACTCCAGTGCAAGGCGGCGGCACGTTGCTTCCCACACAGGGAAGAAGCCCTTCACCTGCTCGTCTTGCAACCTGTCATTCGCTCGCTTGGACAATCTGAAAACGCACACCAAGACACACAACAAAGAGAGAGTCACCGACGTCGAGGTCCCGACCGAGGCTGCGGTGGTGGATGCGACCGGGGCTGGGGGGTCGTCGGAGGAGATGCGCAGCATCCTGCAGCTGCAACAGTACCAGCTGCCTGGTACTCACCCTGAGCAGGAGATCCAGCTGGTGGTCACAGGAGAGGTGGACAACATGAACTTTGACCCAGCAGCAGGGCAGGACCAGGGCATCAGCATCATTTCCACGGGCGGCGGCGGCGGCTCTGAACCCGTGAATCATCAGCAGGCCCACTCCAGACTCACTCTTCTGACCCAGCCGTCGGGACACATGCAGAACGTGTCGCTGGTCACACAGAGCGGGGGGGTGGGGGCGGATCAGAGCCAGCAGATCCAGACTATCAGTGTGATGGAAGGCGGCCAGCCGGAGCAGATGCACGTCATCACCTTGAGCAAGGAGGCCATGGAGCACTTACAGGCCCACCACGGCCCCCCTCAGCCCCTGCAGATAGGAGGACAAACACGGCACGTCCAGCAGCTCCATGTGATGCACCAGAACCAGCACCAACCCCCCATCCCACAGCTGGCTGTCGCCGCCCAGGACCCTGGCCCCTCACAGGGACACATGAGCAGAGAACAGCAGGGCCAGGTCGTTCACATCAACCAGAGCCAGAGCAGCCAGCCCTCCATTGCCATCAGTCAGCAGACCAGTGAGCAGATCCCCGGCCACCACATCCAGGGACATCAGACGTTCCAGATCCAGGCAGGCTCTGTGTCTTACCTCTACACCACCAGCCTCACTCAACACAACTGAGGGAACCTCCGTCTTAGGGACCGCCATCTATGGACCTCGCGCTCTGGGGTCGGACGCTTCAAGTCATACGTGAAGAAGTGGGGGCCTGTCGGACAGTGCGGCACGCGAGTGTGGCGAGCCTGAACAGACCGCTGAGCACATAATCTCCGGCTGCCCCCCTATACAGCCCACCCTCAGAAGCTGCCCCCTATACAGCCCACCCTCAGAAGCTGCCCCCTATACAGCCCACCCTCAGAAGCTGCCCCCTATACAGCCCACCCTCAGAAGCTGCCCCCTATACAGCCCACCATCAGAAGCTGCCCCCTATACAGCCCACCCTCAGAAGCTGCCCCCTATACAGCCCACCCTCAGAAGCTGCCCCCTATACAGCCCTCCCTCAGAAGCTGCCCCCTATACAGCCCACCCTCAGAAGCTGCCCCCCTATACAGCCCACCCTCAGAAGCTGCCCCCCTATACAGCCCACCCTCATTGTTTCATACTGTACTAATGTCCAGTTGCTTTATGATCAGATGGACATTGGTGCTAAAAGGATGATCTCAACACACTGATGCCTGATGCAGTAGAGAGGTTTTTAATCCCGAAAAACAATTTCGTTTTCATGACGGCCTTCAGAATAATAAGGAAATTAAGGACTCAAAGGACGCATGTGGGAAATATGTTTATTTGCCAATTAATGTTATAAAAAGGTGTATACAGTCAAAACAATTGCAGTGTTTAAAGGAGACCTATCATGCTCTTCCACAAGTTAATGTAGGTCTCTGGGGTCCCCAAAACATGTAGCCTAATAGATTTTTTGGCCGTAAATACCACTCAGATTCTAAGCTAAAGGCATTCTAGCATGCCACTAAACCAGTGGTCTTCAACCCTCCAGCAATTATGGTTTGTACTTGATTAGTTGAATCAGGTGTGCTGGTGGTGGAACAGATCAAATGTGTGGAACGGCTGGTGGTCCCCGAGGAGAGGGTTGAAAACCACTGGTCTAAACACCTCTGTTTCAGTCCTTTTCTCAACGGGCTGTTTCACGGGTAGGGCATTCATCAGTGGTCTTCTGGGCACACGGTTCTTGGGGGGGGGGGAAAGAAAGAAACTGTGTTCCTCACAAAAGAAGGAATCCTAAACCATTTGAATGGAAACGATCGAACCTGACACCTGAAAGTGACATGAGGATACACACGGATCAGGAAATCATCTGCGTTTTTCTGCCGATTTGCTGTGTGGCAGCGCGGTTTCCAGGGGAATAAAATTAAAAACCCAATATCCCTGTGTTCCCCACAAATCAAGGAATCCAAAACCATTTAAATGGAAAAGATCTGAGTTCTCCTTCCAATGTAGCGGACGGATGAACGGGGGAAATGTTCAACACAGCACCCGGTTTAATACGACCGATGTCAATATGCGGTGACTCCACTCAGTGTGACGTAAGGCCGAGAGGCAAATCTGAATGGCTCGTTGAATCGTGTATTTTCTGCAATACACAGCCCACAAAAAACTGACTTCATTTCACAGTTTCTGTGTTAGTAGGGTAATCAGACACAAACACTAAAAAAGTGAGTTTTTCATAATGTGGGACTTTAAAAACAACACAAAAAATATAATGGAAGGGCTCAGGATGACATCAAACTGTTCTACTGCTTCTCTTCATGAAGACTCATTTCAGTCATTTAAGGAAATAACCAAAATAAAACTGCAATGAAAAACAAGTATGTCAAGGGAAAGCTAACCATGCACATTGACAAAATAAAAGACCTTGTTCAATTAAATAATTATACTCTCTTTAGCGTTACTAATTACTTCTGGATTCAGGATAATAAAACGGGGCATCAATGCTTGTATGTCACAAGCCTGTATGGTGAGAATTCAGTCATGATGATCTGTTAGACTGGAGAGTCTACTGATGGGCTTTGACTGCCTTGTCCTGAATGGGTATCAAATAGTCTCTAGTGCTGAAGGTGTCTGGGGAGACTTGGGGGGCCTCCATCTCCATCAGAGAGTTCTGGTAACAGCATCTCTCTGGTTAGGATACGCAGACGAGAGGGGACCTGTCAACACACAAACAAGAGATAAGGGACCATCGCAGACGATATGAATCCAAGTTTCAAGATGATATCATTAGCATTATATATACAGGGTTCCTGCGCTGGTCTTAAAAAGTTCATTAAGTCCAAAATCCAGCAATCCGATTTATAAGGCCTTAAAAGGCAACACAGTTCAGTTGTTAGGTCTAAAACAACTAGGTGCTAGGTCTTAAAAATGAGATTAGCTTGTCCTGCAAGGAAATCAGTCTGACCACATCTGTTTATGCTGACATTAATCAAGCTGGAACCAATATTTATTTTATATTAATTATCCTTCAGACTTCAATCCCTAATTTCATCACCTTGAGGATGACAAATAGCTATCATATGGTGTCGCGAATAGGTCTAAAATTCTATTCAAAGAGGTCTAAAAAGGGCTTAAATTTGACTTGTTGAAACTTGTAGGAACCCTGTATATAGTCACGTAATGAGAAGGCATGGGAAATGATGATGGTGTGTTATGACAAGATAATACTGTACTTACTGTTTTGGGTCTCTCAAGTTGGGTGTCTGAACACCTCTTGGTGTCTGTGAGCTGTTGACCAGACTCTGTGTTGAGGTCTTCCTGAGTCGCGTCTCTGATGTGGCAGCAGGGAGGGTGGGTAGACTGCTGCCTTGATCTGGCTGGAACTGAAACAGACACAACAGCTGTGTGTGACGTGTGAAATCGCTGAAATGTACTCTCCTTCACAGATAACTTAATGAGGGCCTGAGGAATGCTTCAGCTAAAGATACAATACCTGCAGAGGAAACTCTGATGCTAGATCTGCTGTCAGCTAAAGTATAGGAGGATATCTTCCTTTGGCCTGTGAGAGAGAGGAGAGAGAGACAAGCAGAGATGGAACATAGTGAAGTAAGGCTTTGCTGGGGGTGTAGTGGAGTTACTGCAGTCAGAAAGAGAGTGAGAGGAATCCAGTTTGCAGCTTATGCACATACCAGGTGTGGAGGTGCATCCGGAGAAGGCAGTCTCAAAATCGTACACCTGGCTCTGCAGCTTGTCAACCTGCTGAAAAGCCTCTCGCTTGAGGCTTCGCTCCTGATGAAGGCGGCTCCTCACCTACATCAATTCAATTCAACTTTATTCGCCATGTGCAGTGCACTAGGAACATGACTTGGTATTCTACCATGCTGAACAAGCTACAGTACATACAACAGCAAGACGACAACACAACAATACTCAAGACAAAATATACAGTACCAATATGAGTGAATAAATATACTGTACAAGAACATGTAAAGTGCAAGGTGCAATGATCAGGAGTTATTGAAACTGAGCCACTGGAGGCAGTGTATGTACTGTATGTAAAACATACATTAACATACATACAGTGTGGTTAATGACTGTTGGTTAATGACTGTTGCCGCTTACAGAAATGCTCTAAGTCACATGGGGAGACATGTGGCACACCACAGATCTGAGAAATCACATCAGAAATGATCCACATTAATTTACTGTAATAGGTCGATATTCTGTATAAATACTGATGATGGCAATGTTACATTTCGTGTACGTTTGTAAGCCGATGTTCCACAGGATCATGAGATGGTAAATGGACTGCACTTCTATATCGCCTTTATCCAAAGCGCTTTACAACGGCCTCTCATTCACCCATTCACACACCAATGGCGGCCAAGCTACCATGCAAGGCGCCGGCCTGCTCACTGGGAGCAATTTGGGGTTCAGTGTCTTGCCCAAGGACACTTCGTGGTCAGCATGTGACCAGCCGGGGCTCGAACCGCCGATCTGCCAACCTTGCGATCATTAGACGGCGGCTCTACCTCCTGAGACACAGCCTCTACCTCCTGAGACACAGCCGCCCATGAGAGACCTACTTGTCTGATGTCTTTGCCGCTGCGTTGTTGCTGTAGCTGTGTCTCCTGTCTGCTCCTGTCCAGCTGCACGCTGGCGGCTCTGAGCTGTCTGTCCTTGTCCCCCGCGTCCTCCCTCAGCTGCTCCAGGCTCCGCAGGCGGAAGGTGTCCAGCTCCTGCCTGCTCCGGGCCTCCTGGGCGGAGCGATGCCTCACCTCATGGAGCTCCTCATTCTGTATGTGATGAACGCCCATACAGGGTTCCCGCGCTGGTCTTAAAAAGCCTTAAAGTCTAAAATCCAGCAATCCGATTTATAAGGCCTAAAAAGGTACCCCAAAAATGCCAATTCGCTTCCTTTTTTGTCTGTATGGCAGTGAAATCCCTAATTTCATCACCTCGAGGATGACAAAAAGCTATCATATGGTGTCGCTAATAGGTCTAAAATGATATCCAACGAGGTCTAAAAAGGTCTTAAAATTGACTTGTTGAAACTTGTAGGAACCCTGCCATAGCATAGCAGGGTTAAGACAAAACTGCCAAAAGTATCCCTCTCTTTAGACATGGTTATCATGTGTTCTAACCTTTGATGGGGGACTGTGTCGAATTTGAGATGTTTATTTATATTTGATATGGTAACAATTGTATTTCAACACTATGAATATCACTATTTACACTTGCAGGAAATGTGTCAACGAATTATATGGTTCTATCTAAATTTTTGGTTAAAATTTTGTTTTTTACATAATCTGATCCAGTAGGTGTTTATTAATGCCTTTGTGGTGTTATTTTTAAAATGTTGACATTTTTGAGTTAGTAATTAATAAAATACAAAGGTTCCATCTCACAGAACATAATGGAATGTAAAAACTTTGACGCTCATTATCTCTGAACTGCCCTAAACGGAGTTAGAACCTTATAATTCTAAGTTCACAATGTTACTCTACCGTACCTGTTTGAAGAGCAGTCTCTTGGTACAGCTGTACTCAGTCTGGCACTGCGTCACGGCCCTCTTTGTGGCCTCCAGTTCCTCCTTGAGTAATGCCACTTCCTCCTCTGATGTCATCTTCACCTTCAAGGCCTCTCTCTGACAGGCCATCTCCCTCTGGACACAAATTACCGTAGGCAGAAAGGAAGCAATTTACCATGAGAGGAAGGGGGTTGTGGACTCATTTACCACTGGTACAGGGTTGTGGCACGACCCTGTATTTACAATCATCAATCGTTTCAGAATACATATATCCTTCCGCCACAGAATATAGTCCCATAAACAAGATCAACCATTGCATTGTAGGTCAGCACAGGTGTTCTTAATCAGATTGATTGGGAGGCGCATTGATACTGGAAATGCGGTCTGAACTGTGGGTTGTTGGGATATTTACCACTGTTGCTAGCCAATCAGAATCCAGTATCCAAACATGCTGTTGTAGAAACGTCCATTTTAAATAGGAAGCGCTCTCACAGCTGCTCTGCTGAAAGAAATGGTGTGATATGATTGGGGGATATTCTTTCTTCTCTGTCGTACCTACCTGCTGGCTCTGCAGCAGCTCAGAGTGCAGCTTTCCCTGGCCCACCACCTGCCTCCAGTGGCTCAGGGCCTTCACCTTACACAGCAGCCCTGTCAGCTGCCTGTTCTCCATGCTCAGTTCATGCAGGCCCTCGTTCTGGTGGAGAAAGACCGTGGTAGAGAGCAGTGTTAATTTTGGCAGGCTTTTTAGTCACTTAGTCTTTGGTGTTTAGATGAAGATGCACACCAGTTCTAGTCACACCAAGTCACCTAAGTCTCAGAGTTTTCGTCGCTGACTACGGCTAGACTAACATGTTTTGGTGTTTTTGTGGACTGAAACTGCACTGGAATGTTTTCAGTTTTTATCAACTGGAACTGGACTGGAACTAAGAAAAATGGAGGTGACTTGAACTGGTGTGCATCTTCATCTAAACACCAAAGACTAAGTGACTAAAAAGCCTGCCAAAATTAACACTGGTAGAGAGAGACTCAGAGTAAGTCATGTAACTGGATGAGATTAGATTAGATTCAACTTTATTGTCATTGCAGAGTACAAGTACCAGACAAACGAAATGCAGTTTAGCATCTAACCAGAAGTGCAAATAGTGATATAGGAACATGATATAAAAATATGACAATGTTAGTGATAGGTACAGTATGGCAAGTACAGTAGATTATACAGTTATGAGTTATGTACAGTTAAGGCAGCTTATGTACAGTATGTAATGTACAGATATAAAAGAGGCTATATCAAAGAGGTATGTGCAATGTGCAATAATACAGTATGTGCAAAGGTAATATCAGTCAGGTACTTGCTTTGGATTACAGATACTGTACTTCTCCAGATCATCTCAAATGGTAAATGGTAAATGGACTGCACTTATATAGCGCCTTTTTTGCTGCTCCAAAGCGCTTTACAACAGCCTCTCATTCACCCATTCACACACACATTCACACACCAATGGCGGCAAGCTGCCATGCAAGGCGCTTGCCCGCTCACTGGGAGCAATTTTGGCGTTCAGTGTCTTGCCCAAGGACACTTCGACATGTGGCCAGCCAGGGCTCGAACCGCTGATCTGCCAACCTTGTGATCATTAGACGGCAGCTCTACCTCCTGCGCCACAGCCGCCCCATCTCACCTTCGACTGAGCCAGAACCAGAGCATCATCGTCCTTGGTGGAGCCAAACTTCCTCTTCAGCTTGATGATGCTGTCCACTCCTTCTCTCCTCACTTTGCTCACTAACTGTCTTACATCCTGGTCCATTCTTGCATGGTACTCATCAAGTCTGGCCTGGGATCCATACACAGATAATACAAGAATCAAAAGAAGAAGTATCCTATTTTGAACTGTTGTTGTAGGGGGGGAAACATTATTTACTTGAAATGGCTGTTAAGAAGGTTCCGGACCTTAAGTTGAATGCAGGTGGAGAAGAGTTGACGGACCAAGGAGTCGTAGCGTTGTCTGTGTTGGAGGCTCAGCTGTTGCTGCTGGCTTTTATGCTTCTCCTCCAGCTGAGCGATCCTGGCACGGAGGGCTGTGACCTCCACCATCATCCCACGGCAGAGTGCAGTGACCTAGAATACAGTACCAGAGAAACACTGGTCATCATGGATCTATCATCAGCATTGGCTTAACATTAGCATTGTCTGGCTATCATATAATGGCGACTAGCACTAAAACTAATGGATGAACATCTTTTCTTTTTTTTTGTTCTTCATTTTGTCAGAACTGTCTTTTCAAACCTGCTGTCCTATGTGCTACTTTGTCCTCTGTATCACATTGACATAAACTTAAAGTGCTTCAGGAATATTGAAAATCATATACAACCTCATTGTAAGGGTCGCTTGTCTGACTCTGGGATTCCTCTAGGTTCTTCACGTCCTGAGGACAAAATGTTTAAAGATACAAGAGTAAGAAATTAAAGAGTAACTTGTGTGTGAATGCAAAACATAGAACGTCACTGTATAACACCTGCCTGATTGGCGGAGGTACCTGTTCTCTCTGGTAGAGCAGCTGACTCTCTTGCTGCAGAATTTGTTCGTAGAACTGGGAGTAGAACAGGAAGCTGCTGCGCTCTCGTTTCATCACGGAACCGCCCAGAGAGGTCAGGCACTGCTGCAGGTGGGTCTTGGGGAACATCAGCTGTAGGAAATATTCCTCTTATTACATTATTATTATCATCATCATCATCATCATCATCATAATCATCATTATCATGGTAAATGGTAAATGGACTGCACTTATATAGCGCCTTTTTTGCTGCTCCAAAGCTGCTCCAACGCGCTTTACAACGGCCTCTCATTCACCCATTCACACACACATTCACACACCAATGGCGGCAAGCTGCCATGCAAGGCGCCGGCCCGCTCACTGGGAGCAATTTTGGGGTTCAGTGTCTTGCCCAAGGACACTTCGACAGCCGGGGCTTGAACCGCTGATCTGCCGACCTTGCCACATCATTAGACGGCGACTCTACCTCCTGGGCCACAGCCGCCCATCATCATATAGTGTGTACTTGTCAAAGGTATTCTTAGTGTATTCTAAGATGGTTGTTTAAAATCAAATGTTATATGCCAAGGGACAAAAGACCATTATATTTCATACAGTGTAAATCCTCCTGCCTCTCTGTTATGTGATGAGTGTCTTTACCAGTCCGTCAGCCTCCTCAGCCCCTTCCATCAACTGCTGGATGAAGTTTTCCACTATCTGAGGTCGTTCTGGGGACAGATTGTGCTTCATGGGGGCTCTTTTCCACAATTCTGAGCACAGAAATAGTAAAGTAAGAAAAACACAAATCACACAAGAGTAAAGAATTCATATCCAGTCCAACATTGCTTAACATATTTTCCAAGTTCAGTGAAACCACCACAGTCTGACGGTGAGGTGTGTACCTGTAGGGAGGCCTGTGTCCTGCCGGGCCCTCTCTGATATCACCAGGGTCAGCTCCTTGGCGATCCTCCTCTGCACCGCTTGGATCATATCACACTCAGTACTCTCCAGCAACCTGTGGAGCTGCCATGGAGTCAAATCATATTGTTCATCACACACAAGCGCTTAATACAGGACAGACCCCAACCAAAATGTTGGATTTAGTCCCTTCATGTAAGGTATCCTTTCCAGCACTCCATCAGAAGATGCGTCCCAAGGCCAGCCCAGCCCAGTGCAGTCGTCTCCCAAGTATAGTTAGGGTAATAAAACCCTGAATAGTGCAGTGCAGTACCTGCCATGTCTTAATGTCAACCTCTGTGGCTCCAGCAGGGGGCAGGAGAGGCTGGTCATCAGACAGCAGGACAGCCTCATAGTCCTTCTCTCTGCCCATCTGTTGGGCCAGAGCTCTCATGCTGGGCTGATGAACCTCAGCTCTGAAATTCAAAAACATGAGAACATATATCACAGCAAGGATAAAAAAAAGAAAGGTCAAGTCTATGAAGAAATGTGTTTAATGTCTCTCTTATCAGTGCCATAAAAGCAACATTCTACAACAGCATGTTTGGATACTGGATTCTGATTGGCTAGCAACAGTGGTAAATATCCCAACAACCCACAGTTCAGACCGCATTTCCGGTATCAATGCGCCTCCCAATCAATCTGATTAAGAACACCTGTGCTGACCTACAATGCAATGGTTGATCTTGTTTATGGGACTATATTCTGTGGCGGAAGGATATATGTATTCTGAAACGATTAATGATTGTAAATACATGAATTTAATGTTACAACGTGTATTTATTTTTTAATATTATGTGGGGGCTGTTGTAGAAAACGAATTTACCATTCGAGGGCAGGGGTTGTGGACCTGTGGTAAATTGCTTCCATTTAAAATAAAAAACGTTGTGTGGGTGGTCACATACCTGTACAGTCTTGAAAAGTGTCTATAGAGCTTCAGGGTATTGATGTGCTCGACACCTAGTTGTCTCCTGCCCCAACTCTCCTTGAAGAACTCCAGCTGCTTGGTCAGCACCAGGAACCCCTTCAACACAGACAGGACCTGGGTCGGATCCTTCAACACAGATAGGACCTGGGTCGGATCCTTCAACACAGACAGGACCTGGGTCGGATCCTTCAACACAGACAGGACCTGGGTCGGATCCTTCAACACAGACAGGACCTGGGTCGGATCCTTCAACACAGACAGGACCTGGGTCGGATCCTTCAACACAGACAGGACCTGGGTCAGATCCTGGGTCGGACTGGAGGCGGCTACCTTCCCTTCATCTCCTCCACCATCCAAACAGTCAACCTCCTCCAGGGATAAAGACGCAACGCTGTCAATCTAGTTGTCATAAATGCACAGTGCCTGTGTATAACCAGGGTTCCCATACCTTCTAAAACATCAAATTCAAGCACTTTTCAAGGACTTTCAAGACTCAATTCCCTCAAATTCAAGGACCCAACATGGCATAGTTTGAGACAGATCTAGATGATAATTTATATAATAGGAACTATCCGCTCACAGACAACAATTAAAAAGAGAGGCTTTTGAATGTAGAGGCTTGAACACTAGATGGTCTCTATAATTACGTAATAAAAAAAATATATATATATATATATTTATAAGAGAGAGAGGGGAATTCAAGCACTTTCAATGACCCATATCTATTTTCAAAAACTTTTAAGACTTTATTTCTTTTTCTCAAATTCACAAACTTTCAAGGATTTCAAGGACCTGTGGGAACCCTGCTGTGTATAACACCAACATTTTAATTTAAAGATAAATATCAAAAGTCATGATCATACGAAACATCCATTTCCTCTGTCAGGCTTGCCACATACATGTAGGTCTTGCTTGTTGTCATGGAGACGAAGCGGAACCGCCTCCCCTCCGCTATTGAGGACGTCCTCCATTAGGAGAGAGACCCCGAGGAGAGCTCCGTTGGCCTCCATCCTGCTCCGGCTGCTCAGGCCGCTCAGACACAGCTGGAGGGTTAGGAGGATCAGGTCATTTGTGAATTCGTGACGTTAGAATTATAAGGTTCTATCTCCATTTTTGGTAAAAATGTTGTTTTTTTACATAATCTGATCCATTAGGTGTTTAATGCCTGTGTGGTGTTATTTTTAAAATGTTGACATTTTTGAGTTAGTTATTCATAAAATACAAAGGTTCCATCTCATAAAACATAATGGAATGTCAAAACTTTGACGCTCAATATCTCTGAACTACCCTAAACGGAGATAGAACCTTATAATTCGAAGCTCACGAATTGTATCAAGCCATTAAACTTTAATATCATTAATAATAATAATAATAATAATAACAATAATAATAATAATAATACATTAGACTTATATAGCGCTTTTCTAGACACTCAAAGACGCTTTACAAACTGAAAAGATTGAGTAGTAATAATAAAAAGACACAAAAAATAAATAAAAGAAAGTATAGGGGCCTAATTAAGGTAGTGCTGGGGACACATGGGAAGGGGAGAGGGGGAGAGGGTTAACTGGTGAAGGCGAGCTTGAAGAGGTGGGTTTTGAGGGCCTGTTTAAATGTTGGGAGGGTGTTGGCCTGTCTGATGTGGTTTGCTTCATTTGTGGATTAATAAATTAATCATTCTCTCCTAAGTGCCATAATGCCATACAAGAGAGAGGAGAAGAGGGGAAGCAAATATTAGGAAGTATACCTGCATGCAGTTCTCGATGGGTGGGATGTCCCATATGTCCACAGGATGTAATCCATGACATGCCAGAAAACATCTCCATGGATACATCCTTCGGGCCTAGAAATCATAAACAAATCATAACAGTTGTTTTTTAAGGTAAAAAACTTGCAGCCACAGGAATCTGTTGTCAATGCTGGTGTTCTCTTGTAAACTATCGATGTTTCCTGGGTTTCAACAAAATAGCTTTATTGTCTGTCACACAATGACAGAAATTCTCCTTTGACAGGCAGAAGTGCAGCTCAAGAATACAGTTTCCACATTAAAAACACACATAGGTCACATACATACAATAAAAACAGACAGACATAGCAGTGTTTAAAAAATGTAGTGCCTATTTAAAATGTCCAGTCATTTAAAAATAATAGTAAAAAACAGTGTTATGGTTTAAAAAGCTAAAATGTTGTGGTTTAAAAAGAAAAACAATGCGCTTTCTAATTTAAAATGTTCAGGGCGGTGGTTGCAGTTGGGATGAATGATTTTTTGTATGTGTTTTTCCGGGCGAGTGGAATTCTGTAACGGCGGCCTGATGGAAGTAGCTGAAATGATTGGTGAAGGGGGTGAGAACAAACTTATGAACAAACTTTGCTACAAACCTTGGGGCAGTGAGGTTCCAGTGACTGAGGTAAGGGCAACAGGCGACCGTACACATTGGCTCTGACGTTGTCACTCAGCACAGGGAGGGCGTGCCCCATGTTGTCACTCACACTCTGATAGGCTGCGACGTTTCCAGAGGAGAGGAATGCTTCCCTGAGGTAAATAGAAACATGACAGAGAGAGAGAGAGAGAGCAATATTGATAGGAATATATAAGATAAGAGAGATTAGAGAGTAAATCAACCCAAAAACTAAAAACACGAGGGGATAGAGCCTTTTCCAAAGCAGCCCCTAGGCTCTGGAATAGTCTCCCCCTCCACATCAGATCCGCCCAGAGCATTGAGGCTTTTAAAAAACTAGTCAAAACACATCTCTTCTCCCTGGCCTTTGACCTGAGGTGAGCCTGCCTCCCGACACTGCCCTTTTTGCACTTTTATTTGTATTGCACCTTGTTTTTAGTGTATTTGATCTATTTTATGTTTATTTTTTAATCTGTATTTTATCTCTTTTATCTTGTTTTTCTCTTTATCCTTTTATCTGTTAAGCACTTTGGGCGGCTGTTGTCGTTGTAAATTTGTGCTATATAAATAAACGTTACCTACTTACTTAGTTACAAAACAGCACTCACCTGATGAGGTGACGCACCGCCGTGTCAAACTGCAGGAAGAGCACCTGCCTGCGCAGCTGCAGCAGACGGCCCACAGCTGCAGGACTGGCAGGGTCACACAGAGTCTCAACCTGCCGCTGTATCTCCCATAACTCTGCCCCTGTAAATACAACAAGTCCAAGACCTCACTCAGACCAAGAGACTGTTATGCTCTACAAGCTATTCAAATAAAGGATGATAGCGATGGAAATAAATATGTGTACCTATGCCTTCTGCGCCCCCCCAGTCAGCTGTGAGCTCCGGCCCTTCTCGTCCTCTCCTCAAGCTGAAGTGGGCTCCTGAGTTTCCCAGTCGGGCGAAGCTGACCAGGTAGCAGACGATGTCATGAAGGGCTGACACGATCCCCAGAGTATGATGAAGAGCTCTGCTACATTCCTGTAACACACAGCAGAACCACATCCTGATCTTCATTAACATACAGCATGTTTTCAGTCTAGGAAAAACAATGCATTGGCCTGGATTCAGCCTGCATGTAGGAAGAAAACATAATCTATTATTATTTTTTATTTGTAAACTGTAAAGTGCATTGAACTGCTTCCCACGGCTGTCAGAACTGCAGAGTCACTACCCATATTCCGTCGGAGACTGAAGACCCATCTCTTCAGGTTACACCTTAACTGCTCCTCCTGAGACATCTACTACCCCCCAGCACTGTATCTCCAGAGACACCCGCTTTTCCCCTTTACTCTGTCCCCTATGACTTCTACTGCCCCCCTTGTACTGTCTCTCTGTTCTCCAGTGTCTATACAGTATATACAAATATATATATATATATGTTTTACTTCTATCACTGAGACTGCCAATGGCCCCTGGCCTGAGCTAGATTACTCTTCCTGCTACGACTGGTGGATTGATGATTCACTTGCTTAGTCAAATGTATTGATTGTAAGTCGCTTTGGAATAAGGCTAGGTCTGCTAAATGCCAAAAATGTAAATGTAAAATGTGTGTGTGTGTCTGCATGTGGTTGACAGCAGGTCAAAGGTCAGAGTCTCTCACCTCGTCCTCCAGGGTCCTGTACATCAGGAGAACCTCAGTGAAGTGGGGGATGAACCACAGGTTGAGGACTGTTTTGCCGTCTGCAGACAACAGGTGTCTGGGTCGACGGCTGAAGCTCCTATTTAACAAATCAAATCAAATCAAGTCAGGTTTTATTTGTATAGCGCATTTCTCATAAGATGCGACTCAATGCGCTTTACATACTGACAGAGCCGCAAGCAGGCAAAAGTAAAAACCTGTACACTATGTAGCCAGAATATACGTTTCCACACGTTTTGCCTTCCATTCATACTTGAATGAAAACTCTTGATATATCCCTGTATATTGTAATGTATTTAGTTTTGCTGTATTTATAATTCTGTTATTGTTTAAACATCTTCATCTACGTATTCATAAGTGAGATAAAATGATCTTGACGTGATCTTTACTCTTTTACTCACAAACATTTCACTGTGAACTTGTGCTGGGGAGAGGGATTTGGATATATTTTCATGATATGATGCTATGAAAGCCTCCCTCATACTGTTCCTACCTGGGGTCAGGTCGAAGGTCAAATTCGGACTCCAAATCACCTTTCCACTCACTGGCCTGTCCAATCATGAAGTGGGACTGGCGAATGGCAGGCAGATCATCCAATAGGGAGGTCAGGCTGTAGAACAGGGCTATGATCTGCCCTCTCACACAACACTGGGACATACGCAGGCTAAATCTGAGAAAAGGTCGACAGACACAAAACAGGTGACATGCTACACAGGGAAGAGCCTGTTGTGAAGAAACTGGGTCATGCAGTAAGCTTCGCCATACTGTGTCTGACCACAGCAAGTAACTGCGATGAAATCCTTTTTTCATAATCCTTAATTCCTGTTTTTGTGTTAAACATTTGTGCTACAATGAAGTTTGATTTGATTCAATTCAATGAAACTTGAGTAAACAGTCAGCCATGTTGGAGCAGCGTAGCTGACGACACACATCACATACAGGAAACACATCACATACAGGAAACACATCACATACAGTAAACACATCACATACAGGAAACATACTTCTGACAGAACTCAAGAATCAGCCTCCTCTTGATTTTTGCCACTTCGTCCTATGGTGGAAAAGAGGGTAAATGTTACTACAGTAATGTTACCGGTAACCTATGGTAACACGGTAACCTATGGTAACACGGTAACCTATGGTAACACGGTAACCTATGGTAGCACGGTAACCTATGGTAACACGGTAACCTATGGTAACACGGTAACCTATGGTAGCACGGTAACCTATGGTAACACGGTAACCTATGGTAACACGGTAACCTATGGTAGCACGGTAACCTATGGTAACACGGTAACCTATGGTAACACGGTAACCTATGGTAACACGGTAACCTATGGTAACATGGTAACCTATGGTAGCACGGTAACCTATGGTAACATGGTAACCTATGGTAACACAGTAACCTATGGTAGCACGGTAACCTATGGTAACACAGTAACCTATGGTAGCACGGTAACCTATGGTAACACGGTAACATATGGTAACACGGTAACCTATGGTAGCACGGTAACCTATGGTAACACGGTAACCTATGGTAACAGGGTAACCACAGGAGCAGCTGAGACTCAGGGAGGAGGGACTCTGTGGCCTGAGCACTAGAAGAGCCGTGAGGGGTCACGGTGACCCCTGTGAGTGAAAAAGAAATCTATCTTTGTACTCAATTTCAGAAGCCTCCTTTCATGACTTTTCCTAGATATGTGCGTTCTACCACAGAGTATCCTTACATTTTCAAAATCACTTCAGGATAAGATAGTATAAAGCTGTTTTGCAGTTTTTCTGTGTAGGAGGCAGGCTAAAAAAAGAAGCGCCCTCTAGTGATCTCTGTGTGTAAATAGCAGATTTACACATTCTAAAAAGGGGGTCTATTTGACCCCCAAGGCGGCTCTACTAGTAGGTAAAATGGGCACGGCTGTTGTAGTGTTAACTTACAGGGTTCTTCAGGAGACTGCCCGCCATCTGCCTCTTCTTTATGAAAGAGTTCAACATTTCGTCTCGTGGACCCACTTTCTCCAACTGGACGGATACAAAAGCCTCTGCAAGCCTACGACTCAAACCCAAAAGATATATCACACTTTCTATATGACTTAATAGTAACAATGACATTTACAATATAAAATCGCTATCAACCCTCCAGGTCACCTCTCCCTGGTCCCAGGAGCACTTGTCTTGGGACCTCTTGTGGATGAAGGGTCGGCCTGTTGGAGTAAGCTGTTGAGATCTTCACAAGCTTTGGGACCCAGCCTGGCTGACGAGTTTGTATCACCACTTGATCGAAGACCCTTCTAAACCAAGAGAGAGAGAGACAGGGTTCCTACAAGTTTCAACAAGTAAAATGTAATACCTTTTTAGACCTTTATTAGACTCTTTGAATATAATTTTAGACCTATCGCGACACCATATAATAGCTTTTTGTCATCCTCAAAGTGATGAAATTAGGGATTTCACTGCCATACAGACAAAAAAGGAAGCGAATTGGCATTTTTGGGGTTCAAGATTGATTCATTTCCGTGTAAATAGATGTGGTCGGACTGATTTCCTTGCAGGATCTCATTTTTAATTAAGACCTAGCACCTAATTTTTAAACCGAATAACTGCCATTTTCAGACCTTTTTAGGCCTTATGAATTGGATTGCTGGATTTTAGACTTAAGGCTTTTTAAGACCAGCGCGGGAACCCTGGATCGAAGACCCTTCTAAACCAAGAGAGAGAGAGAGAGGGAATTTGATCTCAGAAATCCAATCCATTGGTTGTACGAATATGAATTTGAGCTCTGTGTGATGTATTGCTGATATACTGTACCTCCTCAGGTGAACAAAATGTCTCTGCCCAATAGCACAGACACGCCAGCTTCACTGCCCCAAAGAAAGCATTCTTCTGTGTCACCTGACAGCCCAGGGTCACCTGCAGGTTCTCGATGCCTGCCCTGGTCATGAGCTGAGTGAGGAGAGGCAGGAAGAAGAGGCAGTCATGTGACGCCTGTAAAGTCAAGTCGTGAGCTTAGAATGATAAGGTTCTAGAATCTCCGTTTAGGGCAGTTCAGAGATATTGAGCGTCAAAGTTTTGACATTCCATTATGTCTTGAGATAGAACCTTATAATTCTAACGTCACGAAGTGTAAAGTATAGCGATTAATAGCTAGGCTAAGCATTTAATTTGAGTTTTACAAACATGCACTACTGCCTCTTCAGTGCAGAAGCTGAATTTTCCAATCTGGTTCTCGTCCAGCTCCTGGATGCTCAGGGGCAGGCTGGACGGAGTGTACCTACGTATGGGATGGGAGAACAACATCAGAATGACTGTAAACAACCATGTCACTCATGTTAAATGAAATCTGTAAGTACAGTATACCAGGGCTCTCAAGTCTCACGCATTGGGCGTGAGACACACGCGGCGTGTGAGCGTGTGAACGGGTTGAAATGTGTGTGTCTCACACCCAATGCGTGAGACTTGAGAGCCCTGAGTATACGGAAGCAATTGATCATGAGAGGAAGGGGGTTGTGGACTAATTTACCACTGGTACAGGGTGTGTAGGAAAACCCTGTACAGTGGTAAATGAGTCCACAACCCCACCACCCTCCAATGGTAAATTGCTTTTCTACAACAGCCACCACATAATATTAAAAATAAATACACAGTTGTAACATTAAATTCATGTATTTACAATCATTAACCGTTTCAGAATACATATATCCTTCCGCCACAGAATATAGTCCCATAAACAAGATCAACCATTGCATTGTAGGACAGCACAGGTGTTCTTAATCAGATTGATTGGGAGGCGCATTGATAATGATACTGGAAACTGAACTGAACACAGTCTGAACTGTGGGTTGTTGAGATATTTACCACTTTTGCTAGCCAATCAGAATCCAGTATCCAAACATGCTGTTGTAGAAAGCTACATTAGTATAGACATACAGGAGAGTACCTGTCGACACTGCTGTTGTCCTGCAGTAAGGCTGTGACAAACAGAGGGCGCTGTTCTGCCATGTCTCTCTGTACAGCAAACTCAAACTGGACCGGCCGCACATACAGATGGAACTCATCGAAGCCCAGTTCTAGAGACAGCGTTTTGTATAACCTTGAGACACACAGGGTATAATGTTAATATCACTAGTCGTGACGTTAGAATTATAAGGTTCTATCTCCATTTTTGTCAAAATTGAGTTTTTTACATAATCTGATCCATAAGGTGTTTATTAATGTCTGTGTGGTGTTATTTTTAAAAGGTTGAAATTTTTGAGTTAGTAATTAATAAAATACAAAGATTCCATCTCACAAAACATAATGGCATGTAAAATCTTTGACGCTCAATATCTCTGAACTACCCTAAACGAAGATAGAACCTTATAATTCTAAGCTCACGTAGTACCAAATAAGTGACTAGAATCCATATTGCCAGCGGGTAATAATAATATGAGCTTAACTGTGCCAGATGTGCAGTCTCTGCTGCTGACTCCATCAGGCGATGGCGTAAAGTCACCAGCTCCAGCAGTTTGGAGAAGGTCTCTACAGCGAAGAACTGCTTTTCCTTCCCCTGCTTCATGTCCTTCTCCTCAGCAGAGCAGATCAGAGACATCCCCACGTCTCTGACCAACGAGGGATCCCCCAAAAGCACGTCTGAAAATAACTGAGGAGGAAAGGAACACACGTGATGTGGTGCTACAGGACGTTTTATTTGTGATATTTTATATCATTTTATACTGAGAAATTGAAGTCTCTCTACAGTTTGGCGAATCTAGCAGTACTCAAGGAAGGCCCATTTCCTTCCTGGAAGGGATGGGCCAAGATCTGTGGCGCAGTGAATAATTCTGACTATGGACAGGGCCCATAACTTGTGTAATCATCGATTTGTATAATATGATTGGTTCCCAAGAATAGTGACCTCATGACCTAGGACAGTTAGTTGGGGGCTTTTTGCTTTTTTGCTTTTTGGCTTTTTGCTTCTTGCTTATAATTGGTCTGCTCGTTTCTCTCTGCGCTCATGTAACTTTGCTTAATAAAAGGCCTCTTTGGAGACAATTGATTGATTTAAACTCTTTGTGCTTTATAGGTTTTACTCAATCTATTAAGAATCAATTAAATCCACAACATTAGCGATATTGAGGAGAGAAAACCCACATCCTTCTGTGTCTGAGTGCTGTAGGAGGCCCCGGGCGCAGCCAGGGAGTGCCAGTGATCCAAGGCCTGCTGTAGGAGTCTCTGTTCCAGGGAGACTCTCTCAGCGACCCCAGCTGCCTGTTGAAGCTGAGTGAGCTCCAGGTGAGCCTGGGTGAGGGCCTGGTACACTTGAGAGGCGAGGCATAGGGAGGGGTGAACCTCTAGCAGGTATACGTTCATCAAGGCAGGCCTACAAACACACACACACACACACACACACACACACACACACACTCAACATAGATGGATAAACTCTAAATACTATAACAAAGATATGACCATATCTTTCACCTATAACGACAGAATAACAGTAGCACTTGCCTGCCACCACCCAGTGACACCAGATGCTTGGGGACATAGTTTGGTGGCAGTCCGTATTCATGAACAGTGCCTCTCTGACACCCCCTCCACACACGCTCCAGGTACTGCCGCTGCTGATCTATCTGATATTTAGGACAATATCATTGGAGGAGAGAAACGCATCAGAGGTACACAAGAATAAACACTGATAATAAATCATTAACAAACACAATAGAGAGCTGCTATTGTGTACTATTTGATGGTCTTTATGGCATAGAATAACAAATGATGCATTTTGTTTTGTTCACCAACGATAGTTACCTGGCAGTCCAGCACTGCTCTGATTAGCTGCTGGTGGCTTTGCAGACAGGCCGTCTCTGCTCTGTAAGCCTGTGCAAAGTACCCCGCGCCCAGCTCCAACCGTGGCCTTCTGTGCATGATGTCTGTGAGGACCTGGGCCAAGGCAAACCGCTCCTCTGACCCTGACACATGCTGGTAGGCTTCAAAGTAGCAATTCAAGAGCTGAAAAATGTTATATAGATAGAGTCATGGCTACAATAAAGTAAATCTACAAAAATGCGGAAATACTAAGTGTTATTGTGGCTGAAAATACTTTGTTTGTTTGTGACGTTAGAATTATAAGGTTCCATTTCTGGTCAAAATTGAGTTTTTTACATAATCTGATCCATTAGGTGTTTATTAATGCCTGTGTGTTGTTCTTTTTTAAATGTTGACATTTTATAGTTAGTAATTAATAAAATACAAAGGTTCCATCTCACAAAACATAATGGAATGTAAAAACTTTGACGCTCAATATCTTTGAACTACCCGAAACGGAGATAGAACCTTGTAATTCTAAGCTCACGCGTTGTCATTCATCACCTGAGCTTTGTTCTCCAAAAAGGCTGCCTCACACGTCCACAAGTCCAGAAGAACTGCAACACGGTCTACGTCTGTTCCGGCCCATGAGTGGAGGTCTGTTGTAGAGTTGTATGACGCCTCAGATTTGACCCCCTGTTGACTTGTCGTGCTCCTCTGGATGTAGTGGGAGCCCAGCAGGGTCAACATGAGCTCCAGTTCCTCAAAGTCCCTCAGAGCGACATCATACACTATGTACAGCCCTCTCTGGTCCTGGGTGTGAAGTAACCCCTCCTCACTACTGTAGAAATCGTGTAAGTTCTCCACCTCTTGAAACTCCATGAATTCCGAGCAGTGAACCTGTCGTTATAAAAATTAAAAATAAAGTATCTAAAAAGCACATTCCCGCTTAAACCTTCGACAAATAGCCCACAAGAATCCCAGCACGAAGGTTTAGAATAGAATTTCCTCTCAGATAATGGCATTGATGTCATATAGTACTGTGGGGAGCATGGAGCGTTCTGGCCTGCAGGTGGAGCCAGACTGTGGTGGAGGGTGGATGACGGGGCTGATTACGGACATGTGTCAGTAATCAGCCTCAGCATCCAGCCTGTCTTTTTAACCTGTGTGTGTTTGTTCCCCCTAGCAGTGAACGGGAGAGAGAGTACATGCCCAGGAGAGAGAGACACTGTACCGAGCGAGCGAGCCGAGCCCGAAAGGGGTGTATGCGACCGAGTCCCGAAAGGGCGTATAATTATTTGTTTGTGTTTATTATTTTTCCAAAGTCAATTCCGCCAGCAAGTCAGTGACGTGCTGAGCTGTACAGCGCAATAAAACGCTTGTCTCAAACCAGTCCTCTGTGTCGACCTCCCTCTGTGCCTAGAGACTCCTACAAGTACACAATGTTAGTGATGCCTCCTCACCTTGTAGTCCACAGGAGTGTTATGGCAGTATTGCTGCGACCCCAGGCCACCTGCTGTCCCCCCTCCCCCTCTGGCTGCGTTCATCCAGCCTGTCTCCTCCGCACTGCTGACCAGCTCTCCTCCCTCCATGCGCAGGCCAGCCGTGTCGAAGGTCAGGCTCCTCTCCACAGAGTGCAGGTAGTTCAGCACCCCCAAAGAGACACGCTACGGGGGACGAGGAAGGCTCAAAATCACGTGAGAACGGCAATAGTTTATCCTTGTTGAAGCAATACATGATTTGCTTTGAATGCAGAAAAGTGTTCAACATTTTGTGTTAATGAACAACACTTTCTGTTGAACATGACTGGACAATGAATGCAGTTTTAACATCACCATCATTTGGTAGCAGACTATGCTGTGTGCCTCACCTGCAGCTCCCTGATCTTAAGGTGGCGGAGGTGAATGAGGGACAGGTATGCACCCTTGGTCATGGTAGGATCTGTGGGACCCTCCTCTGGACATTCATCCAGTCCCAGTAGCTGCATGCTGCTCATGTAGCTATAGCTGTGGATGGAAGAGGACGAGAGGTTCGATGGAAAGCAAAGGAATGATGTTTCAAGATGTTTCAGAATAGATACGATATACGATATCAAACAATAATGCAAAAACGAAATCATTTTAATTGGATGAAACTAATGTTTAAGATGAAACAAGCATTCCCTGAGAATAATAATAACAATAATAATAATAATAATAATAATAATTAGGTGAATAATATAATACAGTACCTTTCATTTTTTGTCACTAGTGAAGGGGTTTTGCTTTTCCTTTTATCCTGTCCTTCACTGCCTCCACGTCTAGATGATGAACCACTTACATGATTCACGTTGGATTCCTAACAGGAAAAATGCACCTGACTGTTATTATAAACCCAGACATGCAAAATGCAAAAAAAAATTAAGATGTTTGGCTCTATATAACTTTTTAAATAACTTATATATAACTTAATATACTGTATGAATATGTTAATATAACTTCTAACTTTTCTTTGTAGAGAAAGAAGCACCCATAACTTAAGACTTAAGATATACTGTATGGCAGTGTACAGAATATGGACCTGGGAAATAGTTGCATTGTTGTAAATGCTTGTCCAGATCTGAGAGGTGTTATGTCCTGTACTGGGATGAGAGGTGGCTGATGAGGCCCCAACGACCTGCGGGTCACAGATTTGGGCAGCATGTCCCCGCAGGGCTTCTGTCACTCGGACTGGATCTGACACCTAAGGCTCAGAGAGAGAGGTCAGAGGTGACGCTGGGTAATGTGTTAAGTAAAGTGAATATGAACATATATTCTTCTTTTGTACTCAAACATTGATGCATATTTTAATTTTAATTTTTTTAATGTAGAGATGCTTAACACTAGAACAGCCGTGCCTTTTTTACCTACTAAAAGAGCCGCTCTTTACAATGCTCAAGCTGCTATTTACACACAACGACCACTAGTTGGACGCTTGTAAATTAGCCTGCTTCCTACACAGAAAAACTGCAAAATAGCGTTATATTAGCTTATCCTGATGTGATTTTGAAAATGTAAGGATACTGGGTGGTAGAACGCACATATCTAGGGCAAGTCATGAAAGGAGGGTTCTGAAATTTGATAGAGTGCAAAGATATAACATTTCTGTTTACTCACAGGGTTCAAATGGCCCCTCATGGCTATTGTAGGGTTAAGTAAACTGTATGGGGAGTTGTGGTGGTTGTGATTGGCACATCTTTACCTGGAGGAACCTGCCGTGCATTCTCAGTAGCTCATCAAAAGACTTCAGTTCCTTCAGCTTTGTGGCTATTTTCTGTTGCCAGGGATCACGCTTGGGCTTAATCTGTTTGTTTATTGTTATGAGAAGAGAAACCATTAGCCTCATCAACCACTGCACTCTTTTATCTGCCTAAAATGATGTGCAAAAAGATGTATTACTAATATGACAATACTTAGTTCTAATTAACACTGGTACTGGTTAACTCTGGTTAACACAAGAGGACCTAACTAAGAATTTGCAAGTACTGCACAGGAGAGGACGGGACAGGGGCCTCTCACTCCAGACCTGAATGAAGGAGGTCCAGTTGGCTTCTTTCCTGAGTGCCATGTTGGCGCCCTTCCTCCCCCACTGAGCCTCCAGGGCCTGAGTACCATCGTACTGGAGGAAGGTCTTCCTCACCTCCTGCTTTCTGAAGATGATCTTGAACTCCCGTAAGACCTTACAAAACACAAAGAATATGGAATACATTGAATCTTCCAACAGGCGGTCCACAATCCAATAGGACAATCTAATAGGTATATCGTGACGTTAGAATTATAAGGTTCTATTTCCATTTTTGGTCAAAATTTTGTTTTTTACATAATCTGATCCATTAGGTGTTTATTAATGCCTGTGTGGTGTTATTTTTAAAATGTTTAGTTAGTAATTAATAAAATACAAAGGTTCCATCTCACCAAACATAATGGAATGTAAAAACCTTGACGCTCAATATCTCTGAACTACCCTAAACGAAGATAGAACCTTATAATTCTAAGCTCACGATATGTGCAATAGAGGATTATTGTGAAGCTCAAACAATGATAGTACCATGCTAAAGAGCTCCATCTCATCTGCAGTGGTATTGATGTTGTGGGTGCCGTAGGGCAGGTGGAAATAAGAGAGCAGGGATTGGAGTTCTGCACCAAACTCCTCCAGTTTCACAGAGTGCATAGGAACGTCATTAGCCATCTCTATGGGGAGAGGTCATCGAGATTAAACAATTATACACCCATAAACACACGCAAACACACACACACACACACACACACATACACACACACACACACACACAAACTGTTGTGGATTTAATAAGACTCAAGATAGTAACTTTAAATCTAAGTATTGGTCATTTATTGAAGTACACATGGTCTGCAACTCCGGAGCTGGGCTTATCCAACCTCAGATATGGAATCGTAACGCAACTCACAAAGTACAGCTCTTACAAAAACCAGGTTCCAGGAACCCTATGAATTTAAGGAGGATAAAACACAGACAAAGGAGGCAATGTACCATGAGAGGAAGGGGGTTGTGGACTCATTTACCACTGGTACAGGGTTGTGGACTCATTTACCACTGGTACAGGGTTGTGGCACGAGGCGAAGCCGAGTAGGAAAACCCTGTACAGTGGTAAATGACTCCACAACCCCCGCCCTCCAATGGTCAATTGCTTTTCTACAACAGCCACCACATAATATAAAAAATAAATACACAGTTGTAACATTAAATTCATGTACTTACAATCATTCATCGTATTCAGAATGCATATATCCTTCCGCCACAGAATATAGTCCCATAAACAAGATCCACGATTGCATTGTAGGTCAGCACAGGTGTTCTTATCAGATTGATTGGGAGGCGCATTGATACTGGAAATGCGGTCTGAACTGAAGGTTGTTGAGATATTTACCACTGTTGCTAGCCAATCAGAATCCAGTATCCAAACATGCTGTTGTAGAAACAGTGATGAACCCTCTACAAGTCTACATTCTGTATGGAATGGAATGGAATGGACTTTATTTGTCATTGCTACAGTACAGGTACCAAACAATGAAATTTAGGAGGGGTGGCTCCCCTGGTGTTAGGAAAGGGAAAAAAACACATTTTAGAAAAAGCATAAAAGCATAAAATCACAAGAAGGTAAGGAGCTGGTTTACATCAATAAAGGCTATGTACACAATCCACTGAACTATACTGCACAGATAGTCAACTAGGGTTGTCATATTGCACAAAAGTATTTTTTCACATTATTTTAAAGTGTCACAGTTTGCAGGCTTGAAAATGTACATGTTTGTGCCTCAGCACTAGCTGCCATACAATCCGTCCGGACTGTCCTGGGCCCAGAACTTAGGCCTTTTCTGTGTTCAGGGCCTTGACGGCCCTGTGGTAGAAGCAGTCCTTCAGTCTGTTTGTCTTAGCGGCCGGGGTCCTGTACCTCCTGTTCGAGGGCAGCTTGACAAAGTGTACGTGCCCAGGGTGGGTTGGGTCCCTGGAGATCTTGGAGGCCTTCCTGAGACAGCGTGTGTTGTACAGCTCTTCCAGAGAGGGGAGGGGGGCGCCGGTGATCTTCTGTGCTGTTCTCACGACTCTCTGTAGCGCGTTTCTCTCCGCTGTTGTGCAGCTGTGGAACCAGTTGGAGATGCCGTAGGTGAGGATGCTCTCCACTGCGCCGTGGTAGAAGGCCACCAGTATCTCCTGCTTGTTGTGTTCTTTCCTGAGGCATCTCAGGGTGTATAGCCGCTGTTGTGCCCTCTTGATGGTGCCTTTTGTGTTGTCCTTCCAGGCCAGGTCATCCCGCATGTGGTGTCCCAGGAATCGGAGGGTTGAGACTCTCTCCACGCTCTCTCCGTCGATGAGCAGGGGCTGGATCTCGGTCTTTTTCCTCCTGAAGTCTACGATGAATTCCTGGGTCTTTGACTTGTTTAGCAGCAGGTTGTTAACCTTGCACAGCTTGCTCAGTTGCTCTACCTCATCCCTGTACGCCGCCTCGTCCCCCCCCGAGATACATCCCACCACGGTGGTGTCGTCTGCAAACTTTACGATGTAGTTGCTGGGGTGGACGGGGGTGAAGTCGTGGGTGTAGAGGTTGTAGAGGATGGGGCTTAGCACGCAGCCCTGGGGGGACCCAGTGCTGAGGCTGAGGGCTGTGGAGGTGTGGGGGCCCACCCGCACCCTCTGGGGGCGGTCGGTCAGGAAGTCCTTGATCCACGCACATATAGAGTGTGATAGACCCAGGTCTAGTAGTTTGGTCACTAGCCTGTCTGGAAGGATGGTGTTGAAGGCGGAGCTGAAGTCCACGAAGAGCAGTCTCGCGTAGCTGTTTCCCCTCTCCAGGTGGGATAGAGTGGCGTGGAGAGTCGTCGCTATGGCGTCCTCTGTGGACCTGTGGGCTCTGTAGGCGAACTGGTATGGATCCAGGTTGGGAGGCGTGTGAGTATGTGGGCCCGGACTAGTTTCTCGAAGCACTTCATGATGATTGGTGTGAGTGCCACCGGGCGGTAGTCGTTTAGGCAGCTCACCGTGCTTTTCTTCGGGACTGGGATGATAGTTGAGGTTTTCAGGCAGGGTGGGACGGTGGCCTGGGACAGGGACTGGTTAAAGATGTTGGTGAAAACCCCGGCCAGCTGGTCGGCGCAGTCTCTCAGCACCCGTCCCAGGACGCCATCCGGCCCCGAGGCTTTCCTGGGGTCCACCGCCTTCAGTACGCGTCTCACCTCATGCTCTGTGAGGGTGAGGCTGCTGAGAGCTGGAGAGAGTGGTGTTTGTGTTGTGGTTACCTCCGTTCGCCCCTCGTCGAACCGGGCGTAGAAGGTGTTCAGCTTTCCCGCCAGCAGGGGGTCGTCCTCTGCGGCTGTGAGCCTGTTGGCTCTGAAGTTTGTCATCTGCTGAACCCCCTGCCACATCCGCCTGGAGTCGTTGCTCAGGAGGCATTCCTCAATCTTCTCTCTGTGCTCTGCCTTGGCCGCTTTGATGCCGCGCTTTAGGTTGGCCCTGGTGGAGCTGTACAGCGGTGTGCGCTTCCCTGCGAAGAAGGCGTTGTCCCTCTCATTTATCAGTTTTTGGACCTTCCCAGTCATCCATGGCTTCGTGTTGGGGTAGACCCGGACCCGTTTGTCCACGGTGACTGAGTTGGTGCAGTTCACTATGTGGTTCAGAACCGACGACGTATACTGTTCCAGGTCCTCTGTAAATGCCCATGTGACAACAAAACGTCCCAGGGACACAGGAGAACAGAGTACAGACAAAACAGTGATGTGTATGCTGAAGTTCCACCACAACACACACACACACAAACAAACACACTACTGCCACCTACGCCATTTAAATCTAGACATTGAGGGGTAAGGGTTGGTTCTTACCTGCTGGATATTGGCTTCTGGTCGGAGTTTCCCCAGATGAGTTGGAAGTACAGGTCACATCTGTCCTGCTGTAAACCTCCCTGGTCACCCTTGTCTCCTCCCTGGTCATCCTTGTCACATCTTTATCCTTCCTTTCACAAGCTGGAATATAATGGAGTACCTGTAACACACCAAATGGTAAATGGTAAATGGCCTGCACTTACATAGCGCCTTTATCCAACGTGCTTTACAACGGCCTCTCATTCACCCATTCACACACACATTCACACACCAATGGCAGCAAGCTACCATGCAAGGCGCCGGCCCCGCTCACTGGGAGCAATTTGGGGTTCAGTGTCTTGCCCAAGGACACTTCGACACGTGGCCAGCCGGGGCTCGAACCGCCGATCTGCCAACCTTGCGATCATTAGATGGCAGCTCTACCTCCTGCGCCACAGCCACACCATATAGTGTGAACTTGATTTGTAATCCGCAAGGCATCAAATGTACCAATTTGTCTACACATGTAAGGAAGCAGACTGAGCCGTGGTCTCTCTGAACAGCCTTACTTACTCGCAAGAAGTGGTGGATGGTCTTGACCGAGTGGAGGTGGCAGACCAGCCATTTCAGGTAGATGACCACATCCTCCTGGGTGACCACGTTGATGGGGTTCCCCCGGCCTGTCAACACCTTCTCCCTGGACACGGCCAGCCTACGAGCCCGCTGAACTGCATCCTCGTATTCACTCACCAAGTATGAGACTTGGTCCTGATGACGAAGGCAAGGGAAAGGCAAGTTTATTTCATGACGTTAGAATTATAAGGTTATATCTCAATTTTTGTCAAAATTTACAAATTTCATACAACAGGGGCAATTCAAAGTGCTTTACATACATTATTAAAAAATACAGCAATTTGATCGAGTGCAAAGATATAAATGTTTTCTTTACTCACAGGGGTCTGTTATAGTGTTAAAAACTATATGTTACCTTGTAACTGGGGTACAGCTTGTCAATGACGTGAGAATGGCGACAGAACCTCCTCCATCTCAGCATGAGGAGATATTTGTTCTGTGCCAACTGATAGGATCGGTCTGCATAAAACTAGAAGAAAAAGCATTTGTGTAAATGGTCAGTATTTAACACTAGAAGAGCCGTGATTAACCCCTGTGATTAATTCTTTTTTTATATCTTTGCACTCGATCAAATTTCAGGACCCTCCTTTCATGACCTTTCCTAGATATGTGCGTTCTACCACCCAGTATCCTTACATTTTCAAAATCACTTCAGGATAAGATAGTATAAAGCTGTTTTGCAGTTTTTCTGTGTAGGAGGCAGGCTAAAAGAAGAAGCGCACTCTAGTGTGTAAATAGCAGATTTACATTCTAAAAGGGGGGTCTATTTGACCCCCAAGGCGGTTCTACTAGTAGGTAAAATAGACACGGCTGTTGTAGTGTTAACTCTGTGTGTTACACTGTCAACCCAGACTGAAAGAGGCTATGACTTTATGTACGTACAGTATATAGTACTGTATTTACAGAGGAAAATATCAACAATATCAATGCAATCCATAAAAGATATTGGATCATCTCAATGACACAATATTTGGGTATGTATGTGTTACGGTACATGTGGGAATACGGTACATGTGGGAAAACTAGGGTTAGGGTTAGGTGCTACGTCGACTTGGTACATGCTGGCATGTCTAACCCTAACCCTAATCCTAACCCTACCCCTACCCCTAACCCTAACCCTAACCGTAGCACCCTAGCACCTAACCCTAACCCTAGTTTTCCCACATGTACCGTATTCCCACATGTACCGTAACATATGCACATCTACTGATTGTACTGTACTTCCATGTGTTTTCAGATTACCTGGTGTAGCAGAGGAGGCAGACTCTCAGGTGTGTATTCCAGGCTGAGGCAGCTGTCCAACTCCCTCTGCATCACCTGAGCCTGTGAAGCCACTGGCAGCGCTTCAGCCACCTGAAACTCACAGACAAACCTGCGTATAACTAATCAAACAAATCACAACTGGTCCTGAGGTCCAATAATGACAGTTGGTTTTTTGTGGTTTTATTTGACACGCAGACTGCAAATTGTGTAGATTCATGTTTATTTGACAAAACCGAAAGCTAATAGACAGGTTTCTGGTGGGTCAGCAAACTTTGAATATAACTAGGCAGTGGTAATAGGTAGCACAGGGTAAGTCTGGACTCCTTCAAATCAGCCCTTAAAACCCATCTGTTCACCAAGGCTTTTGGCCCCTAGTCACTGTTTCTGTTTTGTTTTGTTTGTTTTCTGTTTTGTCTGTCTGACCATTTTCCTCTAGAATTGTAAAGCGTCCTTGGGTTTTATGAAAGGTGCTATACAAATCCAAGTTATTATTATTATTATTATTATTATTATTATTAAGTCTTGCAGCTTCCAGACAATACGACAACTTATAAATGTCTCTAGTCTCACCTGCAGGCCTCTCCTGAGGACCTTCTCTCTCTCCATGCGGAAGTAGGACACATCCTTTGGAGTGGGAACAGAGCTAGAAAAGATAATGCCCAAATAAGTAACGATAGAAAAGAGGTCATCCAAAAACATGCAAAAGCCAATAGATCATTTTAAATTATTCAGTGTCAGTGGCCACATACCAATAAGATTTTGAGGGTGTTCCCTGCGAAAATCCATTCTCTTCTAACTCTGCCCTGAGAGCTGAAAGTTGGGCCGACAATTCTGCCTCCTTCTGCTCCACCTTAGCAGTGGAGGAAGGTTTGTACACGGACATACTACCCGTAGCTCCTGGAGACCCTCTAAAGGTTGCAATGACACAATCATAAAACTAAATAAAAACAAAAACCACCACTACACACATTTCAGGATAAAGACATTGTAGTTTTGAGTGTATGTAGGATTTAATTTGATGCTTAAGTTTCTGTAGAAGACTAGCAAAATGAAAGACTTGCCTTGAATGGAAGCTCTGGGGAAGGGCAGCCAAGTCATTCCTCACTCCAGCTTGTTGCCATAAGTATCCATGGAGACTGCAGGCATCTCAACAGGGCTTCCCCTCCTCCCCCTCCTCCTCTTCCTTCCTTCAGCTGCACCCATAACGTAGACTGCTCAAAGCAGAGAACTAGAAGGCATCCAAAAGAAAATACTGAAGTTAATGTTACTTTTGCGCCTATGTTCTCAAATCAAATCAAATGTTTCTACTGTAGAGGGCTCTAGAACTCCATCAGGGACTTTATTCTATCATGATGTTATTTTTCAGGGTGTTTAATTTCTTATGCTCTTACAATTTAATCAGTGTTTTTTTTGTGTGCATATATAATAAGTTGTTGTTTTTTCCTACCAATATTTACCTTTCTGTATTAAATAGCATAACATGCACAATTTTCATATCCAATATGATTTTTTTCACCAAGGTGCATCTCCTACCAATAAGTGCACAGGACATTATATTGCATAATTCCTTGGCAGATGGAAGGAGAGATGCTGTGATAACCATGAATGGCAATGCCAGTACAGGAGATCCATTTCATGGCTGAAAGATGACTCGTTACAATAATGAATTTAGTCTGCTGTGAACAGGAGCACTTGAAGAGACTGAATTTCAACAAAATCTGGTAGCATTTAAGATGACACGTCACCCTAGCAACCATTTCTTTGCAGGATATCTCTAGTGTATAGGTATCTAGTGTACAGGTAGGTGAGAAACAGAATACAGCTCTTACAGACCGGAGTTTCCTTTGTGTCTCTGAAACCCTGAGATATTTTGGACTACTGAAGGCTACTCTGTTCTATGGGCAGCAACAATGGATTCCTATGTAATGGCATTTAATTTAATAATAAACAATCAAGACAAAATAAAATGATATTAAAAAACCCAAAGACAATAGTGCTTCACCAAGCTTTATTTACATGCACCATTTCTTATACAACCTACATTAAATCCAAAGTGGAAATACACAAGGAAATGTCAACATCAAGTAGTGACACAATGTGTAGGACCAGCGGGGGGAGGGGGGGGTATGGCCATTGGCAGTGAGGGTTGTTCTGAGATCTGGAAGTCTCTCTTAATTTTCACATGAATTTGCCAACATTTGTAATAATCTGTGCAATGATAACACACCCAAACTGTAAACTGACGTTTTTGGAGTAATATGTTTTGAATAACTCAAGTCAATAATGTTTGCCACACAACAGCAATTACTGTATGAGCTGTGTTATAATTAATATGCAGGGTAAATGACTAGTATTCTGCAGAGCCAAGAACTTGTGTCTTCTTCTTGGAAGGCTGGAGTATAATATATTGCTTCTGGTTCAGTATGGAATCTTTTAAATACAATCTGATTAGGTAAACATTCTGGTAGAGTATTGTGCCATTTCTGTCATTCATCAATGCTCTTTCATTTGGTCTATGATGTATGAGTGGATGTTCAAACACAAACAAATGCAAACACAAACCTATCCATAAATATACACAGTATCCACATGTATGATGTGTAAATGCTTAATTTCCTATTTATTAGGTAAACATATTTTCCCTGGAATATCAGTTTAGGGTGTAGTAGCTGTAATTTTTTTGAACAAAATAACTAATGATACTAAGTAGACCGATTGGTGATTCAATTAAACTCAATGTTCACGTTAATCCTCTTGTTTTTATAGGAAAACCGTGACAGAAATCCAGTACCATTTCTGCTGACAGTGATTGTTTCGCCATCAACTATTGGAGCAGTTGCATACAGTGTCACCTATTCCCACCAACACAACTTGAAAAGGACATTTTTGTGATTCCACTGGATTTCTCAAACACAGAATGAATTTGGCAACATTCAAGACATTAGTTTTTCATTCCTTATACCTAAAATGGCCATCTTTTAAATTTACCATGCACCTTTTGCTCATTGAAAGATTGTTTTATAGGATTAAACACTTCTTTCAGCACCTGTTATAGTACAGATATCAAAGGGAGGTGAACAATGCGGCCCTAGAGAATATTAAAATCATTTCTTCTTTCATAGCACCACACATCATTTTAAAACAGAATCTTGGGGTTTCACATTTGAGAATAAGAAACTGCTAATGTAGCGTTCTAAACCACTGTACCGAATCTTGTGTATTCTTTATTTTTGTTGATTTTTCCACTATGAAGGAGGGGCAAGGTAGGCAAGGACCTGCAACAGAAACAGCTCAAAAACATGAGCTAACAAAATGCACCTTTTGAATGAGGAACATTTAACACCAAATCTGTATAGGAGGAAATGTCTACAAAACAAAACTTAAACATTACATACAATATCACACATGTAGATAATCTCACACCTCACAACTAAACGTTTAGAACATTGGTGCATGAAATGGTGCATTGATGCAAGGCGTTTCATAACATAAAATTCTCTCTTTTCCACTTATTTTGCTGATGGGAACTTAAAACATGAAAGCTTTTTATCAAGTATCATCTATAATAGTAACATTCTCTGACACTTGTTCTGTAAACACTCGGCCGTCATCCTCAAAAGACAGACAGCTGGTTTGGCAAAAACATTGTGTTGGTTCATCCTGTATAGATAAGAATATAAAATGGAAAGCAGGGTAAATACAACACTTTCATATCAGTGTTACAGTTCACCACGTCATAAGGATGTCCCTGAGACTTGTCTTTTTCACATTTATTTCACAATTACCCCTAATATCCCACTTATGATAACACTGATGGTTACACTGTCCTGACAGTTAAGTACTACAACTCTTGTTCAAACCTCCTGTTCTGAAATATGGGTTACAAGAACTTCATCACCATGCGTTTTAGACACTTCAAAAATACAGTACCAAAATTGTAACGTCTGATAAAAGAAAATCATCACACTTAGCCCTGCTATACTACCACACTCCCCCATATAAATACATTTTTATTCCCTTCAGTTGCTCTATGCATGACAGTGAAAGCTCACCTGCATTGCTATATCCACTCTCTACTGCTCTACTTTAAGGCTGGGTTGCACCAACATGGATTAGATTAATCCTGGTTTAGGCTTAATCTAGGTTTAGTAAATCTAGGTTCAAAATTAATCAGAGAGGCATTGCACAGGGAAGATATGCGGCCATGTTGTAATTAAAGCAAATAAACCTAACATAAACCTCCTCCAAGGGTGGTTTAAATATAATTGCTAATCCAGGTTTAAACTAGGTTTAAATTTACTGGTGAATTTAATCTAGGTTTAAGTGGAAATTAAACCTGGATTACCAGAGGTTTAGATTTAAATCAAGATGAAATTCAAACTACATTTAAGATAGGTTTATAGTTTGGTGCAACAGGATTAGTAGATAAACCTTAATTTAATCCAGTAAATGTAATGCAGAACCATGTTGGTACAGCCCAGCCTAAGAGTGAACTCCTCAGCTGGGAACCCAGCTTTGGGATGAGGTTTGTTTGGAGCTGGAGAAGCTCCCTGTGCTAATGTTAGCATTCTGGGCAGACATGAGGTGAGTGTCAAAACTCAAGTCTAGGCAATCAGCATCCATCAGTTCATTACGGATTATGGTGTCTATATCACACTCAAGACTAGCATTAAAGACATCCAGGTCCAGCTCCGTGGGGAAGCCAACCTGAGCAGCCATGTGCAGGGGGCTCCTGCTGTTATTGATACCAGAACCAAGCTGCATAGAAGTGGTCTTGCTGGGAGACTGCTGTAGATTCTTCTTGCCATCCTGATGGTCCGCGTCACAACTTAAGGCCAAGCCTCCGTTGACAGAGGTTGACAAGCCAGCTCGCCAACCGGGCATCGAAGAACTCGGCGCTAGCTGACCAGCAGCGGCACTAGCTGATGAGTTCAACATCATCGGGTCCTTGCGAAGCAGCATGGCGTTACGACGGAAGTTCTGGGAAGTGATCGAGGCGCTCGCTTGTGACATGAGCGGATCGGACTGGGTGAGCATGACATCGTTGTGGCTGTGGGACTCCAGGCTGAGCAGGTCATGCAAGGTCTGGTTGCCGAAGCGAGAGATGCAGGAGAAGGTGGCCTGCTTGTTCTCCTGGATGGTCTGCATGGGAGACTGCCGCAGGCCTGTGACGGACGGAGGGCTGAAGACGGTGTTGGGGCCGTAGCTGCCGGCGGGGACGCCCAGACTGCTTCCTGAGCAGCTGAAGGTAAACGCTGAGCTCCCCTGCACGTTGGCTCCAATCTCATCATGGCCTGGGGGGGGCTGCTGGGACGCCGTCAGGCTGATATTGTCCAAGAGATCGTCCATAAGGTTATCGGAGAGTGCATCGTTGAGGTTCATGGTTCCAGCCAGGTCAGACAGACCTGTTGGGCCAGTGGAGGGGGACATGCTGCTTGGACTAGAGTAGAGCATGGGGGAGAGAGGCGAGTCGTCGTCGGGCACCTCGTCCAGCTCTAGATTGGCCAGTATGGGGGAGAGACGGCCACTGATGGTGCTGGCGTTGGAGTTGGTTCGTGAGCGAAAGTCTGTCCAGGCGTCCAGCTCATCGCTGCTGCGGGAGGTGGGGCTTCCGGTCCACTTACACAAGCTGGAAGAACTCTCTGAGCTCCCGTCTTGGGCAGCCTGGAGAGCAGCCTTCTTCTTGGTAGCTCGCCCTCTTGCACCCTTGATGTACTTGTTGCTGTTGTCCATGGATACGGCCCGTCGCCGTGGAGCTTTTCCCCCTTTCCCGCCCTCTGGGTTGACCATCCACCAGGAGCTTTTCCCTGTTCCTTCATTCTGGACCTTGGAGAAACGACTATGGAGCGAGAGGTTGTGTCGGATAGAGTTCTGTTTTTTTAGAGAAAAAGAGAATTTGTTTAGAATGAGAATTCCAGAGTTTCATCAAGAGTTTTTTCATAAAAAAACGTTCATGGTTAAAAACGACATTTCAGTGGCCTACAGTGGTCTAGCACCACAGTATACAGTGCACACATAATATGCCCATGTGGGCATGGGTTCGAATCCGGTCCATGCCCTCTCTCCCTGCTTCTCCTTACTTTTCTGTCTGTCTTCACAATATCTGTCCAATGAAATTAAAGATATGAGTGGGACTCAGAAACCCCCCCCCCCCCCCCCCAAATTTTAAAAAAATAAAATAATACATTTCATGTAAAGAGGAATAAACATAAGTAATCAAACTAGACTTGCTGTACACCGTTAGCATAACAAAGTAGCTTCCTGCCAGTGAGGGGGCTATGCACAGTACCATACAAATACCCGTCACAAATATGGCTGAGAAGAGGTCATTTTAACTTCACTTATTCAGCCTTCAGTCACCAGCGTTTTTTGGAACATAAGAAAGAACATGCCATCTGACCCCTATATGTACCTCTCTGCCACTAAACTGTTGGAAGGGGATGTCTTTTATGTTCAAATTTGTTGATAAATATGACAACCAAAAGCAGTTTTTCTTTATTATATTATATAGTATATTACATTTAATATAGTTTAAACACAGTATTTCTCAAGAAACCATATCATATAAAAGAGGCCAAAAAATACAGAAAGAATGAGATAAAAGCAGTGGCTACACTGCAGTTGTGATGTGTCTTTAGTCCTGCTCCTCTTCTACAGACGATATCATACCCATCTCTGACTGTGACCTATTTCTGGCTGCAATGAATGGTCTGATGGATTTCCCTGGAGATATTCTGAACCATGTACAAAATTAAAGAGATTGAGTCTGTGCGTTCAGGCTACACTAACTGAGAGTGCTGCAGCAGCAGAGGAACTGCAGTCATATCTGCAGGAAAAGGGTGAGTTGACGAGATGGTTGGGAGTGGTCCTGTGTAGTTCTAGTCTAGATCCTCTTCCATTCTGGCCAAACAGCCATTGACATTTTGATTACATTGTATTCTGACATGACATACCCACAGGCAAAATGGAATTTAGACAAATAAAGGAGCTACACATGAAACTGGGTACCCTGAGGCCGCCTAAGTCTAAATCGTAATTACAATGAGCTGTTTATTTACAAATGATCAAGTACTGGCTAGCTTCCATCGCAAATCAGCTATCCAGATCAATGAGATAAAATCCCATGTCACGTCATCAGATAATAATAAATATTTGCTATGGATAGTTTTGGTTTGCCTACTTTCTGTAATGAGCTACGATTTGACAACAAGTGGCCATACTGGGCAGAAGAAATCAAATGCGCTAATACCATAGCCATTCTAAACATTTGTGGGGAACTATTACTTTTAGACACTATCGTTTCAATCCATGCTTCGATCTGCGCAACGATCCATGCTTTCCTATGGGTCAATAGGCTGGCTAACTTCCAGCTAAACCCACCCTCCAAGCCAATTACCGGATTAGATCAACCACTTTCATCACTTGAAAGTGAACACCCATCTCTTGGCTCAACGTACATAAGTAGTTCTCTCTTCCACTCGCTTTTGTACTTTTCAGGACCAGCAAGGTTGATTGGATTTCACACCATCTCTGTGTCAATATGTATGGTTAGTTAATTAGATTGCATCCAATGAATCTAAATTTATTTTTATCTTTCTGCAATGTCTTGTATTTCAATCAGACTGAACAGATGTATGAAATTGCATATTCTACTAGGGAGTTCGTAAACATGTTAGTTATTATCTGTAGTACATCACTAATACAGGAGTTGCTATTGTAAACAATGTCAAGTGTGTGCTGTTGCTACAACAAAGCAGAGCACATTTCTGCAGCCATGAGTTCATCCTCACTATAGAGGATACATTACATTAACATTACATTAACGGTGAATTCCTGCCTGTTTTGTATGGATTTGTTTATGGAGATTGCTTGCTATGTTATGTGCATGTTCCCTTTTTATACTTCAACCAGGTCTAGTCCTGGTAGCTCACAGAGATATTTGCTATGTCATTTGATTGTTATGTTGATTGTTGTGCATATCTCAGCAATAAAGGCTTCTGGATGCTTTTAGTTCTGAGCTGCGACATAGAAAGATAATTCACTCTTTATGGTTGACCTGGTCAAAGGGGTAAACCTTCATGGTCACATTCTCTGAACATTTTGTGTTTCCCCCTAATTTAAGAACGTGACAGACAGACTACAGTAAAATGAATGCTTTCTATGTCAAGCCGTGTAGATGGACTCAGGCCATGGGGAGAGTTGGAACAGCATATTTTTCTACAACCCTCTCAGCTTCAAGCAGTGACAAGTCACAACACATTTAATTAAAAATATCCCCAAAAATTTAGCCCAAGAAAAACTGTCTCAGGCAGAATTCAGAGGCTTTACATGTGTCTTCTCCCAGTTACCTTCTTTTGTGAAGAGAAACAGAGAAACAGTGGCACATTGTACTGCCAGAAATGATTTACTGAGGTCTGGGGGGGTGTTTCTGTAGAACTTGCCAGTCAGCCTACTGGTCTGACAACATCTAAAATAAGGTTCAAGAGTTTGAGTTGGCTGACAAAGGGATGGATGTGCAGTGCACTAGACAGCTTTAAATAAATTCAATTCGATTCTGCACATATCTCTTCGCATAGATTTGTAGCCTAACCCTAAATTGAAAATGTAAATGCTCATGTATTTCACTGAATTAAAAGACAAAAGTGATCAAATGTCAAATGTGATCTGTACATTTATTGTATGTAAAAAAGACCCAACAGTACAAACTGTAGTGTTCCCTTCCCCCACCCCCACAGGCTTACAGCAGTGCTGCAGCACCCTTTGAGCAAAGCCTCGTTCTGAACAGAGGCTGGAGCGCTGCCAGTTTACACAGAGCCAGATCCAGAGTGAAACGGCGAAGCTTCTTTCACATTGACCTACATAGTTACCAGTCAGCTGATGGATGCTTGTGCTCCAATGCGCCAATGAAAGATGGAGGTGGGGAACACAGCAGCCAATGGCAAATCTACCACTGTTTCCAAAGCTATCAGTATTAGGCCTCGTAAAACTCATGATAGATATGCATTATATTACACGTCAGTAGGCTATATGACATGGGGTGTAGGCCTAATGTCTGATTTGCATTCTTTTGGAATGAGAATGAAAAAAAACATTGAATACTATCGTATTCCCACAGGGAATAGTCTCTGGACTTGATTGCATTTTTTTCCATAAGGAGAATTATTCAGACAGTTCAACCTTCCCCTATCCCCTACAGATGGACGACCTTAATCTTGCTGAATGCCACAACTCTGCCAAAAAAAAGAAAAAAAAGCCTGTCTAATAACTGTTGAACTGCTGTGGTCAGCAGTTTTTAAAACCCAACCTTAACCCTTGTCCTATAATGTGCTGAGTATAAATTCTCATCTGTGTGTGTCTGGGTTCCATGTATCCAGAAGTGACATTTAGACTATTCTATTCTGTATTGATCAGTTTATTTATATTTCTGAACTTCTGATGTGTATTAAAAAAAAATGTGTTGCAATAATTATGCAATTATCTGATATTACAATAAACATGATCATAACTATCATCATCATCATTATTATTATTTGATCAGTGAGGAAAACCCACACATTTCTCACACCTAATAGTTTCACAGGATTACAAAACCATTTCCAGACTTTTTTTTTTCTTCTTTTTTTTAAAAATGTAAATCCTGCAGAGCTCAGTGCTTTCATTAGACTCGATTCCATGACGGATGAATTGGTTTTCCAGACCAAACTAATCCCTGGAATCAAACAGGGGCAGGAGACACTAGCATGGAGCGAGCCCTTTGCACACCAATATAACAGTCTAGGCCTATACTGGTAGGGTCTAGTCTAAAGTCTAACTACTCTATGAAACTACTACTCTAAGTTACACTTATGTAGAAATGCTGTAAGCACATGTATGTTAATTAGCCTATGGCTATGTAAGTACCGTATATACATTGAGTTGGTTGATTATTGTTATTACTCAAGTGGAATTGGGTTGGTTCATATTTCAACTCATTCCACTCAACTAACTCAATATGTAATTACACAGATAGACCAACTCAATGGGGTGTTCTTGCACAACCTAATGCAGCTCTAAAGGGGGCCTGTCTGTCCTAGCACCTGTCCTATCTGAAAGGGCCCTGTGCAACATTGACCTGGGCTCTATTGGACGTGACTTGGCAGCGATACATGGGCTCACCCTATTTCTAATCAGGCAGCCCACAGATCTTCTATTCCCAGCTGGTTATCACTACAAAACACACCCTTGCCTTGTGCCATTCAAAGCCCAACTATGGCCCCTAGTAGTATGACTGTAAGAAAATAACCTCCAAAATATCTATTCATTCTAAATGATAGCATTGCATATCCATTTAGGATGGTTCCTGCAGATGATACTGTCGTCTCCTTTTCTGCAAGATACACCTGAAATGCACAATGAGCTCAAACTAAAAAGGTCGTTATTTTGATGACAGTCACAGAACACTATAAGTCACTGCTCTGCTCACCTTCCATCCAGCAGAGCTGTTGCTGTCGCCTTTGTCCTTGAAGTATGGCACGGACCTCACCATCCAGTCATAGATCTGAGACAAGGTTAACCTTTTCTCCGGGTTGCTCTCGATGGCCTGGGTGATTAGGTCTGCATAGGAGTAGTTGCCCCAAGCATTCCTGCGGGCACAGGACTTCCTCGGCTGTTGGGACGCAGCAGGGCCGTTGGGGACCGTGACAAGTGCTTGCGTAGATGTGGGGGAGCCATCGTTCACCTCCTCTTTGGAAGTGGGGATTGCTGTAGTGCAATTTTGGTCTCTTGGGATCTTTGTTTTGTTGCCTCCTCCTGTTTCGTTCTCATCCTCCTCATCTTCGGGGATTACGTCATTGTCCGTGGATTCGGCCTTTCCTCCACCCGACTCCGGACGAGGCAGAGGCCAAGTGCAGGACCTCTGCCTCTTCTGAGGCTCGAAATCCGGATCTATTTCAACACCTAGAGGTTCATTAAGCGATGCTTCAGCCATGTCCCTCTCGTCGTCTTTCTTGTATCCGTTACACAATGATGGTCGTAAAAGTTACGAAGCAATATAGCATTCAAGTTGCATTCCATTAATAATATAATTTGGTTATTGTGCGCGGTATAACATCATTTCAACTTCTTTGCATGCTTTATGTAATGCATGTTAAGCTCAGTGGCACATTTCATTTCACACCTCCAACAGATTTGTTAAACTCAGTCCACGTGCGCCTGCTTACTGCTGATCGTTCAACCTTGCGATCCAAACGGCCCGAGGTCTTACATCATATCCAGCTAAATCATATGTAGGCTACAGTAGATGCTTTTCCCCCCATTTCCTTCGTATCAAGAGCAGTGAATCAATGCGATCGCGAAGCTGTTTTGGTAAATGTGTGGTGACGAAACGTCAGCGATGAATTAACCAGGAGGGATTCTGCGCTCCAGCCCCTTCACAAAGAACAGTCCCCCGATCCCATTCACATGTACATATAGGACATTAAAACAAGCAATGCATATCCACACCTTGACATTCCGAATGTAGCTGCCATCTTGACCATTTCCCTTTTAAGTCCTTTATCCGTGTAGCGATGAGGAGACAGACAGTCGCCAGCCGCGAGCTCGAGATTTCATCAAGGCGGGGATTATGTTCATTCTAGCCAGGCCCGACGGAGAAATTATCTTTGTCCAACTTCAACTCTTACTGTCAGAGCAATGTTGCATTTCGAATAAATACAATTTCGTATGATCCTCTTACCCCCGAGATCCTGCAAAGCCAGCACATCCAACCCCACCAGTGGCTGCGTGCAGCAGCGCCGTGGCAAATAGCTGATCCCAGCGGAGGAGAAAGACCTGCCCCCTGAACTGCACTGAAGGAATCGTCTTTTAAAGTGACAGTCTGAAACATTAAATAAAAAAAGTAATCACTGATGACCAGATTGTTGCATCTTGTCTTAATGTTTGTGTGACGTAGTAGTACACAATACATATTTGTATTTGCAATGAAAACAACAACTAGTACATTCCTGGTGGTGTACAATGTTCTGGTCACTGTGACTGCAGTAGGCTGTAATACATTCCTGTAGGTGGCAGGTGGAGGCCTTCCTCAATAGACAGGCAGCATCACATCCTAATCCATAACTTTGTTACGATAAGAAGAAGGCTGTATTTGTCATGTCTTCATCAATCTTTTTTTTTTAATTACATACATCACTTCATTAAAAAACAATACGTTTTTTGTTAAATGTCATCATTACCATCTCATCACAATCTCAATAAATTACCATTCCACCTCTTTTACCAACTGGAACTCCATTTCCACATAGCTGACAATTCTCCATTCACACAACTGACCTAGTACGTTATTGGAAATCCAACATGCCGATAGGTTCAACTAAAACATTGTCTGTAATATATGGTCAGATTCTAAAGTGCCATGGCAAATTAAAATCATAAAAAGGCTTTAAGACAAAAAATGTCTGAATAAATATGTTGCATTGATTCGCTTTCGGTCCTCCTACAGTATGTGGTTCAGACACATCCATGATGATCCTTGGGCTTGGATAAATAAGAATATAGTGTTCTGTAGTTGGCTGTCCTCTGAGGTATAGGGTTCATGGGAGTGCTGCTATTTGGTGCTCCTGTCCCCTTCCACCCAGTACTCCTCTGTCTGCATCTCAGTGAGACGAGACACGGTCCTCTGGAAGGCAAACACCTCCTCCTCCCCGGTGAAGATGGCCATGCTGCTAGCGGAGTCCTGTTGCACCACACGGTAAGTAAGTCAAAGTAAAATGTATTTATACAGCACCTTTCCCAGACCAAGGGTCACAAAGTGCTTTACGTAACAAGGAAGAAACACAATAAAATATAATACAAGAGCGAAAGCCACAGCAGGTTAAAACAGGCAAACAAGTGGAAATAAAAACAAGTAACAGACAACAGGTGTAAAACAACATCAACAGGACAGAAAGACAGGCCCTTGGGGCTATCCAAAAGCCTGTCTATACAACACAGTCTTTAGCTGTTTTTTTTTTTTTAAACCTCGACCGAGCCAGCTAATCTAAGATCCAAGGGCAGGAGCGTGCATTAAATAACAACTACATCACTAGAAAGGAATACTCACAGGAAGTACACCGAATATAAAACATAGTTAAACCACAAGAAAACAATGGCAGGACAATTGGCAGCAGATCTTACCCTTTTTAGTCCCAGGTCATCCATAAGGATGTGACTCTCATCATGTCCATCATGCCCGTCGTGTACAAATATACCATCCAAAGGGTTATCTGCAAGAATCACCACTCGTACCTGGAAAACAAAACAACAAAACAGGCAATTTTAATATATAGTACATCACCATCAAGCTTGGCAGATATACAGTAGAATGTATAGAGCTGATAGATTGTGAAGTAATGGCGAGGTAATAAGTAATTTAATAACTTAAATGAGCCCATAAATGGAAAAGCTCATACAAGTTTACCTTGTGGTCATAAAAGGCATCTATGAGTGTTATGAGGCGCCTAGCTTGAGTTTTCTGATTCAGAGTGAGCAGGGGAATGTGTCGAATTAAGACCGTGTCAAACAGTCTGGATATCTCCAAGTAGTCGCTGGCACCCAGTGGCTGAAACAGAACAGAATACAAATGATCAATCTGAGATAACTTTGGTGGATCAACAGAATTGTACAATCACAGACAGGTCTGAGAGCAAAACATACTGTACAGGGTTCCTACAAGTTTCAACAAGTCACATTTTTAGGCCTTTTTTAGACTGAATATATTTTTGGACCTATTCGTGACACCATATGATAGCCTTTTGTCATCCTCGAGGTGATGAAATTAGGGATTTCACTGCAAAAAAGGACTGATTTCCTTGCAGGATCTCGTTTTTAAGACCTAGCACCTCATTTTTAGACCGAATAACTGAAATTTGAGCTATTTTTAGGCCTTGTAGATTGGATTGCTGGATTTGAGACTTTAAGGCTTTTTAAGACCAGCGCGGGAACCCTGCTGTAGAGCGAGAGACCAAGCCCACTTACTCTGTCGCACAGCTCTTTAAAGGTACAGTCTGCTATGGTCCCACTTACTCTGTCGCACAGCTCTTTAAAGGTACAGTCTGCTATGGTCCCACTTACTCTGTCGCACAGCTCTTTAAAGGTACAGTCTGCTATGGTCCCACTTACTCTGTCGCACAGCTCTTTAAAGGTACAGTCTGCTATGGTCCCACTTACTCTGTCGCACAGCTCTTTAAAGGTACAGTCTGCTATGGTCCCACTTACTCTGTCGCACAGCTCTTTAAAGGTACAGTCTGCTATGGTCCCACTTACTCTGTCGCACAGCTCTTTAAAGGTACAGTCTGCTATGGTCCCACTTACTCTGTCGCACAGCTCTTTAAAGGTACAGTCTGCTATGGTCCCACTTACTCTGTCGCACAGCTCTTTAAAGGTACAGTCTGCTATGGTCCCACTTACTCTGTCGCACAGCTCTTTAAAGGTACAGTCTGCTATGGTCCCACTTACTCTGTCGCACAGCTCTTTAAAGGTACAGTCTGCTATGGTCCCACTTACTCTGTCGCACAGCTCTTTAAAGGTACAGTCTGCTATGGTCCCACTTACTCTGTCGCACAGCTCTTTAAAGGTACAGTCTGCTATGGTCCCACTTACTCTGTCGCACAGCTCTTTAAAGGTACAGTCTGCTATGGTCCCACTTACTCTGTCGCACAGCTCTTTAAAGGTACAGTCTGCTATGGTCCCACTTACTCTGTCGCACAGCTCTTTAAAGGTACAGTCTGCTATGCTCTTACTCTGTCGCACAGCTCTTTAAAGGTACAGTCTGCTATGGTCCCACTTACTCTGTCGCACAGCTCTTTAAAGGTACAGTCTGCTATGGTCCCACTTACTCTGTCGCACAGCTCTTTAAAGGTACAGTCTGCTATGGTCCCACTTACTCTGTCGCACAGCTCTTTAAAGGTACAGTCTGCTATGGTCCCACTTACTCTGTCGCACAGCTCTTTAAAGGTACAGTCTGCTATGGTCCCACTTACTCTGTCGCACAGCTCTTTAAAGGTACAGTCTGCTATGGTCCCACTTACTCTGTCGCACAGCTCTTTAAAGGTACAGTCTGCTATGGTCCCACTTACTCTGTCGCACAGCTCTTTAAAGGTACAGTCTGCTATGGTCCCACTTACTCTGTCGCACAGCTCTTTAAAGGTACAGTCTGCTATGGTCCCACTTACTCTGTCGCACAGCTCTTTAAAGGTACAGTCTGCTATGGTCCCACTTACTCTGTCGCACAGCTCTTTAAAGGTACAGTCTGCTATGGTCCCACTTACTCTGTCGCACAGCTCTTTAAAGGTACAGTCTGCTATGGTCCCACTTACTCTGTCGCACAGCTCTTTAAAGGTACAGTCTGCTATGGTCCCACTTACTCTGTCGCACAGCTCTTTAAAGGTACAGTCTGCTATGGTCCCACTTACTCTGTCGCACAGCTCTTTAAAGGTACAGTCTGCTATGGTCCCACTTACTCTGTCGCACAGCTCTTTAAAGGTACAGTCTGCTATGGTCCCACTTACTCTGTCGCACAGCTCTTTAAAGGTACAGTCTGCTATGCTCTTACTCTGTCGCACAGCTCTTTAAAGGTACAGTCTGCTATGGTCCCACAGGTTAGCCCACTTACTCTGTCGCACAGCTCTTTAAAGGTACAGTCTGCTATGGTCCCACAGGTTTTATTCAGAGTAAGTTTCCTGCCCAGCAACGTCAGCACCCTTGGTCGTGTTACTGTGGGGAAAAACACAATGCAAAATTGGTATAACTAAATACTCTCTTACAAAAACTAGTAGTAAACACCACATGAAGAACAGTGGTTCAATTTAACACGGTCATAAACCTTACAAATCCTTCATCCTCTTAGCTCTGCATACTGTGCACACTCAAGAACACACTGACCAACTTACTGTCATTCTGTTTGAAAGCCAACTCATCGAATATCTTGTCCATCGTGGCCTCCGCATCAGGTTCACTTGATCTATGTTAAAACAAGAATACATTAGAAAATAGAAAGACCACAGTTTGTTTGTTTTTCTATTCAAAGAAAGCCAATTTCTATGATCCAGAACACATATACTGTAGTAATCACAAACATAGGGGTGTCGATTGAAATGCAATAGTTTGCACCATGCCGTTCCTACAGGAAGTAAAGTTTTCCAGCGGAGGGTCTGTTTCTCCTCCGGTAATCTATCCCGGAATCCAGGCGAAGTTCTTGGCAATAGTTCTGTATGTAAGAGAAGAGGCAGAGAAATTATATGGTCACCTTTTGACTACATACTTAAAATCCTAGTTTTTCCCACGTACCTCAAATCGTGACGTTAGAATTATAAGGTTCTATCTCCATTTTTTTTCAAAATTGAGTTTTTTTACATAATCTGATCCATTAGGTGTTTATTAATGCCTGTGTGGTGTTATTTTTAAAATGTTGACATTTTTGAGTTAGTAATTCATAAAATACAAAAGTTCCATCTCACAAAACATAATGGAATGTAAAAACTTTGACGCTCAATATCTCTGAACTACCCTAAACGGAGATAGAACCTTATAATTCTAAGCTCACGAAATGGAGAGGAACTCTTAGCAATACATTTAGTAGCAATGTGACCAAGTAAAAGTGTGACAAGTAAAGAGTAGTGCTTCTTTACCTTCAACACAGCGATGAACGGCACAAAGTTAACCCTCTGTAGTCCGTTCTTATACAAATCTAGAAGAGAGGAATGATACAATGATTACATCATTTGAGTATGCTTTGCCTGGAAGTTGAGAAGATAGAGTGGGTACACAAAAATGTACAGAAAGGTTTGTGAAGTGACATTTGTGGTGTGATCAGTTCTTGAATTAAAAGTGACAGCACCTACTCACCTTCAGGGGGACGATTGGATGTCGCCACGACAACAACCCCTTTCATAAAGAGGTTCTCAAACAGCTGCTTCAGTATCATGGCATCAGCGATGTCAGTGACCTGTGGTATTGAGTTACAACCAATTCATCACCACATTCATTTTTTATTTTCTATTTCATTTCAGGCTTTTGTGACTACATTTAGAAATCTAGAATTAGATTATTGCACTAAATGCCAAACGGAATGTTATATCACCCTAACAGAGGATATCCAAGCAATTGTGTACAAAGGCCTGGACTACACGTATATGGATATTTTTTTAAGCAGGATAATTTCATCCTCGTTTAAAAAAAATAAAAATAACTCCACACACCACAAAAATATCTCGATCTGTCAAATACCGTAGAAGAACGTTATGGGCATGCACAGTCAGCTGTAATCAAACGGCGGCAGTGATTCAAAACATAAACAGACCAAACTCTTTGAATCAGACAGAAAAGAAAAGTAGAAAACAGACAGAAAAGCAAGTTATGGCGACCAAGAAGAAAGCAAAAACTGATTATTTTGTGTGGACCGGCAATGAAGTTGAGCCATTGTTGCTGTTGACAAACATTTTGCTTCAATGCGCATGTGTGAACGGCTTGACACTTGACGTCTTTGCATCAACACCAGCTCCGTTTAACATAACCACACTGATCCACTCAATCGGATATTTGTTTTATTTCTTCACTTTTTTTAATCAGTTTAGAGAAATCTCTGTTTATGTGAGTGAAAACGCCGTGTTCATATGGTTGAGAGGCCCAATTGTACAAAAAAGTGTTAAAAAAAATAATCCATATACGTGTAGTCCAGGCCAAAGATGTATAATAAGAAACAGCATCCCTCTAACCTGAAACTCATCAAAGCACAACAGACAGGCCTCCTCACTGATCTCCTCTGCCACTGGGGCGATCGGGTCGTAGGATTTGGCCATTTTCCCAGCCTTCCTTTTGGGCATGCTCTGTTTAAGGCGATGTATCCCTGAGAACAGAAACAACAAGTATGCGCTTACTTACTCTGGGGGCGGCTATGGCGCAGGAGGTAGAGCCCCCGTCTAATGATCACAAGGTCGGCAGATCGGCGGTTCGAGCCCCGGCTGGCCACATGTCGAAGTGTCCTTGGGCAAGACACTGAACCCCAAATTGCTCCCAGTGAGCGGGCCGGCGCCTTGCATGGTAGCTTGCCGCCATTGGTGTGTGAATGTGTGTGTGTGTGAATGAGAGGCTGTTGTAAAGCGCTTTGGATAAAGGCGCTATATAAGTGCAGTCCATTTACTCTGGACATAAATCCAATATATTGTTTGTCAGGACGAGTTTACGTTCTGTAAGAATCCACTTATAGAAAAGCGCTCTTTCTCTTAATCATCTTTTTATAACGGTTCCATTGTGTGAACTGAAAAAATCTCAACTCTTGATCGGAACTGCTTGATCATGAGTGGCTATTATGACAGCACTTTACAGTAGAGTAGATACAGGCCGAATGTCAATAATCATTGAAGTAATCTAGTTAAATAGCAAAGGACAATGAACAAATCATACCATTATCATACACGATTAGAAAATGGCAGTTAGACTAATTATTGACGACATTGTTACAGCATGATCAACTGTAACACATGGGAACACCATGGGAACTTACGTTTATGTACATCTAACATGAAGCCATGAAAATGGACCCTCTTTTTCCTTGATGTCTCTACATGGTCATAAAACATGTCCATAACCATCGTTTTTCCTGTGCCTAGAAACAAAGCATAAAACATGATTACATTTGAAAGTAATCACCACAAACTCTCAACAACAATGATATGTCACAAGGAAGCACAAATATAAACATACCGACGTCTCCATAGATGTAGTATCCTTTTGGGGGCTTGGGCTTTGAGAAAAACTGTAAAATAAAATAATAATAATAATAATAATAATAATAATAATAATAATAATAATAATAATAATAAAAACAAAGAAACCCTTTTATAAATACCATGTAGATGTGTCTAAACTCTAAAACCAGGAATAGTTCTATGACATTTAGGCCATCTTCTATCACCTTGGAGAACAGGGAGGCAGGCTGGTTGCTGTAGCCCCTCATGGTCTTGTGCATCTGATCCAACTTCTCGATCGCAGCTTTCTGCTGCTCGTCCTCGTGCAGCGCTCCCTCCCTGATCAGCCCGCAGTAGTGATCCATCGGACCGCTGAACCCGGTGACATGGCTGTTGTCCTCATCTGTCTGAGCATTGGCAGTGTAGTCTTGAGATGAACAGAATATCAGGGAATTATTATTGATTATTGAGATCATGATAAATACACCCTTCTGGATGACTTGTCGTTACGTTAAGGGACCGACTCCGAGCTGTCAGTTAACATGAAAGTTAAGTAGCTGGTGATGTCAAAGGGAATAGCGACACAGCTAGGCTAGATAAATCACTTCAGCGACTCAGGATTCCCAATTGTTATTCAAAGGTAAGTCTAGAGAGCCATGTCCACCTGTAATGATGCGATGACTGATTGATCAGTATTGCTACGTGTCGTCATCTTCTTCTGAGAGAAGACAGGACACACACGGGACAGTTCAACCTGTTATGTCACTGACACTGACTCAGTCCAAACCTGAGAGCCTTTCGCTCTTTCGCATTCTCTGTCGGAACAAGGCTACGGAAGAACAACAGAACACTGATAGACTTCACTCACCAACATCATATTCTCACCTCGTCTTGTCATTTCGGTCACAGTCTTTAATATCGATCTCGTGGGATATTGTTCTTTCAAAAGGGATCGTATTTTAGATGCCGCCGCCACCAAGGGCGACATCTTTGACGACATGCACGTCGCCATCTTGCTTTTCAAACAAATACAACTTTATTAAATGAGGAGGGACAGACAGACAGTCAGTGAGCCAGGCCTGGTCAGAAGAGGGCAACATCTCAGCATTTCAGTATAATTCATTTAGCCGCTGCAGTCAGTTAATTCAGTTTGCTTTAGTGTATGATTATTTCATATCACCTCACTTTGTAGATAGAATGTGGTTACTTCTCGTTATTAGTGCATATTTGTGATTTAGTGCAGTTTTTGTGAAGAGAATTATGCCTGCATGCAATGTGGATTTTACCATGGCCTACACAGTACAAGCTGAGCCAGCATGAATTGATCTTTTCTTTTTTAGCTGACATGAATGGAATTTCCTATATGGATGGCTTTTCAAATGTCTATGGATGATATAGGCAGTATGCATACCCTAGGAATAAACCCTGTAAAATGGGCAATGGTCACTGTTTTCTTTTTTAAAAACTGCCATACTGGGCACATACTTTTGTCTTTTTATCTGGTGGCCTGACTTATTGTTTAACAAACCAATAACAATAGGCCCTAATTATATTTCGGTGCCACAATGTAGGCCCAATTATTAAACATATCAATGTCACACAACTAACACCATAAACCCTTTTATACCTGAATACAGAGCTCACTTGGCCTATAGTGTCTAGGTCCAAACAACTTGATGCAAGGAACAAAATATGTTGTAATGCTGCCATGTTTGGTTGAATTACATGGTTTGCTTGTCCAGTGGTAAACCAGTAGTGTATATATATATATATACAGTCACACACACACACGCACGCACACACACACACACACACACACACACACACACACACACACACACACACACACACACACGCACACACACACACACACACACACACACACGGTATGGATACACTCACACTTTCAAATTAATTTCCTATTGTAATTAGCAGTTTGAGGTTGTCCTACTCCTCTGTCTAATTTTATCCCTCCCAGTTTTTGAGCACTGAGTTGCAAGGCAAAACATCAGATATCGCCGCCAGGGTGTTACAGGCTTGTTGCCATGACAACAGAGGAACGTTTTCCCAGAACTGGCACACACACACACACACACACACACACACACACACACACACACACACACACACACAGACACCCATGCACAATATTACAGTGGAATCCGCCTTGCTTGGAGATTCCACTGAGTGGTGCGGTTAAAGACATTGGAAGCAGGAAAATACAGGGAAAGAGCTGAGGGAGACCCATAGGACACAGCACTGAGGGAGAACCTTAGGAGTGACACACAAAAAGGGATATACACTAATCCTTATTGATTTATGGTGAGTGTATTTTCACTATTTAGACTTTTTTTTCTTCTTCTTCTTCTTCCTATTGTCTTTGTCTGCTTGAATGATAAAAAGAAGGAGAAATAATAATAATAGTGCTCCCGTCCCGTTCTATCATTACAAGAGCAGTTCAGTATCATTCCAGTACTATAGGCTGCGCTGGCTATGTGAGTTGCATGCATGTTGTTGTGATTTTCCAATAGTCGGCACTTGAGGCTGCTTTTTTAAGATTAGGGTGAAAGCTGTCATCGTAATGGTAATTCATAGCTTCGTAGCCATGGTGAAGTCAATTTCCCCCCTCCCTCTGCCAGTGCTGAATGCATTAGTCTAATGAGATGTCTGCAGCCTGCCTGCGCGCCGTGCAGCCGCACAGACCACAGAGACGCGGAGAGTCGGGGGGAAACAGATACAGCAGGGGCAGCAAGATGGCTTTCCCAGCATTTTGAGGGATTTTATTTATTTATTTATTTATTGAAAAAACACACCTACTACCATTCAAGCTTCTGGGGATCTCAGAGAAAGGGCTTGATTATCCTAAAAGAGAAGAGATCAGGTAATGTTTAAGCCCTTAGCTGTCCAAATCCTCCAGGTTCAACAATGAGCAGTGGATAGGATGGTGGTGGAACTGTTTCATCCAGAGCTTATGCATGGTTGCCTTTGTTTTGTTGCTCCACTAAACCATGTCTAGCTAACTGCATTGCTCTGCTGGATATATACTGTTAGCTGCTTCTATTTGCTGATGTTGTTGTGGTGGTAATGTTGTACGTATCCTGAACCTTTATTTCAAGATGATTCTCTGATTCAGTAATAATGGAGGCTCCTGAATATGATTATATTCTTAGATGTGTCATTTGTTTGTTATGATTACGAATATGTTAAAGTGGTTAATAAACACAAACAAATCAGATGCAGACTTCCTGTGTTTTATCCACAGTGGTTTTCCATAATTCAGTTCGATAAATGGATTTATCTTTCCTTTGTTATTTCCTGTGTCTTCAGCTCCAATGAGTGTACCTGCAGCCACAGCACAGAAAGCAGACAGCAACAGTGAGATGCAGTCGCCTGCAGTGACTCCCTCCTTCATCCCCAGCCAGGCAGGGAAGATACCAGGCAGGAAGAGGGGGAGACCCCCACTCCGCAATGTTGCCAAAATGGATTTTCCAAACCGTTACCCTGAGTCTCTCCCTCCCTTAAAAGTGCCCAAGAAGAGAGGGAGAAAGCCAGGTTTCAAGGTCAGCCATGATGGGAGGGGGGGGGGGGGGGGGGGAGAGTAGGGAAGTGGGGATGCAGGTTGTTTAAAAATGCATATGATGTCTACACTGTAACAGTCCCCATGTCCTGCAGATCTAGTCATGTTTTAGAGACAGGCTTGCAGATCAGTGGGTTAGGCCTTTGTTCTATATTTGACTAGGTTTACCTCACTGTTTGGTTAAATATTTGCAACCTTATTGCCATGGAAAGAGTGGATTCTTGCAGTTAAAGATTTTTTTTTCAAAGATGATAGTTGATTCGCTTGAAGTCGCTACTTCGAATAATGTTAAAGTGTGTATTCTTGATACTTAATTATTAATAATGTTAACGTGTGTCTTGTATTCTTACAATACCAAGGTTTCTATGTGAGGTCTACACAGTAGCTCTTCCTGGGTTAATTAATCTTACATTAAACATTGTGTTTTATGTATACATAGTGTGCCATGAACAAATGAGTACCAATGACTTTCAAGGCCCTTCACAATCTTGCACCCCCATATCTCTCTGAACTCCTTCACAATCTTGCACCCCCATATCTCTCTGAACTCCTTCACACCTACACTCCCTCTCACACTCTCCGACCCTCCACTGCCTTTCAACTCATTATCCCTTCTGCCCACCTGACCACTATGGGGTCTAGAGCCTTCAGCCGTTAATGTTAATGTTAATGTTAATTTTATTTATAATGCGCCCCCCATCCAACTTTTACATCGGCCCGGGGCACAGCCCGGGTAAAGGAACAGATAAAGACAAAGACAAGGAACACAGAAAGCAATCAGACACAGACGACTTAAACGTAAATCTCAGGCATACAATTCACAACAAATAGGGAGTAGACTTAGGGAATATCATTTAGGAAGAGGTGGGGTTTTAACTTGGCTCTAAAGGAGTCCAGAGTGGGGGCAAACTTGATGGCAGAAGGGAGCGCGTTCCACAGGGTCGGTGCTATCACCGCAAAGGCACGGTCACCCATCCTCTTGAGGTTGGTACGTGGGACCCTCAGGCTGAGTTGGCCGTCGGATCTGAGCCTGGGTCTGGGCCTTGAGGAGGTAGACTGTCCAGGAGGTCCTTGATGTAGGGCGGGGTGAGACTGTTGAGAGCTTTAAAAACAAAGGTGCAGATCTTGAACTTCACTCTCTTCTTCACTGGGAGCCAGTGAAGGGAGATGAGGACAGGGGAGATGTGGTCCCTCATTTTGGTGCCTGACACCAGCCTGGCAGCGGCATTTTGGACTAGCTGCAGGCGGTAGATGGTCTTATCAGGAAGTCCAGCATAGAGTGAGTAGCAGTTCTGCTCCGTTCTGCTCCCCGCCTTAGGAACTCTCTGACACCTAACACACGCAATATTGACACTCTCGCCACTTTCAAATCCAGTCTTAAAACACACCTTTTCACAATGGCTTACTTAGTTTGATCTCCTGTATTTTGTTTGTTGTTATATCTGATTTTGCTGTTTTTATCAGATTTTGCTTTGTTGATTTTAATGTTTTGATATGTGGTTTTAAACTGTCTTGTAAGGTGTCCTTGAGAGCCTTGAAAGGCGCCCATAAATAAAATGTATTATTATTATTATTAATGAGCAGGCACCTTCTGTGCGTCTCCGTCTACAGCTCAAACCCAGGATGGTGATGACCCCCCTGGCCATCTCTCCGCCCAGCAGTACCCCTGAACCGGACATGAGCTCCATCCCACAGGACGCTGCCACCATCCCCCACTCTGCCACACCCCAGATGCTCACAGGTAGGACAGGAGACACTTGCCTCTAGCAAGAACTTTGTACAGTTATCATTTACCATCCTTTATCATTTATTATCATTATCTAGGATGTTCTATGAATGCTGAATGTCACCTAGGGAACGGAAAACTGATATGATGTGAAGGCAATTAGTTCCCTAGCCAGAACCAGTTCCTCATTCACTCAAAAGGGAATAAAGTCCACAATACAAACACTTGTTGATACTGCATGTCGTGAGCTTAGAATTATAAGGTTCTATCTCCGTTTAGGGTAGTTCAGAGATATTGAGCGTCAAAGTTTTTACATTCCATTATGTTTTGTGAGATGGAACCTTTGTATTTTATTAATTACTAACTAAAAAATGTCAACATTTTTAAAATAACACCACACAGGCATTAATAAACACTTAATGGATCAGATTATGTAAAAAACTCAATTTTGAAAAAGATGGAGATAGAACCTTATAATTCTAACGTCACGATGTGTTATAATCATTTAAACCACAAGAATAACACATTATCAAAGAGATTAAATGCTTTCCTCCCCCCCTATTGTGTTTCCAGTGTGTATCTACATAAACAAACAGGCCATCATGGGCCCTAACCTGGACAGAAAGAAAGTGCAACAGCTCCCAGATCACTTTGGGCCAGACAGACCCTCCGTGGTGCTGCAGCAAGCCGTCCAGGGCTGCATAGACAGCGCCTTCCAGCAGAAAGCAGTGTTCACTCTCCTCACGCAGGGCTACGGAGGGGAGAAAATATCAGGTACAATTGAGACCCAATTGAGCGCCTATGTTCGGCAGCTTAGTCGTCTTGGCTCTCCCTTCTGTTTGTCATTGTCTAATCATTGATGTTTCAAATTATATGTAAAGCACCCTGTGCATTCGTGCTGAGAAGGGTGCTATATAAATAAAGTTTTACTTACTTACTTACTTACTTAGACCTCCCGTTTATCTGCTCAAAGTTCGTTATCTTACAGGCATCGACAAATAATGGTTGTCACATTCATATCGTTTTGTTTTTTCAGCCACATTCGATGGAAAGCAACACCTCTTGAGTCTACCGGTGGTGAACAGTATCGGCTACGTGCTCCGCTTCCTGAAGAAACTATGCCGCAGCTTGCACTGTGAAAACCTCTTCAGCGACCAGCCGATCACCCAGCATAGTGTGGCCTCTTATCAGTCAGATGGTATTGCACTCTCCTGTACGTACTGTAAAATAGAGACTTGGGCAGTGGAGGACTCAGGCTGTTTGAAGGGCAGGGGCGAAAATAAAAAAAGGGCACTTACTGCACAACATGGGACCCCGTCAGTGCACATGGTCAAGTTTAGACCATTGGAAGGGCAGCCAATAGGGCACGTCCTCTAATTTTGCCACTCAAAAGGGCACTTTAGTGCGACGTCTTTCAACTGTGGGGGCACATGGTCAAGTTTAGACCATTGGAGGGGCACCAATAGGGCACGTCCTCTAATTTTCGCCACTCAAAAGGGCATTTCTGCCACTTAAGAGAGACATTTTTCAACCGTGGGGGCACCAGGAAGGGCGGTCGCCCCCCCTGCCCTCCCCCTGAGTCCGCCAGTGGACTTGGGAACAACTAAACAAAACAAAATGTCCTTTGACAAACTAGGGTCCAGTCCGAAACAGAGCAGCAATTTAGTAGAATAGCCTACACACTTCATCTATTCAAAGACTTAATTCCACAGAGGTTACTACTCATCCATGGTTTATCACTCATATGATATAATCCCTGTCACTATCGATGTCTTCTGACACCAACAGCTGACACCTCCATGCCAGAGGAGTACCTTCTGGACCCGTCAGACTCCAAGCGGTATTCCGTGGACCCGGGTGATTCTGCGTTCAACTCCATCAGCTCGTCCTACACACCAAAGCCCTCCTACGGGTTCCGCTCAACCCAGCAGTTCCCCAACAGCTCGGCCCCCATCGGCCTCTGTAGACAGACGTCCAGTCCCAGCGCTTTCCTGGAGAGCAACAGAATAGGTACGTATAGAATAGACACAGGATTATATACCGGTAGATACATTTTCTATCATCTTTGAAAAACATTTCTTTAACTGCAGAATCTACTCTTTCCATGGCAATAAGGTTGCAAATATTTAACAAACCAGTTAAAACAGTGAGGTAAACCTAGTCAAATATAGAACAACGGCTAACCCACTGATCTTTAAGCCTGTTTATAAAACATTACTATTGATTGATATTTAAATCATTTGTTCTGCTAAGTAACAGACTACTGTATGATATCATCATGATTCAATCATTGTTAAATTCAGCCATGATTTATTTTATTTATAATTGTTTGGGGAGTGGGGCAGTCTGACTCTGCAGTCTGATTTTTATTGGATAGAGACAGTGAAGATAGACAGGAAAGGAAGGGCATGTCAGCAGGGCATGGGCCGGATTCAAACCCATGTCCACGTGGGCACACATGTGCACTCTAGGTCACGGACCACCACAGGCCACCCAGCCATGATGTTATCACTATTATAAAACATTGAATGGTCACTAAGCATAGATTTGGACAAGCAGTTTTAAATAAAGCAGTGAACATTGTTGCTCTCTGCTTTTCTGTCTTTTCTCTTCAGCTTATAATCCGTCTCCAGAGTCTCAGGAGTCGAAGGCCCCCCCCAGTAAGGACCCGTCCACCTGGACCGTAGAGGACGTGGTCTGGTTCATCAGGGACGCCGACCCCCAGTCCCTAGGCCCACACGTAGAAGTCTTCAGGAAGCATGTAGGCTTTATCCCCAGGTTTCACATACTATTGGGATAATTACTTTGATATTATTTGTGTTATGGCAAGGCAAGGCAAGTTTATTTGTATAGCACATTTCATACAACAGGGGCAATTCAAAGTGCTTTACATACATTATTTAAAAAATACAGCAAGAGGAGCATAAGAAAATAAAAATGACAATGATTAAAAGCAAATATAAGAAGTAAATAGATAAAACATTTAAAAAGACAATAGTTAATGGAAAAAATACATTGATAGAAGTGTTTGTGTTTAATCATAACTGGTTAATTGATATGGTTGGCTGGGGTATATCTTGCAGTGAATTTTGAAAGGAACCTAACCCAAATCACTGATCTGAAGGAGGGGATATAATGTATGTTGATGTAATGCTTAGTGATGTTAAAAAATATATTAATTACAGTGTTACATGTTTCTCAATTTATGTTGAACTTTCACTTCTGCTTTCCCACAGGAGATAGATGGAAACGCGTTGTTACTCCTAAAGAGTGACATGATCATGAAGTACTTAGGGCTGAAGCTGGGGCCTGCGCTGAAGCTGTGCTACCACATCGACAAACTAAAACAGACAAAGTTCTGAAAACAGTTTTTTTTTCACTCTATCAAATTGTATTTCACTGATTGTTTTCGCATTTCAAGATGTCATCTAGCTAAAAACATGTGATAAAGTGATCTTCTTGACAGAGTCAATCCAAGTTTGTGGATATCCTTTTTTTACGGTTAAAGCTAGGCTTTGGAAGTAGCAATATGCAAATTATGGGAATTCATAATTGACACACTGGTACAAATGAACAGGGAACATGGAGGACACTATTGTCCCGTGAAGAAGTTTAACAAACCACCTCTCTGCCTCCTGGTTAAACTAAGCTGTCCTGGCAAGTTGATTATTGGTCATGTTTATAATTCTTAAAGAAATGTCATTGAATTGAGTCATTGAATTGAACTATTTAAGATGTACATTTTTATTTATACATCAATATGATCTGTTACAAATTCAATGAAAGATATACGGTAAGCATACAGTATGCCAAACCTTGAACCTGTAACTTATTAAAAACTGGTAGCTTTCCCTCTTGACACTGTATGTTGTGCCAATGACGTCACTGCCAGATTTATTTAATCCATAAAACAACCAAGGAAACTGATTTGGTTACACATGATTTTGGTAATCTTGATTGATTTTATTTCACTCTGGAAAAAGAGGTAAGGAAACAAATTTGATTTAATATGTCTAAACATTTATAATTGTCTTACACAATAATGTAGCCTACCCCAAGCAAGATGTAGAAATAATGTGACTTTATAAATGATATATTGCTTTGATAGGATAAACAATATTGTGAATGTGCTCCAATACATTACATATTTGAATATGCAAGATTGCCACATAAAGAGCAACTCCATAGACTCCTCACACAGTTATAGAAACTGGATTGTGCAGGTATACAATATCAGTTTTTACCATGCTGTCATTGTGGAAACAGAGGTAGACTACACAAATGTAAATGGCCTATATGAGGTTGTCGTATAGCGTATAGTGTACTTTTTAGCAACCTGTGTAAGTGAATGTTGCTGTAAAAGACATTACACTCAAGCCATGCCATGTGAGATCACGCTGGGACAATGTTTTTTTTAATTTTGAAAATCATAATGAAGAATATAAGAGAATAACGCTGACTGCTCAATAACCTGTACTGGTGCTAAAGTTCTTTTTGTATTTAATATCTCTTGTTTGCTTTTGTGTTGTGAGATTTAAGTGGAGACCATTCATGTGTGTATTTAACCTGGCTGTGTATCCTATGTGAGTATTAAATCAAGAAAACAAGACATTCTAACTGAGTTGATGAACATCTTTCTTTGTCATATAATTGAACCACTTGTCAAGTGAAATGATGTGATAGTTATACTGCTGAAACTGCAAATGTTGTCTATCAGTCAGTGTTATTTTGATATAGAACCAACACATAATTCAGAGATAGAGAAATAGCACATAATTCAAAGAAGGCGATCACTTACTTTAATTGATGAAAACGAACCATAGCCTTTGCTACGTGGCTCATTGCATTGAGATTTTACATTGGTAGATGGCAGCTGAACACACAGAAACTAGGCCAACTGTAAATTGCTGCATTAGGCTATACTTGTAAATGTTATTTGAACTGATTACAATTGATATGTTTATTGCACTCTTATGAAACATCTTGCAACAAGAGACTGAAATCCTTAGTAAAACAAACAGCAAATATTCCTATATTGTTGGATGTTGTGTGCTCTGGTCCTGTCATAATGATATATAGCCTACCTATAATGTAATGTCATTGTTTATGATGACCCGGGCTACAAGACATATAAAGGATATGCATTATTTTTTTATTCACGTAAATTAATAAACCAAACAGTGGAGCAATGTAGGCTACATTAGCAACAGTCAACATAAGATCAATTTGTGATGCACATTGCACACGGGTGACGCCGTGTGTCTGGAGTCGCATAACCAAAGACTCGCGTGGGATCGGTCCCTGCTGCGCCTCATCTGGAAAAGCATCGGAAAATCCTTATTTTTCTCTCTGCCTTCTTGAGAGGGAGAATTTGGGGGGAATAATCCCATTTGGGTAAATTTGATAACCGGAGGAGTTTTTTCTGATTATTAGGCTACACGACAGTACAGACTTTCATTTGCAATATCATCACCAAAATTGTATTAAGGTAAGAAATATGTGTCTGCAGATATACAGAAAATGTCTTTTTTTTTGTCGGCATGGGATGTATTTCCACTTCTGTCTTGATTAGAGATAACAAAGCGTCATTTATATTCACAATGTACACCTTAATTAGGGTTTTTCCTCCTCTTACACGTTTGAGTGAATGAGATATGGGGAAAGGTTAGTCTTTCTGTTTGGGGAGAGGTTCGCCACCTGCGCAACCGTTAATGAAAGCATTATTGCGTAAAAAAAAAAGAAAGAAAAAAGAGGAATTTCACGAATTCAATCATTGAATTAAGAAAAATATCATTAAAATACATTCATGTCATTGTTTTTTTCCCACCGATCACGAAAATGATTAGCCTAATGTAGAACAATCTATATCGTTTGCTATGTCGTCCAATTTTTTCATATTTTTGCATATTTTTCACACGATGCGCATGGGAATATGTAAAGAGAAACAGAATAGGAGAGTATGGTAGGAATCTTACAAGGATAATTCATACACCACTGCGTCGTTTCTATCGGAATGCACTTGCATCCTATCCGAGCAGTGGTTGATGGCATGAACTGGATCTGAGATATGACTGTCTTTACTGGGCTATGTGCAATTGAATTATACATTGTTTCTTTACATATGTGCCTATTGAGCTTGTGTCAACACATCATGTTTAACGGTAGCATAACGACACTAATTAAAAAGGAGATATTTATAGAAGCCCTCCGACTCTGAGCCAAACGTAATCAGCTTCCTCTGAACATTTCGTTTTGTCATCTTCGTGCAAAAATGTTGTCCTCAAGGTCATTCGATGCATAGTAATGACTTGGGCACATTCCTATTATATAACGGCCAATTCGTCTCGGCAGAGGCTTATTAACGCATCATCTACGTCTATGTCATTTGAATGAAAGAACAAATATATATTTTGCGCTGAATTTTAGGTTGCACAACCAAAATGGCACAAGGCCTATGTCAGTGTAGTGTGTTTGTATGAAAGCATAGCCTATTACCTCTGCAGAGAGGTGTGGACCTTTGTAGATCAAGTGGTAGTGCGCCTGTGCCCTGAAATCACATTTGTTGGTTCAAGCATGATTCTCTGGCTTCTCTCCCTCATTCGCTACTAATGTACATAATCAAGAAGCAACATGCAAACAACAAAAGACTGCATCTCTGCATGATGAAACAGTATCTGACCATTAATGATTTGAATAGGCCAGACCGAGTATATAGCTCACATGTTGGTAAACACAGGTCATACTAGTAATTAGTAATTAGTCAGTGTTTGGTCTGTGAGGTCATTGTTGCCTATGATTAGCTGATTAGCCGAGGTTGCTTCATTACCTAATCTTTGGCTTTTTCACATATGTGTGCTCTCCACTGACAGGGGGACACACAGATATCGTAATCACTCATGCCATTCATCACCTTTTTCCTTTAAAGGCCTACTCAATTTTCATCCATGAGGTGATCTCTAGTGTAGTGATCAAACTGGAAGTGCTGAGAGAGCCCAGACATGCTGAGGTGTTGTTGTCACTGTCAGGCCACAGGTAAAATAGATTAGGAAAGATGATAGTATAGCCAAATGATCAAGACACTTGATGAACTCGTCATGCTGACAGGGGATCCAGCTCAGCGTGTGAAGTCAGTCCAGAGACTGTGGTGCAAACAGATTTTAGGGAACAGAAATAGAACACTGACATCAGGGAAATCATTGGTGCCTGTCAGATTCGTCGAAAGGACTAGTTGTTACAATCCCTAGTATTGCACCACTTCTAATGGGGAGTTCTTGAAAGGCTGCTATATATAAGGCTTTACCTCAAAACCAACCAAAGATGTATTGAGGTATAGCTATGTAGCGCTGAATCCTCTTACCATTACGCATGTTGGTCACACCTGACATGAAGGTTGCCCCTATACTTGTGTACTAACTCTGTAATTACTCTACTAACATGATTGTATTAACATGTTAACAATGTATGTTCTATTCCCAGTAAGTATGAATGCGTTACTCATGTGTTGTCACACCACAGGAATCATGGGGAAACAGAATAGCAAGCTGACTCCTGAGGTAATGGAGGACCTTGTGAAGAGCACTGAGTTCAATGAACATGAGCTCAAGCAATGGTATAAAGGCTTCCTAAAAGACTGCCCTAGTGGCAGGCTCAACTTGGATGAGTTCCAGCAGCTCTATGTCAAGGTGTGTGTGAACTATAGTTACTGTGCTTTCTCTATTTCCCATTTTTACAGATGCACAAATCAATGGCTTGATCGTTTTAATCCTGATAATCCTTATTGTTGTGTTTGTATTGAATTTTATTAAATGCTTAGGGTTAATACTTACTGTATAATACTTGAATAATGGCTAAATGTTGCTTGTTAGAAATGGCTGAATTGTTGGTTGGAACGGCTGTCTCTCTCTCAATTGCAGTTCTTCCCTTATGGAGACGCGTCCAAGTTTGCACAGCACGCTTTCAGAACCTTTGACAAAAATAGTGACGGCACCATCGACTTCCGAGAGTTCATCTGTGCGCTGTCCATCACATCCCGCGGCAGCTTCGAGCAGAAACTCAACTGGGCCTTCAACATGTATGACCTGGATGGTGACGGTAAAATCACCAGGGTAGAGATGCTGGAGATCATTGAGGTACGGAATCAAACCAAAGGTTTTAATTTGTAAACGACTGTACTGATTGATGCTCAGACTATGAAACAGTGCTCGGCAGTGTTATCATGGAGCAGGTTAACCAAGACTATACACTCTTCTTACAACAGTTATTATTATTATTATTATTATTATTAATCCTTTATTTAACCAGGGTAGTCATATTGAGACAGTAGCCTCCTTTTCAAATGAGCCCTGGCCAAGAAAAGCAGCACTTCATTAAAAAGACACCACATACAGTATAAAAACTTACAACATACAACATAAAATAACAACAGAAAAAGTGAGCAGATACCCTAACCACATAGATAACCTATAAGCACATTTGCATGTATGATTCAAAGTCTCTGTAACATACAGTTTAAAGTCAGAGAGTGGAATGAACATGTTAAGTTTCAACTTTTCCTGAAGTACATTCCACGTTGATGGAGCATTGTAACAGAAGAACTACAGTTATTCTCTCTGGTATGACCTCACTTACATGTCTCATCCCTGTCGGTAGGCTATATACAAAATGGTCGGCACTGTGATCATGATGAAGATGAACGAGGATGGCTTGACACCGGAGCAGCGGGTGGACAGGATCTTCAGCAAGATGGATAAGAACAACGACGACCAGATCTCATTGGATGAGTTCAAGGAGGCAGCGAAGAGCGATCCGTCCATTGTGCTTCTCTTGCAGTGTGACATGCAGAAGTGAGAGAGACCGCCCTGCGTCGACACACTTTGGACAGCAGCACACGTTTTAAATGTCTTATTAAGTTCTCAGCCATTTCCACAGGAAAAAAAAATATGCTTGGACTATTTTTAAATGGACTCGCTTCTTGTGGTTGTATGCATGAGAATGTCAATAGCAGAATCATTTTGAATATAGCTTATACAATATCATACATTTATATTTTCAAACCTGCCAATGTGAATTGTGCAAAGTAATCCTATTCATTCCCATTCAACTTGAGCTTGTATATCAGTGAAGCGCTACATTATGAATTATGTTCCTGCAGTATTTAGAATCCATGTTCACTGCTGCAGCTACTGTATGCTACATGGTGGTAACAAACAATAATTCCTATGATAATTGTAACTGTCTCTGATTCTGATCCAAACTTCTTGAGCTCTTGGAGAATAGACAGATTCCTGTTTGTTCCAAATGTGTTCATACTTTGGAACTTAAAATGTAGGTTCTTTGCATGCATATGTTATGTGTTAAGACTATACTCTCTTAATTTTTTGCATCCTTAGGTGGGTATAAAAAAAGAAGCCCTCCAAAAAGCGTTTGGTATTGTTGCATGGGACGTACAGTAGTGATTCATCAGACCATTTAGATCCTATCCTGTGGGAGCATGCTTCCCTCCTTAATACTTAAGTGTACATGTGCCACTCCAGTTCTTGAAAGACAGCTACGGTATTTGGTTCCAGGCAGTTGTCTCTGATGGAGAACATTTGCTTAAATTTAGGCCCAGAAATATCTAACAAGACTACAGTTAATCTGCCAATGATATGCCATCTCTTACATTGTATTGTACTGTTGACATCAGAATTAGGCCAATGCTAATTCATCACAACCAATATTAGGCACTGTATTCATTTCAAGGCTGATATTACCCCATGATAATTCAGAATTGGTTGGATTTGTCAGACTGCCCGTATTATTTACGTATAATGAAACATCATGCATATCAATATGTTTACAGTTATGAAGAGCACTGCAAAATGTAACAATCTTCACTTTCAAGCTTGGTGTTTCTGAGCTCAATCTCTAGGGAATCCTGTGAACGCAGCTCTTTTTCCAAAAGCAAAAGCCTTACATATGTTTACTGGACACACTGCATTCCTACCTACAGTACGGTACTTTTGTAAAATAACTTTTTATTGAAGGTTTCATCTTCTAATCTATTCAAGTTTTCAATTATCTTTAATGATGCAGAATCCTCAAAGAGAGTAAGACAATAGATGTTACATAAAGCTTATGAAACAAACAGCTTCCTCCTGTTTTCAAATGTACAATTCAAGACTATTATGGCTTACGGCTATTGTGAAAATGTACTTTTCTTTTAACAGTTTCTATTTGCTATTCCTAGGCTATGCAAGCATGGACATTGCGTCTGCTTGTAGTCCACTCATGAAAGTGGAAGCTGGCACAGTTATTTAACAGTTCTGGAAACAGTGTACTTGAGATTAAAACGTCATGGTTGATCAGTCTATATTATTTGTACAGTATGATCCAAACTCAATGTCAAGAATCTTTGTCTGGTAAATGTTTATACTACATATGAAAAATCTGATTCAAAAGATAAGCAACAGAGTTTCTTTGATTATTTTATACATGTGGCATGTGTTGCACCCTAAATTACATGGTTACATTACTTATGTAGTGATTAAAATCAATAAAAACATCTACGGGCTTTTTCAAAAGGCATGGTCTGATAAGTGTGCTGCAATTTATGGTTCACTAAAGAATACTACACTGATGGTTGATTCTCTGTGTTGTCTAGATTAACCAAAATAAAAACGATGCAGGTCTAGACACGGCTCAGTGTCTAGTCAATGTAAGTCCATGTAGGCGTGTTGCTTCAGGTGACCTACTCAAGACTGTTCATTTCCTCTGTGTATTTTCTTTCATTGTCTGTTTAATGTGTGGGTCATGTGACTATATATACTGTATATAGTATATATATATTTACAATAGGTTGAAGAATCTTCTCGTCGGTAGAGATGGAATGGATCAATCTATTGAGGATTTCTCTTTTTTTTAAATCTTAAATGCGTTGTGTCGTCTCTATAGATCAGGTGTGCAGCATACACGATTTGACAAGGAATAGAGATCCAACACAGGTCGTAATGTTCCACCAAGGTACCTCCTGACCTTAGCCTGATACTCTTGTTAAGAGAGAGAGAAAGAGTGTGTGTGTGTATGTGTGTGTGTGTGTGTGTGTGTGTGTGTGTGTGTGTGTGTGTGTGTGTGTGTGTGTGTGTGTGTGTGTGTGTGTGTGTGTGTATGTGTGTGTGTGAGTGACATGAGAATATATCAGAATCCAACAAGGTCAACTAAGATTTGTAATTGATTTTTATTGTAACAGCAAGAATTCAATAAATTATCAGTCACACAATACAGTAATACACGTAAATGACTTATATAAACGTAAGTCACATCAACTTATTTTTAAGAATTTAAATTCAAAATGCAGTAGCATACTTCAGCATACAGTACTTGTGTAAAAGCAACTGAAAGCAAGAACAGTGAACACATGTGAGTTGGATCACAGTAAACTGAATGTAAAACCACAGCACAGTTATGATATGATGCAGCACAGTTATGATCAGGAAGTACAGTAGGTGGAGTTTGTGGACATAATTTAAAAAGATATACATCTTGATGTACAGTATAACAATGACACATTATTACAGACTAAAATCAAAATATACATCCTGATGTTTTTCAAAATTACACAGTATAACTGTCATGTAAAAGTAACTGTGTTGAAAATAAAACATGAATAAAACATGTGAATGCACACAGATAGTATGAGATATTTACAGCACACAATATTCCTTATGATTTGTTATGGTGCATTGACCACAGCATCCATAGCAGTAATGGATATCTATCCAAATCTAACTACAGTACAACATAGTTTATATAGGCCTATGGGGTGCTAGCAGTATGAATGGACTTTATTGTCATTGCTACAGTACAGGTACCAAACAACGAAATTTAGGGGGGGGGGGGGCAAGACTTACCCCTGCCCATAGCTAGTGCAGGCATTGCAAGCTAACCTTACCACCCGCATAATTCCTTCGAGAATAGGTTGCTTACCGTGAGTGTGTTCTCCACACTGCCTGTAAGTGTAGCTGCTAAAACGTATTTCAACTTGGCGGCACGAGACAGGTCTATGGAGCAGCAGCAGAGTTTAGCCGACAGGAAGATAGCTCACGTTAGCTCATGCATCATGTGATGATCCAGGGTGAAATAGATTCAAGGCACAACAGAAAATGTGTTATGCCTACTTGCAGATGACTTGGATGAGATGTAGACCCCCCCCCCTCCCTAGGCTAAAGTTACTCAAGGTCTTCATCCCCAGTGTTACTCCTGTCCCTCTCTGGATCCTGAAGTTGATGGATTTTGATATGGCTACTTTTTGGCAGATTGCTGAAAGACATTAAAACAGCACAGAAAAATCATCAAGATCAAATACTCAAATCAAAGTGTACGCACCGTTTCCAAGCAGGACATTTTAATATAACTTTTCTCACAAATGCAGATGGAAATTGGACATTGAGTTCTTACAGACATATGCCATTAGGATCAATTGTCTTGGTATGGGAATGTTAATGTCTGCAGACTAAAAAAGGTTACCTGGTGCTGAGGGGGGTGATGAAGACGAACTGACGAAGATGTTGCCGTTCTGACAGCTCCAGGAGGAGATCCAATGAGATCCGACGGTTGTGCATATCCTTTGTATAACAGGAAGTTCATTATTTGGCTATGGTAAATGGTAAATGGACTGACTTATATAGCGCCTTTATCCAAAGCACTTTATAACGGCCTCTCATTCACCCATTCACACACACATTCACACACCAATGGCGGCAAAGCTTCCATGTAAGTCCAGCCCACTCACTGGGAGCAATTTGGGGTTCAGTGTCTTGCCCAAGGACACTTCGACATGTGGCCAGCCGGGGCTCGAACCACCGATCTGCCAACCTTGCGATCGTTAGACGGCGGCTCTACCTCCTGCGCCACAGCCGCCCCTATGGTCATCTTTAACTTTGAAACGTATGATTTGAGGAAACATGCATTGAACTCAAATAGGATTCAGCCAAATCGTAAGCTTAGAATTATAAGGTTATATCTCCATTTAGGGTAGTTCAGAGATATTGAGCGTCAAAGTTTTTACATTCCATTATGTTTTGTGAGATGGAACCTTTGTATTTTTTTAATTACTAAAAATAATAAACACCTAATGGATCAGATTATGTAAAAAACTCAATTTTGACAAAAATGGAGATAGAACCTTATAATTCTAACGTCACGATATGGCTGCTTCTGGGTGCTGAGAGCAGAGTGGAGTTTACATAGTTTACATAGTTTACATGGTTTACATAGTGTTGACGGTCTTTAAATCTGCAGTCAGGTATGTGAAAGAAAAAGAAAATAATAAAAATAAAAAATAAATAAAAAAAGGTTTAGAAGAAGGTGATAGGGAGAAGGTTTTTCCTTCTATCAGTGGCCCCGGGCCCGAGCTAGATTACTCTTCCTGCAACGAATGGTGGATTGCTGATTCACATGCTTAGTATTCAAATGTATTGATTGTAAGTCGCTTTGGAATAAGGCGTCTGCTAAATGCCAAAAATGTAAATGTAAATCAAAGGCAGCTTACCATGTAGACGTCAAACTCGTCCAGGCACCTGAAGGGCGACTCGGTGATCTCCCACAGGGACAGGATGAAGCAGACGGTGGAGAAGGAGCGCTCCCCGCCAGAGAGGGACCGCATGTCACTCATGATGTCATCCTCCCGGCCTGGCGGCTTCACCTGCACACGCATGTTCAGTTAGATCAGGAACGCCACAACAGACAAAAGCCTAATAATAATAATAATAATAATAATAATAATAATGTTTTATTTGTATAGCGCTTTTCCTGCAAACGTTGCAGCTCAAAGTGCTCCAATCATGATATAATCATAATTTAATTATTTAGTCATTTAAAGGCAATATTAAAAAGATAGGTTTTTAGTCTTGACCTGAACATATGTGCTGAGGTTGCATCCCTAATGTAAACTGGCAGTGAAGACACAATCTGGGTGCATAAAATGAGAATGCAGCCTCACCAAATCTCTTCTTTTGTATGTGGTACACAGAGAAAACCAGCGTCAGAAGACCTGAGAGCTCATTTTAATTAATTAATTAATTAATTTTGCCATTTAGCAGACGCTTTTAATCCAAAGCGATTTACAATTACGAATTACAGGGACATTCCCCCTGGAGTAACTGAGGGCTAAGTGCCTTACTCAAGGACACACTAGTAGTGGTGTGGTTTCAGGCGGGATTTGAACTCACAACCTTCCGATCACAAGTCCAACTCACTATCCACTACTAGACCATCACTACCCCCAGCTCTATTGGGCTGATATGCTAGCAGAAAGTCTTTCAGATATTCTGGTGCTGTGCCAGTGAGAGCTTTATAAACAAGCAGAAGGCTCTTGAAATCTATTCTGAACTTAACAGGAAGCCAGTGTAGAGTTTCTAAAATAGGAGTTATATGAGCTTGTCTGCTTGTTTTGGTTAAAACTCTCACTGCTGCGTTTTGGACTAATTGCAGCTGGATGCAAAATAGACTTATGGGGAACTAAAACATGTTGTACAGTTTTGATCAAATATACTCAATATATTGATATAATGAATGCATTTCATTATGATGAAGATGTAATAAAAGAGGAGGATTAACACACATACCGAGATTGAAAGAGTCTCATTGTTGTGATCAAACATCATAGACCCACAGCAGTTCATCTTTATCAGGAAATTATTAAAGTACAACTTGCATCTTACAGAAAGGGACCTATATTAGAAAGCCAAAAACAGAGGGAAAAGCAGTTATACAGTTTTTAATATACAAAACAATTTAGACAATGGTGTTTACTTTCTTAACATTATTTTTTTTAGCACTGATGACTTATAAAATGTGGTGTCTTTATAATTGGACTGCCCTTTTTTGTGGGGCGGAAGAGTCGCCGTCTAATGATCACAAGGTTGGCAGATCAGCGGTTCGAGCCCCGGCTGGCCACATGTTGAAGTGTCCTTGGGCAAGACACTGAACCCCAAAATTGCTCTCAGTGAGCGGGCCAGCACCTTGCATGGAAGCTTGCTGCCATTGGTGTGTGGATGTGTGTGTGAATGGGTGAATGAGAGGCCGTTGTAAAGCGCTTTGGAGCAGCTTTGGAGCAGCAAAAAAGGCGCTATATAAGTGCAGTCCAATTACCATTTTAAATACATCAAATTATTGACAGTTACCTCCGCATTATCTTGTAGCGGCTCTGCCTGTCAGACATGATGTTGTCAAGGCGATCGATGAACCTCTTCAGATCCTTCACCTGGCTGGACTTGTCTTTGTAGTTCGCCAGGGCCTCTGCATACTCTCTAACGAGGAGACAAGGACAGTATACAACTTATATTACAACTTAAATATCAAAGTGATGTATGCATTTAAACCAACACAACAGTTGTAATAGCCCTATTTACCGGTATTTATATTTTCACAAGCTGCACCCCGCCTCAGGAACTCTCTCCCTCAACCACTCAGAGACTCACCCTCACTCTCCACTTTTAAATCCCACCTCAAAACCTACCTGTTCTCCCATGCTTACAACCTCCCCTACCCCTACCCATCTCCCCTAACCCTGCCACACCCCCTCCCCCCCGGACATGCTTCCAACCTCCCCTACCCCTAACCATCTCCCCTAACCCGGCCACCCCCCCTCCCCCCCTGGACATGCATGCCACCCCCCCTCCCCCCCTGGACATGCATACAACCTCCCCTACACCTAACCATCTCCCCTAACCCCCCCCCCCCCCCCCCTCCCCGTTCGTTAACTCTGTGTTCTATGTGCCCATGTTATCTGTTGCTTGTTGTTTCTGTGTTTTTCGTTTCTCCCATATTGTCAGCGTCTTTGAGCCTCGGAAAAGCGCTATATAAATTGAATGAATTATTATTATTATTATTATTATTATTATTATTAATCCAAACCGCTTTCCGGGTGTGTTTCCAGAAAGCAATCCTAGACTAATTGAATTCAGTCCAAGACTCTTAATTAAGCTTAATTAATCTGTGTCCTGGAAACTACCCCAACAAGACAGAAACCTGTTACTGCTAGTGTAAATTCATCATCTTCATCATCTTTTAAAAATTATTTTTAAAAATGCATCGATTGGATTGATGCATATTCCTGTTTGTAAGTAAGTAAGTAAGTAAAGCTTTATTTATATAATGCCTTTCATACATGAAATGCAACTCAAAGCACTTTACAATCAATGATTACAAGAAGGGGGGATGGGGGAGGGGAAACGAGACAACAGTAGGGGAGGGGTGAGGGAAGGGAGGGGAGGGAGGGGTTACAACCCTCCACTTCTCCCACGAGTCCATCACGTATCCCGCCGCGAAAGTGCCATCCGGGCAAACAGGTTCGCCGTATCCTGAGTTTCTTGTAGAATTATTTTTGTCAATTGTGTTGAGAGACCAGCTTATCAATTCCATGTTTGTAGTTTCGAAAACACTGTGCAAAACTCCGGAGGCAGAAAGCAGACAAGACAAGAGGTGGTGGGAGGGTATAGAAGGAGCGAAAAGTGTGCAAGTTTGTACCTGACCACCTTCTCCTGGTCGCCATGGCTGCCCTCCTGCAGACTGATCCTCTTCCTCAGCCGTGTGATCTCCGTGTCTAGGCTCTTCGCACTGCGGTCGACGTCCTGACGCTCTGGACTGATCTCTTTGGCTTTCTCCACAACCTCCTGTCAACCATTTCATATTTAAATACGACAGATTTAGAATGATAGTGCATGAACAGTCATCTCCAAGGGAAAAGCTGTTATACTGTTTTTAATATACAAAACAATTCAGACAATGGTGTTTATTATTTTTTTTTTATTCTGATGACTTATAAAATGTGGTGTCTTTATAATTGGACTGCCCTTTTAAAACCCATCTGTTCACCAAGGCCTTTGGCCCCTAGTCACTGTGTCAGTTTTGCTTTGTTTGTTTTCTGTTTTGTCTGTCTGATCATTCCCTTAGAATTGTAAAGCGTCCTTGGGATTTTTGAAAGGCGCTATATAAATTAAAGTTAATTATTATTATTATTATTATTATTATTATTATCTCAAGACAATGTTGTCACCTTTTCATATCGTCAAAATAAAATGCAGATTGAAGATAACTAGAGCACATGGAGGACACTTCAATTGATAAAAGGTTTCTTGGCAAACATGCTCAAGTTCTATATTGTTCAGTGAGCGGACTATGTTACCTGGACCATCTCTGCTTTCAGACTAAGGTCACTTCTCATAGCTTGGATGGTGTCCTGATGATCCTTCAGCCTCTTCTCCAGGATCTTCAGGTTTCGTTCATGTTTGCTACACTCAGTCTCCACCTTCGCCTCTTCTTCCTGTCACAAGTCAACAACAATCCACACTTTTACTGACCTTTAACCCTTTGGTTGGAAGTTATGTTCCCTATGTTCATGTTATTAATCAAAGCAACCGATGTAAGTTTGAAAGCTAGCTACGTCTCTGAAGTGTGTACAGTTTGAAGTGTGACACTTCAACTATTTCAGTATGGATAACTTAATTATATCAGACAACTGAATAATAATGTGTGTAACATTTTCTATTATGAACTGATCGAGTAATAGCATATCTCCGTTTAGGGTAGTAGAGATATTGAGCGTCAAAGTTTTTACATTCCATTATGTTTTGTGAGATGGAACCGTTGTATTTTATTAATTACTAACAAGAAAATGTCAACATTTTAAAAATAACACCACGCAGGCATTAATAAACACCTAATGGATCAGATTATGTAAAAAAACTCAATTTTGACCAAAAATGGAGATAGAACCTTATAATTCTAACGTCACAAGTTTCATAGCAGGCACTCACAACATTCTTACCTTCAGGGGCTCCATCTCTTCAGAAAGCTGCTCTATTCGGTTTCTCACATCAGCATATTTGCAATCAATATCCACTGCCATTTTCTCACTCGTGTCCAGTTCTTTATTTGCTTCATCCACATTTTGTTTTTCAGATTCAATCTTCAGCAGGTTCTCTTGGGCCACTTCCTCCTATAATGTTTTATGAATATACAATTTTTTCAGTTCATTCTAAACATGCAACAAATAATAGATAAACAAATAAACAGGCTACAAAGAGCCACATGATTGTGACAGTTGAGGAACAATACGAATCTCTGAAAACATCGTAACTGGACATTTTAGCTTTTAGTGGGATGGATTAAAAAACTCACCAAGGAGTTGATGTCATCAGTCTGCTCCTCCTCGACGTTCTCCAGCTCCGTTAAACTTGCCTTGACCTGATTCACAGTAGCCTACATCGAAACGACAGGTAAGTATATGCAGATACTATAAATATGAAATGTCATACATCACTCAGAGATGCAACAGATAACATGCAGCACCAACACACAGGAAACGATCACGGTATAAGTACAGTCATAGACAAAACTATTGGCACCCCTGCACTTCTGTCAGATAATGCACCACTTCTCCCAGATAATGCACCACTTCTCCCAGAGAATTGTTGCAATTACAAATGCTTTGGTATTCACATACTCCTGGAACAACACAAAAACGCAGAGTAAAAAAGCCAAAACAAATAGTAAAAAAAACATTGTATTTCAAGCATGTAATGCTCCTATAATTTGTATTTAAACACACCTGTGGCAAGTTACAATTGCTGGCAATGTGGAAATCACACTTGCAACCAGTGTTGAGAAATTGAGAAAAGTGTTGAGAAATTGAGAAAAAGTTGTAGCATGGAGAAACAAAAGAAGAGCCCAGAATTGTCTGAGGATTTGAAAAACTAAATTGTGGAAAAACATCTAGACAATCTCAAGTCCATCTCCAGAGATCTTAATGTTCCTCTGTCCACTGTGCGCAACGTCATCAAGATGTTTACAATCCATGGCACTGCAGCTAACCTCCCTGGATGCGGACGGGGAAAAAAAAGATTGCAACGAAGGATTGTTCAAATGGTGGATAAAAAAACCTCAATCAACTTCCAAACAAATTTCAAGCTGACCTGCAGACACAGGGTACAACAGTGTCAGCTCGCACTATCCGTCGCAATCTGAATTAAATGGCACGCTATGGTAGGAGACCCAAGAGGACCCTACTGCTGACACAGAGACTTAAAAAAGCCTGAGTGGAGTTGGAGTGAACAGAAACTGGGGAAGCCTAAATCATTCTGGGAGAACATTCTGTGGACAGATGAGACCAAAATAAAGATTTTTTTTGGTAAAGCACATCATTGTCCTGTTTACAGAAAACTAAATGAGGCCTTCAAAGAAAAGGACACAGTCCCTACAGTCAAACATGGTGGAGGTTCACAGATGTTTTGGGGTTGCTTTGCTGCTTCTGGCACCGGATGCCTTGACTGTGTGCATGGTATCAAGAAATCTGAAGACTACCAAAGAATTCTGGGGCGCAATGTAGTGTAGCCTAGGGTCAGAAAGCTGGGTCTCCGTCAGAGGTCATGGGTCATCCAGCAGGACAATGACCCAAAGCATACTTTAAAAAGCACCCAGAAATGGCTTAAGACAAAGCGTTGGAGAGTTCTGAAGTGGCCAGAAGTGGTGCATTATCTGATACAAGCACTAGTGGTGCAACACATTACCAGGGTCTTCTTCAGGGTCATGATGGTGCTGTGCAGCCGGCCCTCCATGCGGTGGATGTCCTCTGTGACAGAGCTCAGGTGCAGCTGAAACCTGTTGAGTTGAGCCATGTAGTTCTCCAGCTCTGATTCCACCATGCTGTCAAACACCAAAGAAATCCATATACTATATCAATAGGGAACTTATATGTGACACAGTCTGATCGTTTGGTCCGCATATCGGTAACCAATCAAAATGTTTGGACTTTTCTTTTGAAACACGGAACTACGTTTCAACGTTGTTGAGAATCACAACACAAACTCGCTAGTCAAGCCAAAATACTCAATGGATTGGGTGAGTAATCCCCACTGCTACCTAGTTAACTATAACACTACTTTACATTCTTAGCAGGCTCACAAAACTAAAACAAAATGCTGCTTTAATTTCTTATTCACTTACCTAATTTCTGTCTCCAAGTCTCCACTGAGGTACTTAGCCATGCTGAAGTCTGGGGTGTAGTAGCGGTTTGTGTAAACCTGGTCTCCATCAGCGGTGAAAGCCTCCCGGCAGTTTTTGGGGGGCCGGCTTTGCTGCATCACCCTCCTGGCCACATCTTTTTCCTCCAATCAAAACAGACTCAGAGATATTAGTCTACATCCAAATATGTTAAAAGTTCAAACCATCGTCATTTTGTACTTGGGACACATGCAACGCGCAAAGATACTTGATCAAAGATCCTGATACGACTGGTGGATTGATGATTCACTTGCTTAGTCAAATGTATTGATTGTAAGTCGCTTTGGAATAAGGCGTCTGCTAAATGCCAAAAATGTAATGTAAATGTTTATGAGAAACTCACTTTGATGATCAGAATTGTCTCTATGCCCCTCATGTCAACCAGACAGTTGGTGATCACTGGGTTGGCTATGATAAGGGTGTCCAGCACTGACGGGTAGTCGGGGTGATGCACTCCCCTGGAACACAAGAACCAAACAGAATATATAGATAGTTATACAACAGTTAGTTCCGACCAAGTCATTTGATTGGATTTGATTGGACAAGAGGCATTCCATGAGTGCTGATATACAGTATAACAGCACTGGGACTTTTAACTGTATGTATCACTCCGCCGCACAGATGTTCTACTAAATGACCGTTAATTACTACATGTTTGTGTTCAGGTTACTAGGCAACAGTCCATTTGAAGTTCTGTTGCGGAAGTATTTTTTGTTTATTTTTATGATTCAATTAACAAACAAATCATAATCTGTTGTCGCTTATTACTGTTAACTAATAAATGGCGCTGTAGAACTGTTGTATAAAAGCAATATCACACTCGAGATCGTGCTGTTATACTGAATATCAGCACGGCTGTGATTGTCTTCAAAATGAGGTTTACTGTCTTATACTATAAAAACAAGATATTGGGCAACATAAACAAAAACTTCCCAAGCAGTCTATAAAGTTTGTCCAATACCAATTAACCAAAACATACAGTGGCTATCGAAGGTCAACACACCCCTTCACCTTTTCCACATTTTGTTGTGTTATATAGACTCAATTTAAAATGGATTGAATAAATAAAAATTGGCATCAATCCACACACAATACCCCATAATGACAAAGTGAAAACAAGTTTTTAGAAATGTCTGCAAACTTATTAAAATTGAAACACAAGAAATACCTCATGTGCATAAGTCGTCATACCCTTTGCTATGACACTCAATAAGTTGAATGTAGTCCATCTTAATGCAAGGATAATAGTTAATGTAATTTTGGAATCAATATCTGTTATATAGGGTCTCTGATTGTTAATGACATTTTAGCTTTTTAGCTAATTTTAAGAGTGTCATAGCAAATGGTGTGAAGGCTTATGCACATGAGGTATTTCTGTGTTTCAATTCGAATACATTTGCAGGAATTTCTAAAAACTTGCTTTCACTTTGTCATTATGGGGTATTGTGGGTAGATTGATGCCGATTTTTATTTATTTAATCCATTTTAAATTGAGTCTATATAACACAACAAAATGTGGAAAAGGTGAAGGGGTGTGTTGACCTTCGATAGCCACTGTAGGTATAAATCTTGGTGCTCACCGGTCTCTGACATTGTACACACTGTCTGTGTAAAGGCTGACAATGATCTGCGGCCTACTGCCCTTAGGGTAGAAGTGAGACATCAGCTCCTGCAGGACGGCCTCGTCCCTGTAATTGTCACAGCAAAAGGTTTTCATGAAGCTTCGCAAACAGCTCTCCACCGCCACCGCTAAGGAGGGATCCTTCAAGTTGATGCATGCACCTGCAGGAAGAAACATGCAGATGCAATGTTAAACGTTAACAATTTGTATTATAAGAGTTAAAATGTTTGTAAAGAACGTCTAAATAATATGTTTGTAGACGCCGATTAACATAATGTTTTTTCAGTGTACTGTCATTGAGATGGTTTATCAGTAAAGTTGTAATGGAAGAGAATTTAGCCATTTTAACCGACAGAGTGAAATTAAAATGTCACCTATTGGGCCGATAGGTTTCTTGATAAATTGTCCTTTGATGTGCGCTTTATTAATGGTGTCCAGCAGGTCAGGCATATGATCTCCAAACCTCTTTAGCTTATTGGATCGACTGGCTAGGAGCTGGTTCTTCCTCTTCAGTTTGGACTCAAAAGAGACCTGGATATTCTTCTCCTCCAGTCTAGCATTAAAACAACACTTTTCATGTCAATCACATTTGTTAGGCCACATGTGCTGTTCTACTTTGTGCTTTGTAGTCTATTCTTAACTTGGAGGGACGACAACAATTACATGGCACATTATAGTATTGGACTTTTGCAGAAAATAACCTAGCTAGACTATTTTTGCTATGGTCTTCAAAGTGACTCACTACACCACTTCAACATTAAGACTCAACACACTATGAGATGTGGTTCTAAAGTAGCTAGTGGGGTATACTGCATGTGTACTGTAGGTGCCTGTCGCACTACAGTTTCAGGGGCAAATGTCATGCATCTCTGACCAAACAGTAACAGGCAAACTGGTGAGGTTACATTCAAGAATAAGAAATAAAGTGTTTACCGTAGCTTCTCCAGCTCCTCCTTCCCCTTGAACAGTGCCTGTTGTTTGTCTTTGATCTCCTGATTGAGCGACGTACACTCAGCCTCGTGCTTCTCAAGCCGTTCTCTCAGAGTCGATATGTTCTGCAGTCGCATCGTGTGCTCTGCCTCTGCCTCAGTGTTCAGACTCCCACTGTTGGACGGGGTCAAAGGTTATTTCAACCATAGTCAAAATTACAAGAATGTGATTGGGCACAACTTTCAGTACAGTACTACCATTATAAGACCACAGCGCATGGATTTATCATGTCTATTATAGCATCACACTATACAGTAACAGTGTACAGTGTAGCTTTCAAACATTGAGTAATGCTTCCTAAATAACACTTACCATTCTTTCACTTTGTTAATTCTTTCCTGAAGAAGGCTCTGTTCTTTCTCTGATTGTTTCAGTTTGTTCTGAGCACGAAAGTAAACCACCTGACAAGAGTTTTTGAATAGAAGGTAAAAACTCAAACAAACTGTTACGTTTTAGATGTCCTGTGAATACGTTACTAACGGCTAATCGTGATCTTAGAATGATAAGGTTCTATCTCCGTCTAGGGTAGTTCAGAGATATTGAGTGTCAAACCTTTTACATTCCATTATGTTTTGTGAGATGGAACATTTGCATTTTATTAATTACTAACTCAAAAATGTCAACATTTTAAAAATAACACCACACAGGCATTAATAAACACCTAATGGTCAGATTATGTAAAAAAACTAAATTTTGACAAAAATGGAGATAGAACCTTAGAATTCTAACGTCATGTAATGTGAGACACTGTGTTGACCCTGTAAAGCAGCCTGGGACGCTTCATACCTCCTGTTCCTTGTGAGCTTTACTCTTTGCCTTGACTTGCTCTTTCAACTTCCGACTGTCCTCTGACAGAGACTCTTCCTCCTCTCTCAAAGTGTCGAGCTTCTGCTGGACTTCCTGGAGTTTCTGCTCAGCTAGCGTGACTTTATGCTGGGCAGGAGGGAAGGGGGGGCGGAGGAGAAGGTTAGGGCTAGGATTAGGGTGAGGGTTAGTTAACTGAAGGGGGAGCGGAGGAGAAGGTTAGGGCGAGGATTAGGGTGAGGGTTAGTTAACTGAAGGGGGAGCGGAGGAGAAGGTTAGGGCGAGGATTAGGGTGAGGGTTAGTTAACTGAAGGGGGAGCGGAGGAGAAGGTTAGGGCGAGGATTAGGGTGAGGGTTAGTTAACTGAAGGGGGAGCGGAGGAGAAGGTTAGGGCTAGGATTAGGGTGAGGGTTAGTTCACTGGGTTAGTTGTTACACAGATCATGCTTCGAAGAGCATGCATTATAATTTGAAACACTAATTACTGACAGTATCAATCAAAAGTGAACATTGATAACATAAATACACAAATAACTAAACATTGATTGATATTGATATTCTACCCAAAAATACCTGACAGAGCTGAAGGTTATCTTCATGTTTATGTTTATTTTCCTCTGTTTCGATCTCTTCGTGTAATAGTTCAACGAGCCGCTCCTTTTCTCTGACCTGAAATGGCATTGCAAATAAACATTATTCAAAGAATTTAAAAAGTGTTGTATTTGTGTCACTGGTAAATGTCCAACATAGGACAACATACCAAACACCATGCCATCTTTTTCTTCAGGTCCTCCAAAGTTGCCTTCATCTCACCAAGGGATGCCATGTTTTCATACTTCTCTTTCTTCTGCAGAAACTCCTGTTTGAGGTCCTTGAGACACTGAAACCAAATCATACATTTCACTAAATCAATGAACAACTGCAAAAAGTGCCAATTGCCTCTACTATGACACACTACTGTGCAAATCAAACACCCACCAAGATGCAGTCCAAAAACTGCTATCTAGCTACAACCATTTAATTCACAGTCATTGGTATTTAACATTGAAACATACACAGCACATTTGTAATGGTTTAAAAGGACCCCAAAATATTTTAAATATCAGAGATAGAGTTGAAAGCATAGTCATGGCTGTCAGTTTTCTATTTTGTTGTTTCTAATGCTGATGAGTAAAAATGTCTAGATATAATATAGAACACTTAAGTGTAAGACAGGAATATACAGTATGGTTTGACCAAATGGGTTGAATGTAATGTCGTGAGCTTAGAATTATACGGTTCTATCTCCGTTTAGGGTAGTTCAGAGATATGGAGCGTCAAAGTTTTTACATTCCATTATGTTTTGTGAGATGGAACCTTTGTATTTTATTAATTACTAACTCAAAAATTTCAACATTTTAAAAATAACACCACACAGGCATTAATAAACATCTAATGGATCAGATTATGTAAAAAACAACATTTTGACCAAAAATGGAGATAGAACCTTATAATTCTAACGTCACGATGTGGTGTTTTATTTTCGTTGACATGAACCGATGAAGCAGTTCAATGAAGATAATATACTGCATTTCCATTCAGTAGTATTACCTCCTCTTGTCTCTCGACCTGCTCTCGCGTCACTGCCTTAGTCTGCTTGATGTGGATGTAATCCCTCTTCATCTGCTCCAGTAGAGTCGCCTTCATGAAGAACTGGACATAACGTACCCACACAGAATTAGATTAATACACAGAAAACAATTTTGATTTTTTTTTCAAAGACAGTTTGAAAAAAATGCTTCTTTTTTTTCGCCTCAAACTCCCTCCCTCCCCCTATCCCCCCCTCTCAACGTTGTAACGTATGACACTTTTTTATTCATTTATTTTTTTATTCTCCCTCCCTCCCTCCCTCCCTCCCTCCCTCTACCCCCCCCCCCCCCCCCCCCCCCCCTCCTTCAAAGACAGTTGCTGGGAGGGGGGGGAAGAACCACAGAAGTTATATGAATCAAATTCCAACTGTACCTTATACTTATCTCCTTCACTTTTCGAATGCAGAAACTGTTTACTCATTTCTTGGTTAAGAATTGAGACGGGGTTATCCACCTGTGATGTACAGTAAACAGCTCAGGAGATTTTCAATAACGGACATCCGTGCAAGTAGTAAAAGTTTTCCATACAACCAAAAGATTGACATCCAGTTTGACACATCGACATACCTGGATGTTGAAGTGGTCTAAAATTGATGTCAATTCCTCCTTTCTATTCGAAATTAACTGCCCTGGAATACAAGGTAAATAATCGAGACGTAGAACACATTAATTGCAAAAAGGATAGATGGATGAATGAATAATAGACAGACCAACCGCCAACAGTCGAACAACTTATATTTCAGGCACAAATTACCTGTTTTACTTTTCAGCCGACATGTCCGACAACCATCACTCGATATCCGCTGCTCAATGATAATGCAGTCTCCGTACAAACCCCCTTTGTACGCATCAAGTCCTCTGTTCCGCAGTTTTACTGTGACAGTTGCTGTGCTAGAGACAATTTATCCAATTAAACATCATTCTATCATTTTGGTCATCCATCTCATAAGAGGCAGTCTTTACAATTATCATAAAACAATTGTTTATGAGGTATTGGCATGATTGACTCTCATTTGACACACTATAATACTACACTGTAACTTACTTTTCTCCATTCTTCACAAAACCCTTCAAAGATGCTCCTCTGTTTGTAATGGTGGCCTTTCCACCAAGACCCACAATAAGCGCTGTCAGGATAGCACTTTTCCCACCTAAAAAGCAAATAATTTCACATCATTGGATAGATATTTACAGTATCATAATAGATGCAATAGCTGGTTCACTTTTAATCATAAGATGAATTCAGAATACATGACTAAAGGTAATTACATTAACTGGACTGTTCCTTTCGAGTCGAGTCTCAATATGGAACATTATTTTATAACATCTAGTTGTCTGTATTACTGGAGTTATGGTAAATGTTGTGGATGGGATATAGGAGTAAGACCAGGCATAAACAACGAACAATAGACGAGACCATATCTTTATGATTAGCCAAATATTACAAAATGACACTCTCTTACTTCCATTGTTACCAACAATGAAGTTCACATTGGGTCCGAACTGGAATGGACCAAGCAAATGGTGACACATGAAATTCTTTATGGTGATGTTTTCGATGACACCAATATCTCCCAGACCCTTAAAGATATTGAGAAAACAACAATGCAATCATAAGAACGTTGAAGGCAATTGCAAATGAATCCCTAGTAGTAACCACATTATTCACGAGAGCCACTGACCGTAGGAGATGTTGAGTGGTCATTGAAAAATGGTCCATCATGGTCTACCCTCTCATCTTCTTCCTGAGTAGGCAATGCTTCCACTTTACGGTTCTTGATGGGTGTCGCTTCACAAAGAACTCTGCCTCTTCTCTTATTCATTCCAACAGTTTTCTGGAAAAAAAAGAAAGAAAAACATCTGTGATATTAGTGATAGTAGTTTATACCATGTAGCTCTGTGGAGACACATAATAACTTGGAGTTCATCAGTGATATTAGAAGGCTACAGCCTACGTTGCACATGTGTCTAGTCAGGAAGCCATGAATACTGATATTGTTGACACATCGTTCCTGCAAGCATCAGGTGTGTGAGTGACAGCTTTAATAAACATTGACACGTCTTAACGGGTTTGCATTGTGTATCTTGAGTTTCCAGGTTCCATCCACGACATAATATAATGCATGGGCGAATTCTTTCGTCGACATAATAAAAGATTGCAAGGTCAGTGAGTGCAAAAGTTCAAGAGGATCAGCATTTAGAGCTCAGTTTCGCTCCATTTCATGACTCTCTCGTGGGAGAATGACATGAAATCTCGCATTCTCTCTCGCATTACGCTAATTTAGACTGCTGTACGTTTGAAAATCAGCTATGCAAAGTATATTTAGGATATATTTGAGGGGCAGACAAAAAAAAGATTATTGAGCATACGCACCCGTGTCAGTCGCTGACTTCCTGGAGAAACATGTTGTGAAATGTGTGGGTGTGTCTTAGCACAGTTTGTAAACGAGGAACTAAAGCCATTTTGGCTTACCTGATTACATTTCGCTATCTCTTCTACCATTTGGTGGCCCAGGGCTTCCACGAAACAGGTCATGTCACGTGCCTGTCTAGAACTTTGACTGAGGTATTTGGGCTGCATTCAGAACCGCAAAACAGGTGCACGTGTCCACCTCTACCAACGTCCGCGTTGCTACATAGAACAAAAAGAAGCCAAATGTAATAAAGGTGACGCAATGCCGATTCCAACCATTGCGGCCCGTTGTGTCTCATTGACACACTTCATTTCTGAATTATGGAACGTTTCAATTAACGAATAAGCCCTACCTGTCACGAACACCCCTTCCTTCACCCAACCAAATTCCAATTCATTAGTGTGCAGAGTGTGGCGGCGGGAAGGTCCACAGCAGGCACCAAACAATGCAGATGGAGTTCCAGAGACGTGCGTACAACATCAAACTTGGTGAGGAATTATTTTGCAGTTTGTTACATGAATTTGGGCTTTGTGTAAGTCCGTGTTTTTGTGCTATGTCTTGTCTGCCACTATTGATATTATAAATTTAGCAGAGTATGTTGCGCAGTCGTGTTTTAGGCCCTATACTATTTGGGAGAGAACAGACTAATTCAACAATACATGATTAGGGTTAGGGTGAGCCTTCTGCTCGGCTGCTCCCAGGCTTCGGAATGCTCTCCCTGACCACCTAAGGGCACCACAGTCTGTGGATGCTTTTAAACGAGGCCTTAAAACCCACCTTTTATTAGCCTTTTAATTGAAAATGTTTATTGTTTTATCTTCTTGTTTTTAATTGTAGCACTTTGAGATGTCTTATGTAAAGTGCTTTTACAAATAAAATGTATTATTATTATTAATTCGATTTGTCTGAAAGAGGAGCAATCTTCTTTGTGGTAGTCTTTTTGTGTTTTTTCTTGGCTACACTGAATGTGATTCTCCTGCATAGAAGACCCAAGCCTTACAAGAGTGTGATTCCATATCACCTATGCCACATAATGCCACCCCTCCTAAATTTCGTTGTTTGGTACCTGTACTGTAGCAATGACAATAAAGTCCATTCATTCATTCATTCATTCATTCATTCATTCATAACTAGATGTATTTCTGTTTGTAGTGTACAAACTCGGACTCAGCATAAATATTCCCAGCAGCAAATCTCAAGTCTAATAGTATATATATATAAAATACTGTATTTTAAAAATGTGTTTCGACAACAGCATGTTTGGATACTGGATTCTGATTGGCTAGAGACAGTGGTAAATACCTCAACAACCCAAAGTTCAGACCGCATTTCCAGTATCAATGCGCCTCCCAAGAACACCTGTGCTGACCTACAATGCAATCGTTGATCTTGTTTATGGGACTATATTCTGTGGCGGAAGGATATGTATTCTGAAACGATTAATGATTGTAAATACATGAATTTAATGTTACAACTGTGTATTTATTTTTAATATTATGTGGTGGCTGTTGTAGAAAAGCAATTTACCATTCAAGGGTGGGGGTTGTGGACTCATTTACCACTGTACAGGGTTTTCCGACTCCAGAACCCCCTTCCTCTCATGGTAAATTGCTTTCTTGAACACCAGTTCAAACTATCACCACCATGTCCTTGTCTGAGCTGTGGTTTTCTTTTTACAGGTGAATTGTAGAACTCCTATTGAAAATGTGTTCAATTCCTGGACTACCATCACCAGGAACAGAAGTAATGGTACACATTACACGGGTAAATCTAAATCCTCTTTGTTCTCTAGTGGAAATTTGGGGTAACTTCAATCAAGGAAGGAGTAATGCTTATTATCAGCATGTGAAAAAGGAAATTCAGATTCCCAGACTGAAGTTTTCTGAATCTGAGGGAAATCACGGAGGCTTGTGTCTAGTTCATCTGAACGAAACCTGGCACAGAGCTAGGATCATATCAAGGAATGGAAACAATTATAATGTATTTCTCATTGATGAGGGGAGAGCACATATCACTAACAGTAGCACCTTAGCATGGGGTCAGAATGACTGTTTTCTCTTGCCTCCTGAGGTGGAATTCTGTGTTCTTGCCAATGTTTCCCGCCTTTCCCATGCAGACAGATTGACCTCAGAGTTTTTGAAATCTTTTTACGGTGCAACTGTTAGTGGGTATGTTCAGGATGTATTGATGCCAGATAGAACCATCCTCCTTCACATTCCAGTTATTTCCAAATATATGTATGAAGCTGGATTTGCCATACTGGTACCCACTGACCAATTTAAACTCCTTGTGTTATCCTCTTTACAATCACCAAAGGGGGAAGCAGAGGCATACTCTTCAAAGGCACATAACCAGAAGGCTCCTGGGAATGAAAATGAAAAGTCCCAACAATACTTGTACCCAGAATTGCAAACGGAAATTGTCGTGACTGTGGAAGTCACGGAGGTGATAAATCCACAGCGTATTTTCTGTAAACTCTCAATTTTTTCGCAAGAGTTGAAGAAATTATCTGAGCAGATTCAAGAACATTATGAAGAAAGATCAGCTTCTCTCAAGGAAAGACCATGGGCCGCAGGTGCTCCATGTGCAGCTAGAGGGCACAACAGCAAGTGGTTTCGATCTGTACTGCAGCAGGATATTCCGTCTGAGGGCGTTGTCGAAGTACTACATGTTGATTATGGAAAGACAGCCTTTGTTCAAGTGGGTGACATCAGACCCTTGGATGCCAAGTTCCTCCGACTGCCAGTTGTAACTTATCTTTGCTCCCTCCATAGCATAAAGGACAAAGGCATTGGATGGAGAGTGAGTCAAATTGATTATCTGAAGTCTGTACTCATGCGCAAGACTCTCATCGCCAGATTTGAATACTATGACATCACAGAGGGTATCTACCATGTAACACTCTACGGAAAAGACAATGTGAACATCAACCTCCTTTTTGGAGAGGAGAAATGCATCTTGGAGTCAGAGTTTCACGATGATTCCAGTGTCCACAATGGCACAGCTGTGTCCACCAAATCTCTCAAAACACTTGGATCGGATTATCAGAACCCATGTTCTCCCACGAGAGAATTACAAGGCACTGGGTGTCTCTCTCCACGCTCGTCCTCTACAACAGAAAATATCCTTGATGTGCATCTATTCCCAAAAGGGAGTTGTGTTGAGGTGAAACTATCTTGTATTGAGAATCCAGCAAAATTCTGGTGCCAAATGGCAGAAAATACGGACAGTCTTATGCTCCTCATGAAAGACATGCAAGACCACTATGCTTCACCTCATCCCCAGCAGCCTGTCGAATCCATTTGTGTTGCACGTCATCCAGATAATGGCATGTGGTATAGGGCATGTGTAGTTGCAAAGCATCAGTCTCCTCTAGTAGAGGTGAGGTTTGTGGATTATGGTTACACAAGGATGGTCCCACTGCAACATATGCGTTCCATCCATCCAGATTTTCTCAGACTGAAAGCCCAGGCCTTCCAGTGTTGCTTGCCCAATCTACTCAATCCGTCCGGACCTGCCCCAGCTGCATGGAGTGATATCGCCTCAGCAGAGTTCCATTATTTTATAGATTCTGCAGTTTCCTCAAATGTAGGCTTGAGATGCATCATAAATGCAGTCACGTATGACTCCCAAGGTGTGGTGCTAAATGTGGTAGATATTGAAACTCCATTTCAGAGCGCATGCAAGCTATTGGTTCAGAAAGAAAGGAATGCTCCAGCTCATTTGAAAAAGTATTTACTTTTTCCTGTATTGCCTGAAGATTGTGCAGTGGTCTCTGTTTTTGAGCCTGACCCATACAATTACTCTGCACATAATATTGAAGTGTCTGGAACAGAGTCGGTGTGGATATCATGTGCCAAAGGTGTTGGCAAGTTTTATGGCCAACTTGGAAGAAATGCTCATGTGATTAAAGAACTTGCAGAAAAGGTGCAGCAGTTATGCCACCAGCCACAGAGCACAGACTTTCCTCTTGTGCTTGAAACTGCCTGCTTTGCTAAATACACTGATAACCAGTGGTACAGAGGTCAATTAAAAGCAACTCATCCAAACCTTCAGGTGCACTTTGTGGATTATGGCGATATACGTGAAGTGAATCATTCAGACATTCTTCCATTTCCTGTTGAAGCAAACATTGTAAGGTCAGTTCCTGTGCAAGCCATCCCATTAGAATTGTTCAATGTTCCAGCGGATGTATCTCATGAGGTCAACAGCTGGTTCGGACATCATGCCACTGGCCATTCCTTTACCATCTCAGTGGTGGCAAAAGACTCAAGTGGAAAGCTAATAGTTGAACTTTATGATGGAACAGTCAATGTCAATATGATTGTCAGAGAGAAATGGAAAAAGGAGATACTAAAACACGGTTTAGTCCGAGGGACTGTCAATACAGTTCTGACACAACAGCCTTCTTGGGTCTCCAAGCAACAGACATCTTCAAAGCTCATTGAAGAAAAGAATCCAGTATCACAGAGTTGGGGTGTGGGAAGAACAATGGAAAATGTGTCTCAGCAAAGGAGCACAAGAAAAGTTGGACAGTCAACTTCTGAAATCTCACTATTGGAGAATAAACCTGGAGGGAAGGCTATGACTGACCATGGTATTGCTAAAATCTTAGACCTTGCAAAGGCTGAATATAAATGTTCCACACAAGACCCAACCCATTTGTGTCAACCACTAGGTGAAGTTCAAATCAGTGCAACTCTAAGATCTAAGCCAAGTATTGCAAGTTCTCTATTGGATTATACTGAAGACGGTCCTGCAGTCAGCATGTCAAGGCAACAGATGGATTCTTACCCTCCATTAGAGTCTGGTGTTGAAGAGGCAATATGTTTTGATGATCTTGTAGAAGACTGCCCAAGTGGTTCTAATGTGTCAATAGAGAGCTTACCCAAACTTAAAAACCTTCCCTCAAAATCCATAAGGCCAGGTTTGGTAACGGATGTCTATATTTCAGAGTGCAACAGTCCATCAAGTTTCTTTGTTCAATTAGTAGAGGATGAAGATGATTTGTTCTCTCTTACAGAAAGACTAAATGCTGGTAAAACTGGTGATGATGCACATGTTAGCATAGCCCATCTGCAGCAAGGTGATGTGGTGAATTCAGAGTTTCCAGATGATAGTTCCTGGTACCGCGCAGTTGTTTTAGAGACAAACGGAGAAGAGATGGTACATGTGCAATACATAGACTTTGGAAATGAAGCAACAGTGTCTTCCCTCAAGGTTGTCAAGCTCGACACGCAGTCTCTGGAACTCCCGAGACTAAGCATTCATTGTTCTCTAAGTGGACTCTCTGACATTAGTGCCAAAGTCTTGGAGCAGGAAGTGGTTTGTCAGTTTAAAAAAGTTGCCGGTGATGGTGGTGAGAAGAAATTGACATGCAACTTCATTAAAGAGACTGGATCAGTGTGGGAGGTCTGTCTGATAGACCAAAACATCGTAGTAGCAGATTTATTAAAGCTATGCTCAAATGTAGAGGCTCCCCGGCTTGATATCAATGACCCCCAAAACCCAAACTCCGGAGAGGTACCCTCTCAGATGGAGACGGACAGAGAGCAAACTGTTCCTTTGCAATTCAGGAAAACTGCTATTTTACTAGGACAGTCTGTAGATATGCATGCGTCCTCCATTACTGGGCCACAGCATTTCTGGTGTCAGTATGCAAACAACAAGGAGCTTAACAAAATAGCTCAAGTTTCTCAGGAAATTGGAAACACTGAAGAGGGCATGATTTGCATGGCCACACTGAACCCTGGAAGTCCATGTCTGGCTCTCTTTGCAGAGGACAAGCTATGGTATAGAGCTCAGATAATTCGGAAAGCGGGTGATGTTTTCACTGTTGTGTTTATGGATTATGGAAATGAATCTGAGGTGGATCTCAAGGCCTTGAAATCCATTCCACTTACGCTATTGGAGAGCACCCCTCAGGCGTTTTTGTGTTCATTGGAAGGATTTGAGGAGGGCACCTGGGATGACAGCGCTGTAGATGTATTCTATGAGCTTTTGGTTGATAAACCACTGAAAGTGACAGGTCTTAAAATGGATTACAATGCTGAGTACCTCATTCCACAGTATAAAGTGGAAATTGAGTGTGAGGAACTGGTCTTGAATGAACTGATGAAAAAATACTGGAAAATCTCCACTCCTGAAGATACCAAAGCCAAGGAAAGTGTACTTTCCAATGATGATCCAAGCCATTCAGTTTCAGAATGTGAAGATAGAGGGCAAAAGCATTCCAGGGAGAATCCAAAGGACAATATGGAGGCAGTGTTTGATTCCGGTTAGTATATACTGTATACAGTTTATCTAGGCAAGTGTCTTGTTTAAAAACGTTTACTTTACCCAGACCCGCGTTCAGTGTTCATAAATGCGATATTTATTTCAAGGCATCTCATTACCCGATCGCTACCCATTAAACATAGTCATTACAACCATTAGGAAGCTATTAGGAAGCTTGGTTGCTACATACTGGACCTTTTAATGCAATGTAATTAGAGCAATTACATAATTACTACACACACACACACACTATCTATAGAGGCAACTTAATGTAAAGTGTGACCAAGTTTGAGTGTAATTTTTGTGTATAGTTATTACAATTACTCTTTCATTCCATTCAGATTTCTCAACCTCTATTGGCATAAAGTTGGACAATGAGAATGCCGGACCTGGAGTGACCCACCACGTCTTTTGAGGAAACGGTATACATCTGAAAAACAACTGAGATCTCAGCTTGTAATGTGTTACTAGACTGTAATTGTTTTTCAAGGGTAACTACACATTGCAATTAGTATACCACAGTGCATGTTTGTGCCCTCCCAGACATCGGTAGCGGGCAAATGAAGCAAAGGATTAAATGAATTAATTGGGCTGACATTGGTCTTCTGGAGTATCAGCAACAAGACAGTAGAGGGGTTGAAGGGTGGTACTATATTGGGGAGACTAGATATAACACATGTCCCCCCTGCATTAAGCAGACCCCTCCCCCCCCCCCCCCCCACACACACACACACACACACACACACATAATATTTGTTCCTTAACCTTCTCTTTAGGAAAGAGGAGAGAACAGTCAGCCAATGAAAGAGGAGGACCTCATAAGCCTTATTGACGACGTTCTGCGGGACGACAATAAAAACAACGACGGCTACATAGACTACGCAGAGTTCGCTAAGTCGCTGGAGTAGAGGAGAAACGCTGCCTACCTGCTGAGGGCAGGTCTCAGTGCACTTAACAACACCCCTTTCTCAAAATAACGCCAGTGTTTAATTTGCCTCAGCCGGTGTTTGTGACTTAATGTTTGACAGCATTGTTACCGATACTGTGATTAGATTGTTATTGCAGAAACTGCCAAATCTGTCTACTGTTCTTACAGCTCTTGGTGAAATGAATATTGCGCAAGCATTTACTAATAACTGTTGTCCATTGCTCTATGAAAGCCAATATGATGGACGAAAAGATTCATAATGTGAGTCTATCATGCTTGACCGTTGATCATAACAACATATGAAGGTAAACTGTAAGCATTTGTTGCATTTTGTAAATTGGATGTTTGAGAACATGGACAATGGTACATGGTACATATTTGAATACATGTTAAATACAAATTAAAAAACAACTAAATAAAAAACAAATGAATGTGAAATGTTACTTGTACAATCGTGTTGTCCTGTTGTGTCTGCCGTAGCTGCTTTTCCGGGTTCAGAGCACCGCTGGCGTCCGCGTTGCGACTGCCGCTTCTGTTTCTCTGTCCTGTCTTTTTGTGTCCTGTCTTAAAGTGTCTATAGTTTCTTGTTTTCAACGTCTACCTTGTTTTGTGTGCCCGCCTTCCCCCAAAAGTCTCCTCTTTTTCTTTTCTTTTCCAAGTATTTTTCACTTTATATTTATTTAATTTTTTCACCGACCTCCGCTGCTTTCCCCCCCCGCCATCTCCCGCCTCTCACTGCCTCCACTACCGGACTACAGTATTCACCGCCACCACTAACCCCATCACTGGATAACTAACTCCCACTGGATTCACACTTCTCGACACCATCGTTCCTGTCCCCCGGCTCTGTGTTGCTGACCGACCCGCTGCGCGCCGCTCTCAGACAACGCTAGCCTGGCCGTGCTGTGCTACTACCCTCGTCCTGGGAGGTAGCCACCACTCCCTCCCCAGTTTGGGGGTTGCCATCTCCGCAGGTGAGTGTCAGTCCTTCCCAACCTTCACTCACTACTGCGGGATTTGGTCGCTGGCACGGCTAGGCTGGCCGGCCGTGCGGGTTCAGTCCCAAGCTAGCAATACAAATGACAACAACAACAACAACACCACGCTGCCACTCTGGTTCACTGCCATGTTTACACAACTCACTGCCCACCAACTACTAGTCACTCCCAACCTATCCACTGAACTACTCCCACCTGTACTCTGGTTTCATCTCCAACTTGGACTCACCCTCCTGCTGCTCCTATCGTTTTGCCCTAGACTCCCGCCCATCTCACCTACCCCCCACCTCCCTCTGCCCTTCTCTCGTCTCACCTATACTGCCACTGACCTTCACTCACTGAACCATAACCATTGCCTCACTGCTGCTGCTGCCACCGCCGCCACCAAGTCAGGCATTCTCCGCCGCCGCCGCTACATCCACCGAGGCTCCCAGCAACATCGACACCGGACTCTACACCACCCTGAAGGCACAAACATCCCCTCATTCTGGACTAACTCTCGCTCACCTGTCATCACCACACACCGCACCGCTGACCCCTCAAACCTCCGCTCTCTCCCCCCTGCTCCCCCATCCATCTCCCTTGCACTGTTGAACACTCGCTCTCTCTCCAACAAATCCCCTGTCATATCTGAACTGATACTGGACAACAACCTGGACATACTTCTCACTGAAACCTGGCAACAACCCTCGGACTACTACTCACTCAACCAGGCCACCCCCCCTAATTACACCTACATCGCTAAACCCCGCCTCTCTAAGCGAGGGGGTGGTCTCGCTGCTCTCCACAAACACACCCTAACTGTACTGGACCTCAACCTCCCACCCATGTCATCCTTCGAATACCTCGCCTTTTCACTCCCCAACTCCATAACTGCACTCCTACTCTACCGCCCACCGAAGCCACACCCCACTTTTTTTTCTGACCTCTGAACTCCTCACCATTGCCTCTTCCCTTTCTACCCGTCTCTTACTCACTGGTGACTTTAATATCCATGTCGACCAACCCAACTCCAACCTCACCTCTGACTTCCTCTCTCTCCTTGATTGTTTCCACCTCACCCAGCACATCAACTTCCCCACCCATGTAAAAAGCCACACACTCGACCTTGTCTGCTCTGCCTCCCTACCCATATCCAACCCCCACCCTCTTTCATTCCCACTCTCTGACCACCACTGCATCCTCTTCTCTGCCCCCCTGCCCCTACCGCGCCACCCCATCAAACGCACCATCTCTTTCCGTAACATAAAATCTGTCAACCCACTCCCTCTATCTCAGTCCATATCTTCTGCCCTCCCCACTGACTCCACTCCCACCAACCCGGAAGACTATGCCACCATGCTCAACTCCATTCTCTCTGACTCCCTTGACTCACTGGCCCCCTTGAAAACCATCACTGTCTCCTTCACCACCTCCTCCCCCTGGTACACCCCTGAACTACGCACCATGAAACAGACCGGCCGCCAACTAGAACGACTCCACAATAAAACCCACCTCACTGTCCATGCCGAAGCCTACAAGCAACATATCTCCTCCTACCGTGACGCACTCCAAGCTGCCAAATCTGCCTACTACTCCACCCTCATCAACACCACCAATCGAAACCCCCGCACCCTCTTCTCCACTGTCAAGACACTACTCCAACCCCCGGACAACAACACAACTTCCTCCCCTGATCTCTGCAACTCCTTTCGCCACGCCTTCAACAGCAAGATCGCCCACATCAACAGCTCATTGACTGCCTCCATCTCCAACTCCACCACCCCCGCCCCCCCTGCTGTCACCTTCCCCCCTCCTGATTACCCTCCCCCTACTCCTCTCACTACTTTCTCCCCTGTTGACTCCTCCCTCATCACTATCATCACCGCCTCCAAAACAACCACCTGCTCCCTCGACCCCCTCCCTACCACCCTGACCAAGGCCTGCCTCCCTGCCCTCATCCCCCACCTCACTGCCCTCTTCAATCAGTCACTATCCCAAGGCCACGTTCCCTCAAGCTACAAACTTGCCGCTGTCACCCCCATTCAAAAAGCCCACTCTTGACCCAGCCAACCTCTCCAACTACCGCCCCATCTCCAACCTACCATTCTTTTCCAAAACCCTAGAGCGCGCTGTCGCTGCCCAACTTCACTCCCACCTCCAATCCAACAAACTGTATGAACCCCTTCAATCTGGCTTCCGCCCACATCACAGCACTGAAACAGCCCTGGTCAAAGTAATCAATGATCTCCTCACCTCTGCAGACTCCGGTGCCCTCAACATCCTAGTTCTACTAGACCTGAGCGCAGCCTTCGACACAGTGTCCCACTCCATCCTCCTTCAAAGGCTGCGCCAACTGGGTGTTGAGGGCACCGCCCTGGACTGGCTCACCTCCTACCTCACCAACAGACAACAGTTCATCTCCCTCTCCGGTCACACCTCCTCCTCCTCCTCTGTCACCCAGGGGGTCCCACAAGGCTCAGTCCTCGGCCCCCTGCTCTTCCTCTGCTACACACTCCCCCTCGGTCACATCATCCGCCAATTCAACCTGGACTTCCACTGCTACGCCGATGACACCCAGATTTACATCACCACAAACTCCACCCAGAACCCACCCCTCAGTCACATCGAAAACTGCATTTCAGCAATAAAAACCTGGCTCACACACAACTTCCTCAAACTCAACAGTGAAAAGACCGAAGTCATCCTCATCGGCACCAAATCCATCCTCAATAAAACCGGACCCATCACACTCACCATTTTTTTTTTGTAATCAATTATTTATTGCAAAACAGTACACATGAAAAACTCACATTATTACACCAAACAAAATAAGTGTCTGTCCTGATTTTTTTTTCTTCCCTTATCTTACCCCCCCCCTCCCCCCCCACTATAAACACATGAGTAACCCCCCCCCCCATGGCGATAACATCCCTTCCACCCCCCCCCCCCCCATAGTTCTTCATTACACTATATTTGGTATATCATACAATCATAATAATACAACAATTACAGGTTAACTTCACATACAACACAGCCCACAAACACAGTCACTCCATCAACTCTTTTATCCTATGTATTGCAGAGGTCCATGTTTGAATTGTCCTTTCTTTAGCTCCATGTATTCTGGCTATAGATTGTTCCATGTATAGTATGTCCAGGAAAGACAGCAGCCATTGTTTACGCGTAAGAGTATGTGGAGGATTCCATCGTAATGCTAACATCTTTTTGGCTGCGGTAAGACCAGCAAATAAAACACGAAACATGGAAGCTGACAGATCCAATGATGAAGTATCATTCAAGATCAATAATCTCGGACAACAAGGTATATGGATCCCCAATAGATTAGATAAAGTGGAAGATATTAGTTTCCAAAATTCACTTACACTAACCATAACAATAGTATCAAAATAGAAGCAAAGTTTCATGTAATCACGTAATTTCAATGTAATTTGACCTTTACCTAAATGCATTTTCTTGAATTCTGGCGATCTCAAAAGTATCACCAAATGAATGGGCAGTCCTAACTTAGTTGGAAAGGACACCTAAAGTGTTTTTCTACTCTGTTTGGTTCCAAAATTAAGCGTGTTTGAACATTAGACACGGTGGCCTGGTGGCCATCTTGAATTTGACCTCTCCCGGGCCTCTGGGGTCAAATCTGACTTCCCTCCACATCTGAAAATAAACCTTATGGTATGTACTAACTATGATAGAAATGTCATGCTTTCTTCAAAAAGTGCACAATTATTCTGCTAAGCCGCTCTACTATGCCCATTTCTCTGAACTGTGTCAGGGAAGTTGTTTAAATGGCAGGAAGTGAGGCTAGCAGGGAGGAGTGCTGGCAGGCCTGGGTAGGGGTACAGTTTTTTGACCTCAACTCAAGGAAACAAGGAAACTCAAAGAAAGACACTATTCGGTTGTTAAGTCGTGACGTGTTTCCGGGTCCAACGTTGGCTGAGGCGTTCTCTTCAGAATGCCGCGTTAATAATAATTCATTATATTTGTATAGCGCTTTTCCGAGGCTCAAAGACCCTGACAATATGGGGAAAACGGGAAAGTGCTGTGTCCCTTGTTGTATGAATAGATCCGAGTCTAAAAAAACGATTGAACTGTCATTCTACTGCTGTAGTACACTGGTACTCTGGTGCGGGGAATTTCTGGTTTGGACCCGGAAATTGCTAAACGTCACGCGTGACGTCAGACTTAACAACCGAATAGAGTGAGCCAGTACTGGAATGATATTTTGTTAGTTCTGTTTTCTAAAGATGCAATTGGATCTGTGAATCTTATGTTTATATTTAAAGGAGAATACATCCATGTTTTTGTTGCAATTCTACCTGGTCCTGAATATACGACTTTGTTTGTTTGAAGATTTGGATGTGCGTCACAATCCCTGCCTTGCCTGAACAGTGGTTACTACGGTAACTGTTTGAAGCCACAACATTACTTGTAATTTCTATAACCAAACTCAGAGATTGGGGAGTTTTCCCCCTTATCGTTCACATACAGTACATACTTTAAATACTGCACTCTGTTATTTGTTGATAAGTGATTATTTCTTTAGCAATGATCTCATACCAGTCTCTCAGTGGTTGTTAAGCAGCCCTAACTACTTCCGCGTGTAACTACTCCTGCATAATAATAATAATAATAACTTTTATTTATAGCGCTTTTCCTGCAAACGTTGCAGCTCAAAGTGCTCCAATCTTTATATAATCATAATTTTAGATTTTTTTAAATTTAAAGGCAATATTAAAAAGATGGGTTTTTAGTCTTGACTTGAACATATTTGCTGAGATTGCATCCCTAATGTAAACTGGCAGTGCATTCCACAATCTGGGTGCATAAAATGAGAATGCAGCCTCACCAAATCTCTTATTTTGTGGTACACAGAGAAAACCAGCGTCAGAAGACCTGAGAGCTCTATTGGGCTGATATGCTAGCAAAAGACCTACTAGTTGAGCCTTCCACAGAGGTCTATGGAATGATAGAAGGCAATCCACATAGGATGTGACTTCTTCCAGCCTTTTGCCATCACAAAGTTGATGTGCCAATATTTTTCAATAAACAATTTAGCATGGTTATAATTCTGGCGGCTTTGTTTCTATTTCACTGATCATCATTTTGAATTTCGTTGTACCTGTTACAATGACAATAAAGATCATTCATTAGTTTGTGTGGGGAAAAAAAACATATGTCCACCTGGCCATCAGGTGGCAGCCATGGTTCCTGCTTCATGTCTTGACTGTCTAGTTTAACCTTTGAACTCTGTAGTACATTTGCAAGACTGCCACAGACCTGTGTTTGTGTTTGTGCCTGTTGCTTGGCAACCAACCCCTTAGTCAGCAATGTCGGAGCTGCACCAGGCAGCAGCAGCTGGGGACTTTGATCTTGTAGAGGAGATCCTGAGGAAAAATGAATGTAATCCCAATCATAGAGACATAGACTGGAGCTACAAGACACCACTTCACTGGGCAGCAGCAAAAGGTAGTCGGCATTCTCTAACAGACCATTTAATTCCTTACTTTTTAAGGCTGTTGGTGAGCCTTGTCCATTTGAGGATAGCAATCCACGTCATGAGTTTGGGGGTGAGTGAGTTACACAGTTACAGTACCTGAGTCCCTGAAACACTAAGATAGCCTTACAAACGCCCTACAAAAAGATGATCTTAGCGCTACAAATGTCTCCTCCTGGGACTTCTACTGCCCCCCAGCACTGCGTCTCCTGAAGACACCCGCTTTTTCCCCTTTACTGTGTCCCCTAAAACTTCTATTTCCCCCCTTGTACTGTTTCTCTGTTTCTCCAGTGTCTATATAAAAAAAAAGTCTAGGTTTAGAAGAAGGTGGTAGAAGAAGATGTTTCCTTCTATCACAGAGACTGCCAATGGCCCCGGGCCTGAGCTGGATTATTCTTCCTGCTACGACTGGTGGATTGATGATTCACTTGCTTAGTCAAATGTATTGAGTGTAAGTCGCTTTGGAATAAGGCGTCTGCTAAATGCCTAAAATGTAAATGTAAATAATGTATAGTGCTTTAAATGTATTGTCACATTTAGTCCCTATTTCCCAGGACAGACAGAAACAGTCAGGATCTTGGTTGAGAATGGGGCGAGACCCTGCCTGCAGACGGACAGCGGATGGACACCTGCCCACTTTGCTGCCGAGGCAGGGAGGCTGGGGGTGCTGCGTCTGCTCCACGCCCTCCATGCCCCGATAGACAAGGAGGATGTGTCTGGTGACAGACCAGTCAGGATAGCAGACATCTACGGACATACCGACTGTGTTCGATTCCTTGAAAAGTATGACATTCTTAAAGTTCCATTATTATCACAACAAATATCTTACATAGTATGTAAGGAATCTGTTATGGCTATTTGTGCCTTCGTTCAGAAGCTACTGTATTATGATTTCACCAAACATCTTGACATGTTATTATGTTTGAGGTCCATAAATGTAACAGACCTCATTATGTGATTTTTTAAAAAATTACAACTCTATACTTGCGAATCTGTCATCTTTAAACCGTATGACAATCTACACTTTGTGACGTTAGAATTATAAGGTTCTATCTCCATTTTTGTCAAAATTGAGTTTTTTTTACATAATCTGATCCATTAGGTGTTTATTAATGCCTGTGTGGTGTTATTTTTAAAATAACAATATCTCTGAACTACCCTAAACGGAGATAGAACCTTATAATTCTAAGCTCACGACTTCCTGGTGTGATACCTGATGTGATATGTGACTGACTTCCTTTTGTTGTTTCTGAATGTCAGTGCCGAGATGGAGTGCAGGAGCTACCGCCAGGGGGCAGTGCATAAAGGCATTTCCCTGGACGACACAGATGAGGAATGGGAAGAACAGAGAGGAGAGGTGGAGGCCGCGGAACAAAACAGGGCTACAAAAGGCAACACAAGGGGTTAACACATTTTATAGAGGAAAAACTAAATCAAATCAGACTTTATTTAAAGAGCATTTAAAGTCACAACACACTCTACATAAAGTAAAAAACAGGGTTCCCGCGCTGGTCTTAAAAAGCCTTTAAAGTCTAAAATCCAGCAATCCAAGTTATAAAGCCTAAAAAGGTCCCACATTTCAGTTAATCGGTCTAAAAACTAGGTGCTAGGTCTTAAAAATGAGATCCTGCAAGAAAATCAGTCCGACCACATCTATTTACACAGAAATTAATCAAGCTGGAACCCAAAAAAATGCCAATTTTCTTCCTTTTTTGTCTGTATGGCAGTGAAATCCCTAATTTCATCACCTCTAGGATGACAAAAAGCTATCATATGGTGTTGCGATTTTAAAACACTGTGTAAAAATGTGTTATTTACACTATGTTAAAACACTGTGTAAATATGTGAGTACAGGTTTGCACTACCATGGTTAAAGTATTATTTGGAAGAAGAATGTAGGCAGCACATACATGCATTCATTCATGCAGTATGCTTTGTATAAAAACTGAGATAACAAATAATGAAAATACATTGTAGTAACAGGTGTGCACACAATTAATTAATTAGTTTCCTATTTAATAATTGTAATGCTTTAAGGACAATATGGAGACTGATTGATTTATATATTTTATATATTGAACACTTGAAATGTGATAGTATATAGACCCTAACCATAAGTTCCCTAACACCAGACAAATGAAATTACAACATTCACAGATTACAGTTTTCAAAATGTCAGTTTCAGGTTAATTTACAGTTTGAATATTTTTAAAAATCTTACTCAGGAGAAACCTTGACCTTGAAATGTTTTAGACATATAAACTGATTAAATGTATGCATCAATAAAGAAACAGATTTCTAAAACTTCATAAACTTTTTCATTTCTTCTTTGTTGAGGATGTGAGTTTTGAAGAATTGTCACTGTTCGATGAGTCATTACGCTAGTTCAGAGAGAATAGAGAAGTACTCAGTTAGCCAACATCTCACATCACATCTTCCTGTGATTCTAGACTTCAATTATTCTCGTATAAACTCACCTTCCAGTTAAGATGTTTCAGAAGTGTATCTCGAACCTGTTTGAAATAAATAAAATAGTGACTATAATGTTTGCCACTACATACTTTAAGTGCTATACATTACAGGACCCAGATCTAATAGTATATACTGTACCAGTTTTTCTCCCAAACATGTTGTAAGTAAAATGAAGAGGCCCTGCAATTTCATACAAAAGTGTTAGCCCTGTGACCACAAGAGAATGAAGTCAATTAAAGAGTTTGTATCAAGACAATGTTTGACGTTAGAATTATAAGGTTCTATCTCCGTTTAGGGCAGTTCAGAGATATTGAGCGTCAACGTTTTTACATTCCATTATGTTTTGTGAGATGGAACCTTTGTATTTTATGAATTACTAACTCAAAAATGTCAACATTTTAAAAATAACACCACACAGGCATTAATAAACACCTAATGGATCAGATTATGTAAAAAATTGAGATAGAACCGTATAATTCTAACGTCACGAATGGAATCTGACTCATACCTGGAAGGCATTCAGCAGTGTGAAGGCATAGTTAACAATGATGGCGATGGGTCCCATTGTGAGGTCAAGCAAGAAAACCAAAAATCCGAATGCCCAGGTCACTCCAAAGATTGGGGTCAGGAGGACAATAGCTTTCAGGATACCTTTGGTAACATTCTTATCATCATGAGTGTTGACTTCTGACAGAGTGGGTTTCAAAAGCCTCATGACCACAACCACCATAGAGAACACATTGATTAACACGATAGCACCAACAGGTATAAGAAACGCATGCACCGACCCCTTTAAAAGGCCAACATAAATCAACCAACAGGTGTCAGGGTCGTAGTAGACCTTTTCTCTGCCATTACCGTAGGAGATGAATGTACATGCAACGATCAACAAGGGGCAAAGGTAGCCACAGAAAAATGAGAATATCAGGTAAGCCTTCTTGCTCAGGTGATGGAAAACAAATATCATTTGATGGAGAAGCATTATACTCAGACACAGCATCCAGAAGAACATGGCTAGGTAACCGAAATGCTTCAACAGCACACAGACCTGACACCAGTTGCTAGTGACCTGGTCTGGGAAAGCTGAGGCGAAGAAGCTACAGTCTGCTATCAGTAAGCACACAGAGATGTTGACATGGGCTGTGTGGCGAAAATACGAGACGTTCGACTTGACGACAGAATTCCACACTAGAAATTCAATCACCAGGCACAAAACAAGGGAAATGATTGAGACAGCCAAGCCCATGTAGGTTAACTCACTGATAAATTCAAGGTGCTCTGGATGCTTTGACATGAGAATGGTGAATGAGGTCAAGTGGTCGCACTCGCAATAGTTTTGGTTATCAGGACCACCCCATCGACAGCCTTGGCCAGACCACTCCCTTTTTTTAACATCCCAATATACACACTTTAGTTCGCGATGACGGGGCCTTTGAATGATCAAGTCAAAGTTTATAGAGATTTTTTTGTTGAAGTTACTCACTGTAGTCACAGACACTACGATGCTATTTGGCTGAGTGTCGTTGTCTCGGTGTGGTAAATATCTGCTCAGATGCTTAAACCCCACAGTTTTAACAACCCCAAGGGATGAACTATCCATAACGATAGTGACATTAAACACCTCCATGGTCACTGTGAGTCCTGAGTTTGAGTCCTGAGTGGAAGTAATTAGTTCTACATTTGGTTTAGATAAAGATGTGTTTTTTGTCTCTGTATTGCTAATCAATCCGTCAACGGAATCCAGATATCTTTCTGCAAGGGTTATGTTTTCATTGTCAGGTGTAGAAGTCCATGCGTTTTCAAGGGTGTCACTCAGAATATTGCTGGATGACTCTACCAGATCCTGAAAAACGGGGGTAGCCTTTAGTCATGTATGTCAAGTCTACATACTGAGTAATACTGGGCACATACTGTAAATGTAACAAAAGCTAAGTTTAAAGTTAAGTAACCTTAATCTACAGTACCAATTTCTGTCAAAACGTTCATAGATTACTATCCCAAATTAACATTAATGTTAGTAAATGTTAGTATTAGTAAAGATTATTTTAGATTATACTTACTTCTAATACAGACCACTTCAACTTGTTCTGCCCCTGAGATACAGTGCGCATGGCAGTGAGAATTGTCACAGATGCGTTCACATTTGAGTAACTGTTAATACTCTTAGAATTATTGGTGGAAATTTTCAGCCGAGAAAATATCTTGCCAGACTCTTTCCTAACTGCTCCAAGTCCTCTCCCAATGTTCTGTAACCACAGACAGACAGACAGACAGACAATACCACTTTTATACAACAGTTAGTTCCGACCAAGTAATTTGATTGGACAAGAGGCATTCCATGAGTTACGATATACAGTATAACAGCACTGGGACTTTTAACTATATGTATCACTCCGCCGCACAGATGTTCTACTAATTGACCGTTAATTAGACTACATGTTTGTGTTCAGGTTACTAGGCAACAGTCCATTTGAAGTTCAGTTGCGGAACTATTTTTTGTTTATTTTTATGATTAAATAAACAAACAAATCATAATCTGTTGTCGCTTATTACTGTTAACTAATAAATCGCGCTGTAGAACTGTTGTATAAAAGCAATATCACACGAGAGGTCGTGCTGTTATACTGAATATCAGCACGGCTGTGATCGTCTTCGGTACTGGGCCTGCGGCCTCGAGTACCGATAACGTTAAAAAGATGGATATTCAAGAGCAAGGGAGAAAAAACAAGAAAATGATAAAAGTATAGCTTACTAGTGTATCCTGTAGAATATCATTTAGATCATTATTTACACAGAAAGATACTTCCTTCTCCCACTCTCCATCAGGTAGTAAACAACGCCTCTGTATTTCCCCAACACTGTTTTTGCATTTCAACACTGCAGTAAAGCCAGCTCTTGCCGCTGGCCAATTGCCCTCTTCTTGACAAAACGGAGTATTGTCTGTTTTGAAAATAATTGCATAATCAGTCTTTTACAATGGCATATCCATCATCTCCTTAGCTAAACAAGAAAGCAATAACACAATTGAAATTATACTTGGTTGGGACACATTACAAATGGGGGTATACATGGGGCTTAACTTTGTACTGTATGTCTCTGTACCCTTTAATATTGTTTTCCTATGGTGGAATAAACTCTGTTTTATATGAACATAGTACTGTAAACTTACAGTAGATAACATGTATATTGATTGTGGCATTTTTTGTTTGTTTCAGGCTGTTCATGAATGTGCAAACTGGAGGTTTTACTTTCTCATTTTCTCTGCAGCTGACCCTTGTTTCAATTTCATAAATTATTTCATCATTAGGGCCATCTGAAGGGGAATAAATGACATGATTTAATTCTCAAATATTTGACATTTGGCTTTTCTCTTGAATGGCTAGTTGTACAGTCTCAAACCAAATCCTTAGGCAAGACTGAGAGCAACAACTTACATTGTATTTGTCCCTCAACAAGTGGAGTATGCCATGTCACAGTGTAGTTTTCAGTGCTGTTCCTAATCTCACACCGAACTGTTACAGGCAAGTAATCAGTTGACTCTTCCTTACAGTGAGGAAATTGAGCGTCGCTACTAATTTCAATAGCTGGCAGCAGTGCTACATCCAACACTTTACTGGCTTTGTGAATTATGGACACATTGGATGAAATTGGCTGGAAGAGACACGTGTACCTCCCTTAAGCAAATGAAAAAGGGCAATGAGTATAGAGGTTTTAAAAGCAGTTAGGTTTGTAAAAAAAACTAAAAACACACATTTAGTAGGATTTACTGTGGTTTCCAAGATTGCTCATTGTGAATTATGAATTCAAATAGGTCTTTAATCCATCTACTTTATGCATTGTTATTTAATTGAATGTATTGTTTATTTTTAGATGTACATATTTTGACAGAATTGTCAGCACAACAGAGAGAAATTTTGTTTTAAATTAAATGCATACTGTAGTCGTTAAGTGAACGATGCATGCCTAAATGGCCCTCTGACCACTATGTCATCTTCTAAACAACACAAAAATGTAACACACCTGCCCAAACCTCTGATATCTTAGCAACGACAACCTCAGTGCTCTTTGGCGTGGTGTTCACCGTGGACTCTGTACCAGTTGTAACATCAAACGTTTTGCTATTTTCCCCTTTTTTCCCGTATATTTTTTCCAATTTCCAAAATTCACTTGGTTTCAAGTTCTCCTTTGTTGTGCAGCGTAATGTTTGAGAAGAGTTATAGGGCACCTTGCCTGATGGCACCTCAATGTCAACAACTCCTATGAGGGAAATGGACACACATATTATGTGGTACACGGTACAGCATATAGCTAGGACAATATATATATTGAATATATATATATATATATGTTACGGTACATGTGGGAAAACTAGGGTTAGGGTTAGGTGCTACGTCGACTTGGTACATGCTGGCATGTCTAACCCTAACCCTAATCCTAAGCCTAACCCTAACCCTACCCCTAACCCTAACCCTAACCCTAACCCTAACACCCTAGCACCTAACCCTAACCCTAGTTTTCCCACATGTACCGTAACATATATATATATTAAAAAAGTGATTATATGTTAATTGTACATTGTGTTAGGTTTACCTGCTGTCACCAGACTGAAGTGAGTGTCCAATAAGCTTTCCAATTCTAATGTTTTGTCGGCAAGGTCAGCAGTTGTAATGATGTTGTTACAGATCAATTGAAAATCAACAATGACACTACCACGGCTTTAATTACATGAAAAAAGAAACAATATTATAGTAGTATTATATCAGTAGTACTAAAGAAATAATATTGGTAACACATTCTAGCAGGTATAACGCATATTTCTCCAGCCCCATCCCTCAGCTGTTTACCCAAAAAGTGATGGAGCACATTCTGTTGTTGTTTAAATTAAAAAATTAAATAAACATAACATGATAATGACTTTGATAATACGACATTATAAAGGCCCATATAGTACATGTTTAAAAGTAATAAAGCAAGCTGAAATACCTTAACTTTGTGATGTGTAGGTTGTCAAACTTAAGGAATGTGCTGTATACCTTTTTCATCTGAGAAGAAAACGTTGGTTATTGATTGGTTATTGATTGGTTAAAAATTGGTTATTTGCACCAAAAACACATTATGAGATACAATACTGAACATCATGTCATTTTTTAGCCATAGACCAACACATGGATGAGGTTGCCAATTTAGCATTTTGTAGTCAGATAAGTGAATTAATGTCTAGGTAAATCATTCATGTCTTGATTTGATTTGTGATCACAATCTCAATGCTATTGTTATCTTTTGCAAACCTGGGGGGTATTCCATCAATGTCCCTAAATGAAAATCCAGGCTTATTTTGTCTTAAAGGGCTCTGCACACAGCGTGCGATTTCTGTTGCGCGTCAACGTTCCATTTTGAAGTTTGAATGGAAGTCTATGAGAACATCGCATTTACCCACACACGGCCCCGATTTTAATCGCACGGCGAACATTCGATTCCATTCATTTTGAATGGGACAAAGCAGTGCGACAAAACTCGCACGCCGTGTGCTTTGTCCCATTCAAAATGAATGGAATCGAATGTTCGCAGTGCGATTAAAATCGGGGCCGTGTGTGGGTAAATGCGATGTTCTCATAGACTTCCATTCAAACTTCAAAATGGAACGTTGATGCGCAACAGAAATCGCACGCTGTGTGCAGAGCCCTTAAGTCTCCCGAGGCTGGATTTAAAAAAAATAAACCTGGATTGTCCTTTAGCGACGTTAATGGAACACCCCCTATAATCCATACATACATACCTTTATCAATAACTCTGCGCTTAAGTTTTTATATTGTACAGAGTTTGTATCTGCAAAACTATCAACATATTCATATGTTTTGGGTAAGGTGAATAATCCATTGATAGTGACTGAAAAAGACAGATAAAGTGAGAGATAACAAAGTAATATCAAAATAGAATATCTAAACATTACATTATACACCTCTATGTTGGACTGTGATTGTGCTGTACTTTAAATTGTTGCCTTGTTTGTGCTATTAGACTTATATAGTTGTAATGCAAAACAAGCTGGGCGACCATAAAAAGTAAATTAAAGCCCAATGCACACGGCGTGCGATTTTGTCGTGCGATTTTGTCGCTCGACAACATTAGATTCTCAATTCACACCAATGAATGAATTACTTACTCTAATGTTGTCGTGCGACAATATCGCATCGCACGCCGTGTGCATTGTCTCATTGGGTCTCATTCAAAACAATGGAATCGAATTTGGCGGTGCGACAAAATCGCACGCCGTGTGCATTGGCCTTAAGACTCACTATGTTCAAGTGAATTAACACACACAGCAGGATGCCTGTACTATTGGTTACACCTTAACTGCTCCTCCTGAGACATCTACTGCCCCCCAGCACTGCGTCTCCTGAAGACACCCGCTTTTCCCCTTTACTGTGTCCCCTAAAAATTTCTATTTGCCCCCCTTGTACTGTTTCTCTGTTTCTCCAGTGTCTAAATAAAATAAAATAAAAGGTTAAGTTTAGAAGAAGGTGATGGAAGAAGGTTTTTCCTCCTATCAATGGCCCCCGGGCCTGAGCTGGATTACTCTTCCTGCTATGACTGGTGGATTGATGATTCACTTGCTTAGTCAAATGTATTGAGTGTAAGCCAAAAATGTATTGAGTGTAAGCCAAAAATGTAATGTAAATGTATTGTATACACACACAGTACCTCGTGTTTTGGGCAGACACATTGGTGCTGTTTTCTCTTTTTTAAATGTGCAGTTTGTTTGTCCACAACAGTCAGGGTCAGAGGCACAGACTTCATCACTCCAAATGTAGTCTGGTTGGCAAGTGCACTGACTTCGGTTTGTTTTAGCTTGCAACCCACATTCTGTTACCCAAAAGCCAGTTAATGATTTTAGACCATTTTTTTCAAACTGAATGTATAAAGGAATGCTTATATGCACATAGTAGCACGGTGCATAATTACAATTACCATGTGAATGTATCCCATGTTACTCTATTTCTCACTGTGGATACAGTAAAGGAAACCATTTTACATTGCAACATAATTGGTAAGTATATATATACCTGTTGTAACAATGAGGTCTTCAACTTTTGGATTGTCAGTGTTGAAAGATTTGAGCAAAGCTGTTATATTTGGGACTGCCCCTGCTTCAATCTTGATCACAGCATAGTGCATCTTTGTTGAGTTCTCTGGAACATGCAAAACACCATGCAAATCTCTCAAACTAAAGGTTGCAAGTTATATTGGAGTTACAAGAAATGCATGGTAAGATATGCAAATCATATACAGTAGGTCTGTGTAACTGTTTGATTATGACATCACCAACAGAACCAGAACTCTGATACAGATAGAGACAACAGTCAGTATCATATTTAAGCAATATCACACGAGAGGGTGATATTATAACAGCAAGACCTCGAGTGTGATATTGCTTTTATACAACAGTTCTACAACGCGATTGATTAGTTAACAGTAATAAGCGACATCAGATTATGATTTGTTTGTTTATTTCATCATAAAAATAAACAAAAAATTGTTCCGCAACTGAACTTCAAATTGTTGACTGTTGCCTAGTAACCTGAACACAAACATGTAGTCTAATTAACGGTCATTTAGTAGAACATCTGTGCGGCGGAGTGATACATATAGTTAAAAGTCCCAGTGCTGTTATACTGTATATCAGCACTCATGGAATGCCTCTTGTCCAATCAAATTACTTGGTCGGAACTAACTGTTGTATAATACAGTATAGATATGATTATTATGAGATTGATAGAAATAATTTCTGAATCTCTTCTGGAGACTTCATAACAGTTAACATTAAATTAACTTACCCCTTGCAGAGACCTAAGAAAAACCCAAAGACATACAGTTACAATATGTGTTTCAGAGACAGATCCCGAAATAAACACCATAACAATTGTCTAAATAATATAGATTTTAAAATCATTAAACAGTTTTCACACAAACAAGGTTACATTTTAAAAAGTGTCCTCTATATTCTGGGGGCAGAGCCGAATATTCAACCAACCTTGTTGTAAATTAGCCCCAAGATAAATAAGACTACCATTAGAGTCCTCATTCTGAACCTGCATACGGAGACAGCTGTGAGACAGGATGGAGACAGTTCAAATCAAATCAAATCAAATTTTATTTGTATAGCGCATTTCTCACAAGATGCGACTCAATGCGCTTTACATACTGACAGAGCCGCAAGCAGGCAAAAGTAAAAACCTGTACACTGTGTAGCCAGGAAAATTCCCTTGCAGCCCTCTACTCATAGAGCGACTACTACCAGTTTGCCTACCAGCACCTGTGAGACAGTTGTGATTTTCTTTTAAGATGATTGTGATGATACTGCCTACTCTGCAGTGTGGAAGATGACGTTTGTGTGTAAGGTGTAATAAACCTAAAAACTGTCAAGAACCATTTAAATGTCTACAAATAATGCAGTTCAGATGTAATGTGACAATATCTAGGTCATAAAAAAAAAAAAAAAAAAGCTATGTGATTTTCATTAGTTATTATCTAATAATCTAATATATAATATAATAATATCTATTTTCTATTGATGTTTATTGAATAATAATTACCTGTGCTCACTGACGTCGCTTCAGCCAAACAGATCAAAGCATGAACTCACAAATAAGCACCATCAATTCCAGGACTGAGCGTCATTTAATAAACTGTCAACTGATATAACAAGGAGGACTGCAAAAGATAGCCTATCAGTATGTTCCTAGAGAATGCAGTTCCTCCAATACTGTTCTGAACATTCCCTTCACATTTGCATTTAAGTTGTCATACACAAACCTATTCAAAGTGTGTGTGTGCGTGTGTGTGTGTGTGTGTGTATGTGTGTGTGTATGTGTGTGTGTGTGTGTGTGTGAGAGCCTATTGACTAGGACATAAGAATATATGTTTTAGAGAACCCCATTAGATCTAACACCACTCAAGACATGGAAGAAAAACCTCCCAGGTACATGTACATACAGTTAAGCACTGCATCAAGACTGCTTCCCTTACCACTGTGCAGTCCCAGTTCTATGGAGAAAAAGGTTGAGACACAACGTACAGTAGGCTACCTACATCTACTGTCTGGTTGTATCCAACATCAGATGAAGCTGACCTTCAGTACACAATGGTTTTGCATAAATGCTTTATGCAAACATGCCTGTTAGGTAACACTACCCTCTTTCCTTGTTCTCCTCTGTCGGTAGTTCCGGGGTTTTCTTTAGGGAGGTCGTGAGCTTAGAATTATAAGGTTCTATCTCGGTTTAGGGTAGTTCAGAGATATTGAGCGTCAACGTTTCTACATTCCATTATGTTTGGTGAGATGGAACCTTTGTATTTTATTAATTACTAACTAAAACATTTCAACATTTTAAAAATAACACCACACAGGCATTAATAAACACCTAATGGATCAGATTATGTAAAAAAATTTGGACCAAAAATTGAGATAATTCAATAAAATAAACCTTATAATTCTAACGTCACGAGGTGGTGGAACACGTTAGCAGAGCTGCCTGTGTCTTCAGATGGAGATGGTACAAGGAGCACACATGATGCTGGTACATAGATACCAATAAATAATTAATCTATTCACTTTGAATTTCCATATACTGTATCTGTGTACTCCCTTATAAGATCCCACAATTCTTCTGCAGTTTATTATAATGGTCAAACATAGTGTAGAGACTCAAAATGATCTCCAAGTTGCCAGTGAATCACATCACATGTTTTACTCCATCAATGCATCACTTCTTTCATTCTTCTCCTCAGATTGGGCTGGATGGCATAGGGAAGGAGGGGTCTATAACTCTGGCCTGCCATGTGTCTGGATGCCTCCTCTACAGGCTGTCTGTCTCATGCAACTTGATCTACTCTGACTTCAGAAATGACCTGAAAAGAGTTTTCAAACAGGGCTGGGGTCCATCGTGCTTCTCATCGATGACTCAGATAGAGTGAAGGTTCATGTCCCGTGTAAAAGTATCCATTAGGAGAGTCTTGATGTTATTCCTACTTTTAATGTTTAGCATTTTCCATTCAAAATGACAAAAAAATTGAATCTAATCTAATGATGTTACACTTCTTTTTTTATAGCAAGTGCGGCAGAGATTGCACATAGTTTTGGCCCACCCTGCCCTGCTTAGCTGCTGCAACATGGACTGGTACAGCAAGTTGTCCAAAGAGGCCCTGCTCCAGGTGGCCAGCAGCACCTACATCAACTCCTCCACTGGCTCGGCAAGGTTAAGCAGAACACATTCTCCTTTTTTCACCATCAGATGCAGAGCAATTGTTGATTATTCTATAATGCAAATGTGTTCATTGTGGCTATATTTCAGGTCCTTCAAAAGAAAGTAGCCAGCGTGTGTTGATATTCACTACAGTTCAAGCCAAATAGCAGCCGAGTGCCTGCAGGAAATGAGAAGGCCCTACTATATCGTCCCAAGCACGTTCATTGAGTACATAGACACATCTGCCAAGATACATCGTTCAGAAGGGTCCCAGCTCCATAATATCAGTTACAGCCACCCAGAGATGAGTTATAGCATTTCATTCATAATGATAATGTTTTTTACTATCCCCATGTTGGAAATTCTGTTTGCAGAGAAAAGTGTGATTTTAATGTATTTGGTTTTTTCTCCCCCAAAGAGATCGTAATGGTCGGTTCTGTAAGGGGCTGGCCGTGTTATCTGAGGTAACATCACTGGTCACAGTCATGCAAGTAGAACTGGTAGAACTGGTAGAACTGGGCCCACAAATTGAGTACAAGTCAAAGGTAAAGCAGCTTTATGTTGAAATAAAATACTTTCCAAATAAAATGCTAATATAAAGTTACAGTATAACAGATTTTAATGGTCTGCTTAAAAAGAGATTGAACTGCTGGTTTAATTTTGGACAAGAAATTGAAATCTTGATGGAAAAACTAAAAGAGGATCCTCAAGCAGTGGAACAAGTTAGAGCTGTTGTCAAAATGGAAGAAGAAATTATGACTCAAGAAACTCAAATTGTTCATGGTAAATGGACTGCACTTATATAGCACCTTTTTTGCTGCTCCAAAGCGCTTTACAACAGCCTCTCATTCACCCATTCACACACACATTCACACACCAATGGCGGCAAGCTACCATGCAAGGCGCTGGCCCGCTCACTGGGAGCAATGTGGGGTTCAGTGTCTTGCCCAAGGACACTTCCACATGTGGCCAGCCGGGGCTCAAACCGCCGATCTGCCAACCTTGTGATCATTAGACGGCGGCTCTACCTCCTGAGACACAGCCGCCCCCTCATGAATATGCAACGGTGAACAAGCATATTATTTGTAAGATTACTACTGTACAAAAACAGACCGTAGAATTCAGCAGTGACTATTTCCAGTCAGTTCTGTAGTAAGTTAAACATTTTAGACAGTTGAAAATCCCCCCTCACTATAGATACGGTTTGTGTTTGGCCTCTGTTGACTGACTGATGTTTTGTTTATGTAAATCATGTGTCATTGATGTCGGAGGCCACGGCAGATTTGCATAAAGTGATGATGCCATCTCTAGAGTCTCGGCAGTCCAGTCTCGGCTTTAGATGCTTTGGAAAAAAGTGACATTTCAGAAATAACGTGAGCTTAGAATTATACAGTTCTAGAATCTCCGTTTAGGGTAGTTCAGAGATATTGAGCGTCAAAGTTTTTACATTCCATTATGTTTTGTGAGATGGAATCTTTGTATTTTATGAATTACTAACTCAAAAATGTCAATATTTAAAAAAGAACACCACACAGGCATTAATAAACACCTAATGGATCAGATTATGTAAAAAACTCAATTTTGACAAAAATTGACATAGAACCTTATAATTCTAACGTCACGATAAGGCAAGTAACATTCTGGGAGCAAGCAGTCACCCTGCCACTTGTCATGGTTAACAGCTGATGGACGGAGCTTTTACCATCTCACATTCATAGACAGAGCTAGAGATGCAAGAACTGACCATCTATGATTTACAAATGATAGTTTTAACCATGTTTCAAAGCTATGCAGTGTTTGTTTACAATAACATTGTTTACAAACAATGGTGTAAAACAAGCTCTTATTTGGGGTTTAGAAGGGGGAAGACAGTTGAACTAAGCTCATGAGGCATTTATCATTTATATTCTTCAAGATTCAATGGCTATATAATTCATTTAAAAGTAAAAAAGAAAAGAAAATGGACTGCACTTATATAGCGCCTTATTCCATAGCACTTTACAACGGCCACCCATTCACACACACATTCACACACCAATGGCGGCCAAGCTACCATGCAAGGCGTCAGCCCACTCATTGGGAGCAATTTGGTTTCAGTGTCTTGCCCAAGGACACCTCGACACGTGGCCAGCCGAGGATCGAACCACCATTATGGGCGGCAGTGGCTCAGGATAGAGCCGACGTCTAATGATCGCAGGGCCGGAGGTTCGAACCCCCGGCTGGCCACGTGTCAAGGTATCCTTGAGCAAGGCACTGAACCCCTAATTGCTCCAGGGTGCTGTGGTTTGTGTTGCCAACATAAGAGGGTTTCAACCTTCACCTCATAAAGATGATGGATGTCGTCACTGAGAGGATATACAAGGTAACACAGGAGAGGGAAGGTCAACGTTCCTGGTTATCTCTGCAAGGCTGCAGTCTGCACACTGTGGTCAACTCGTGAGCTGACTTAATACATTTTCAGTTCTGTGTAAAATATTATGTTTTTATATAATCTTTTAATGTATTCAATAATGTCAGGTGACCGTAATGTATTGTGGTAAGAGTTCAGCCACTGTAACTGCATTATGAGATGCCCAGATTATAATTTTTTGCATTAACCCATAACCGCAACAGTTTTGAGGATGTTGAATGTTTTCCCCCTCCTCCTGCTCCTCCTGAGACTTCTACTGCCCCCCAGCACTGCGTCTCTCCCCTCTACTGTGTCCCCTAAAACTTCTATTGCCCCCCTTGTACTGTTTCTCTGTTTCTCCAGTGTCTATATATAAAATAAAATAAAAAAGAAAGTCTAGGTTTAGAAGAAGGTGATAGAAGTAGACGTTTCCTTCTATCACAGAGACTGCCAATGGCCCCGGGCCTGAGCTGGATTACTCTTCCTGCTACGACTGGTGGATTGATGATTCACTTGCTTAGTCAAATGTATTGAGTGTAAGTCGCTGTGGAATAAGGCGTCTGCTAAATGGCAAACATGTAAAATGTTTGAAAAGATTGAAATGGAAAGGCTCAGATCTGGGCCGTCACTCACTTTCGCCTCTGGCTGTCTTCTAAACCAGACCCAGTTTTCCCAGCCTCCATTCTGCAGAGCTGTTAAGGTGAGGTATTCCCTCAGCACACCACTAGAGGGGGCTCTGCTCCCACTCTCAGTTCACTGTCTGTTATTATTACACTTTTATTAGCTCTCACTGACTGTAAATGGCAGTTGTTTGTGTTGTTATACAGCCCCCGTGCTGTAGTCTGAGTGATTTGAAGGAAAAGCTTCCTCACACCTTCAGCCCCTGTGGTGAGGTCACAGATAGGACCTTCTGTAAAAATAGACTGCAGTCCTGACCTGGAGAGCTTCACATCTCAGAAAACAATGAACTAGAATAGATGATTCTAGATTGAGATAAAAGGAGTCCCCTCGTAGGGTGTTTTGTCTCGTCTCTGTGCACTCCATCCCATGATGCATCAGGAGAGGCTCCTGCAGGGTTCGGAGGGCTCGGAGCTGCCCTGGGCGGAGCTGTGCTACCTGACTGGCGAGGTGATCTATGGAGGCCGTGTCGCAGACCCCTGGGACCGCTGCTGCCTGCTACCCATCCTCCAGAGCTGTCACACACCCATTGTTCTCCAGGAGGGACACAGCTTCTGACAGGCACAGGTAGAACACACTACTGTACCACTACACTAAGCAGCTCACTGAGAGTCTAACATTTTTATAACTCACAGGACATTAATCTCAATACTACAAAAGATTACAATTAGACATGTTGCTTTCGTCAACGTGAAAAACAACAGATAAAGGCCTGTCATGATCCAGCGAAAACATTGAGTGTTTGTGGTAATAATAGTTTCTGTATTGAGGTTATTGAGAGCATTGTTTTGTATTTCACTTGACAGGGCCTAGTACCCACACCCTTCTTCCCCAAAGATGCCAGCTGGTCTCAGTGTAGAGCTTACATAGAGAACATGCCAGACAAAGAGCTGGCAGAGGTGTTTGGCACCGACGGCAGTGCGGAGATGGTGATCTTGCACAGCCAGAGCCAGCAGCTGCTCCAGACTATAGTTAGCCTGCGGCCTCAGCGACAGCAGTGTGCTCGCCAGGTGGGTCAGCCTCCGGGGGAAAACCTCTGTGTAGCTCCACACGTGAACAGGGAAGAGTTGGAGTCTGTAATGTTTTGCAGGGTTCCTACAAGTCAAATTTAAGACCTTTTTAGACCTATTTAGACCCTACACACACTTCCTTCGAGACATCATCGCAAAAGTTAATTTGGCTGCAGCATCCTCCACTGATCAGGGTAACTTATGGACTTCATCTACTCTATGTTTAATTTTAAGACATGAGACATGGTGGTAACACACAGCATTGAAAGACAATACAACAGATAGACCTATTTATCTTGTATAGTTTATTTCAACTGTGTTTATTTTAACTGTATGACTGAAGACCTGTTTGTGTGTGTGTGAACTCTGAAGGTGAAGAGTGCTCAGCCTCCTCAGCACTGCAGGTCAGAGGTCATCCTTCGCCAGGAGATCGACCGCTTCAACCATCTCCTGCGGGGGAAGCACTCCAGCCTCCTCTCTCCAGGCTCCTCTCTCCAGCCTCCTCTCTTTCTGCTCAGCCATCCAAGGAGGAGAGGTGCTGATCTGGAGGAGGTGTGTACCGTACTGCCCTGCTCAACATGATTGTGCCCTCTGCTGGAAGGTATGTAGTATGTTTTCTGTGCTCAGATATGTGATGATGCTGCACCTGTATCTGCTGAGTCTCGAGGAGTCGGTTTTATGCCCCCAGTACCGCACCTGAAAGCAAGCTGCCCTCTGTCTTCCTCAGGGACTTTATCACAGCCTTTCGAGTCCTTTTGAGTCATGTATCTTAAGTCAAAGTCTTAAGTCATGAATACCAAGTCAAAGTCATGTCGAGTCTTTTATCAGTGTTAGTCAAGCAAGTCTCGAGTCCTCAAATTTGCGACTCGAGTCAAGTCATGTGACTCGAGTCCCCCACCTCTGCCACAAATATAACAAGGCACATTTTTTTGGTTATCAACATTTTAAAAAGCCTTTCATTTAAAGGCAAATGTGTACTTTGGTGACAGACAATACACACAAGCCTTTGGAGCAAGTGTATTTTGAGCACTTTGAGCTGCAATGTTTGCAGGAAAAGTGCTAAACAAAACAAAGGTTATTATTATTATTATTATTATCTCACTACCAACCAGAGTTGCCCACCCATTGGATCTTCAGGGGCACAGCCCTACTCTGCCAGCTCAACGAGTGAACTTTATTTACTATACACAGACTGTAGATAACTATACTACAACATAACTATTGAGAAATATACTGTTCCTTACGAATAAAGATGTACAACGGCAATATTGTTCCGATTTTATCAAAAGCAGTTATGACAATGCAATGTGAAAGACTATGAAACCTGTTGATTTTGTATTGTCAGTGCAATCAGTGCAATATGTCATACCTACAAACCAACTTACATGCTGTTCAAATATCCTTAAAAAGTGAGGCGTGACTCCAGGCCAACTTGAGGATAAAGTTGTTTACAGAGTGAGGAACATCTTGTTGAAAGGAAGCTCCTAGTGTATACACATTTCATTTCCAAAATGTTTTTAACAATAGACAGGCTCAACAATAGACAGGCTCTCATACACAAAGTTATACAGACACAAAACACACAACCCAGCAAAAAAATCGCATATCAATTGCTTGGTAACAGTGTTCAGAGCATACCCAAATGTAAAATAGCTGGCTTGCTAATGATGCATGGTGTACAGTATACAAAACAAGCAAAGTGCCATTGTGTTGTAAAGAAGGAAATATCATTGTCCTTGGAACAAGACAACTGAATAATAAGACCTTACCGTCTTGTATTTGGTCTTGTCAGGTGTGGTCTAGAAGTGCAACTTGAGCTTATAGCAACTTGGACTATAGCCAAGGCGGGTGCAAAGTTTTGAAATTAATCAATGGCGGCAAGCTACCATGCAAGGCACCGGCCCGCTCACTGGGAGCAGTTTGGGGTCTTGACATGTGATCTTGCGATCATTAGACGGCAGCTCTACCTCCTGCGCCACAGCCACCCCAAGGCCTCTGGTAAATGTCCTTCAACTTAAAGTGGTGTGAACCGTCCCAGTGGCCTGAGACAGCATGAAACTGTGAAAGATTGTTTCCATCACACAGCTGTCTCATGCTCCACAACATCTGTATGAAAGGTGGTAAAAAGAGTCTCGCTCTCCTCTCCTGACGCCCCCTCGACTGTGGACCTTCCATTGCTTTCTTTGCTTGTTGCTTGATGTTGCTGCGAGGGGGGCTTCAGATACAAAAACAAACTAGTTTAGAATTCATACCATAACCTTATAAACTCCTCAAAAAAAGTTCGGAAACGTTATTTTGGTTGATTATTCCTCTCCTTTAATAATACGAATACCAACAGAAGAATATTCCAGGGGGTTTTGGCAAACTTTTTTGGGCCGCTACCCACACGTTTAGCTGTGTTACTCATTCCACGAATGCATGATCCTTACAAGTTGTACCTCGTTGTAAAGGTGTCAAATCAACGATATAAAATACAATGACAATTGGTAATATTAAAGGGGAGGAAGAATCGACTGAAATAATGTTTCCATTGTTATGGAAAGTTTATATTGTATTTAGAGTACCCTCGATAGCACATAGCTTTGTTAATATGCCCTTGACATTGATGGTATTTGTGTATTTCTCGCCATAACATGATAAAACAGCATAATAACACAATCTTTATTAGTATTTCAAGTCTGAATACTGAATGTCAACACTCATGTTGTACTTACTCTGTGTCCTAGTGGGGTGACACAACACAGCTTCAGTTTGAGGTGTTCTGGCAGGAAGAACAGCATGTTACCCAACAGAGGGTAGATGGTGCCTGGAGTCACGTCCTCCTCCTTCATAGGACCTTGCAGAGAGAATAAACACCAAACAACAGAAACATTCTCTTGTTCAAAACAATCTCTTGTGAAAGTTCAAATGCATTCATTCTAGTGTAAACCGTTCTCCCGTACCTGTGATAAAGCTAACGACCAATCCTGTCAACACAACAGTAAGGGAGTTGAGGGCGCTGTACCACATGTAGGACAACGAATAGAATCTCCGCAGTCCCATTGGTTGGCTAAAGAATAGGCAGAAAGAGACACGGATGTGATCAAATCAGAATCGCATGACGTCAATCAACAGCACTCATGCTATCGACGATTCTACCAAAAAGTGCGATACTTTGGCTATTTACCGGTAGTTGGATGTTGTTAATTGTCTCTAGACTCTAACCTGTAGTTACAGGGTACAGCATTGATGAGTGCAGATCCGAGGGCCGTGGTTATATTCTTTGACAGTGGCGACGCTGTGCAGTTGAATTGAGACGGAAGTGTAGAACTGGAGCTACGGGTCACGATGCTCCCGATGACGACCCAGAAGGCCATGGCCAGGCCCGCCCCGAGTCCTGTCAGAGCCCCCTGGAGAAAGACAACGTTTTTAAATGTTTTTATTTTTTACATGTTTGGCATTTAGCAGACGCCTTATTCCAAAGCGACTTACAATCAATACATTTGAATACTAAGCAAGTGAATCATCAATCCACCAGTCGTAGCAGGAAGAGTAATCCAGCTCAGGCCCGGGGCCATTGATAGAAGGAAAAACCTTCTTCTAAACCTACCCTTTTTTTTTTTTTTTTTTTTACACTGGAGAAACAGTACAAGGGGGGCAAATAGAAGTTTTTAGGGGACACAGTAAAGGGGGAAAAGCGGGTGTCTTCAGGAGACGCAGTGCTGGGGGGCAGTAGATGTCTCAGGAGGAGAATCACAGCAACAGACTGCAGTTTAGTGACATCATCTCCACTATGGTTCAGTTTAGTGACATCATCTCCACTATGGTTCAGTTTAGTGACATCATCTCCACTATGGTTCAGTTTAGTGACATCATCTCCACTATGGTTCAGTTTAGTGACATCATCTCCACTATGGTTCAGTTTAGTGACATCATCTCCACTATGGTTCAGTTTAGTGACATCATCTCCACTATGGTTCAGCCAACAAAAGCATCAGGTGAAGACACCGGGCGCCTGTGGACACGCGGCTTCTTTGTACATTGAGTTTTTCCTTTCAGCTCACGAAAGAAATAGGCTATTCTTAATCTCTTGATAGCGTGTCGCGGCAGCCAGCCTGAGACGCGTGCCTCATGCTCGCTGTTTGGCTGCTCTAACCCGTTAACATGGGTGCCGAAACGAAAAGCACACGCGCTGCTGAGGTACAGGTGGGCGGTGTGCTGGGGAGCCGTAACACTTACAGTGGAGTTGGCACAAGGGAAGAACATCCCCAGACAGAAGACACCGAGAAGAGGGCCACCAACCATTCCAAAGATTTTCAAAGCTACCTTGGATTTAAATAAACATATATACAGTTAAATGTATCTGTTTTAGTATTCATGTGGAGTATTTAGGGTTTAAAAAATATAAATGAATGATAAAGCTTTCGACAAAATAAATGTTCATCTAATTGAAAGTATATCAAACAGTTCTAACCTGCAAAACTGAATCACCCATCAGATGGGTCAGATAGGCCATGGCCAGACACACCAGCCCGTAGGACGATGCTAGTTGGGGAAAAAGTAAACATGTTCTTATTTAGAACAACTGCTGATTAAAAGTTAATTCATTATTATGTTGCCCCCCCACCTTTCAGATGTAATACACTTGAACATCAAAGGTCAAAGTCAAAAGAACTCACCTAGGGCCTTGGAGAGCTGTGTAGCCCTGGCTTCAGTCATGGAAGGGAAGTGGGGTTTGATCAAGTCCTCCATCGTCACTGTGGCCAGGGAGTTAAAGGCAGAGGAGATCGTGCTGCAGATGGGAGAAATTAAACCCAAATTGGCAAGTAAATACAAAACACTGGACATCTTCCATGTTTTTAATTGGAATTATACCTGGCTTACTAGTTCTAGAACATGAGAGCGAGTAGCCTGACAAACACATTTACATAACTCTGTTTTCTACCCACTGGTGTCAGAAGACTTGTCACCATTCATTCCATGCGTCTGTTTGTGTCGTTCCTGAACAGATAATGCAGATGCAGATGCACATGAAACATACCTGAGTGCTGCGCTGAATAAACAGGCAACAAAAAGTCCAGGCAAACCAGGCAGGTCCTGGAGCATGTCCATGACAAAGTACAGCACCATCTGTGGAGAGCAGGTGCAGGTTGGTATGCCACGCATGAACATGTGATCTCATAAAGTGCATAAATCAGGGTTCCTACACGTTTCAACAAGTCAAATGTAATACCTTTTTAGACCTTTTTTAGACCTTTTTGAATAGAATTTTAGACCTTTTCGTGACACCATATGATAGCTTTTTGTCATCCTTCCGTAGCTTCGTTCGCCAATAATTTCTCCCGGGGGCAGCGAATTGGCTTTTTTGGGGGGGGTTCCGGCTTGATTAATTTCCACGTAAATAGATGAGGTCGGACTGATTTCCTTGCAGGACAAGCTAATCTCATTTTTTAGACCTAGCACCTAATTTTTTTAGACCTAATAACTGAAACTTTAGACCTTTTTAGGCCTTATAAATCGGATTGCTGGATTTTAGCCTTTAAGGCTTTTTAAGACCAGCGTGGGAACCCTGATTAAAGATGATCCACAGTAACACACTCCTACTGACCGCATCTTTGGACTTGCCGCCTATCTTGTCTGAATGGTCCTCTCCACTGTAGCGGGCGAACATGACCAGCCCCATCACACAGCTCAGAGCCAGGGCCACCTGCAATGAGGGAAACACTATGTAGCAAGACCTGCAAACACAACAAAGGGATCCGAATTCACTCAACAAAAATGTGCAATTTAACACACACTCACATTCCTGATTTGATTGAACAGAGATATGCCTCATACGTACACTACCGTTCCAAAGTTTGGGGTCACTTAGAAATTTCCTTATTTTTGAAAGAAAAGCACTGTTTTTTTCAATGAAGATAACATTAAATTAATCAGAAATACACTCTATACATTGTTAATGTGGAAAATTACTATTCTAGCTGCAAACATCTGGTTTTTAATGGAATATCTACATAGGTGTATAGAGGCCCATTTCCAGCAACCGTCACTCCAGTGTTCTAATGGTACATTGTGTTTGCTAATCGCGTTAGAAAGCTAATGGATGATTAGAAAAACCTTGAAAACCCTTGTGCAATTACGTTAGCACAGCTGAAAACGGTTTTGCTGGTTAGAGAAGCTATACAAATGGCCTTCCTTTGAGCTAGTTGAGTATCTGGAGCATCACATTTGTGGGTTCGATTATACTCTCAAAATGGCCAGAAAAAGAGAACTTTCATATGAAACTTGACAGTCTATTCTTGTTCTTAGAAATGAAGGCTATTCCATGTGAGAAATTGCCAAGAAACTGAACATTTCCTACAACGGTGTGTACTACTCCCTTCAGAGAACAGCACAAACAGGCTCTAACCAGAGTAGAAAGAGAAGTGGGAGGCCCCGGTGCACAACTGAGCAAGAAGACAAGTACATTAGAGTCTCTAGTTTGAGAAATAGACGCCTCACAGGTCCTGAACTGGCAGCTTCATTAAATGGTACCCGCAAAACGCCAGTGTCAACGTCTACAGTGAAGAGGCGACTCTGGGATGCTGGCCTTCTAGGCAGAGTGGCAAAGAAAAAGCTCATCTGAGACTGGCCAATAAAAGGAAAAGATGAATATGGGCAAAAGAACACAAAAGAACAGAGGAAGATTGGAAAAAAGTGTTATGGACAGACAAATCGAAGTTTGAGGTGTTTGGATCACACAGAAGAACATTTGTGAGATGCAGAACAAGTGAAAAGATGCTGGAAGAGTGCCTGACGCCATCTGTCAAGCATGGTGGAGGTAATGTGATGGTCTGGGGCTGCTTTGGTGCTGGTAACATGGGAGATTTGTACAAGGTAAAAGGGATTTTGAATAAGGAAGGCTAACACTCAATTTTGCAACGCCATGCCATACCCTGTGGACAGCGCTTGATTGGAGCCAATTTCCTCCTACAATTGGACAATGACCCAAAGCACACCTCCAAATTATGAAGAACTGTTTAGGGAAGAAGCAGGCAGCTGGTATTCTATCTGAAATGGAGTGGCCAGCGCAGTTGAGCTGTTGTGGGAGCAGCTTGACCGTACGGTACGTAAGAAGTGCCCATCAAGCCAATCCAACTTGTGGGAGGTGCTTCAGGAAGCGTGGGGTGAAATTTCTTCAGATTACCTCAACAAATTAACAGCTAGAATGCCAAAGGTCTGCAATGCTGTAATTGCTGCAAAGGGAGCACTCTTTGACGAAAGCAAAGTTTGAAGGACAAAATTATTATTTCAAATAAAAATCATTATTTCTAACCTTGTCAATGTCTTGACTATATTTTATATTCATTTTGCAACTCATTTGATAAATAAAAGTGTGAGTTTTCATGGAAAACACAGAATTGTCTGGGTGACCCCAAACTTTTGAACGGTAGTGTATGTAACTACTGTACTGTCCTGGATTTCTGATCTAGACACAGACACTGTGCACTTCATATAACCTTGTGTGATGTTCCACAGAAAGTTTGCTCTGTTCATGATATGGATAGAGATAGGAGGCTTACATTACTGCTGCCCTCTCTGTGCGAGAGCTGAGGTACCTCTGGACTTGGGCCTGGTTCACGCCATACAAGGACAGCATCAGGAACACCCCGCCCACTCCCAGGGTCCAGAACGTGTGTCTCTCCGTAGGGTCAGGATTCAGGCTGAAGTTTTAGAAGAATATGAGGAAGAACGTGGGATTGTATTGTAATCTAAATAACATTGTAAGATCAAGTCAAGATCTGCTCAAAATAAAAAGGAAGATGCCTTAAGATAAGATTAACATTGCTACATTGTAATTTTGTACAGTCATGCTGCCCGATCACGTCTCTTCACTACACTGGCTCCCTGCTGGTGGAATGAGCTTCCCACGGCTGTCAGAACTGCAGAGTCACTACCCATCTTCCGTCGGAGACTGAAGACCCATCTCTTCAGGTTACACCTTAACTCCTGAGACTTCTACTGCCCCCCAGCACTGCGTCTCCTGAAGACACCCGCTTTTTCCTGTTTACTGTGTCCCCTAAAACTTCTATCGCCCCCCTTGTACGGTTTCTGTTTCTCCAGTGTCTATATAAAAAAAAAAAGTCTAGGTTTAAAAGAAGGTGATAGAAGTAGATTTTTTTCTTCTATCACAGAGACTGCCAATGGCCTGAGCTGGATTATTCTTCCTGCTACGACTGGTGGATTGATGATTCACTTCCTTAGTCAAATGTATTGATTGTAAGTCGCTTTGGAATAAAGCGTCTGCTAAATGCCAAAAATGTAATGTAATGTCCATGTGGTGGACAGTCATTAAGTCAACTCACTCGAGGCCAGAGATGCGGTTACCCTCCAAGGCTTTCCTCCAGACCTCAGACACGCCCCCTGTCTTCTGTATGCCCACCACTATGACAGCCAGCTGTCCTGCAAACATCACCACTGTCTGAAAGACGTCGGTCCAGATGACTGCCTTGAGTCCACCCTGTCAGGAAATGGCAAAACAAATAGCAATGTTGTCATATTTTGTAATGCCTGCATTTGATTTTAAAAATAAAATAAAAACTATACACTGCATGTACTGTACATCAAAGGATCGTCCACATTTAGATGTTATTCAAAGTGAGACATTTACATTATAAGTAATATTTGCAGTTTAGTTGCCATCATTGATATCAATCAATCAAATGTAATTGTATAGCGCTTTTTACATAGATAAATATCTCAAAGTGCTTCACAACAAGAACAATACTAAACATTATAAACAATAAATACAATACAAACTATATCAACTAACACCAAACCACAGACTCACAAAAAGCAAGCCAAGCTAAAGACATGGGTAACAGCACAGAGGTGAGGGAAACCTTCCTGTGTTATAGGTATGCAGTAAGTTGCCATGACTATTACAAATTCAGAAAATAACCATGAACGTCTTACCAATGTTGTATACACTGTGCATACCAGTCCAGTTGCCAACACTGCTCCCCATAATCTAAATCCAGTAACTAAGGATAGAAATGTAACATTTAAGCAACTACTTCTAGAGTCTTCAGACTAAATAGTCTGACGTTCTGATCATAACAGACACAAAGATTCAAGACTAATACAAACTGTTCCAGGCAAAATACTCTACAGTTGTACAAGTGTCAAACCAATAATGTGTATGGACGTTTACAACATTGTTTCCAGTGTCTGTAAAAGTCCTAAAGCATAACAGTCTGAGTGACTTACCGGCATTAAGTGCAAAGGCAGGAGTGTACACACACACACCCATGTAGATTACCTACAAAAGGGATAGTTGTCATCATGTAAGACAAAACATACATTAGAATGTAGTATATTTGGGACACTTGGTGGCGTAGCACACTAAGGCATCAGCCATGTAATCGCAGGGTCCCTGGTTCGATTCCACCCATCCTTCCTGTCAATCTCTACTGTCTATCCCAATTTAAGCAGAAATGCCCTAAAAACATATTTTAAAGAACAAAAAGAATGTAGTATATTAGAATAAAGACAAAGATATAATCCAAGTGATCAAAGATCCACAACATATGCAATCTCTTTGTGTTGCCCTCATATTGCATCTGGTGGGGAACTTCAACTTACCATCTGAAACATGAAGGTTACCGTTCCACAGATGCGCACTGCTTTACTGAAACGCAGCTCCAGATACTGAAAAAAAAAAAGTGTTAATAATATCTCAGGAATTTTACTATTTTACTGGAAACACTGAAATCTTGATTGAGAGGTTCTAACCACCAATACATCTCAAATTTAAAGTTCTACTTTCAGACGTTTTGCTTTGTTCATCCTCTTGAGCTTGAAAAATAATAATAATAATAATAATAATATCTTGGATTTATATAGCGCCTTTCTAGACCCAAGGACGCTTTACAGATTTCATAGACAGACAGAACAGAAAAACTAAACAAAGAAACCTGGCTACATAGTGTACAGGTTTTTACTTTTGCCTGCCTGTGGCTCTGTCAGTATTGATTGATTGATTGATTGATTGACTGAGAATGTTTGTTATGTGAAGCGCATTGAGTTGCATCTTGTAAGAAATGCGCTATACAAATAAAATTTGATTTGATTTGATTTGATTTAGAGGCCAAAGGCGGTGTCCAGGGTGAAGAGAGAGAGCATACCTGGTAAACGCTGGTCAGGTGCAACCTGTAGAAGACAGGGATGAAAACGTGTGCAGGAATGAGCAGGCCCAGGATGTAGGCACAGCCTATGAACCAGTATTGTGTGCCGTGGGTGTAGATCTCTGCAGGCACACCTATGATCGCCACAGCTGACTGGAAGGAGGCGAGTAAGGAGAACGCTATGGGCAGGCAGCCCATGCTCCGGTCAGCCAGCAGGAACTCCTGTGTAGTGCGCTGACGCCCCCCGGAGAGGGCATAGTACAGTCCTATCACCATAGAAGCAGCCAGCAAACAGACAAATATGACATAGTCGATGGTAGCAAAGTGTTTGTGGACAGAAGGATCCATTCTGCCAGTGCCTAAGTCCTAAGTTAAGGTTGCAGTAGGATTGGATGGAGAAGGGTGCTCCTTGTAAAACAGCTTCAAGGAATATGGAAAATCTTTGTCCAGAACCATCCACAAGGATATCCAAACAAGCCTTGAATAACCTTCAGATGCACTGCAGAAGATGGGGGAAAACAAGTCTTAAGTATTGGAACTAAAGGCCGATTTAAGCTTCTGCGTCGAATTTACGCACGTCTACGCCGTAGCCTACGTAAGGGGTCTCCAAGTTTATAGTTCTACGTTCTAGTTCTACGTTCTACGCGGACCGCGGCATAGAAAAATATGCTTTTCTTATTCTATCTCGTTAACGGTACATGACTAAGACTCCATTCAAAGTTCAGTGTGTTCAGCATGCTATTCTGGTCATGGAGAATTTTAGTTTGGAATTCTAACCCATTGTCGTCGTCCGTCGTCCGTCCCACCCCCCCCCCCCCCCCCCCGGGTCCCCCCCCCCCGGGAATTCGCTCCTAGCTGTGTCGATCGTGATAGGAGTGTCGTATCGACACCATTCAAATGGTTTCAGATTCCCTGTCCTCTCCCCTATCCGGACACGTTTGAATTGTTATCCTAACCCACGGTAAACCACAGTTATTAACCCGCAAAGGGTGCCTCCGGGTTGTGCCTGACGCTTCCATAGGGCGCTCTACTCAAAGCGGCATAATAGCGATTTTTTTTTAAAATGCTTGTTGTAAATAAAAGTTATATGATGCATTGAAATGACATTAAACTAAGATAATACGATGGTTATCATAATTTTTCAAATCTTTATTAATAAGTAATTACAGAAAAAGTAAATGACATTTCTGTCATGGCTTCCGCATTTTGGCCGGAATCTTGTCGGAATCATGTGCTACCAAGCGGACCAATCACAGAGCTTACGGTTGCGTAGAAACTGACGCGTACTTACATTTTTGGAGATGTGCACGTCAACCCTCTACGCGTAGCCTACGCTGTCGATTTTTACGCAGAAGTTTAAATCGGCCTTAACCGTGGTTACAGCCACACGGTAGAATTAAACAAATACTTTCTCCATTAAAGAAGGAAGCACAGCATCAGACAGTCACACTATACTCACTGAAAACACATCAGTACACCAAGTGCATGCGTATCCCAGCACACACACATGCAAAACGATGCACATTACATACCTGCTCTTCAGACAGACATTCCCCATGAGGACACACTAAACTAGATGAGCAGGAAGTCACCTCCACAAGCTTCCAGATTCCCATCTCTGGAGGAAAGAGAGGTTTGCATTACTAGTGCATTAAATGTTGGTCAATGAAGTAAGTGAATTAAAAGTCCATAATAAAAAAACATAGGACCTCTAAGGTTAAACCATGTGGAGAAATCTACCCTAAAATATAAATAACAGACCAACGTAAGTCTCAGTGAGGTGAATTGCAATATTGAATTCCTTCGAAAGACTATGCCTCATAATGATTCATGACAGATAAGTTAAAGATAGTGAGTCAGGGTCAAAAACAAGTTAGGGAATAGCAGTTAACTTTACCCTACATACAGGTTTGGTGACAATGACATCCCAAATAATTTAGCCGCAGAACACAAGTAGGCTATGCACAAAACTGGACGTGTATGGAGGACCAAGTCTGTCAAAATTAACAATAAATATATAGATACATAAATATCCAGCCTAAAACATCTCCACGTTATCTACCTGGATAGAGGAGGTGCGGTCACACTTCCTCTCCAACAGGCAATATTCTCTTCCGTTATTGCTGCAAGTTGGTAGTATGTTGTACGTCTTAAAAACATCCATTAAACTGTTTAGGACTAGGCATATAATTAATTCTCTCTTATGACAATCCTCCCACGGGCGTACGATTACAAGAATACCCCCCCAGCGCCGAGGCGATATAACCTTGCCCGAAGCCTGGCAGGAAAGCCATGTTGATAAAAGAGTTGAAGACCAAACACAAAACTGCACACGAGGGTGTACGTTGAGTAACATTCAAGAACTAACGTTTTCGTTCACTAACCATTCTTATAGAATAATTACGATTTTGTGTAGCAAATTACGACTAGTGGAACATATTTTATATCATATGTGATATGATTAAGTACATGCTTAGATCTTGAATGCACACTATCAAGCCTTTTGGTAGTCATTCTGCAACGTATTGCCTGCGAATGTGACTCTTACGTAGTACGTCGTTATTTTGATTTTGCTTCCGGTATAAATGTACCCGCGAAATTGAACTGAGTATAAAACAGGCAACAAAGAAGTTGAAAACGGAATAATACAATTATCTACCACGGTGGACATAATGGAAGGGTCGAAAAAAGGTAGCTTTTTATCATATATAATTGACAATAATGTAATTGATAATGCAGGGCGCATATCCGAGACTAACCGAGTTGCCTGTACAAGGCTGTTATTGTCTGTCTATGAAATCTGTTAGGCGTCCTTGGGTTTGAGAAAGGCGCTATATAAATCTAATATATTCTTATTATTAAGGCTGTAGAGGCGATTTCGACTAATCCGAATAGGTCGTGTTGGTCATGATGTCTCTGTATGTCAACGGCCTACTTTTGTTTATCCACAGGTGTTTTGAGTCACTTGTGCATGTTGGAAACGCAGGAGAACAACTTTGCAGTGACGGCAGATAGTGAGGAAGACCTGAAGGCAACACTAGAGGCACTTCTCATTCAGAGAGACCAGCTGAAAGCCAGAGTAACAGCAGACACGGTGAGCTGATCAATTCCTTCAGGCTACCATAAAACCTTCTGAGTCCATGGATCATGCTATCCATGTTGTTACCCTGCAATGTCAAATGCTCATGCTCACAGCTCATTCTATTATGGTTACATGGTTACAAAGAGGGCAAAAGAAGAAGTGAAGTCAATGTTAGGTTGTTGACAGTTGACTTCAACTTTCTGTATTCCAGTCGCTCCAGAAGGTGAGAGATCTGTTGGACAAGGATGCTTCATGTGGAGGGGAGGGTGTGGATGACCTGGAGGATGGCTCAGAGAACTTACAACTGTTGTTGTTGATGGCCAAACATGTCCAACTGAAGGACCTCCTGAACGCTCATCACCTCACTGGTACCTACAGTCCACCCCTAATCTCCCTTGGATTCATTTAGTTTACATTTACATGTTTGGCATTTAGCAGACGTCTTATTCCAAAGCGACTTACATTTGACTAAGCAAGTGAATCATCAATCCACCAGTCGTTGCAGGAGAAATAATTCAGCTCAGGCCCGGGGCCATTGGCAGTCTCTGTGATAGAAGGAAAAATCTACTTCTATCACCATCTTCTAAACCTAGACTTTTTATTTATTTATTTATTTTTATTATATAGACACTGGAGAAACAGAGAAACCGTACAAAGGGGGCAATAGAAGTTTTAGGGGACACAGTAGAGGGGAAAAGTGGGTGTCTTCAGGAGATGCAGTGCTGGGGGGCAGTAGAAGTCTCAGGAGGAGCAGTTAAGGTGTAACCTGAAGAGATGGGTCTTCAGTCTCCGACGGAAGATGGGTAGTGACTCTGCAGTTCTGTGACAGCCGGGGGAAGCTCATTCCACCAGCGGGAAGCCAGTGTCGTGCAGAGGTGAAGGAGCAGAGTGAACGGGCTGGAGTTTGGGGGGGTGACCATTTCCTTTCAGTGTCTCACATTGTAAAAAAAAAAAAAAAAAAAAAAAGAAGCATGTTCTAGCATTGTGACTGCCAATGACCCCTGGTTCTAGCCTACGTTATTTTTTCTTATAAAGACGTACGATGTATGGATGATTCACTTACTTTAGACAAAATGTACTTTGCTTTGGATAAAAGCGTCTGCTAAATGTAACATCTTTTGAGTCTAGACAATATCACTGTTCACAGTCACACCTCTCGGCTGTCTTTCTTAGGTGGGTATGATGTCATACGGACTCGTGAAGGAGTATGTGTGTCGTTGGCCACGGCCTATGACGGAGTCTACCTAGAGACATACAACCTGGAGATAAACATGAAGGCGAATTTGCGAATCCGCCGCCATAACATTCCTCCTTTCATCCCCCTGGAGAGGCTGGTCCAGCAGAGCCACATCCAGACGGATATCAGGGGTTTCCTGGATACCCTCAGCCAGTACCTCAATGCCTATTCTGGCCGTAAGCAGCAGTTACGCCTCGTCAAGGTACCAGACCCACAATCAAACTATGCCAAATCATATGGGGTTTTGATGTGATTTCTTATTAGATTTTTTATTAGGAATTTACATAGAATCATTTAAGCATCATGACACTAAGTAATGTCCAGAGGATAGCACTTAAATTATTTAAAACACTTATTTCCAAAGTGGTCCTTGATGGAAACATAAAGTGAAATAAAACAAAACATCATACAGCATAAAAACCGCATAAGAACACAGCATAAAAAGCACACATTATATAACACACAACATGGAAACATAAAGTGAAACAAAACAACTCGGAAACACCCTCCCTTTCTTAAGGGTGAGCCATTAGTTCTCCCCATAAATATGACTTCACTTTTGTTTTGGTTGCAGTTGAATATACCTGTCATTAACTTATTATAAGTTTAATCAGGCCCGCCCCTTGTGTGGGTGGGTGGGGTAGCAAGGCCGGTGGTGACTACGGGCGTCTCTAAACAGATCTAGTTTATAGACTTACAGTAAATACAAACATGAGATTAAACATTCAAACAGACGACTGGAATATCAACAATTCAGAAAAAAGACCCACACTGGCCATAGCCACGCCGGCTTTGAATGCATTATGTTATGTTTATATTCAGGAGAGACATGCTCAAGTGGGAGATCTTGTAATGCAGTTTTTGGGTGTACTGTATGCCGACAGACATTGATTTTCTGATACATAAGTTGTGATGGCTAAGCTATGCAGGTCAGATAGCTACACTTAATGCTTTCAGTTGAAAAGCTTAACAGCTAAGTCAAAGTTAAAGTCCTCATTAGTGTAGACTAATTGCTTATTATAATGGTGGTATTAACGGTAATTCACTTTCTTTCGTTCCCTTGTCTGCTTACAGGAGCTCTGTAAGTCTGTCCAGGTGATGGAGAGCAATGCACTATGCTCTATCTTAGTGCTGTTGGTCACAGTGCAAGGGAAGAAGGCCATGGATGTACTCTGTACGTTGGAGTACACTGACCACATGCAATACCTGCCCACCCGGGTCAACATCGATGCTGAAGGTAGAATACGTCAGCTAGCTAAACAATGCTTAAGGTTGTTGTAGGTTGTTGCAATAACCTTGCAACATTTTGAAATCTGTAATAGGTAGCTGGTAGCTGGATAGATTCTCTTTTTTGTAATCAATTGTTTATTTCAAGACAGTACACATGAAAAACTCACAATTACAACACAAAACAAAATAAGTGTCTGTCCTGACTTTTTTACGTCTTTATTTTACCCCCCCCCCCCCCCCCACTATAAACACACAAGTAACCCCCCCCCCCTCCCCATGGCGATAACATCACTCCCACCCCCTCCCATAGTTCTTCATTACACTATATTTGGAATATCATAACAGTACAACAATTACAGGTTACATCCACATACAACACAGTCACTCCACCAACTCTTTTAGCTGGATAGATTCTTGAGGATTAACTTCTGTTAAAACATTTTAAAAACTGTTTTTAAAACATGCTCATGCCTTAACTAGTTTGATTTGTGTGTTTGTGTGTAGGCGAGGGGCTGCCCACGATTCCGCAATGGAAGGAAAACCATGCCCTGCTCTTAGAGACTCCTGTGCACACAGCCTTGTTAACCATGAGGAAGAAAGGAAGCATTGCTTAGTTTAAACATGCACATTTTAATGAATGCAGGGTTCCCACGGGTCCTTGAAATACTTGAAGGTTTGTGAATTTGAGACATGGGTCATTGAAAGTGCTTGAAAGTCTCTCTCTCTCTGAAAAAAATGTATATATATGTATTCAAAAATGTTTAACTTAGCTCGTCAACCAGTAAATAAGTCTCTGTATTGCTTAACTTTACACATATTTCACAATATATTGTTTTGCTGTGCTGTGGTAGAGAAGGCAAGAGACCATCTAGTGTTCACACATTCAAGCCTCTCTTTTTAATTGTCGTCTGTGAGTGGATAGTTCCTATTATATAAATTCTCATCTAGTTTTGTCTCAAACTATGCCGTGTTCGGCCCTTGAATTTGAGGGAATTGACTCTTGAAAGTCCTTGAAAGTGATGTGCTTGAGTTTGATGTTTCAGAAGGTGTGGGAACCCTGTTAATGCTAAACTGAACAGTCGTTATACATGTTTATTTTAAATGTCTGTTTTGAATGTCGTGAAGTAACTCATGGTTCATAAATGAAATCAGACATCAGAAAATGTATGTACATATTTATTAATAAAAACAGTATATCAGATTTACTCTTGTTTGACAACCCTGTTTCATCCAATGTAATCATAATACAGTACGTTGTTTTAACTAGTGTTGTTTGCCATTTGCTCACCAGTGTTAAGTCTTTTCAAAAAGGTGTTGATCTTCTGATGTAATGTGTCTCTCTGAAATTGTTGCCGTCTCTCCTTTTCTCCTGTAGCACGTTGTTGTTGGCTAGCCAGCTCCTTTTGTGATATACAGTCAATTGTGGCCATTTCTTTCTCGCTGCATGATAGAAAACGTCCTTGCCTCTGTCTCTCTGTGCTTTGCTGAGAGCATACTTCTGGCTGATTTTGGTTGTACTGACAGAGATCGGCTCATATTTAGCAGTGGTGATTTTCTGTCATAGTTAAGGGATTTACTGGAATATATTCTTCTGCCATCACACTCGGAGATATCCTGTAAATTGACACTTGCCTTTTTGGTTTCAGAAATGTCTCTCCATGTTTTGTAGATAGTAGCTTGAGGTTCACAGACTTTCAGGAGAAGTAACTTCCTGTGGTCCATCATCAGGGAGTCTTTCTCCTGACCCAGTACCTTCAGAATGTGTCTGTACCTGATGTCTATGAGGTTCAGCTTGTGCTGAAGGAAGGTGTCCTCTTTGCGATTCATTAGCCTCACATCCATGTACAGTTGGCCTACTGACTTTGGTATTTTGTAGTTTGGCTCCATGTCAAGAAGCAGCCTGGAATTTATATAAAAAACACATTTGTATGTTCTTGTATTAATATAACATTATTCTATATTCAGTTCATCCCACTTACTATAAAATGCAAATATTGATTTAAATTGCCTTACCTAGAATACGTTTCTCTGAGTTATTGCATGTGGGCAACTGTTTGTTTAGGAGGTGGGGACGCTGCTATGCCACTCTTAACATTGTATGGTGTTTTGTATCTCAGGACAGTCTCTCAGCACTGCATTGGTCTGGTAATTGTGTTGTAGGCCTATACCGGTTTGTCAAAGTATCATGTTGAGATGGGAATGTAACTTTTGTCTTGCAGCCCCTCAATACTTATTTGTGTGTGTGTGTGTTAATATTATTTCACGTTCACTGTCATGTATACGTTGGGTTTTGAGATGGTTTAATATGTAATACAATATGTAGCCCTTCCCTCTTCGCTTTTTCCCCGTAAAAAAATTAATTATTGCCAGACAACTGCTGGACCGGAGCCGCGACTTAGCTTGTGGTACATTCCTATATATATAATATAGCCTATATAGCCTACATAGTTTTTTTAGGTTAGTTTTTTAATATAAAAATAACTATATATATATATATATATATATATATATATATATATATATATATATATAACTCTGTCTACTATAGATAAACGGAATCCTTTTAAAGCTTTAAAAGGAAACAATGTAGCATACTCATAATGTAGCATACTCGTATAAGGATCAGATATAGGAAATGTTAGGATATTTATAGCATAGCATAGAGTACAGCAGTGTTTTATTGTATAGTATAGTAGTATAGTATAATTAGATAGTGTACATAGCCTTTATTTATGTAAACCAGCTCTTTTCCCTTTTTTATTTTACCCTTGGCCCTCTTGTTTTTAGTCTTTTTCCTAGCACCAGGGTAGCCCCCCCTCCTAAATTTCGTTGTATGGTACCTGTACTGTATTAATGACAATAAAGACCATTCATTCATTCATTCATACTGTAACCTAGAGCACAACCGGAAATGCGTAAACTTTGCGCAAATAGTTCCAAGGGAATATTTACGCATCTTGTATAACAGTTACTTCATTTTTAAAGAATCAGAACTCTTTGTTTTCCCTCTTGTTTTACAAGATATGTCACTTCATCAAGAAAACGAACCCGCGCACAATGCAAGTACCCCTCATTCCTAAAGCGTAAACTTATTCTGTTGTCAAAGAAATGATCATGGTCTTTCAAGTGCGTGAGAAATATAGCCTATCAGTGTGTGTCTGCTCGAGCAACTTGTAACATTATGTTGGCATATGTGACAATTAACTGAGCTCTCATTATTTCAGTTGATGTTGTCAGTATGTGTTGACGCGCCAGGGGGGCCGGAGTGTATGTTTTTAAGGAATGTCCCAAGACCTCAGCTCAAAGATGGAGAAGTTCTCATCAGAGTCCATGCCACTGCTCTGAATAGGGCTGACCTGTTGCAGGTACAATGCCATGACAACAATCTACTGTAAGATTTCCAATCTAGACCAAAGTATTTGTTGTATTATGTTGTTGATGTTGTTGTTGCCTTTGTAATGGAATGTAAATCTAATTCCTGTAGTGCAGCTGATAATGTGGTGAATTTCAAGCTTAGTACAATGATGGGATGATTACTCTCTGAAATAATCAAAGTCAAAGTCAGCTTTATTGTCAATCCAATATATGTACAGACATACAGAAGGCTGAAATTGTGTTTCCGTCTCATCCACGGTGCATAGCAAACAAAAACAATAAATAACAATATAATACGACAAGATTAAAAAATAACGATATATACAAAAAAATACTAGATTAAATATTTGAAATGTGCGGTACAATGTACAGGGGTAGAATACAATATGAACAATGACAATAGTGCAATAGTGGTAATTGGCTCAGTATAATACAGTAAAGTGGCTAAAGTATGTACCGGTAAGTGTATGTACAGTATATACAGGTATGCTTGTATGCATGCAGTGAGATTGTTCTTAGTCCGGAGTCAGTAGGGGCAGAGCAGGGGGGGGCGGGGAGAGAGTTCAGCTTCCTGACAGTAGGGGCAGAGCAGGGGGGGGCGGGGAGAGAGTTCAGCTTCCTGACAGTGGGGGCAGAGTAGGGGGGGGCGGGGAGAGAGTTCAGCTTCCTGACAGTGGGGGCAGAGTAGGGGGGGGCGGAGTAGAAAAAATAATGTCAATGTTGTGTTTATTTTCAACAGAGGAGTGGACTCTACCCTCCTCCTCCAGGTGAAACTGACATCCTTGGCCTGGAGGTAGCTGGCACAGTGGACACCATCGGCCCAGGAGGGAAGGGTCGCTGGGCGCCAGGCGATCGTGTCATGGCCCTACTCTCTGGAGGAGGCTACGCAGAGTATGTGGCTGTCCCAGAGGTGCTTCTCATGCCCGTGCCCCTTCACCTCACTGTCTGCCAGGCTGCTGCCATCCCGGAGGCATGGCTCACTGCATTTCAGCTTCTACACTTTATAGGTATAAGAAGTACTTTAAGTCAATTTAACGTCCATTGCCTCGGGAAACACAGACCCAGAGGTGTTAGTATGGTTACAGTATAGTATATAGTTACTTTTAATCTTGTCGTATTATATTGTTATTTATTGTTTTTGTATGCACCATGGATGAGAGGGGAACGCTATTTCAGCCCTCTGTATGTCTGTACATATATTGGATTTGACAATAAAGCTGCCTTTGACTTTGACTTTGATGCTGTCTTTTCTGTCATACAGCTCAAGTAAAGGAGGGAGAGGTGGTGCTGGTGCATGCTGGGGCAAGTGGAGTTGGAACTGCCGCTATCCAACTGGTTCGGTTGGCCCGTGCCATCCCCATAGTTACGGCAGGAAGCCCTGAGAAGTTAAAGATGGCAGAGAACCTGGGGGCCGCGGCTGGGTTTAACTACAAAGAGGAGGATTTTGCGGAGAAAGTTTGTGTATTTACAGAAGGTGAGTTTCACTATAATGAAGGAGATTATACATCATTATAAATAAAGTATTTATTTGTATTACATTGATGAAGCATTTAGTCAGATCATTGTCAACGTAGAAATCGACATCATCTTCATTCTTTAGACGTACTCTCTACAGAAAGATCTTTAAACAGGGTTCCCGCGCTGGACTTAAACAGCCTTAAAGTCTAAAATCCAGCAATCCAATTATAAGGCGCCTAAAAAGGTCTCAATTTCAGTTATTCGGTCTAAAAATTAGGTGCTAGGTCTTAAAAATGAGATCCTGCAAGATAATCAGTTCGACCACTATCTATTTACGCGGAAATTAATCAAGCTGGAACCAAAAAATGCCAATTCGCTTCCTTTTTGTCTGTATGGCAGTGAAATCCCTAATTTCATCACCTCGAGGATGACAAAAAGCTATCATATGGTGTCGCTAATAGGTAAAAAATTATATCCAAAGACGTCTAAAAACGGTCTAAAAAGGTCTTAAATTCGACTTGTTGAAACTTGTAGGAACCCTGTTTAAAGTAGACTGGAGTTAACAGACAAGCTTTTGCAGGTCGGGGAGCCAACGTCATCCTGGACTGCATTGGTGGGTCGTGTTGGGAGAGGAACGTGAGCAGTCTAGCCACAGACGGCAGATGGGTCCTCTATGGTACCATGGGAGGCAAGACCGTGCAGGGGGATCTGCTAAGCAAGCTTCTGTCTAAACGAGGCCAGCTTCTCAGCAGTCTCCTGAGGTCCCGCAGTCTGCAGGTGAGAGAACTGTTAGAAAGTTGTGTTTTGTTTAGGCCACTGTGCTGTACCTTTCACTATGACACAATGCCCTTATCCCTCTAGCATTGTAACCCTTGTTACTAAATGTGACATGACATTTATGGATTTCTCTTCGTATTTCTTCCAAGTATAAAGCAGACCTGGTGAAGGCCTTCTCTGAACGGGCTCTACCCCATTTCTCAGACCAACCCGCCTCCCTGAGGCCAGTGATTGACAGCAGTTTCAACTTGGAGGACATTGCGGATGCTCACAGACACATGGCAGCAAACAGGAATATGGGGAAGATTGTCATCACAGTCATTCCACAATGCCAGGAGCCTCAGTGACTGCTTTCATCTCTTCTGACTGCTGTCAGGGGCGGCAAAAAAGCTTTGGAGCAGCAAAAAAGGCGCTATATAAGTGCAGTCCATTTACCATTTACCATTTACCATTTCAGAAGCTTTCCTCTGACTACTAAACTGTATTTTAGGAAATGTAAGCTATAACCTTGTTCCTCATATTGTTCCTCACTCATGTAGCCTACACAATCACACTTCATTGTTTGTCATAATTTGGCCACAATTTTGTTATTGTTTCAATGTGGGGATATGGTGTTGATTTTGTATACGTCATAACTTAGTACACTTATGTCATATACCTGTACTGCACAGAATTACAATAAACTTGTTAGATTAATTTAAATGCTTTGCACTGCGCAGGGTTCCCACGGGTCCTTGAAATTGAAAGTGCTTGAATTTCCCTCTCTCTCTCTCTAAAGAAAAAAAGATATATTCAAAAAATGTTTATTTAGCTCGTCAACTAGTAAATAAGTCTCAGTATTGCTTAACTTAACACATATTTCACAATATATTGTTTTGCTGTGCTGTGATAGAGAAGGCAAGAGTATGGAGCTATTTTAGTGCCATCAGAAATTGAATTGTATTTGACAGATCTGAATTGTATTTGACAGATTGAATTGAATATGAGCACAAACTGAATTGTATTTGACAGATTGAATTGTATTCAATTCAGTTTTCATTATTTTAATTCAGTTTTCAAATTCAGTTTCTCTAAATACAATTCGGTTTTTCTCAAAATACAATTCAGTTCTCAAAATACAATTCAGTTTTTCTCAAAATACAATTCAGTTTTTCTCAAAATACAATTCAGTTTTAGAGGCACTCATCCGGGGACTCTGGGCTAGGTAGAATTATAGAGCCCCGATTCACCGATAACTCCCATTCATAAGAACAATTGCGAGTCATCTCCCTGTCATCAGAACGATCACGTCCCCTGTTGGGTGCTAGAAGTGTAGAAGTTTGACTGGCAGTCAATGGAAATTTGTGGTCTTTGCTACTTTAATCCGATAAAATAAGAAAACTGTATCGCTTTTTAGATATTAGGATCTCAAATCCGATGGCCAGTGAGGCAAACAATTATATAGTGTCGTTGCCGATCAATGATCGACGTCGTTATATGGAGAACATTTATGAAATAGGCAATGAATGTGTCCTTTCAGTCTGCCTCCATCCATGTGGATGAACCACCCGACCTAAAGGCCTGAGGTGTTGTAGGAGGTATGAATATGATTTAGGGGGTATTTAGTATAACAGGCTAATGGGTTTATTGTGAGTTTACTTTGATTGTTTGTTTATTGCCTAGATCACCGTATTGAGAAGTCATATGGTTATGGGCGGTGATATTGCAAGGTAATTTAAGCACCTGCGCATCTTGCATGGCGGTAGTGGAGAGAGAGGGGAGGGATGTATTTTTGTTGACCGCATTATATGCATATTCTATATGCTGTAGTGACTACATTATGGGTTCATGTTCTCCTCTTACTGTTGGTTGTGTAGTGGGAGGGAACCAGTTCTGGCACTAGGGGCAGAGGGGAGGATTATTAACGTTGCAACTTCCTGTTTAGACACAACAGTTTTGGTGATCTATTTTCTGGTCCTGTACGGAGAGTACACGTTGTTATTTTGATTAAACAGTTATCATTACGTTGCCTACGTCTTTCCTTTTTCCTCCGGCACTACACTGGTGACCCGACGTGGATTTTTGTTAACGTAATTGTGTACAAAAATCAGCGAGCGAACATTACAATCCTGCAAAATGTCCGGGCGAGGAAGACGTTCAAACCAGCGGCAGCCATCACCATCCCCTGTCAGGGTAACGCGTGGTGCGCACACTCCCACTCTCAAGCTACCAGAGTTCTGGGACTCAACGCCTGCTGCATGGTTTGCTATTGTAGAGGCACATTTCAACAAAAGTGACATCGATGACGACGACGACCGGTACAACCATGCTGTGGCAATGTTGGGCAGCTCCACCGCAGCTCGAGTGGTAGGTTTTTTGTCTGCTCCCCCGACGACGAACAAATATGAGCGCCTCAAGGCCCTGCTTCTAGAGACATTTGAACTGTCCACTGCGGAGAGGGTGCGTCGCCTATTTGCCATGTCGGACTTGGGTGACGAGAGGCCTTCTGCGCGCATGGAGAGGATGCTAAACCTGCTCGGTACAGAAGACCCCATGATCCTCTTCACAGAGCTGTTCATGCGCACATTGCCAGCTCAAGTGAGGATGGCGCTGGCCAACACCGCCATCATGGAGCCCCGCGCCCTGGCCAGGGAGGCGGACCGGTTCGTCTTGGCCATGCCTCAACGGTCCCCCGACCTGCTCGCTCCCGCGGCCGCCCCGCCACCCGACCGTCGCAAGAGAGCGAAGGATGACGCCAGACCTTCTGGCCAGCAGGGTAACGCTGCGGGCCATTGTTTCTACCACGCCACTTTTGGCGCCAAGGCCAAACGGTGCCGCTCACCCTGCACCTTCGGACCGACGGGAAACGGCGGGGCCGGCACTCAGTAGTGGCCCTGAGCGCTGGCGTCACCAACAGGCTGCTCTTCATACAAGACACCGCCTCTGGTCGCAGTTTCCTTTGTGACACAGGTGCCCAGTGGAGCATCATTCCGGCAGAGAGATCGGATGTGGCGAAGGAGGAGCGTGGTCCGCAGTTGGCAGGCGCGGACGGCACACCTATCTGCTCTTATGGCACTAGGGCGGTGGACGTGTGCTTCGGAGGGCAATGCTTTTCGTGGGATTTTGTCATAGCGGCTGTCACATTTCCCCTCCTTGGTGCGGATTTTCTGTGCGCCCACAACCTGTTGGTGGACGTGGGGAACAGGCGCCTGGTCAACTCACAGACTTTCGCTTCCTTCGCCTGTACGCAGGGGGAGGCGGTCTACAGCGGGTGGTCCAATACGCTCGCCGAAAGTGACCAGTACCTTCGGCTGCTCGCCGAATTCCCCGACCTTACCAAGCCCACCTTCTCCGCGCCCACGGTGAAACACGGAGTGGAGCACCACATCGAGACCGAGGGGCCTCCCCTCCACGCCAGGGCCAGGCGCCTCAACCCGGAGAAGCTGGCCATCGCCAGGGCGGAGTTTGCGCATATGGAGCAGGTGGGCATCGTTCGGCGCTCGAGCAGCCCCTGGGCGTCTCCCCTGCACATCGTCCCTAAGTCAGACGGCGGGTGGCGCCCATGTGGGGACTACCGCCGCCTCAACGACGCGTCCAAGCCTGACCGCTACCCGGTCCCACATGTCCAGGACTTTTCAGCGAACCTGGCAGGCAAACGCTTCTTCTCCAAAGTGGACCTGGTACGGGGGTACCATCAGGTGCCGGTGCACCCCGAGGACGTCCCTAAGACGGCCGTAATCACGCCATTTGGACTCTTCGAGTTTCTGCGGATGCCGTTCGGCCTGAAGAACGCGGCGCAGACCTTCCAACGCCTCATGCACTCGGTGCTCCGGGACCTACCATTCCTCTTCGTCTACTTGGATGACATCCTCGTCGCAAGCACCACGGAGGAGGAGCACCTGTCCCACCTCCGGGCCCTTTTCACACGGCTCAGCCAACATGGGCTGATTGTCAATCCGGCGAAGTGTGAGTTCGGACGGAACACCATCGACTTTCTCGGGCACCGGGTCTCCGCAGAGGGGGTGACCCCCCTCCCCTCGAAGGTGGAAGCTGTCGCTGCTTTCCCGCGCCCCAGCACAATCGAGCTCAAGGGGTTCATCGGGATGGTAACCTTCTACTATCGCTTCCTCCACCACATCGCTCACATCCTGCGGCCTCTGTACGATGCCCAGAAGGGCAAGACTCTGAAGCAGCCGGTGGACTGGACGGCGGAGCGTGTCAAAGCCTTTCAGGACACCAAGGCGGCCCTGGCCCGCGCTGCCATGTTGGCCCACCCCTCGCCCTCGGCACCCACTGCTCTCACCACGGACGCCTCTGACTTTGCTGTGGGAGCGGTGTACGAACAGTGGGTTGGGGACGCCTGGCAGCCTCTTGCATTCTTCAGCCGCCAGCTGTCTCCCAGAGAGCAAAGGTACAGCACATTCGACATTCGTTTGTTATTTTTCTGGTTTTGATCGCTTATGGATTATTTTTGTACGTCGCCAAGTTTGATTGTTCTATTCAATAAATGCTCTAAAACGTACTTTTCATCTCAGCGGATTGTTTGGCACGTCATACAATTACCAGCCCAGACCCTGCTTGTGTCTCTCAGCGACTTTTTACTTTTGGCTCTATCTATCTATCTCGCTACAGGTGTCATATAACCCTAACCCATATCCTGTCATATAAAAGTAGGCTACCTTATTGAATCTCCAGGTAATGTATTTCTGACATCCATCACTTTTGCTGTCGTTAAGATCGTCTGTCCAATGTGACACTTGCCCTCCTCCACCGGCCCTAGTTTTGGATCTAGCTTGCTGTTCATTATTTCCATGATAAAACGTCATATGGCAAATGAATGAATGAATGAATGAATGAATTAATGAATGAATGAATGGTCTTTATTGTCATTGATATAGTACAGGTACCAAACAACGAAATTTGGGAGGGGGGACTCCCCTGGTGCTAGGAAAAAAAAACTAAAGACAAGAAGGGAAAAGAGCTGGTTTACATAAATAAAGGCTATGTACACTATCCACTATACTATACTATACAAATAAAACACTGTGCTGTACTCTATGCTATGCTATACCTATTCTAACATTTCCTATCTCTGAACCTTATGTACCCGAGGGTTGTCATATTGCACATAGTGTTATTGCACATTCATTTAAAGTGTCGCAGTTTGCAGGTTTGAAATGTTCACAGTTGTGTTTCAGTGTTGCACTTGATTTCAATCTAGTAGCTGCCATCAAATTGTCTAGATTGTCCAGGGCCTAGAACCTAGGTATTTGCTGTGTTCAGGGCCTGAATGGCCCTGGGGTAGAAGCTGAGCTTCAGTCTGTTTGTCCTTGCGAACATGGTCCTGAACCGCCTGTTCGAGGGCAGCCGAGCAAAGTGTTCGTACCCAGGGTGGGATGGGTCTCTGGAGATCTTGGAGGCCTTCCTGAGGCAGCGTGTGTTGTACAGCTCTTCCAGAGAGGGGAGGGGGGCGCCGGTGATCTTCTGGGCCGATCTCACGACTCTCTGTAGCGCATTCCTCCCTGCGGCTGTGCAGCTGGAGAACCACACGCAGATGCAGTAGGTGAGGATGCGCTCCACTGCGCAGCGGTAGAAGGTCACCAGCATCTCCTGTCCGATGTGGTCTTTCCTGAGGACTCTCAGGAAGTAGAGCCGCTGTTGTGCCTTCTTGATGATGGCTGCTGTGTTGATCTTCCAGGACAGGTCATCCTGTATGTGTACCCCCAGGAATCGGAGGGTTGAGACTCTCTCCACGCTCCCTCCATCGACGAGCAGGGGCTGGACCTCAGATTTTTTCCTCCTGAAGTCCACGATAATTTCCTGGGTCTTTGACTGGTTCAGCAGCAGGTTGTTAACCTTGCACAGCTTGCCCAGCTGCTCCACCTCATCCCTGTACGCCGCCTCGTCCCCCCCCCGAGATGCAGCCCACCACGGTGGTGTCGTCTGCAAACTTTACGATGGAGTTGCTGGGGTGGACGGGGGTGAAGTCGTAGGTGTAGAGGTTGTAGAGGATGGGGCTTAGCACGCAGCCCTGGGGGGACCCAGTGCTGAGTCTGAGGGCTGTGGAGGTGTGGGAGCCCACCCGCACCCTCTGGGGGCGGTCAGACAGGAAGTCCTTGATCCATGCACATATAGAGTGTGATAGTCCCAGGTCTAGTAGTTTGGTCACTAGCCTGTCTGGAAGGATGGTGTTGAAGGCAGAGCTGAAGTCCACAAAGAGCAGTCTCGCGTAGCTGTTTCCCCTCTCCAGGTGGGATAGAGTGGAGTGGAGAGTCGTCGCGATGGCGTCCTCTGTGGACCTGTGGGCTCTGTAGGCGAACTGGTATGGATCCAGGTTGGGCGGGAGGCGTGTGACTATGTGGGCCCGGACTAGTTTCTCGAAGCACTTCATGATGATTGGTGTGAGTGCCACCGGGCGGTAGTCGTTTAGGCAGCACCCGTCCCAGGACGCCATCCGGCCCTGAGGCTTTCCTGGGGTCCACCGCCTTCAGCACGCGTCTCACTTCATGCTCTGTGAGGGTGAGGCTGCTGAGAGCTGGAGAGAGTGGTGTTTGTGTTGTGGTTACCTCCGTTCGCCCCTCGTCGAACCGGGCGTAGAAGGAGTTCAGCTTTTCCGCCAGCAGGGGGTCGTCCTCCGCGGCTGTGAGCCTGTTGGCTCTGAAGTTTGTCATGTGCTGAACCCCCTGCCACACCCTCTTGGAGTCGTTGCTCAGGAAGCATTCCTCAATCTTCTCTCTGTGGTCTGCCTTGGCCTCCCGGATGCCGCGCTTTAGGTTAGCCCTGGTGGTGCTGTACAGCAGTGTGTCCTTCCCTGAGAAGGCGTTGTCCCTCTCCTTGAGCAGTTTTTGGACCTTCCCAGTCATCCATGGCTTCGTGTTGGGGTAGACCCGGACCCGTTTGTCCACGGTGGCTGAGTTGGTGCAGTTCACTATGTGGTTCAGAACCGACGACGTGAACTGTTCCAGGTCCTCATGCTCATATTCCTGCCATGAGGTGTCATTCAGGCAGATCTGCAGTGGAGCGGACCCTGCTGGCCAGGTTCTGACAGTCTTAGTGGTGATGGGAGCACTTTTCCTCATGGGAGTGTAGGCTGGGATCAGGAGGATTGACACATGGTCAGACATGCCTAGATGAGCTAGCGGTCTAGCCTTGTAAGCAAGCTTGATGTTGGTGTATACCTTATCCAGTGTTTTTTCTCCTCTTGTTGCACATTTAACATGCTGATAGAACTTCGGTAGTACTACCTTCAGGTCAGCATGATTGAAGTCCCCGGCGACTATATGAACTGCCTGTGGGTCCGCGCTCTGTCCACTACTGATGACGTCATGTAGCCGCGCCAATGCTAAGCTACCAACCGCGCTAGGCGCAATGTAAACACATGTTATGTACACTGCATTGAATTCCCTCGGGAGGTATGTGGGTCGGCATTTAACAGTCAAGTATTCCAGGTCTGGGGAGCAGTGGCTACTTACAGTTTTTGTGTTTAAGCACCAGCTGTCCTTCGTAGATATAATGAGGCCGCCTCCGCGCGTCTTCTCACTAAGCAAAGTCCTGTCCGCACGGTGTAGAGTCCTGCCTTCTAGCCCGACTGCGGAGTCCAAGATGAAATGTCATTGAGCCAGGTCTCTGTGAGAATAATCACACAGCTATCTCCCACGGTGTTGTTGGAAGCGACCTGCAGTCTCAGTTCGTCCATCTTGTTAGCCAGAGACCTGACGTTGGATAGGAATATACTCGGCAAAGCAGGCTTATTCGGGCTTCTCCTCAGCCTAGCTAGCAGGCCTCCCCTACGTCCTCGGCGTTGCTTGCGATCTCGACGCCGTCGCTTGCGCCTGAGTGTTGGGACCGCGTACCATTGTTCTCCCGGCGAGCGAGCTATGTCGAGTGGAATCCTTTGTTGTTTCAAGAATTCCGTTGTTACAGTCCTCTCGTTTTGCGCACCAACTTCTAGTAAGTCTAGTCTGCTGTAGGTACTATTTACACAGCCGTTCCCTATAAGTACTAAAATAAAAATGTACATACAAATGTACTTAGACATGCCCATTGAACAGATTTATTAATTATCACACTCTCATCTGGGGATTTACACGGCAAATAAAATGAAGAACTACAAATCCCTGATGACAGGGAGATGACGTATGACTGCTCTGATGAATCAACCCCTATTTCATTAATTTTCTCTATATAACGACGTCGATCATTAAAACTGAATTGTATTTTGAGAAAAACTGAATTGTATTTTGAGAAAAACTGAATTGTATTTTGAGAAAAACCGAATTGTATTTAGAAAAACTGAATTAGAAAACTGAATTAAAATAATGAAAACTGAATTGAATACAATTCAATCTGTCAAATATAATTCAGTTTGTGCTCAGATTCAATTCAATCTGTCAAATACAATTCAGATCTGTCAAATACAATTCAATTTGTGGTCATATTCAATTCAATCTGTCAAATACAATTCAATTTCTGATGGCACTAAAATAGCTCCGTACAAGAGACCATCTAGTGTTCACACATTCAAGCCTCTCTTTTTAATTGTTGTCTGTGAGCAGATAGTTCCTATTATATACAGTACATTCTCATCTAGTTCTGTCTCAAACTATGCCGTGTTGGGTCCTTGAATTTGAGGGAAATTAGTCTTGAAAGTCCTTGAAAAGTGCTTGAATGTGATGTGTTCAGAAGGTGTGGGAAACCCTGACTGCGAAACTAGAACTGACCTACACACACACACACACACACACACACACACACACACACACACACACACACAGTCACACACCTCCCCGCCCACACAAGCCTATTAAAGCTTCATTTGTATGATTCACTATCTGCACTCCAGCACAGCCCTCAGAATGCTGCCCCAATGAGTCTACCCCCCCCCCCCCACACACACACACACACGTACACACACACACACACACACACACACACACACACACAGCCCTCAGAATGCTGCCCCAATGAGTCTACCCCCCCCCCACACACGCACGCACGCACGCGCACACACACACACACACACACACACACACACACACACACACACACACACACACACACACACTGTAGATAGTACTAGTTATTTGTCTGTATTATCTTGTAGATAGTACTAGTTTTTTGTCTGTCTTACATGTAACGATGAATTGAGTATCAAGGACCCCAATTGAAATAAGCCAGTGGCTTTCTTGGGTTTTTATCCTGTTAGTTGACCTTGTATGTAATATGTACTTTCATGTACCTACTTCTGCAACTCTTCTAATAAAGTTTTCAATCAATCAAAAAACACACACACACACACAATCACGTACTCAATCACGCACGCACGCACGCACCCATCCACCCCCACACACACGGGGTACTCTATGAGGGCACTTATCAATCTGTGTTGACAGAAGGACATCAACTTAATTATTATTATGATTATTGTTACTATTATTATGATTATTATTATTGTTATTATTATGATTATTAAGGGACTAACTCCAGATGAGCGTCTAAACACAGAACTACGGGCCGTGTCAGCAGACCTGGAGCCGCGCGGCTCAGACAGTGATCGGTCACAGTACCGCGTGTGCGCGTTAAAGTGCACATCACCACCGGCTGTGCTTCTCCTGCCGTCCAACCCTGTAGTGTACATGTGTCCGTCTCAGACATGCACAACCTGAACTGTCATCAAGCTACAGGGCTTCTCTCCCAGGCTCGCTCATGAATGGAGTGTTATGTTTTAAATGTGGTAATTGGAAAACCGTCAGCTTAGACGCGTCATACCTTTCTCATAAACGGTAGAAAACGTGATTGAGGATTTTATTTTATCCTCTGGATATACTACTGCTTGTTTCACTAGGTTAGCTTGTCTTCCTCCAGCGGAACGGTGTTGTAGAGACGGGTTATGAAGAGGAGGTGATCAGAGGCTCGTTAGGTGCCAACTTTTCACTTTTAACGAGCTTGTTCTGAGCGACGTTCAGACGCGCACTTCTTATTTTGTTGCGCGCTCGTTGCTTCAGTCGGCATAATTACAATAACCAAAAACTAATTAGTTTGAAGCGTTTTATTTGAGTTTATCTTGATCTGGCAACGCCCTCCTTGTGAGTGATTTAACGCGTTTTACAGATTGGGTTTCTCAACAGTGTTATTTGAGCATAAGAGAGAATGTGGGTGTGATTTTGTGAGCCATGTGAACCCGTGACGAGAAACCGGAATTGGCTGCCCCCCCCGAAATATAGTTTTTTCTACTTCCTGAAGTCACCGGTAAGTTTTGTTTTGGAGGAAAATTGTACATATTTTCAAACATACCTAGATCTTGTTTTGGCAACGTCAACCGTTGTTAATTTCTACCATGAATACCGGGATGGAGGAGTGATCGTGTGGTCCTCAGAAGTTAAACGACCTCGTTACAGAGTCGGTAGGACTCGAGCAACTGCAGTTAACTTCCTCATGTTAGGGTTAGACACACAGAACCAGATTAAACATGAGGTCGTTCTCAACATGTCTGTTGTATAATCTTCCTCAGGATTCTGCTACCCTGTATGTTAGGGTTAGTAGGTTATGTTTGTTGGGGTTCATGTGACGAACAGGATCTGAGTGGGAGGTTGAATGGGCGAGGAGGAGGTGGGGGTCGGGAGAAGACCACTTTTTAGGGTGGCAGTATGATGCTGGTTTATGAAAGTAACTTTACAGTATCCTAGTGGATTAATGTCCCAACATTTCTGTTGGTGAAACAGCCTACTGTCCTTGAATATTCTGTTAGCTATAATCTTGACACTAGTTTCACTTTTCACTTTTCACTAGGCTACCACTTTATTGCATACCCATGCAAGAAATTCCCCATCTAACCCACAGTAAATGACTCTGGTTGCTTCTGCTTCTTTTTTGGGGTGAAATAACGGGTTCTGGATGGTCTTGAAATGTTGCTTTTGAAATGTATTGATCATGAGATGGCCAGGTTCTAACCTAGGGCGGCTGTGGCGCAGGAGGTAGAGCCGCCGTCTAATGATCACAAGGTTGGCAGATCGGCGGTTCGAGCCCTGGCTGGCCACACATCGAAGTGTCCTTGGGCAAGACACCACTGAACCCCAAAATTGCTCCCAGTGAGCGGGCCAGCGCCCTTGCATGGTAGCTTGCCACCATTGGTGTGTGAATGTGAATGTGTGTGTGAATGGGTGAATGAGAGGCCGTTGTAAAGCGCTTTGGAGCAGCAAAAAAGGAGCTATATAAGTGCATTTACCTATTTTAATGATGTTTCTCATTCTTGCAGGAATAAAAGATGGCCGAAACCAACAGGCCTCAACGGAAGATGTCCGCAGCAGGACAGAGTCTATACAGGGTGTTAGGTTTGGAGAAAGGGGCGTCAGCAGAAGAATTGAAGAAGGCATACAGGTAGCTATTAGACTAGGAGAGTTTGTCTTTTACAACATGTTTATTTCTATGTGGTTATCGTGTCAAATTGTGCACCTCTACAGTGTTTTCAACTCAAACATTACCATAACCAGGGTTCCCGCGCTGGTCTTAAAAAGCCTTAAAGTCTCAAATCCAGCAAGCCAATCTACAAGGCCTAAAAAGGTCTTACATTTCAGTTATTCGGTCTAAAAATGAGGTGCTAGGTCTTAAAAACGAGACCCTGCAAGGAAATTAATCAAGCTGGAACCCAAAAAATGCCAATTCGCTTCCTTTTTTGTCTGTATGGCAGTGAAATCCCTAATTTCATCACCTCGAGGATGACAAAAAGCTATCATAGGGTGTCGCGAATAGGTCTAAAATTCTATCCAAAGATTCTATCCAAAAAAAAAAAAAGATCTAAAAAGGTCTTAAATTTGACTTGTTGAAACTTGTAGAAACCCTGCATAACTCACTTTAATTTTCAGGAAACTTGCACTAAAACACCATCCTGATAAGAACCCAGACAACCCAGAGGCGGCGGAGGTCTTCAAGGAGATCAACAACGCCAACTCCATCCTCAGCGACGAAACCAAACGCAAGATCTATGACGAGTATGGATCCATGGGACTCTACGTGGCTGACCAGTTTGGAGAGGAGAGCGTTAAATATTACTTCCTCATGTCTAAATGCTGGTTCAAGGTGAGGAGCTTTTCAATCCTTGGGGCGGCTGTGGCGCAGGAGGTAGAGCCGCCATCTAATGATCGCAAGGTCGGCAGATTGGCGGTTCGAGCCCCGACTGGCCACATGTCGAAGTGTCCTTGGGCAAGACACTGAACCCCAAATTGCTCCCAGTGAGCGGGCCGGCGCCTTGCATGGTAGCTTGCCGCCATTGGTGTGTGAATGTGTGTGTGAATGTGTGAATGAGAGGCCGTTGTAAAGCGCTTTGGAATAAGGCGCTATGTAAGTCAGTCCATTTACCATTTATCTGTGAGTGATTGTTTTGCTGAAAGAATTTGATATTGCCTACAACTGTTTTAAAACGTTCTTCATAACGGACACACTAAGGATTTCTGTTGTTTTGGGATGCATCTACTTCATTGTTTAGGTTTTTCAAACATTAGGTCCTCAAACATAGCATCCCGGGTTGCCATATAGAGGAGGAAGACATATGGGGAAGCTACCCCCCCTTGTGGCACCCCAGATGTGACTTCGATCCAGGGGCTATGAGCCCCATTTGCCACCACTCTTTGTCTCCTCCCTGTGATGGTATGCACATTTTACGTGTGCCTTTTAAAAAAGGTGATGTGCATTAATTCTCATGTTACTTCACAGACACTGGTGGTCTGCTGCGGGCTGTTCACCTGCTGCTTCTGCCTCTGCTGCTGCTGCTGCTGCTGCGGGAGGTGCAAGCCATCGGAGGAAGAGGAGGACTGCCAATACCTGGACCCAGAGGACCTGGAGGCCCAGGTGGCAAGGGAGCAGGACCAGGGTGAGTAAACTAGGTACCAGGGGGGAGGACGTGGGTGAGTGAGCTAGACATCAGGGTGACGGGGGTGACGGGGGTGAGTGAGCTAGACACCAGGGGGGGAGCAGGACGGGGGTGAGTGAGCTAGGTACCAGGGGGACGGGGGTGAGTGAGCTAGACACCAGGGGGGGAGGACGTGGGTGAGTGAGCTAGGCACCAGCCAGGGGGGGGCAGGACGGGGGTGAGTGAGCTAGGCACCAGAGGGGGGGGAGGACGTGGGTGAGTGAGCTAGGTACCAGAGGACGTAGGTGAGTGAGCTAGGCACCAGGGACGGGACGGGACGTGGGTGAGTGAGCTAGGCACCGGGGACGGGGGACGGGGACGTGGGTGAGTGAGCTAGGCACCAAGGGGGGAGGACGTGGGTGAGTGAGCTAGGCACCAGGGGGGGGGAGGACGTGGGTGAGTGAGCTAGGTACCAGGGGGGGAGGACGTGGGTGAGTGAGCTAGGTACCAGGGGAGCAGGACCAGGGTGAGTGAGCTAGGCACCGGGGGGGGGGAGGACGTGGGTGAGTGAGCTAGACATCAGGGGACAGTGGGAGGACGGGGGTGAGTGAGCTAGGCACCGGGGGGGGGGGGGACGTGGGTGAGTGAGCTAGACATCAGGGGGACGGGGGGGACGGGGGTGAGTGAGCTAGACACCAGGGGGGAGCAGGACGGGGGTGAGTGAGCTAGGTACCAGGGGGACGGGGGTGAGTGAGCTAGACACCAGGGGGGGAGGACATGGGTGAGTGAGCTAGGCACCAGCCAGGGGGGGGCAGGACGGGGGTGAGTGAGCTAGGCACCAGAGGGGGGGGAGGACGTGGGTGAGTGAGCTAGGTACCAGAGGACGTAGGTGAGTGAGCTAGGCACCAGGGGGGGGACGGGACGTGGGTGAGTGAGCTAGGTACCAGGGGGGGACTACATGGGTGAGTGAGCTAGGCACCGGGGACGGGGGACGGGGACGTGGGTGAGTGAGCTAGGTACCAGGGGGGGGGGAGGACGTGGGTGAGTGATCTAGGCACCAGGGGGGGAGGGAGGGGGGGGGGGGGTGAGTGAGCTAGGTACCAGGGGAGGGGGGGACGTGGGTGAGTGAGCTAGGCACCAGGGGGGAACAGGACGTGTGTGAGTGAGCTAGGCACCAGGGGGGGGCAGGACGTGGGTGAGTGAGCTAGGTACCAGGGGGGGACGGACGTGGGTGAGTGAGCTAGACACCAGGGGGGACGGGGGGACGTGGGTGAGTGAGCTAGGCACCGGGGGGGGGGGGGGGAACAGGACGTGTGTGAGTGAGCTAGGCACCAGGGGGGGGCAGGACGTGGGTGAGTGAGCTAGGTACCAGGGGGGGGACGGATGTGGGTGAGTGAGCTAGACACCAGGGGGGGGGGGGACGTGGGTGAGTGAGCTAGGCACCAGGGGGGGGGGACGGACGTGGACGTGGGTGAGTGAGCTAGGCACCAGGGGGTTGGAGGGACACTAAGAGCCTCCACCAGGTGGTGGTTAGATTAGATTAGATTCAACTTTATTGTCATTGCAGAGTACATGTACAAGTAACAAAATGCAGTTTAGCATCTAACCATAAGTGCAAATAGTGGTATAAGAACATGAAATAAAAACATGACAATGATGAACAGATGAGGTACAATTAGTGAAGCCCCTCTTAGTTTAGAGAAACTAGCCCCATGCAAATCTATGATGTTTTCTTGTTTGTTTGTGATATTTGGAGTGCTTGATGAATGAAAGGGTGGAGTACAAGGAACATGATCTGGTGGTCACAACATTTTGTTTCGTTCCCCATAGATGACATTGTAATCATTGTTCAGCCGAGCCCTAGTGCAGCCTCTGACAACTCAGGTGAAACTCAGCTTTGACTAATTATCTAGAATCACTTCTGTTTGCACTAACACTAACAAACAACTGTTGTGTTTCATTAACTCGTAATCATTATTTATAGACTATTTCTATCATTTGCTTACATCCTCCAATGTCCAATTAAGCTCTAACATCTCAAGTCATGTCAGCTATAATTAGTCCTGCCTAACCTACAAAAAGATGGTGGTGTTACAGTGGCTTTACTGTGGCCCAATCCCAATTCACCCCGTGGTCCTACCACTTAGCCCTACCCCTCCGTTTGGGGGTTCATGTGTAAGGGTAGTGTGGCCCAATTCTTGTTGGCATGGAGGGGTAGAGCCAAGTGATAGAGCTACATGACATGACATTACTAATCGGAATTTAGGGGCTTCTATGCTGGGACATTAAGGCCTGGACTGCACGTATATGGATATGTATAAGGCCTGGACTACACGTATATGGATATTTTTTTAAGCGGATGTTTTCGTCCTTGTTTAAAAAAAATAAAAAACTGTCCACACCACAAAAATATCTCTGTCCATACGAAAAGCCAAAACTGAACACGATCTGTCAAATACCATAGAAGAACGTTATGGGCATGCACAGTCAGTTGTAATCAAACGGCGGCAGTGACTCAAAACGTAAACAGACCAAACTCTTTGAAACAGACAGAAAACAAAAGTACAAAACAGACAGAAAAGCAAGTTATGGCGACCAAGAGGAAAGCAAAAACTGATTATTTTGTGTGGTTGTTGCTGTTGACAACCGTTTTGCTTCAATGCGCATGTGTGAACGGCTTGACGCTTGACGTCATTGCATCAACACCAGCTCCGTTTAACATAACCACACTGATCCACTCAATCGTATATTTTTTTATTTCTTCACTTTTTTATCCGTTTAGAGAAATCTCTGTTTATGTGAGTGAAAACGCCGTGTTCGTATGGTTGAGAGGCCCAATTGTAAAAAAAAAAAAAAAAACGTTTAGAAAAATATCCATATTACGTGTAGTCCAGGCCTAAGAAGAGAGTTCAGTCTGCTTACAGTACATGTCTCCCCCCTATAGGTGAAAAGGCACCAATTGTAATGCAACCCAGCACTGCTGCCAATGCCACAGAGCCTGACCAAGACCAACCTGTGTTCAGCTCGTCTGCGTACGCAGTGGAGAAGTAAACACCTGTAGTGGAGGAGTGGTCCCAGTCTGGGTGCTCACAACAAACATGTCCCATTGATGGCATCAAGATCAGGTCATGTGGTCATGTGATCATCATCAGGTGTTGGAGTGCTGCGGTCTGCTCCACAGGCTCAGTTTAGTTTTGAATGTGCAACAAATCGCCTTATGTTGCAGAGGTGTCTTTGTTTACAAGAATCATACATTATTCTGATTGTGCCAAGCTTACCTTTTTACACTAAGGGGATTTTTTCTTTGTGTTGATCCAAAATGAGCATTTGTAATACTTAAAAACAGAAAAGTGATGGGGTCACTCAATATTTGTCTGATGTTTTTAGACCTCAAAAGTGGTCTGATGTAGAAGTGAAACCGCGTCCCGAGCCATCTGCTGTGTAGGTGTCGTTGGCCTCGATCCCAAATGAATAGAAACAATACTGTCTGATTTTGAACAATACTGTCTGATTTTGAACAATACTGTCTAAGCTTATCTTTCCCAATTGTGGGGGGGGGGGTTAAGGCATATAACTGGATTTGCACCACAACCACTTACTTGTCTCAGGTCTGAAAATGTCTGACAAACGTAGATTCTGATGGTAACTATCCCTGGGCAGGTCTGAGAATGACATCAGAGCAATAAGCCTGTTGAATAGGTATGGAAGATAAGGAGATTGAACAGAAACGTGTGTAAAGGCCAATGCACACGGCGTGCGATTTTGTCGCACGACAACATTCGATTCTCCATTCACACCCACACACTTCGGTGGTGTGAATTGAGAATCGAATGTTGTCATGCGACAAAATCGCACGCCGTGTGCATTGGGCTTAAGTCAACGTGCACTTTAAACAACTCACATCTGCTACTTCCCACTGCGGTGAAAAGGGCTGCCTTGCTCTGCCACTCTGTCGTGTAGTAGTCTGTAACCACAGCCTTTACTTATAGGAAGGTGAAAATAGGCCAAATGTATGTACATTATGTGTTTATATGTATACTTGGAGCAATAATATGATTGCTTGTTTTATATGTTGGCTTTAAAGATCAGTTATATGAATCCAATGATATCCTGTAAAATAAATTTCTTCTTTATTGTTATACATTCTTCTTCTTCTTCTGTGTAAAGTTTGACTCGTTTTTTTGTCATTTGAGACTGTATTTCTGTGATTCTGTTCATGCTTCTATCTTAAGACATGAGTTCTGTGTGTTCTGGATTCATTCAGAAATGTGTAAAGTATATTTTTATACAGATCTTTCTAAGCAACCAATTAAGACATGTAACTGCATTATTTTAACTGATGAATACCAAAAAAAACACAAAGCCTGTCCCACACACCAGCTGTGTACTGTATGCAAGTCTCTGTGACTGCATTCACTTTTAACCTCCCTCCATAGCTTCAACCATGTGCTGTCATATGCTGGTGATATAGTCCAGACTACTAAAATGCTTCCAAGCCCAACTATGGATCAAACATGTTAATTTTTATTTTTCTGAAAGTGTTACTAACATTCTGTTTTATATCTTACTATATTGTATGTTCAACTCTGTTATTTGTTTTTCCACACTTTTATTTTTGATACTCTTGATGAATTTATTTATACTGTATGTGTATGATTGAATAAAGTTGGGGATTATAAATGATCAGCTTCTGTGATCTCTATGCGTAATTTAATATGAATACTTGTGAATGTTAGGGAAGTGTAGTTCCCTAGTAGATAGAGTGACTTGACCTGTTATCTTGTGATCTCGTTGCGCAGTCATGGATAGGTGGCAATGGAGAGACGAGCGAAGTTGTGTGTAACGTCGTATATTTGGAGATCGATGCCATAGCATATATATCGAATTTCATTTGAATTTTGGAGGCACTTCAAGCCAAGTTATTCGTTTCTTCAGTGGACTTCGTTTTGGTCAAGATGACCCTGGTTCCAATTATCGATTCTGAGAAACACCATCTCATCGATGATGACACTAAAACATATTCATTGACATTACTGGGGTAGGTATGTCATATTTAGACAAGCTAATATATTAGACAATATAGGCTACACTAAAGCAAATGTCCATAATTGTATTACCAGTTGACATGTGTATTGCTCTGGTCATGATCAACTCATGTAATTGATCGTCGGGAAGTAGTCTTTGCGATTGCGATACCGTTTGAAAGGAAATATTGTGCGGCTGTAGTGCATTCATGTATAAAGTGTAGCCTAATATTTATATTTATGTGAGTGTTTTTTCCCCCAACAGTCCGTTCCAGGGCTGCGAGGGAAAAGATCCCAATTCCACCCAGGAGATTGGAGATGCATCGAGTGGCGATGGTTTATTGCAACCTATTCACTGCCATGAAAATGACAGGGTATCATGGACAGAAAGTCGAGAAAAGCAGTTGGCCAAAAGGAAGCTTATTATTGCCTCCGCTGTTAGTCTTATTTTCATGGTTGGGGAAGTTATTGGTAAGATTATCAATAGTTATATTGACCTGGAGCAACCTTAGACATGCAGTAAACAGCCAAATCAATCATACAAACTTGTTGTAAAATATACAATCTGTAGAATGGAGTATGAACTATATTAATTCAAATGGTACTTGATATTTATATAGGTACTGCTGTGTGTGAGTGATTTCTCTCTGTCCGACTCCCACAGGTGGCTATGCTGCCCATAGTCTGGCTATAATGACAGACGCAGCACACCTTCTCACAGATTTTAGTAGCATTCTGATCAGCCTTTTCTCCTTGTGGATTTCAACCAGACCTCCCACCAAAACCATGAACTTTGGCTGGCATCGCTCAGGTTAGATTTTGGTGGCTTCATACAGGCTCATGGTTCCTCAAAATTCCAGTGCGAGGTCTTTTGTTTTAGCACATATGATTTTTCCCGGTGTTATGCAGAGATTTTGGGAGCCTTTCTGTCAGTACTGTCCATATGGGCAGTAACAGGAGTGCTGGTGTTCATTGCCGTACAAAGAATCCTCGACGACGACTATGAGATCCACAGCCACATCATGCTCATCACCTCAGGCTGTGCGTTGGGCGTCAACATCTTGTGAGTAAAGAATGGCCCAGTTGGTCATGTTATTTCGTGAGCTTAGAATGATAAGGTTCTATCTCCGTTTAGGGTAGTTCAGAGATGTTGAGCGTCAAAGTTTTTACATTCCATTATGTTTTGTGAGATGGAACCTTTGTATTTTATTAATTACTAACCCCAAAAAATGCAACATTTTTAAAAATAACACCACACAGGCATTAATAAACACCTAATGGATCAGATTATGTAAAAAAAAAAAAATGTTTGACCAAAAACGGAGATAGAACCTTATAATTCTAACGTCACGATTTATCTTTGGTCTCCAAATGATGGGTGGTGAAGGTGTGAGAGACTTTTTAAACAATAGGCATTGTTATCTCTGTGAAGGATGGCCCTAATCCTCCATCAGTCTGGCTCCTCCCACGGCCACAGCCACGGCCTCTCCGACCACCGTCCCCACCAGGATGGTGTGAACCCAGGGCACGGTCACGCTCATGGACACCAGGGTGGTCGTCATGGCAACACTAGCGTGAGGGCGGCTTTCATCCACGTGGTGGGGGACCTGTTGCAGAGTGTTGGGGTCTTGCTGGCTGCCACCATCATCCACTTCTGGGTCAGTGCTGCCGTCAACAGACATATTACAGCATTCTAAGAACATAAGTAATGTCATGTTTTTTCACTAACCGACCGTTGCTTTATTATCAAAACTTGCACCTTCCACAGCCTCAGTACAAAATAGCCGACCCCATCTGCACCTTCATGTTCTCTGTTTTTGTACTGGGAACCTCTCTCACCATCCTGAAAGACATCTTCAGAATACTCATGGAAGGTAAGTGTTTGATTTATTTGCCAACCAAAAGTAAAACCTATGCATTTATTAAATGCACCCCCACCCTGCCGCTTTCCTCTATTTCATACTTTCAGGAGTTCCTAAAGGCATCGAGTTCAACACTGTGAGGGAGTTGCTGCTATCACTGCGGGGAGTGAAGGCCACACACAATCTACACATGTGGGCTCTCACCATGAGCCAGTCCCTGCTCTCCGTCCACGTGGTCATAGGTGAGCACAAGCCTGAAACACCACCTCTCATATCCTCAGGGTTCCTACAAGTTTCAACAAATCAAATGTAAGACCTTTTTAGACCCTTTTTTTTTTTACCTCTTTGGATAGAATTTTAGACCTGCTCGCGACACCATATGATAGCTTTTTGTCATCCTCGAGGTGATGAAATTAGGGATTTCACTGCCATACAGACAAAAAAGGAAGTGAATTGGCATTTTTTTGGGTTCCAGCTTGATTCATTTCCGCATAAATAGATGTGATCGGACTGATTTCCTTGCAGGATCTCATTTTTAAGACCTAGCACCTCATCTTTAGACCAAATAACTGAAAAGTAAGACCTTTTTAGGCCTTGTAAATCTGATTGCTAGATTTTAGACTTTAAGGCTTTTTAAGACCAGCGCGGGAACCCTGTATCCATCTCTGTTATGATCCACAGATGACTGATTGCTCTACATTAGTGGTTTCTCAGGACCCAACTGATATGATAACTGACCCAGCTGATATGAGGGGTTTTTTCAGGCTGGCTTGAAATAACTAATATAACTCAATGGCTTTAGAAGTGGATGGCAGGAGGATGTCTTGATAATGTAGCTTGATTGATAAAGCAGATGATTACCTTTTGCTAGCATATCAGCCCAATAGAGCTCTCAGGTCTTCTGACGCTGGTTTTCTCTGTGTACCACATGTACAAAAGAAGAGATTTGGTGAGGCTGCATTCTCATTTTAGGCACCCAAATTGTGGAATGCACTGCCAGTTTACATTAGGGATGCAACCTCAGCAAATATGTTCAAGTCAAGACTAAAAATCCATCTTTTTAATATTGCCTTTAAATGACTGAATAATTAAATTAAGATTATAAAAACCCATCCTTTTAATATTGCATTTAAGTTACAAAATAATTAAATTAAGATTATATAATGATTAAAGCACTTTGAGCTGCAACGTTTGCAGGAAAAGCCCTATACAAATAAAGTTGTTATTATTATTATTATTATTATTATTATTATTATTATTATTATTAAAAACAGAATGGAAATTCTGTCTGTCTGTTTGTTCTCAGAGTTAGATGCTGATCCCCAGATGATCGTCATGGAGGCCACGAAACTTCTCCAGTCCGAGTTTGGCTTCTCTAGTATCACCGTCCAGGTAGAGCAGTACTCAGAGGACATGGTGTACTGTGCACAGTGCCAGGACCCCACTGACTAACACCTCCATGAGGTAAAGACTGGGACTGAGAGAGAATCCTCCAAGGACAACAAGTAGTTTGTGTATGCCTGTTTGTTTGTTTGTTTCTGTGTTCATATATATCCGTTTACAATTTGTTAAAATCTCTCTTTGTTTGTCAGAGATTGGAAAAGAACAATGACAGAACTATATTACAGCTATAGTGAATACATTAATCATTCCCAACTGGGGGGGGGGGGGGGGAAACATATAATCCAAAATCTGTGATATTCATTTTAGTTAAAAAGTAAAGGTCAAGTAATGGTTAGTTTGGTATAGTGTTGATACTGAGCAGCATACTCTCCAGTTTATCACCAATCACGCGAGTGATATTAGCCGTCATCACCTCCATAGCTTTGACCATGGCTGCGTCTAGTTCAGGTGATTCATGCGAGCTCTCGCCATCTTGACCAGAGTGAGACTTTTCGGTAGCGGGAGTCTTTTTCGCTGGTTTAGGAGGCATTTTGCTAGAGGAACTTCCCCAAAAGTGCTCTAAAGACATTCCCCGGAGTTAAAACTCCATAGTACATCAACTAGGTTGTTAAAAGTGATTATATCAGCTATAAAATGTTAGGATATGCCGGAGCTCTTGAGAAGCCTGACTACTCGGTCGCTTGCATCACCGGAAGTCTAGTTTGGTATAGTGGAAAAAAACCCAGCAACCCACTACTCTTCTGTTTCCCTCAAGGACATTATGCCCTGCAATGACTTCTACCTTGTGTACCTCTGTGGGAACGCTCCTGTTTCAATCAATATTGGTTTTACTGGTCAGATAACAAACAGATACACAAGGTCAACCACTAGTGAGTTTTAAAAAGCAGGGTTCCTACAAGTTTCAACAAGTCAAATGTAAGACTTTTTTTAGACCTCTTTGAATATAATTTTAGACCTATTCGCGACACAATATGATAGCTTTTTGTCACCCTCGAGGTGATGAAATTAGGGATTTCACTGCCATACAGACAAAAAAGGAAGCAAATTGGATTTTTTTGGGTTCCAGCTTGATTCATTTCCACGTAAATAGATGTGGTCAGACTGATTTCCTTGCAAGATCTCATTTTTAGACCGAATAACTGGCATTTGAGACCTTTTTAGGCCTTGTCAATTGGATTGCTGGATTTTAGACTTTAAGGCTTTTTAAGACCAGTGCGGGAACCCTGAAAAGGGAATAAGGTATGACAATTTTCACGTCTGATGTAGCGTGTAATTATTATTATTATTATTATTATTATTTTATTTTTCTGAAAAGATCGAATCATATTTCATGATATTGGAATGAACATGTAAACCGCTTTTTGGTCAGATTCAGAAATGCTTCCTGCTCCATTCAAAATAACAAACAAGAAAGAAACACAAGCAGCAATTGAAAAGGCAACATACCATATTTAACGCTTCTATGCCATCCAGTATTTAACAAAAAGTAACAAATTCTGATTTCAAATTGTGCCATAAATAGCAGCGAAAATAAATGTTGATAATAATAGTTACATTGGTTATCAAATGCCCACTGTAATAGACAATAATGATGCCAGACGTGGTCAAATAAACAGATGAGTAGATACAGTATAATGCAAAACAGCAGTTGACAAAACACAACTAAACATTTGAATATGCAGAACATAAACATAAACATAAAGTCTCTTTTAAGACATTAACAAGTATTAATTCAAAGCCATACGGTACAATAATTGCAAGGTTTCCACACATAATATTTTCAGTGTAATGTCCCTACACTGCTGTGTGTACAGTATGTTTGTTTGTTTGTTTCTATGTTAGATATTTGCACTAGAAAATAAAACACCAATTCTGAATTGTCTGTGTCTTGTTAGCCATCTTCTGAATAGTTATGGAAATTAAGGCCACACAGATACTGAGATGATTCTTATGCTATATTGGTAACAACAGTCTGAATCCCATTTACTTCCAAACACAAAATACTGCATTGTTTGAAACATCCGTCTTTTACAGTTACCACATAAGCTATAATGAAATGATAAAGATAACAAGGTTCCTACAAGTTTCAACAAGTCAAATTTAAGACCTTTTTAGACCTTTTTTTAGACCTCTTTGAATATAATTTTAGACCTATTGGCAACACCATAGCTTTTTGTCATCCTGTCGTAGCTTCGTTCGCCAATAATTTCTCCTGGGGGCAGCGAATTGGCATTTCTTTGGGGTCCAGCTTGATTAATTTTGATTTCCTTGCAGGACAAGCTAATCTCATTTTTTAGACCTAGCACCTCATTTTTTAAGACCTAACAGCTGAACCTTGGGACCTTTTTAGGCCTTGTAAATCGGATTGCTGGATTTTAGACTTAAATGTTTTTTTAAGACCAGCGCGGGAACCCTGGATAAAGTGGTGTGATACATTCATACTGCAGTTTAGAGGCTTGTGCCAGATAGTACTGGGGGAGACACAGATCCACCCTTCAGGATGACATTTCCCAGGGGTTCGTCAGGAATCTCTGGTATGCGTCCAGCTCCCACACACACACATGGGCTCACTGGCCCGGCCCCCTGTGGCGATCCTTCCAGTCAGGGCCGGTCCTAGGCATAGGCGTACTAGGCGGTCGCCTAGGGCGCCAAATGCCTGGGGGGCGTTTAAAAACATTTAAATAATTTTGTCTCTATGAAAATATGTCTCAGCCTACTGTCTATTTTTGTCTTGAAACCATTGTTGTCCATATTTTTACTGTTGAATGTGTGGGTGGTGATGAGGCAGTACTGGTGGCTTAATGTGGTGGTGGTGGCGGCGGCCCTAAAATTTGGGGGGATGGGGGGGGGCATCAAATCATACTCTCGCCTAGGGCACCTAAATGCCTAGGACCGGCCCTGGTCCGGCTCCCACACACACATGGGCTCACTGGCCCGGCTCCCTGTGGCGATCCTTCCAGTAGTTTCCATACACGTCCTGGAACATGTCGTTGCAGGCGATCTGGGCGTTAAGCCGGGAGCAGATGAGGAAGGAGCCGCCCATCTTGCGGTGGAGGGCGTAGGTCTCCTCGGGGGGCGGGGTCAGCCTCTCTCTCAGCATCACGGGGATGAGGCGGTGGATACGCTCCGTGCTACTCTGGGCGCCAAAGTTAAACGGCTCCTCCGATGAGAAGGCTTCACCCAGGATCATCACCGCATCCACATGGGCATTCTCCATGGCCTTATGTCAGCATATCAAAATTCAAATGTAATGAGTCATTTGTGTCTAATCATCATCATTATTATTATTATAGTAATAACTTCATTGTTATCCTGATGAGAGTGCGCAAATACGATCACATCACACCCATCCTCCACTCACTACACTGGCTTCCCATCTCCTCTCGGATCATTTACAAAATCTCACTGTTAACTCATCAATGCATTCACGGCAACGCACCCCCTTACCTCAAGGACCTGGTCAAATCCCACAGCCCCTCCACTCGCACTCTCCGCTCATCAAATGCAAACCTCCTCAAACCCACCAAAACCCACCTCCGCTCCATGTGCTGTTTTTGTTTCTTTTATTGACTGTAGCACTTTGAGATTCTTGAAATGTAAAGTGCTTTATAAATAAAATCCATTATTATTATTATTATTATTATCAATAGACAGGGTTCCTACAAGTTTCAACAAGTCAAATTTAAGATTTTTTAAAGACCTCTTTGAATAGAATTTTAGACCTATTCGCGACACCATATGATAGCTTTTTGCCATCCTCGAGGTGATGAAATTAGGGATTTCACTGCCATACAGACAAAAAAGGAAGCGAATTGGCATTTTTTGGGTTCCAGCTTGATTAATTTCCACGTAAATAGATGTGGTCGGACTGATTTCCTTGCAGGATCTAATTTTTAAGACCTAGAAATTTGGCACCTTTTTAGGCCTTATAAATTGGATTGCTGGATTTTAGACTTAAAGGCTTTTTAAGACCAGCGCGGGAACCCTGTATTATTCTAGTAATAACTTCATTGTTATCAATAGAAGTGATTGTCATTATGCTCTGATGTTTACCTTTGACTCGTAGCCTGTGAGGAACTTCAGCTCTCTGGACTGCTGTAGGACACCTTCTCTGTTCCGGTCTGCTGCAGCCCGGATAACCTGAGAGTAAAGGCCCAACTCCTTCATGGTTACAGCAATACTTATAATTTACATTTGCACTTTGATAAGATTTTTTTTCTTTACATATGGCTCACCTCAATGTAGATGTCAGTGAAACTCTGGTCAAAACTTTGTGTAGCACCAAAGTCTAACAGTGCAACCTAAAGTTGAGGAGGGATTCATAATTACAATGACATACTATATGTAAAGGGGGAATTGCATGGTAGTATAACAGATATTATAGACTGTATCTGACTATTGCACCACACCTACCCTCTGTGTTTGTGGTTCAAAGAAGAAGTTGGACCAGTTTGGGTCAGTTTGCATGTACCTGAACTCAAAGAGCTCCCTCAAGCACAGCTGCAGAATGTGCTCACAGATCTAGAGGAGCAGATAAGAACACAGTGAAAGGCAGAGATTGAAGGGGTGCTTAGGTGGCGTAGTGGACTAAGCGCTGACCATGTAACCGCAGGGCTTCCGGTTCGATTCCGGCCGCGGACATGTCCTGCATGTCATCCCTTCTCTCTCTCTCACCCATCCTCCTG